>NC_133845.1:1256035-1884053 GCF_047830755.1 Zonotrichia albicollis | reverse complement strand
GCTCACGTTTTGCTGCTCTGAACGGCACAAACTCTTGTTTTCGCACAGCCCCCAGGCCATGCCAGCCTGGCCCTTTAAACACCCAGCATTTCCTCAAGCCAAAGTTGTGATATTCCACTATCAGGTCAGAAAATCAAACTGCTCCGTTTAGCACACGAGCATTGACTTGGCCAACAAGGCAAAAGTTCAAACCCACGCTGAGTCACTCTCAGAGCCAAATCCCCTTTGTCTGGCGCCTTCTGGAAAGCGATCACGAGAGTTTCGAGGGGGGACAGGGCCCAGCAGCTTTGGCAGCATCCCCTGCCTGCCTTGCCCCGAATCCCCACAGAGGGTGGGCAGAGAGCTGCGGAGAACAATGGCGAGCCCAGAGTGTACACAGCAGCTCCCCTGCTTTCATTTACCTTTCTGTGGGCTCCTCCAGGGCTCGGGGAAAGCCCCCTGAGGGTGCAGCTGCTGCTGGAAGCTCGGCAGGTTTACTTTTCCCAGGACACGAGGGGTGTGAGGCCTTGGACGGCCCTGCCTGTGGGGCTGGGCCCAGAGCTCGGCTCATGGCTGCTCCCACATCGATCCTCTGCTCGGCCATGAGGAGCTGGGGGAGAGGGGAAACAGGAAAAGTTTTGTGTTTTTACTCACTGCATCGTGTTTTACTCACTCCATCGTGTTTTACTCACTGCATCGTGTTTTACTCACTGCATCGTGTTTTACTCACTCCATTTGTACTTTACTAAATCCATTGTGTTTTACTCACTCCTTTTGTGTTTTACTCACTCCATTTGTGTTTTACTCCATCTGTTTCACTCACTCCATCGTGTTTTACTCTTTCCACTGTGTTTTACTCACTCCGTTTGTGTTTTACTCCATTTGTGTTTCACTCACTCCATTGTGTTTTACTCCATTGTATTTTATGTACTCCATTGTATTTTATTTACTCCATCATATTTTACTCACTCCATTTGTGTTTTATTCACTCCATTGTGTTTTACTCCATTGTATTTTACTCCATTGTGTTTTACTCACTCCATTGTATTTTACTCACTCCATTGTTTTTCCATTTTGTTTTACTCACTCCGTTGTATTTTACTCACTCCATTGTGTTTTTACTCACTCCATTATGTTTTATTCACTCCATTGTGTTGTACTCCATTGTATTTTATTTACCCCATTGTATTTTACTCACTCCATTGTACTTTATTCACTCCATTGTGTTTTATTCTTTCCATTTTGTTTTACTCACTCCATTGCATTTTACTCATTCCATTGCATTTTACTCACTCCATGGTGTTTTACTCACTCTGTTTGTGTTTCACTCACTCCATTTGTGTTTCACTCACTCCATTGTGTTTTACTCCATCATATTTTACTCACTCCATTGTATTTTACTCACCCCATCTGTTTTACTCGCTCTATTTGTGTTTTACTCCCTCCATGTGTGCTCCCTTCCATTTCTGCTGTTGCTGCAGCAATATTTGATCAAACCAGCAAATTCCTGGCATCAAAAAGCAGCCACAGCCCCTTCCCTCACCTTCGGTGTTCAACAGCATCTAAAGCGCCCAACTCCATTTTCTGCCACAAAAAAACCCTGGGACACCGAACCCACACCCAGCACTGAGCCAGAGCATCCCTGTGACCCCAGCGAGAGCCTCCTCCTCCTCCTCCTCCTCCTCCTCATCCTCGTCACTGTCACTGTCCCCAAACTCCAGCACCACCAATAAAAAACTCCAAATGACAAACAACAAACTCCAAAGCTCAAGCAAAAGCCATAATCTAGCTCAAACCAGAAGTTTCACTAGTCCGCATTTATATATTTATATATTTATATATTTATATATTTATATATTTATATATTTATATATTTATATATAAAGTTATTTATCTTAAGGGAATTGCATTCCTTGGGTGAAGCTGCCACCTGCTGGTCCCCTCCCTGCTGCTGCTGCTGATTCAGTCGTAAAATCGGGGGGAAAGCTCAAACAAATAAAATCAGAAACAACCTCGTTCCCCCTCATTCCATCCAGTAAATCATGATTTAAAAAATAAAAATGCAGCCGAGGGAAAGATGTGATGTAAGAGCAGCATGCCAGGGCAAAAAACAGAGAATTCTGCTCTGGTTTTTGCTCAGGACTCACAGGCAGATTTATCACACATTGTATAAAACACCCCATAAAGCAGAAATTCCATCTGCAGACAGGAATTTTCTGTTAGCCAGCTCTGCCTGCAACCCTTTTCTTTAACCCAAATTATTCTATTTAAAAAAAAAAAAAAAAAGGAGATCTAAACCACAGATGTTTAAAAGTTTCATCATCCTGGCAGTAACATCAGCAGCAAGGAATGTATTTGAGAAAAACGTTTGAACCAGACATTCCCATGTAAAACTCTGATTGCTCCCTAACCATCCTTTCTATGCATTTTTGGATAATCTCCCTCCTCTCCTGCAGTGCAGACAGAGATAAGGGTGTTTTCTTCTACTTCAGATGCACAAAAGTGATAAAAATAAAGGGGAAAAAAATAAAGGTTTCCCCTCTGGAGGACTCAGCTGTGAAAATTCCCCACTCTCAGTGTCTGGAGCTCCCACTGGGTGAATTTTAATTGTGTTTAATCGAGGCAGAGAAACCAGCTAGGACTGAACTGGGTGATTCTGCTGCAAGAACCAATGAAGGCTTTTAATTTTCCATTTAATCCTCCCCTTTGTCCGCCTGTCAACAGCTCTGCACACTCTGCAGTTATTTATTTTCCACACAATTTCACCTCTGAGGGTGCTGTGAGCCAGGGGAAGACTAATGAGGGGAGTGTGGCCTCAGAAATCCTCACCTGCCACGTGAGCTGGGGCTGCCACAACTCATTCAGCTCCTGCTCCCCTTCCTGCAACCCTGGCTGACCCAAACCTCCAAAAAAAAATCAGAATAAATTCGATTATTACACTCAGTGTGAGGTATGAATGAGCATTTCGCTGTGGCTGTCACGGTTAAAAGCTCATTTGCGCTCTCAGGTGGATTTTTTTGTTCTGCAAGGAGAATTTGGGGATTTCCCTTCACACAAAATGCTGAATGAGTGAAAATCCCAATGAAACAAGACTGGAACAAATCTGGCTTAAATTATTTCTTTTTTTTTTTTTTTTTTCTCCACTAGAAAACATCTTTTCCAGCAAAAAATACCCCACAAATTGCAGGAATCCCTTCTGCCTTTCATGCTCAAGAACGTGTCAGATTTACAGGGATACCAGAAAAATGAGGGGAAATCACAGTGCCCATGGGCAAAAGTGGAAATAAATTCTGCAGGCATTAAAAATGAGGGGTTTTCCTTGTAATTCCATGTCCTGATGTCACTGAAAATTATCAACATCCAATGAAAATAACCCAGATATTTTCTGGATGATGCCACTTCTACACCAGCACTGGTTGTAACTGCAAATGTCACATTTTGGGAGACCTAAACCCAAATATTATTATTAATTATGATTATTATATTAAGACATTTTTGTGGTTGTCTTTGGGGTATTTTTCTTTCCCTATTAAACAAGGCCAGGTGACTTCCAAAAAAAGGATTTTAAGGTGTTTTTTTCTTTATAAAAGAGCAGAATTTTCCTATGGGATCAGAGCTCCCTGCGGTTTGGACCGCACCTTAAACAATGTTAAATTTCATTTATTCCCTCCCAATTGCAGGCAGTGAGTTCAAGTTCATCACAGGTGTAGCCAGGTGAATAAATTGAGGGGAAAAAAAGAGACTTTTTTGGAGAATTTGCCAAGAATACAAATTTTCCATGCCTGTCATGGAAACGCATGGAAACACAAAAATCAGATTTTTGGGGAGAATTTGCCAAGAACACCAATTTTCCTCAGCTGCAGAGAGGCTGGAGCAGAGTGGCCTTTCCTCACATGGAAAAAGGGAAAATCCCCTAAATCCTGCAAAAGGCAGCAAAGGAAACTTTGCCTTTTCCCAGCAATAATTGATTTATCTGCAGCCTGTGGAAGGTGCAAGGTCAGGGCGCTGATATCTGAATTCTGCTGAGGGCTCTCCAAAAATTTGCATGGAGTTTTCTGTTCTGATAACATCAGAGGGGGAAAAAAAAAAAAAAAAAAATAAAACACAAAACCGACACAAAACAAATCAGATTGCGCCGTTTCCACCATCCCTTGCCGCGAGCGAGGCAAACGTGGAATTTCCCCGCGAAATCTCTCGATATTGTAAAAATATTGTGACTCATTTCTTCTGATGTTTCCTGTTCTGAAGCTTCTAAATGAAACTTCAGGAGCCAATACCCAAAGAGCTGAGGGGCTGAGTGTTTTCATCTGAGGGGAAATGTTGTTTTTTCAGTTTCCCTCCCAAGCTTGGTCAACGCCCGATGGATTTTTCTCGGCAAATGGAACATTTCAGGTTTTTCACTCAGGCAGAAAGAGCCAAACCCAATAAATCCCATCCTGCCATTAAACCACTGAATGCTCAGAAAATGAGTGAGCTTCTTGATTTTTTTCAGTCTGAAAAAAACAAACAAAAAAAAAACTTCAATAAACCAAATAAAGCCAACCAAACCTAAATTCACACAGCATCCAGGTCAGGGCTCAGGGATGAAAAATCCCTGCTCTTCCCACCCCATTTTTGTAATATTGTTAAATATCTGAATATTTTCAAAGTTCTATCATAGATTTTAGCGTCTCTCCAAAAATCTCAGGACTCAGGGAGCAAAAATGCTGCTTTTTGTGAAAATCAGTCCTTTATGATATATTAGAAAATAAAATTATTTACTCACATAACAACACTATTAATAAAACACCCGAAGTTTTAAAATCAGTTTGCTCCTGGGACAGAGGTGATTCCTTTCCACAGAGACCTCAGTCAGAGTTCATTTTTTTGGTGGATTTTAACCCAAAAAAATTCCATCCTGCAACAATTCAGGAAGAGCCAGTGCTGCTGTGTGTGGTCATAGGAACGGAGAGGCTGAAAGGCACCAAATTCTATTTAAAAAAAAACAAACTCTATTTAAAAAGCACCAAATTCCATTTACAAAGCAAGAAATCCTATTTGAAAGGCACCAAATTCTATTTAAAGGCACCAAATTCTATTTAAAAAGCACCAAATTCCATTTACAAAGCACCAAATTCTATTTACAAAGCAAGAAATCCTATTTGAAAGGCACCAAATTCTATTTAAAGGCACCAAATTCTATTTGAAAGGCACCAAAGCCCATTTGAAAAGCACCAAATTCTATTTAAAAAGCGCCAAATCCTATTTGCTCTCCAGAGATCCAGATGCCACCTCCCACACCTGGCACAAAGCTCCTCCTCGTTAGGCAATGAGCTAATTAAAATTAACTCCAAAAATTTTACAGCCCTGGTCCCCATCCTCTGAAACCAGCAGAGGTTTCTGGCTGATGCCCTGCCTTGGTTACTTTGGGAGAAAATTTTTAAAAAAATTCTCTAAAATTTGGGAAAAGACAGAGCCGGGCATGGCTGGACTCAAGGAATTGCTCAGGAGGAAATTAATTTATTAAATTTATTAATTAAACTTCATTGCAAAGCTCTGCCTGGAATTCCTGCCCAGCATCAGCTCCCAAATGAGAGGAGACTTTGTATTTTCCCTTTATTTTCCGAGACTTTGTCTCTTCCCTTTATTTTCTGAGATTTTGTATTTTCCCTTTATTTTTTGAGATTTTGTCTCTTCCCTCTATTTCCTGAGACTTTGTATTTTCCCTGCATTTTCCAAGACTTTGTATTTTCCCTCTATTTTCTGAGACTTTGTATTTTCCCTTTACATTTTGTCTCTTCCCTTTACTTTCTGAGACTTTGTATTTTCCCTTTATTTTTTGAGATTTTGTCTCTTCCCTCTATTTTCTGAGACTTTGTATTTTCCCTGTATTTTCTGAGACTTTGTATTTTCCGAGACTTTGTATTTTCCCTGTATTTTCTGAGACTTTGTATTTTCCCTTTATTTTTTGAGATTTTGTCTCTTCCCTCTATTTTCTGAGACTTTGTATTTTCCCTGTATTTTCTGAGACTCTGTATTTTCTGAGACTTTGTATTTTCCCTGTATTTTCTGAGACTTTGTATTTTCCCTTTATTTTCTGAGACTTTGTATTTTCCTTTTTTCTGAGACTTTGTATTTTCTGAGACTTTGTATTTTCTGAGACTTTGTATTTTCCTTTTTTCTGAGATTTTGCCTCTTCCCTGTATTTTCTGAGGGAGAACAGTGAATGAAACCTCCAATAACACCAACACAGCTCCCAGGAAATGCAGAAAACACATCAAATAATCCAATTTTAGAGCAGGGAGGGAGCAGGCTCAGCCAGGCAGGACAGAACCTGTTTTATGGACGTTTTTCTGTTTTATGGACATTTTTCTGGTTTATGGACATTTTTCCTTTTTCCTGCCCCTTTGGATGTGGCTGCGGGCAGGAGCAGCTCCTGACTCACCCCAAATTCCATTTGTCCTGCAGGAAAAGTTGGATTTGCTCCATCAGGAGCAAATTAGCGACTCTCTGAGAGAAGAGGGTGAAAAACTGAAATATCTCTGCGCTACCTCATTGCCAAGATTTCTCATTTTTTCCCCCCTTGCAACTGTTCTGGTTTATTTTCAAATTTTTGACATTTAACGTTTATCTTCAAGAAGCAGCACCTGCAATGGAGTGGGTGAGAGGATTTCTGTAATTAATTTATTTTTTTAAAAAAAAGGCAAATCCAAGGATTTCAGCTGCAGGGAAGGACCTGCAAACATGAGCTCGAGTGTGTTTGAGGTTTAAGAGGAGACTGCAAATATGAGAAACACTGAGGTTTATTTAATCCTGCCAATCTCAAGGCAGGATTAATTAATTTGATGATTCTCCACTGGGTCATAACAATGAAATTATTTACGTTAAATATAAAAATTATTTATATTAAATATAAAAATTATTAATATTTAATATAAATATTTTAATATTACAATTATTTCATTTTTAATTACAATTATATGAAATATAAGATATAAATTTAAAATAATTAAATTCAATCAATTCAATAATTGTAATACTGTAATATAAATATAGGCAATTCAAGGCAATTGTTGAGGATCAGATTGGGGATTTTTAAATATTTTAGATATTTATATGTATTATGGCCTTGTTTTCCATGTCTGACCCTCCCTGCAAATGGAACCTCCCAGCCCTGAACTATATATATATATATATAAAAATATATATATTTTTATATAAATCTATATATAAATCTATAGATTTATATTATAGTGTTACAATAATTGAATTGAATTGAGTTTAATTACTTTAATTAATTTAAATGTATAGCTTATATTTAAGAGATATCATTTAAAAATAATACAATTATTTATATTTAATATGAGCTATAAATTTAAATTAATTAAAGTAAATTAAATTAAATTAAATTCAATTCAATTCAATTCACTAATCATGATATTATAATATAAATATAGGCAATTCAAGGCAATTGTTGAGGATCAGGTTGGGGATTTTTAAATATTTAAGGTATTTATGTGCATTATGGAATTGTTTTCCATGTCTGGCCATCCCTGCAAATGGAACCTCCCAGCCCTGCACTATATTTATATGTATAAATATAAATATAAATATATAAATATATAAATATATAAATATATAAATATATAAATATATAAATATATAAATATATAAATATATAAATACAGAAATATAGAAATATAGAAATATAGAAATATAGATGAATATGTATATGTAAATATATGTGTATATATGTATGTATATGTATATGTATATGTATAAAATATATATATTTATATTATAGTGTTACAATTATTGAATTGAATGTATTGAATTTAAATGTATAGCTTATATTCAATATAGATAATTTTAAAACAATACAATTATTTATATTAAATATAAGTTGTAAATTTGCATTAATTCAATTCAATAATCCTAATGCTATAACACAAATCTAGGCAATTCAAGGCAATTGTTGAGGATCAGGTTGGGGATTTTTAAATATTTAAGATATTTATGTGCATTATGGAATTGTTTTCCATGTCTGGCCATGCCTGCAGATGGAACCTCCCAGCCCTGCACTATACTTATATGTATAAATATATAAATATAGAAATATAGATGAATATGTATATGTAAATATATGTATATATATGTATGTATATGTATATGTATATGTATATGTATAAAATATATATATTTACATTATAGTGCTACAATTATTGAATTGAATGCATTGAATTTAATTTAAATGTATAGCTTATATTCAATACAGATAATTTTAAAATAACACAATTATTTATATTAAATATAAGCTGTAAATTTACATTAATTCAATACAATAAATTCAATTCAATAATCCTAATGCTATAACACAAATCTAGGCAATTGTTGAGGATCAGGGTGGGGATTTTTAAATATTTAAGATATTTCTGTGCATTATGGAATTGTTTTCCATGTCTGGCCATGCCTGCAGATGGAACCTCCCTAGAAATCCGCAGAAATGTCAAGTTCAGGTTTGGCTCAGGAGCAGGGGAAGAGCTCAGAAATCCCTCAGCAAACTCTGCTGATTTCAGCATTTCCTGCCTGCCCGAGGAGCGGAAATGCAAATTCAGCCGGGTTTGCCAGAGCTGCAGCTTCTCTCTGAAATCATTTCCATGAATGCAGAGTCATGAAAAGCCGTCACCCCCTCAGGTGACGGCCAGGAAAAACACCAGGCGCAGGTTTTTAAAGTTATTTCTACATCAAAATAGGGGAAAACAAATCAGGGGGGAAAACCCCAAATATTTGAGGGTTCTTCTCACCAGGTTCTGCCCCTTTCAGGGCTTTGGATTCCTCAGAGATCTGAAAATTCCCTCCAGAAAATTCCATTCAGCGCAAAATTCAGAGCTCGCGTTGAACACTGGAAAAACCTTTGGGTTTTGGTGGTTTTGGGGCATAAATCCCACATAAAACTTGACCTGGAGCCAGGATTGGGGTGGGAAGGGATGGGAAGGGATTGGGGACAATCCCAATGTTCCTGGGGTCGCTGCTCTCCCTTCTGGGTTTGCTGCTCCTTCAGCTCTGATTTTTTGTCCTGGAATCACAGGAATGATAACAAAGAACCTGCATATTTAACCTGGCAATTGGCATTTCCCTCACTGGGTAAATATTGAATTCTTGGCCTTTTTTTTAGCTAAGATCCCCCTTGTGTGAGCTGTGCTTTCCATCAGCCTCTTAACCCTGGATAAAGAGGAGCAAATTCCAAGCAACACCTGCATTTTTGCATTTTTCTCATTTCCCTACCCAAACTCACCCTCTCCCAGAAAATTGCATCATCCTTCACCTCAGCTAAATGAAAAATATCATTTTTTTGGGAACAAGATGCTGCTTCCTGCAGGAATTCAGCACTCAATCCATAAATTGGCTGAGTTTGCAAAGCCCTGCTGGAATCAGTGATTCCTGAATTTTAACAGATCTGTGGCTTGAAGGGAGAGTTGGGAACCTTTCCTATGAGAATGAAACTTTTCTTTTGGGGGGTATTTTTAATGGATATTTCCATCCTCTTATTCCATCCACACTTTTTAAAATGAGTATTTTAATCCTCTGGTCAGCACAGCCCTAAAAAATCTCAGGTTTTCAGGATTGTGTTCCCATTTTCCTGTGCCTCAGCTAAAAGGATTTTGCTGTAAAAATTTAAAACCTCTGATTTTAAAGAGTTAAATCTTTCAGGGGCAGGAATTTTAGGGATTTAGCAGAAGGAAGTGGAGCTGAATTTCCCCAGCGAGGAAGGATGAGCTGCAGCTTCGTAGCCATGGAGAAATGAGGTCAGACTGCAGAAGACACAGAATGATTTATGCTAATGAAATATTAACTCCCAGCAAGGAGGGGAAGCTGTTGGCGCTTTCATGGGAACTGAGTGCTCGAGAAGAATAAAAATAAAAATAATTTTAAAAAAGAAAACAAACACGTGGCAAGAAACCAACCCAAACAATGCCCAGGTTGGACTGGTTTGGGCAGAGAGGCTGAGCCTCCAAAGCTGCCAGAGCCATCATTTATTTGTTCATGGTTCAGGCAAATGAAAACAAGAATAATCCCAAGGAAATCTCTCCTGTGGCAAAACAACACCATTTCTGTAAAATATATCTGTTTAATAGAGCAACCTGGCTTTGGTGAGATGTTTCTCCTCAAATTTTGTGCCTCAGCTCAATGGAACAAAGGGCTGGCTTTTAAAATTCTGTTACAGCCCTTGGGGATTCATTGATGCCCCTACAAAGGAATTTAATGCCTCTGAATACATTGCTCAGCCTTGCTGATTAACAGGATGTACTTCCTTATTTTGAGGTAAATATCAGCTGTCACAATTTCCAAAGAAAAGCAAAAAGGCAATAAAATACGCATCATTTAACAAATTAAATAGCCCAGCAAGCTCAGGGGTTTTACAGGGTTGGTTTGCAGGGTTCTGCTCTTACTCAGAGTTATTGCGCAAAGATCAAATTTCAGAATTAAGAGTTAATTTGGGGTATCATTAATTTGAGTATTGACCATAAGAGGAGGGATTTTTTTTCAGAATCCCAAGAAATTCCATTTCTACAGAAATTATTTTTGGGTTTGCTTCGTGTTTCTCCTAAAATCAAAATCATTTATCCATTCCAAGCTACTCTTTGAGGTTGAAGATAAAAAATAACAATATTTTTCCTCCTTTTTCGGGCAAATTTCAATAACTTTCCAAGCAATGACAACAATCCTGACCCTTTCCCATCCCTGCAGGAGCAGCTTTGGGGACTCTTCACCTGTTTTTCCCCACAAATCTCCACATTTTTATTTTCTGTGGCTTTTTCCTGTCTCCATATCCAACCCCACATAGAATAAGCAGCATTTTTATGCCTCAATAAAGTAATTTTTCCCCATTTTCCTGCAGATTGAGTGACCTCAGTGGGAGTTGTTTCCCTGATGCTGAAGGAATTTGGATGGAGGCCACGGGCAGTGAAATCAAATCTGGGTGGATGGGAAAGGGCTCTGAAACCTGAGCCCAGATTAAACCCCATTGTTTTTGTGACTTTCAGAGGACTCACATGGATTGAGGGCCTTTATTTTCTTCTCCCCGCTTGTGTATGGCTTTAATGATTAACCCCAAATAAGCAAATTTTCATGCTGCCAGCTTTAATGCAGAGCAGGTGCAATTTGGCCCATCTTAATTCTGGTTTTATTCAGCTGCCCTGGCTGAGGATCAGGCTCCAGGCTCCTAAAAATGCAGGGATTCAGGAACATTGCAGGTATTTCAGGAACATTGCAGGTATTTATGAACATTGCAGGTTTTTAGGAACATTGCAGGTTTTTAGGAACATTGCTTACATGCATTTCTGCTTTGGGATCAGAGCTTTGCTGAGGGTTTGGCCGTAGAAACAGAAAATTTCTGGCAAACACCATCAGTGATTTTTAAAGTGGTTCAAATCCCCTTCAAAAAGGAAATTCAGCACCAAGGGACTGAATTATACAGAAATAAAATTGTGAATAATTGAAATATTTCCCTCACAGCTCACTGTGGAATTCCTGCTTTACTCTGGGCGCTTTGGAGTTTATATTTAATACAAATATTATATTCAACCTAAATTTGTAACTTAGATTATATAGTTATAAATTATATTTATATTATTAAATTTAATTAATTTAATTTAATTTAGGGAATTTAAATAATTTAAATTTATAGCTTATATTTAATATCAATAATTTGGTGATTCTCCACTGGATCATAACAATGAAATGCAATTTTTTTCTTCCTGCCAGACCTGGGTCCCTGTGAAAAGCTCAGATTTTCAGGCACCAAATCTCTGGAGAGTAAACCTGAAACCAGCTCCATTCCCAAAGCTGCTGCACCAGGGAATTCCATGGAATATTTGGGAACCATTCTGTGGAATATTTTGGAATTATTCAGTGGAATATTTGGGAATTATTCTGTGGAATATTCAGGAATGATTCCATGGAATATCTGGGAATTATTCTGCGGAATATTTGGGAACCATTCCATGGAATATTTGGGAAATATTCCATGGAATATTTGGGAACTATTAATGGAATATTTGGGAATTATTGACTGGAATATTTGGAAATTAATCTGTGGAATATTTGGGAACTATTTCATGGACTATTTGGGAACCATTCTGTGGAATATTTGGGAACTATTCAATAGAACATTTAGGAAGAATTCTGTGGAATATTTGGGAACTATTCCATGGAATATTTGGGACTATTCCATGGAATATTTAGGAAGAATTCAGTGGAATATTGCCCAAATATTTGGGAATATTTGGGGACTCCCAGGAACAAAAAGATGTGAGGGCCCCAGCTCAGACTGCACCAGCTCATGGTTAATGTCAGGCCAGCCCTGAAATTCCTGATTTAAGAGATTATTATTATTATTATTATTATTATTATTATTATTATTATTATTATTATTATTATTGTCCAGGAGTTTGGTGCCTAATAATAATAATAATAATATTAATAATAATAATAATATTAATAATAATGATGATGTGGAAATTCAGGGGTTTGGGGCCCAAATTCCCCATTTTGCCCTCATGCAAAACCTCAGCTGAAGCAAGGAAAGCTCTTTGGAGAGAGGAGCAGCTGCAGGAATTCCGAGGTGAGGGAGCCATTTCTTGTGCAAGAGCTGCAGGGAGCCTGTTTGGCCTGGCTGCAGGCCAGGGCGTTGTGTGGCAGCAGCAAAGCACAGAAATGATCCTTCAAAACACCCAGCTGGGAATGGAGAAGCTCAAGCACCCAGACTCCAGCAAAAATAAAGTGGTTTTGCGGCTTCTGCTCTCAAAATGTTAACCCTGAGCATCCTAAATTTGAGTTTATCCTCTGCTGGGCCTGGAATAGGCCCCAGCTTGCTGAAACTGGGATTTGGTGTGGATAGATGGAAATTAAATTACCCAGTGAGCTGCAGGGACACAAAAAGGGCAATTTCCTGTGGCACATGGCCCTGGTGTGTTGTCTGATTTAAATTCCACCTTTTTTGAGTCCTTTGAGCCCTCACCTGAGCTTTGCCAAACCCAGCTCTGCCCCTTCCTCCCCGTTTTGTGCCAGCTCCCAGTGGAGCTGTCAGAAACCAACACAAATGTTTGACATCAGCTTTGCAAGGAGGGAAAAGCATTAAAAATGGAATTTCTGCCCGTGTTGAACCACAGGGAAGCCCTCACACACCATCCTCAAACATCAGATTTGTTCCAACATTAAATTTCCACTCCCTCTCCTCTGTTTCCCTTTTTGCAGGCCTTGTTTGGATTCTGATGAGGGTTTTTTTTCTGCTGAGGGTTTTTTTGGTCTGATCCCCAGCACCATCTAGTGACACAACCCGGGATAAAAAAACATTTGATATTTCTATTTTATCTTCCTCTCGATTCTCTTGACCTGGTTTTGCTTTTCACTCATCACAAATTAAAATTCAGTTTCATTTTTACAACACGTCTCAAACCTAATTATTGCAATTTTCCCTCTGCTTTCTGCTCCACTCAAACTCATCAGACCCAACCATTCATTCTCTGATGTGAGCCCACAATGCTGAAAATGCAGAGCAATTTCTGTAACCCAGCCCCTCCAAAAAAATCAAAATTATTCCTCTCAGAGCTCAGCAAAGTCCTCACTGCATCCCACAGCAGGTTTGAATTCAGGGCTCAATTTTCCTCTGAATTTTCTCTCCATCTCCCATTTCAGGTGCTCTGCTAAGAACCCAGCACTGATCAGCTGAGGGAGCGACCAAAGAAAAAGCCATCAAAATGCTCCAGTAAAAATAACATTTATCCCTTTTGTCTTTCCATCCCTACTAGGCCTCCAAATTCAAACTTTCATCTGGATGTTTGTGCAGTATAAACAAGTGAAAATCTCTGTCAGAAGAGTGATGAATAAAAAAGTTGATCCTGAGTTATTTGGAAAGCTGGGAAGTGCTGCATGTCCTTTGGGATTGGGGTGATCAATTCCATTTGGGACTGGATGATAATTCCATTTAGGATTGGGTGACCAATTCCATTTGGGATTGGGGGATCAATTCCATTTGTGATTAAGTGACCAATTCCATTTGGGATTGGGTGACAAACTCCATTTAGGATTGGGTGACTAATTCCATTTGGGATTAGGTGATAATTCCATTTGGGATTGGGGGATCAATTCCATTCTGGATTAGATTATCAATTCCATTTGGGATGGGGTGATAATTCCATTTGGGATGGAGTGATAATTCCATTTAGGACTGGGTGACCAATTATATTTGGGATTGGAGGATCAATTCCATTTGGGATTGGAGGATCAATTCCATTTGGGACTGGGCGATCAATTCCGTTCGGGATGAGGTGACAAATTCCATTTGGGATTGGGTGACCAATTCCATTTGGGATGGGGAGAGAACTCCATTTGGGACTGGGTGATAATTCCATTTGGGATGGAGTGACCAATTCCATTCTGGGTGAGCTCATAATTCCATTTGGGATGAGGTGACTCATTCCACTCTGGATTAGATGACCAATTCCATTGGGACAGGGTGATAATTCCATTTAGGATGGGGTGATAATTCCATTTAAGATCTGTGGGCTCGGTGGAACAGCAGCACCCAGCTCCTGCTGCCCAGGGGAGGTCACTGTTGCTGCACAAACGGCTCAGACGGGGCAGTTTTAGGTTGAACAGCACATTTCAAACCTGGAGCACCAGCAAACCCCTCCCACGGCAGCTCAGGGCTCCTTCCCTTCCTCATCTTTCCACAAATCCACCAAAAATCAACCCCACCACTGCGTCACTCCCAGTGGAGACTGATAATTCTGATAATTCCCAGGGCTGCACCAAGGGCAAACCAAATCCCATCCCCAGATGCCTCAAGGCATCAAAACCGGGCAGATTAAAATAATTCCTTCACCTTTAATCACCTGCAATTCAAGACCACACAGCCGAGAAGTCATCAACAATTAACTGCCTCTGATCTCCGCATTAAAATTAGGAAATTATATCCCAGGGGAGAAGAGCTTTGCTTGGTCTGAAGAGGTGAAAACTCTGGAAAATTCCCTTCTGAGGGGGACAGGGCCATCCCAGCAGCCCCACACAGGAGGAATTTCCTCACGGTGCAGCATTTCAGGGAGGTAAAAACAGTCTGAACACGCCGGCGGGAGCTGCGGATCCAAGGAAAACATTTGGAGGTAACCATGGAGCAGCAGGAGGGATGAGTCAGGGGCAGGAAGTTCTGGGAAATGGAACAATGGGGAGCGCACGGCGGGGACAGGGCCATTGCCAGCCTCAGCTGTGGGTGCAGGGGCTGGAGAACCCTGGCGAGCTGGGAAGGGACTCAGCCTGGGGAAAAGGAGCTCCAGGAGGGACCTTGGGGCTCAACCTGGAGAGAAAGGGGATCAGGAGGGACCTTCTGGGTCTGGATGGAGAAAAGGAGGCTCAGGAAGGACCTTGGGGCTCAGCCTGGAGAGAAAGAGGAGCAGGAGGGACCTTCTGGCTCTGGATGGAGAAAAGGAGGCTCAGGAGGGACCTTGGGGCTCAACCTGGAGAGAAGGGGGATCAGGAGGGACCTTCTGGGTCTGCTTGGAGAAAAGGAGGCTGAGGAGGAACTTTCTGGCTCATGTGGAGAAAAGGAGACTCAGGAGAGACCTTCTGGCTCACCCTGGAGAGAAAAAAGTTCAGGAGGGACCTCCTGGCTCTGCTTGGAGAAAAGGAGCACCAGGAGGAACTTTGTGGCTCGGCCTGGAGTAAAAGAGGTTCAGGAGGGATTTTCTGGGTCTGCTTGGAGAAAAGGAGGCTCAGGAGGGACTTTCTGGCTCAGCCAGGAGAGAAAGAGGTTCAGGAGGGACCTTCTGGGTCTGCTTGGAGAAAAGGAGGTTCAGGAGGGACCTTGTGGAGAAAAGGAGCACCAGGTGGGACCTTGGGGCTCACCTGGACAAAAGGAGGTTCAGGAGGGACCTTGGGGCTCACCTGGAGAAAAAGAGGTTCAGGAGGGACTTTCTGGCTCTGTTTGGAGAAAAGGAGGCTCAGGAGAGACCTTGTGGCTCAAGCTAGAGAGAAAGAGGTTCAGGAAAGACCCTGTGGCTCACCTGGAGAAAAAGAGGCTGAGGAGGGACCTTGGAGCTCAGCCTGGAGCAAAGGAGGCTCAGGAGGGACCTCCTGGTTCAGCCTGGAGAAAAAGAGGTTCAGGATGAACCTTATGGCTCACCTGGAGAAAAAGAGGTTCAGGATGGACCTTATGGCTCACCTGGAGAAAAACAGGCTGAGGATGGACCTTGTGTTCAGGAAGGACCTTGTGGCTCTGCAAACTCCCTGCCAGGAGATGGTGATTTGGGATCTGCAGCCCCAAATTTCACCAGGGGAGGGTCAGGGTGGACACCAGCAGGAATTTCCCCATGGAAAACGTGGCCGGGCACTGGAAGGAGCTGCCCAAGGAGGTTTCACCCGATGAGGTGACAAACAAAACATCAGGAGGGGTTTTAAATCTCGTCTTCAAAGAGAATTGTGCATCCCTAAAGGCGAACATAACCTGTGTAAATATATCCCGAGCTGAGTGGATGGGGAGTGTTTAAAAGGCGGAATAGTGAAGATATAATGAATATATTTAAAATATAAATATACAGAATAATGTATAGAATAAAATAAATATATAGAATTACGTATAGAATAAAATAAACATCTAGAATAATGTATAGAATAAAATATAAATATATAGAATAATATACAGAATAAAATAAATTTATAGAATTCTGTATAGAATAAAATAAAATATATAGAATAATGAAGATATTTCAAATCCCTGGAGGTGCCCAAGGAAGGGCTGGGGATGGGTTTTTCCCGGAGGGTTTTTGCAGCCTCAGTGGTGCTGGGATTTGTCACAGTTGTGCCCTTCTGCATTCAGCAAGGATTTTCAGCTCCCCCAGAGAAGGTTTTGTTCCTTTGGGAAGCATCACCCAGCTCAGGACACCGCTCCCAGCCACCCCAGGTGACCCCGCGCCAGTCCCGGCGTGGGTAATTAATTAACCAGGGAATTAATCGGGTGGATGTTTACTCCGAAAGCGTGTGACAAAGCCCGCAGCGATGTCACAACCCCGCTGCCACCACCGCGATTGTCACATCCCCATTGCAGCGCTCCCCATGCAAATGGAGCCTCCACATCCCTGCTCTGCTTCCCGGGGGAAAATCCACCCATACCCCGCTCCAATCCTTCATTTAAAATATCTCCAATATTCAGCTTTTTAATCACTCCCCATCCACTCAGCTCGGGATATATTTATAAAGATTATATTCATATAATATATATATTTTATCTATTCACAATTCTCCTCAAAGATGAGCTTTAAAACCTCTCCCCATATTTTGTTTGTCGCTCTGCAGAGCCTCCTCCTGCCTTTCTCCATCGGTGCAAACCAAACCCGCCCCCTCCCAAATATGCAAAGGAGGATTTTAATAAAGGAAACCTTTTGCAACAAAGGCTTTTCAGCCAGGTGGGATCAGAGCTGGGAGAGACAGACAAACAGCAGAGGCTGTTAAAGTGGGTGTGTGCTCGGGAACATGTAGGAACAAGGGAGGAGGGAAGAGAGAGGATTCACCCTCCATCCAAAGGTAAAAAAGGAGCTCAGACCTTGGGCAGCACACCTGAAACGTGCACAGGGTGAGAGCTCTGCAGAGCTGCCCTTTAGAAATCATCTCATTGCAAGGGTTTTTATTTTTCACTTCAGAGAGCTTCAGAGGGGGCTGGTTATTTCTGCAGAAAATATTACAGCAGGAATCTGAATTGCTGCAGCAGGGTGTCAGGAATCAATCAGGGTGTCAGGAATCAATGACGAATCAATCAGGATGTCAGGAATCAATCAAGGTGTCAGGAATCAATCAGGAATCAATCAGGGTGTCAGGAATCAATGAGGGTATCAGGAATCAATCAGGGTGTCAGAAATCAATCAGGAATCAATCAGGGTGTCAGGAATCAATCAGGAATCAATCAGGTGTCAGGAATCAATCAGGAATCAATGAGGGTGTCAGGAATCAATCAGGGTGTCAGGAATCAGTCAGGAATCAATCAGGGTATCAGGAATCAATCAGGGTGTCAGAAATCAATCAGGAATCAATCAGGGTGTCAGGAATCGATGAGGTTGTCAGGAATCAATGAGGATGTCAGGAATCAATCAAGGAGTCAGGAATCAATCAGGAATCAATGAGGGTGTCAGGAATCAATCAGGGATCGATCAGGATGTCAGGAATCAATCAGGGTGTCAGGAATCAATCAGGGTGTCAAGAATCAATCAGGGATCGATCAGGATGTCAGGAATCAATCAGGGTGTCAGGAATCAATCAGGAATCAATCAGGGTGTCAGGAATCAATCAGGACATCAGGAATCAATCAAGGTGTCAGGAATCAATCAGGGTGTCAGGAATCAGTCAGGAATCAGTCAGGGTGTCAGGAATCAATCAGGAATCAATCAGGGTGTCAGGAATCAATCAAGGTGTCAGGAATCAATCAGGGTGTCAGGAATCAATCAGGAATCAATCAGGGTGTCAAGAATCAATCAGGAATCAATCAGGGTGTCAGGAATCAATCAAGGTGTCAGGAATCAATCAGGATGTCAGGAATCAATCAGGGTGTCAGGAATCAATCAGGAATCAATCAGGGTGTCAGGAATCAATGAGGGTGTCAGGAATCAATCAGGGTGTCAGGAATCAATCAGGAATCAGTCAGGGTGTCAGGAATCAATGAGGGTGTCAGGAATCAATCAGGAATCAATCAGGGTGTCAGGAATCAATCAGGAATCAATCAGGAATCAATCAGGGTGTCAGGAATCAATCAGGGTGTCAGGAATCAATCAGGAATCAATGAGGAATCAATCAGGATGTCAGGAATCAATCAGGGTGTCAGGAATGTACAAAAGAGGGAAAAAAAATCCCCCCCAGAACAAAATTGATGTGATTTTTCCTGCAGGTCAAACCTGACTTTCCTCAAAGCTCAGCTCTGTTTGTGCCCAAACCTGGATTAATCCTCACCCCAGCCCCACATGATCGGCACTGAAGACCCCCACCCAATCATTTCCTCTTTTCTTACACCTTCAACACTTGGAATTTTCTCCCTTTCTTAGAATAGAAGCAGAGAGAGTGTTAAAAACCACAGAAATCACTAAAACTGTGCGAGATAATGAAAATATTCCACACTCTTGTGTAAAAAACACAAGAAAGAAATAACTCAAACTGTGGAAGATTATGAAAATATTCCACAATCTTGTGTAAAATATTGAAAATATTCCACACCCTTGTGTAAAAAAAACGCAAGAAAGAAATAACTCAAACTGTGGAAGATTATGACAATATTCCACAATCTTGTGTAAAATATTGAAAATATTCCACAGTCTTGTGTAAAATATTGAAAATATTCCACACTCTTGTGTCAAAACCACTTTCCCCAGGTTTCACTGGGTAATAAATGAAACAGTTCAGCCCATAGGGAACTCCCTGTGGGAATCAGCCCTGACTGGAGCAGCATCCACAAATCCTGGAAAGTCACTTTTGGGATCTCCCTGTGCTTGCTGTGCAGGCTGGAGCCTGCCCTGCCCTGGTGGATGAAAGAGGACTCCCTGCAGCGTTATTAGAGGGTCCAAATTGAAAATTGCTCCTGAGCAGGCAGGGCTGGGGCTGGGGCTGGACAGCTCATGGCCAGCAGTGCCTGTTTGCAGAGCAACGCTCGTGGGAGCTGCTGGAAATTAGAGCAACAAAGGGTTCTTTCAAAATGCCAGGTGCCTGTTGAGGTTGGGAGCAGAACCACAAAATTCCCAGTTAAACAAACACAAAGCCCTGGAGACCTCGCAGTGTCCACATTCCAAGGGGGTTTGTTGGTAGATTTGAGAATCCACTTCTCCTCTCATGGCTGAAAATTGCATTTTTGGACCTTTGTGTGCCACAGAAAGGCCAATTCCTCACCAGATTTGCAAAATCCGCTTCTCTTTCTGTGACTGAAAATTGCATTTTGGCTTTTTCTGCGCCATAGAAAGGTCAATTCTTGATTTGAAAATCCATTTCTCATGGCTGAAAGTTGCATTTTTGGCCTTTTCTGTGCCATAGAAGGGTCAGTTCCTCACCAGATTTGAAAATCCACTTCTCATGACTGAAAATTGCATTTTTGGCCCTTTCTCTGCCACAAAAAGGGCAATTCCTCACCAGATTTCAAAATCCACTTCTCTTTTTGGGGCTCAAAATTGCACTTTGGCCTTTTCTCTGCCATGGAAGGGTCAATTCCTCACCAGATTTGAAAATCCACTTATTTTCTCATGTCTAAAGATTGCATTTTTGGCCATTTCTGTGCCACAGAAAGGTCAATTCCTCACGAGTGTAGGTCAACACCTGCACCAAACCCAGGCCAATTCCTGCTTTACTGTGGATTTAATCACAAGTTATAAACAAAAAGATAAAACCACCTTTCTAAAGATAAGGGCTGGAGGAGAACAGAAAGAGGAGCAGCCTCTGATGTGATTTACTGGCCAATAAATGCAGTGAGTCACTGCAGTCATTTCCTGCTTGCAGGAGGCCAAATTCTCCCACCTCGAACTGGAGGAGTTCCTGAACTGGTGCCTCATCCTAGAGACTCCCAAAGGATATTTTCAGGATATTTTCAGGATATTTTCAGGATATTTTCAGGATAACACAGGGATTTGTGGCACTCAGGGGCTGGATCCTGGCTCCAGCTCCTCCTGGACTCATGCAATCCATGTAAAGAAGGGGAAATGGAAATATTTCCCCAAAGAGAGCAGGAGGTGTCTGTCACCCTGATTTTTTAAGATTTTCTAAGCTTTCTGATCTTTACACTCTTGTAACGAATTTTCTCACATACTTTATGTAAATAACTCATTGATTTGCATTCTTTTATGGAGGAGGAGAAATTTGATGGGCTGTTGGTTTGTTCAATGTCATTGGAGAGGTGGCACTGTCACCCTTCAATCCACTGTCACTTTTGGAAATCTATAAATGCTGGAATTAGAAAACAAACTCCCCTTTTTTACCTTGAGAACAGCAGCATCTCCACATTGTTTTATTTCATACAGTGAATTTATTTCCTAGGGTGACAGTGCCCTCAGAGGAAGGGACACCCTGTGGCTGTCTCTGTGTCAGACGGGCAAACACAAGCCAAAAATTAAAATTTATCTGACAAATCCCTTTTCCTGGGACAAGCTGAGGAGGGAACTCACAGCTGGCTCTCTGTGCCTCCAGTCCCTGAGCTGCAGGGATTTCACAGGGATAGCAGAGGGTGCAGGTGAAGCCTTGTGGAATTTGCAGGAACCCTGATGAGGGGAGAGGTGATGAATCTGCCTCCGTGTTCTCAGAAGGCTGATTTATATTATATTACATTATATTACATTACATTATATTATATTATATTATATTATATTACATTATATTATATTATATTACATTACATTATATTATATTACATTACATTATATTACATTACATTATATTACATTATATTACATTATATTACATTATATTACATTACATTATATTATATTATATTATATTACATTACATTATATTATATTACATTATATTACATTACATTATATTACATTACATTATATTATATTATATTACATTATATTATATTATCACATTACATTACATTATGGTATACTAAAGAATATAGATAGGATACAGACAGAAGGCTAAAAGATAATAATGAAAAATTTGTGACTCCTTCCAGAGTCCTGACACAGCCTGACCATGATTGGCCATTAAGTGAAAACAATTCACCCAAGAGGATATAATTGGGTGAGGGTCTGAAGTGGCAATCATCTAAATTGATTTTTAATTTTTGAAACCAATCAAACAATGACCAGTTGGTAAACAATGTCCAAACCACATTCCAAAGCAGCAAAACACAGGAGAAGCAAATGAGATAAAATTGTTTTGCTTTTTATCTGAGGCTTCTCAGCTTCCCAGGAGAAGAATCCTGGGCAAAGAGGATTTTTCACAAAATGGGATGGTGGCAAAGCCTGGCCCCAGCCATGCCTCTGCCCCGCCCATCTGCATTAATTAAAGGCAGCAATAATCTGTGGGGCAGGCAGCCAGGGCAGAGCCACTGCAATGCAGATCAGCTCCTGATTCCCTGCTTGTTCTACAAGTATCAAATCTCCTTTGATCAATACCTGAATAATCCTTTCAACATCCCTGAGCTGTGCTGGCTGCTCCCAGCGCAGAGAGAGCAGGAGATGGGATTGGCCAGGCCGCTTTAAATCATAACACAAATGTCATGTTGTTCTTTTAAATCTGCCCCAAAAACCTGGCTGCCCTCTGCCCAGGCTGATGGCAAAGATGAAAAAATGGAATTGTTTGGGATTAAATCTGAAACGCTTTCCAGGACACAGCCAGGGAAGGAGATGTAACTGATAACATCGTAATCCTTTTTTCAATCTAGCTACTTAAGAGAAATATCTGCTTGTTCACTGGAAATGGCACAGCCCACAGGGTGAAATACATTTCCCAGGGACATGGCAATGGAGCTCAGATCTGACAGGGAGATCTGGTGACAAGGAAACAGATTTCCTGTAGGAAATGTCCCCATTTGTCACGGCTTAACCCCTGTGGCACCACACACCCCACAGTCACCAGGTCACCTGTGAGCAGATAAAAAAAAATACGGTTGAGATAAGAACAGTTCAATAAATGAAATAATGGAATGAAATTACCATACTTTCATTATCAGAGAGATAATTTCATTATCAGAGAGGTAAATAAATAAACCCCAATTAAAACAATAAACACAAGGTCTCCCTCCAGCTGCTGCCCTGAGATTGGTGCCTCAATCCCCCAGTTTAAATATTGGGCACATTTTCCTGCAGGATGGGGTGTCCCTTTGGCCATGGCCAGCTCTCCTGGCCCTGCTCCCTCAGGGCTCCTTCTGCACCTCCTGCCTGGGAAAATCCCTTCATTTGGGGGCAGTACAGCTGGGCAAGCCCTGCAGCATCACTTTGGTACCAAATATTCTCCTGCTAAATCCAAAACCCAGCACGGCACCAGCTGCTGGGAGCAAAACTCGCCCTATCCCAGAAAAGCACTTGTGAGAATTCCCAAAACATTTAATTAAGGATCTCCTGTTAGTTTACTCACTTGCACAACTCTGACTCAGAGGCTGCTTTTCCCTTCCCAGTAAATCAGAATTTTTTTTCTGTTTCTCACAGCAGGGGGAAGAAAAAAAACTCAACTTGAAGTTAAGCTTTTTCTTGGGAAAACTCATTTCCTCATCAGCTGCTCGGGGTTGTAAGGAAAGAGGGTGGAGCCTTCCCAGGCTGCCATCCTCCAAACCATACCTGAGTATAAAGAGCAGGGCAGAACTGCAGCCAAGAAACTCTCAAAAGCTGCTTCCAGTGCCTGCTGGGATTCCAGGGCTGCTTTCATTCTTCCCCTGCTGGAACTTGCTGCTCCAAAGACACGAGGGAAGCTGGACTCAGCTAATTACGTTGGAGGATTAATTACATTGCCACGGTCTCCATGTGATACTGGATTGATTTTTTATTTTTTTTATTTTTTTAAACAAACAGAACAGGGTTTTTTTTGCTTCCCCTCATCTCTTTCATCTTTTTCTGCACACACACACACGCAGAGTGGAGATGTTGCAGACGGTCTGCATGAGCCCTGAGCTGCTGGTCAACCAGAGCAAGGGTGAGAGTGAACTCTGTGGCTACAGCCCAGGCCAGGGCTCTCCCCTGCCCGGGGAAACCGCCAGCCCCAAGAGCTGCTCCCAGCAGAGCCCATCTCTGCCGGACTCGGGATGGACTGAGCTGAACGTGCCGAGCCCCAAGGTCTCCCACCCTCCTCCTCCTCCATGCAAGCCTCCAGGGATGCCTGCTGCTGCTGGTAAGAGAAAAATCCTGATTCCCATTCCCTGCTTTGTGCTCCTTGCCCCAGCTGGTGGGGCCTGGGGCTCTGAGCAGCACAAAGCAAGCTCAGCAATCCCAGGGGTGTTCACATTCCCCCACTCAGGCTGGGCTGGATTTTGCTGTGTTCTGCTGCCGAGGTCAGAAATTCCCAAGGATGCCCAATATTCCATCCTTTCTGTCCATCCCCAGTGCTTTGCTGCTCATTTGCATCCTGAATTGCGAGTTTGGCTCTGAGCTAGCAGCAGGGTAATAGATGTGACCTTCTGAGTCATTAACATTTCAAAGTCACAGCAAAGTGTGGCTGGTGAATCAGAGTCCTTCAGTTCCTAGGAAATGTCTGATCTGCCACTGGAAACTCTTCCCAGATAACAACATTTAGCAATCTTATTGGCTTGTTATAGAGCTTTTCAATATAACCTTTAAAATGCTCTTCAAAAGGTAAATAATTCATTGGCAACACCAATCTATGAAAAAAAATAATAATTTCTAGAACAGCCTGAGAAACAAACTCTGCTTGTTGAGAGCTCAGTGTTTTGATTATTCAGTGCTAGGTGAAACACTGAGAAGTGCCAGAAATCCCAGCACAGAACAACAGCCCCATCTCCATTCCAAAGGCTCCATTTGCTGCTCCCTCCCGCTGCAGGGCTGGGAAACAAAATCACGCAACAAGAAACCACAGCTTGTGGGGCTGGTTCCCCTGCCAGGATTGCTGCTCTCTGCCATCCCAGGGTTAGGGAAATGAACCCACAAACACCAGAGGTTTGTGTCCAAAAAGGAGGCAGAGGAGTCCTTTGGCTTCATTCCAATAAAGGGAGAGGCCATGGGGCATCCCCTGGGACCTCTCAATTTTTGGAGGGTGCAGCCTCCTTTTTATCCCAATTTCCAGCCACATTTCCCTTCTCTCTTTCCTCATTTCTGAGGTACTTGAGGGGTTCAGACTTCCCAAAACACCTGATACCAGAGATTTCCCTAAGATTTCCCTCCAACGTACAGCCCTGTCTTTTAATTTTGAATCCTTATGGAATTTAGGGGGTTTTCCCCATTTCTGAGGTACTTGAGAGGTTCAGACTCCCCAGAACACCTGATACTAAAGATTCCCCTCTAATGTACAACCCCCCCTTTTAATTCTTAATTCTTATGGAATTTAGGGGTTTTTCCCCATTGTTACTTTCATCTCTCAATGTCTAGTTTCATTCTCAGCAAACCTAAAGTTTATTTGTAAAAGCAAATCTCCTTTTCCATTCATTAATCAGTGGAATCCTTCCCATTGTTTCTTTTCCCTCCCAGCACTGGTTTTGTCCAGCAGCAGCCCCACAGCTGGTTTGTAAATACAATTCCACCGTTCCTCTCACCAGGATCTGCCCCATTCCCATCTGCTGAGCTCCCCTGCTTCCCCTCCTGGGCCCAGCCAGGTCCCACACTCAGATTTTGGTCAGGAATTTTGGTTCAGGCACCTCCTGTTGGATTTAACAGCACCAGGAGCTGCCGGCCCAATGCACCTCCTTCATTTCAGGCCGTTGTGTTGTTCCATCCTGAATTGTGTTTGATCACAAGAGTTGGTTTTATTCCTCCTGCCGCGAGCTGCAGTGGGAGCAGAAAGCTTCTCCTGCTCTCAGGATCCCACTCTCTGCTTCCCTTGGAGCTTTCCCCATGGTTCATTTCCATATTTCATTGGGAAAACCCTGACCTGATGCATGAAATCTGTGATTTTTTCAATACTGAATGAATTTTAGATAGAGGTTATTCCAGGCAGGGGGACACACAAGGCAAGGATGTGAATGCCAGAGTTACATAAAAGGTATTTCAAAAGCCAATGGATTTAAGCTCCTAATCTGGGCAAGTCTTTCAAGTTTGGGGATGCAGGCACCAGATGCGAGGAGACCTAACACAAACAATCACAGAGCAGCTTGTTTTGACAGAGAGAGAGCCTGTTGGGACAACGAGGTGTATTCTCAAATAACTGTTCCATTTCGGTGCAGAAAATCATTGTTTTGCTTTGAAACACACAAAAACTCCCAAACACACTGAGAGCCACTGGACAGAGCATCCCCGTCTTAATTTTGATAAGATAGAGATGTTTTGATTTTTAAATTCTGCTCCTTGATGTTGCAGTGATAACAATTTCACAAACCACAGGAGAGGAAAGGGCAAAGGCAGATTTACCACAGCACAGGGAAATGAGAGTGTGAGAGGGGCAGAGACCTAAACACTGCTGACACATTCCCCAAAAGCCAATCCACGTTCCATTCCCCAAAAGCCAATCCGTGTTCCATTCCCCAAAAGCCAATCCACATTCCCCAAAAGCAAATCCACGTTCCATTCCCCAAAAGCCAATCCACGTTCCATTCCCCAAAAGCCAATCCACATTCCCCAAAAGCCAATCCACGTTCCATTCCCCAAAAGCAAATCCACGTTCCCCAAAAGCCAATCCACGTTCCATTCCCCAAAAGCCAATCCACATTCCCCAAAAGCAAATCCATGTTCCATTCCCCAAAAGCCAATCCATATTCCCCAAAAGCCAATCCACATTCCCCAAAGGCAAATCCACGCTCTGTGGCACACACAGGAAAACTGAGCAGGAATTCATTAAAGGAATTACTGAGCAGAGCCAAGGGAAATGTGAAAATTTCCCACAAGTGATGATGACCATGGGGATCAGAGCCCGTTCCCCAGGCTGACCTGACCCTCCCACCCTTCCCCAGCAGCTCAGACAATCGTGGTACTTTCAGCATCGTGTTGTGACTTTTCCAGACTCTGAACTTAGCTCTGATCCCCCTCAGAAGCGCTACATGGGTGTGAGAGTGAAGATGCCAGTGCGGGAGCTGCTGAGGAAAATCCGACTTTCCAAAGGCTTGGACCCAGCTCCAGGCAAGGTGAGGAATCCCCGGGGCTGGGAAGGTTCCTGCAGCATCCTGGGCACACTGGCTGTTCTGCAGGGTCACACCTGCAGCTGCTGCCTCCTGCAGCCATCAGTGCTTTTAAAAGTGGGGAATAAACCGAATTTCAGACAGAATGAGGGCTGGGTAGGGGCAGTTCCAAGGCAGTGGCAGCAGAACCCATCCATGCCATGGGTGCTGAGCATCATTCAATCAAGGCAAAGGTGGCCCAATAAACAGCAAAAGTATTGCTCCAGAACCTGCAAAAAGGAGCTGATAAACTGCCAGGCTGCTGTAAAGATCTTTATAAAGCTGCCATGAATTAATTACCCACCTATGGAAATCTGTCCATCTGCAGCCCCTGCTGAGCAGAACCCACAGCCCAGGAGG
The DNA here is from genome assembly GCF_047830755.1 of Zonotrichia albicollis. NCBI lineage: Eukaryota > Metazoa > Chordata > Aves > Passeriformes > Passerellidae > Zonotrichia > Zonotrichia albicollis. The sequence goes on along the minus strand of NC_133845.1, from coordinate 1,856,962 downwards.
CATCAGGGCAAAGATGGCCCAATAAACAGCAAAATTATTACTCCAGAACCTGCAAAAAGGAGCTGATAAACTGCCAGGCTGCTATAAAGTTCTTTATAAAGCTGCCATGAATTAATTACCCCCTCATGGAAATCTGTCCATCTGCAGCCCTGCTGAGCAGAACCCACAGCCCGGGAGGCAATTTCCCCCTCTTCATGTCCCAATCTTTGCCTCAGTTTCATTCCTCCTCCCTGTAAGCGCCTCACACTGAAGCTGGCTGGTTTTGTCTCCTCAGGAGGCCTCAGCAGTGAAGATGGCAGCCAGAGGATCCTCAGGAAAAACAGGTTTGGAAACGCCTCCCTTGGTAACTGAGCCTCCTTTCCTGTTGGGATCATCCCTGAGAGGTACCCAGAGAGCCAGAGCACTGCTGTCCTTGCTCCGTGGGCCCTGCTGGGTCCCTTCCACACCACCCTGCCTGGCTTATCTGCCTCTTATCTGGGAATCTCTGCCCTGCGTGTGCCTCTCCTCCGCTCTGAACCTTTCCTTCCCCTTCTTTTTGTTCTCCAGCAGAGAAGAGGAGATCTCACCCTTATACAGAGAAACAGCTTAGACAGGTATGCAGAACACCCTGAACCCCTCTGTGCCAGGCTCCTGGGGCAGAATTCCTGTTCTATCACCCAGGGAGAACAGGACACTTCATGTCTGCCTCCCTCCCCTTCCCTCCTCCTCCTCCTCCTCCTGTTGCCGTTTCAGAGCAAGCAGAGCGCTGGGCAAAGCCCCAGAGGCTTGGAGGACCTCGACATCCTGGTGGAGGTGCTGCAGGAGGATCTGAACCAGAGCCAGCTCGGGGAGGAGCGCCGGCAGCCCGTGCCAGACGGGTTCTGGCAGGGATTCACCCGGGAGCTGCAGAGCTGCTGCTGGCAGGGCAGGGCGGCAGCGCAAGGGGGACCAGCAGAGCTTCACCCCCAGCCCTGGGGCAGAGAATTCCACCCCGTCCTGCGGGGACAGGCACAGCCTTCCCTCCATGGTCAGCAGGAGAGCACCCAGAGGTCCTGCTCACATGGGATGTTCTCCAGGACGGATGAGGATGGGGGCAGCTGGTGGGTGCAGGATGGTCCCTTGGGCTCCCAGGAGGGTTTCATGAGGGATTCTCCATCCCAGGGATGTCTCCTGAGGAATTCTGCACCCCAGGGATGTCTCCTGAGGAATTCTGCGCCCCAGGGATATTTCCTGAAGAGCTCTCCATCCCAGGAATGTCTCCTAAGGAACTCTCCACACCAGGAAGGTTTCTTGAGCGATTCTGCATCCCAGGAATGTCTCCTGAGGAATTCTTCTTCTCAGAAAGGTTTCTCAAGGAATTCTCCATCCCAGGAATGTCTCCTGAGGGATTCTACATCTCAGGAAGTTTTTCCAATGAATTCTCCATCCCAGGAATGTCTCCTGAGGAATTCTCCATCCCAGGACGCTTTCTTGAGGAATTCTCCATCCCACAAGGATTTCCCAAGGAATTCTTCATCCCAGGAATGTCTCCTGAGGAACTCTGCACCCCAGGAATGTTTCCTGAGGAATTCTCCATCCCATGAAAGTCTCCTGAGGAACTCTCCACGCCAGGAATGTTTCTTGAGGAATTCTGCGCCCCATGAACGTTTCCCAAGGAATTCTGCACCCCAGGAATGTTTCCTGAGGAACTCTCCATCCCACAAAGATCTCCTGAGGAATTCTGCATCGCTGGAAGGTTTTCTGAGGAATTCTCCATCCCAGGGATGTCTCCTGAGGAATTCTGCACCCCAGGAATGTTTCCCAAGGAATTCTGCCCCCCAGGACCCACCTGCAGTCCCCGGCTTGGCAGAGATGCTGCAGGAAGCTCCCAGGGGCTCTCCAGATGTGGAGGGACATTTGAGGCCGACCCCAAATTCCTTCACCAGGCAGGACCTCTCTGCCCTCTCCTTCTTCCAGTTCCAGCTGCACAGGGAGGAGAATTGGCTGAGGAACGTCCCGGAGGAAGAACTGCTGGCTCCTGATGAAAATGGCAGCAGGTTTCACCCCTCCCTTTCTGTCCCAGTTTTTGCAGACGAAATCAGCAACTGCACTTTTACTGCAGAGAGCAATAAACCCTTAAATATCCCAAAATTTCAGCATTTTTGCAGCATTAGTATTTTATACTTAAAAATCCACTCTCCGTGTTCCTTTGGGGTATTTTAACTCCTCCTTTTGGGTGTTTTTACCATTTCTTTGGGGTATTTTAACTCCTCCTTTTGGGTGTTTTTACCATTTCTTTGGGGTATTTTAACTCCTCCTTTTGGGTGTTTTTACCAGTTCTTTGGGGTATTTTAACTCCTCCTTTTGGGTGTTTTTACCAATTCTTTGGGGTATTTTAACTCCTCCTTTTGGGTGTTTTTACCAATTCTTTGGGGTGTTTCTGCCCATCCCTTTGGGGGGTTTCTACCCCTCACTTGGGGGATTTTCAATCACTCCTTTGGGCTGTTTTTATCCTCCCTTTGGGCTGTTTTTATCCTCCCTTTGGGATGTTTTTACCCCTCCCTTTGGGGTGTTTTAATTCTTCCTTTCGGATGTTTCAGCCCCTCCCTTTGGGAGGTTTTTACCCCTCCCTCGGGGTGTTGTTTTCCCCTCTCTTTGGGGGGTTTTAAACTATTTTTTGGGGTGCTTTTACCCCTCATTTGGGGTGTTTTTTACCCCTACCTTTGGGGTGTTTCAACCATTTCTTTGGGGGATTTCTACCCCTCCCTTTGGGGAGTTTCAGCCTCTCCTTTGGGTGGTTTTGACCCCTCCCTTGGGGGTGTTTTGACCCCTCCCTTTGGGAGGTTTTTATCCCTCTTTTGGGGTGTTTCTACCCCTCCTTTTTGGGTGTTTTAACCCCTCTCTTTGGGGGTTTTAACTATTTCTTTGGGATGCTTTTACCCCTCATTTGGGGTGTTTTTTATCCCCTCCTTTGGTATGTTTCTACCATTTCTTTAGGGTGTTTTAACCCCTCCTTTAGGGGTTTTTTTACCCCCTCCTTTCCCTTCTGCTCCTTCCCAACTGAGTTCTCTTCCAGGCTGCTGCACAAGGCTGTTGCCCAGGGAAGGAGGGCTCTGACTTTTGCCCTGGCCCAGAGATTTGCCTCCCTCAACAAGATCGATGAGAAGGATGCAGAGAAAAGGGTAGGAGGCTCATTTGCCACAAAAAAAAAAGTAATTATTTATCCCTTGCAACCTTCTGTCAAACCCCAGGCAAGCAGCAAGAATCCTCCTGCTGTCCTGGAAAAGAAAGGAAAATGGGAATGGGGAGGGAGTGATGGAGGACAAGTGGGAACAGAGCCCCAAAATTCCAACTCCCCACTTCATTATTTACAAAATATTGTTGTTTTTAAACTATTTTTGCCTTCTGTGCCCTTCTTCCCTTCTCAGACTGCTTTACATCTTGCTGCAGAAAAGAACCAGCACCTGATGGTGAGTGACCTGATCTCCCTGGGAGCCAACGTCAACGAGCAGGACAGCTCAGGGAAAACTCCCCTCCACCTGTGCGCACAGCACGGCTACCTGAGGGTTCTGCAGGTAAATTGGGGCTTAATTGGGTCTTTTTTGGGGCCAAAGTGGATAAAAGCAACTCATGCACGTTCTGGTGTTGGAAATAAGCTGGGGTGTTCCTTACATTTCTGTTCTGATGTGGTTCCAGAGGGTTTTGGTGTGGTGGTGCTCACAGGGGTCCTAGGCTGAGATGAGAATGTTGACTCCATGTTTCAGAAGGCTTGATTTATTATTTTATTATATATATTATATTAAAACTATACTAAAAGAATAGAAGAAAGGATTTCATCAGAAGGGTAGCTAAGAATGGAAATAAAATAATAAATAGAAAATCATAAATAAATAATAATAATATTTAAATAATAAATAAAAATAATAAACAAATCTAAAATAATAAATAAATATAAATAAATAAATAGAAAATAGAAATAAATAGAAATAAAAGAAAAGAAAATAAATAGAAAGGGATGATAACAAAGGCTTTTGATTGACTGAGACAGTCTGGACAGCTGACTGTGATTGGCCATTAATTATAAACAACCATATGAGACCAATCACAGATGCACCTGTTGCATTCCACAGCAGCAGATAATTATTTTTTACATTTTGTTCCTGAGGCCTCTCAGCTTCTCAGGAGGAAAAATCCTAAGGAAAGGATTTTTCAGAAAATATCATGGCTACAATTTGGGGGTGGAAAGGGTAATTTTGGCAGTGCCAAAGCTCAGGAATCACCTGGATATTCCTCATTTCAGGTCCTGAAAAGCTGCAAGAACAACGGGGTGTGTGTGGAGGTGGATCTGCCTGACCACCATGGTGAGAGGGACGGCCCAAGCGCGGGGCCTGGCTCGGATCCCAAATCCCCAAACCCGGATTTTCCAGGGCTCAGGCGCTGGGTGTGACTGTGCCCCGGTGTCCCCCGCAGGCCTGACCGCCCTGCACTGTGCTGCCCTCGCCCACACCGTGCTGGTGGCACAATCGCAGAGCCCGGGCAGGGACGGCGGCGCCGGGAGGCTCCTGAGGCTGCGGAGGGCCCAGATCCTGGAGGGAATCCTGTGCCTGCTCCAGATGGGAGCAAAGCCCCAGCTGCAGGTGAGGACCGGGCCCAGCGCATCTCCAGCCTGCCCTGAGTGTTCCTGTCCTTGTGCAACCACGGGATTTGCTGTCATCTGCAGGTCCTGGACTCGTGTCTGGCCTCCAGCCCCTGCCTGAAGCTGGAGGAGAACACAGAGCTCATGTGTTTGCTTCGGACTCACCAACCCCAGGCACAGGATGCTCCTCAGCAGGTAACTGTGGCTGCTTTAATGTCAATTCCATGATTAATTCCCAGGATTAAGCAAATCCTGGGAAGGATTAATGATCCTGGGAATGATTAATTCCCAGGATTAAGCAAATTTTTTTTGTGCTTAAAGCCAAAAAAAAAAATGTTACATCTCTCTTGTTTTTTACAAGGTCTTTTTTGCTTCGGTCAGATGAGAGTTCCCACCAGAGCACGTGTAATAAATGTAATAATATAACAAGATTTCCATTAGAAATACGGATTTAAAGTCGCTGAGGTTCCGTGCAATAAATGTAATAATATAACAAGATTTCCAATAGAAATACGGATTTAAAGTCGCTGAGGTTCCGTGCAATAAATGTAATAATATAACAAGATTTCCATTAGAAATACGGATTTAAAGTCGCTGAGGTTCCGTGCAATAAATGTAATAATGTAACAAGATTTCCATTAGAAATACGGATTTAAAGTCGCTGAGGTTCCGTGCAATAAATGTAATAATGTAACAAGATTTCCATTAGAAATACAGATTTAAAGTCACTGAGGTTCCGTGCAATAAATGTAATAATATAACAAGATTTCCATTAGAAATACAGATTTAAAGTCGCTGAGGTTCTCCCAGAACCCAGCAGAGAAAAAATAAAATCATTTCAGCCCAGTTCAAGTGGAATTTGACTGTTGTGGTCTCTCCACCTGTCCAGAGCTGCGGCCTGCTGGATGCTCCCGGAGGAATCCCCGCTCCCCCAGGTGCAGAAAACTCACCTGGACTGGGCTCCTTGTCATCCTCAGAGCTCCTCGATGTCCTTCTCGAAGGTATTTTGTGCTGGGAAGGGGAGTTCAGGTACCTGGGGGTTTGTGTGGCTCAGCAGCTGGGATGGAGCGGCTCAGTCCACTCCCATCCCACAGAATCATTTGGGGTGGAAAAACCCCAAAATCATCGAGTTCAAACCTCCCCAGCATGGAGATGCTGGCAAAGGTGCTCAGCACCTCATCCCAGCCTTTGGGTTCACTTATTTTCCTTGCAAACCTCCTTCCTCACCCAAAACCAGAAAATGAGAGATTTTATTCCTTCTTTAGCAGGAATGCCTGGGCTGGGACTGAGCTGAGATTTTTCTGCTTTGTTGTCTTGCAGGGAAATGCTGAGAGCTCTCACACCACCTGCACCTGATGGGCCACCTGCTGCAGGAGAAAAACCAGAGCACAAGCACCAAAATCTAGAATATTTTATGTTATATCTTGAACTGACTGCTGCAAAGATCTCACCTGGACCCAGAATTTAAAAGACTGATAAATGAGGGAAATCCTCGGTGCAGGTTGTGCAGGAATTCAGGGTTAGGTGCTCCAGGAAGAATTGCATCTTCATTTTCTCACAAATTTGTGTTTTTCTGCTCAGGTCTGATGTCAGTCTGAAGCTCTGATGATTTTTCATGCAGGTGTTTAGAGAAAGAAAAATATTTTAACCATCCAGGGTCTAGTCTTGAGGGTTTCAGCCTAAAATTTATCTATACACGCCAAATTCAACATTCAGACTGAAAATCTCCGTGATTTTAAACACGAGCTCTGGGAATTCAGAGCCTAAATATTAAAAATATTTAATGTTTTCTGCAGTCTGGCCCTGAATTTGGCCAAGGCTGGAGTGGTCACACTTTAAGGCAGTCTCTCCAAAACAGAGCATTGTGCTGACCATGTTTCTTCAACAAAAATCAAGGTTTTATTGATTGCAATCAGAATTTTGCACCCATAGTGGATTGTAGGTGAAGTCTGGGACAAAGTGTTTCAAATCAGTTCCTTTCTAACAGATCTAACAGAGGATTTTACCTTTATAAAATTTAAATCTAAAACAGTTTTTGAAGATCATTTTTTAAAAAAACAGTTGGGAGAATAACAAGGAGCTGGAATTATTCTGTACTGCCAGAAAACAGAGTTATTCAGTAGAATTATTATAAACGAGATAAATTTTATTTTTAATTATTTCCTCCCAGACTTACTCTCGTTTAATTTTAACCTCTGGTTGCGAGTTTGCTGGTTTCTATGAAACTTCCCTGTTTGCTACATAGGGAGCAATTCTGCTTTTACAGAACCTAAAAGCAAAACCAAAACTGATCCAGCAGCTCCTCACGTGTCTCCTGTGGAGGGAAATGGGAGATTCCCACGTGAAGCCACTGCAGGATCCAGTGTTAAGTACTCAGCATCTTTGGGGAATGTTTTTAATGAACCCTTTGCATTTGTTTCTTGTGAAAAAAAAAAAAAACAGAAAAAAAAAAAAAAGTTATTTTTGTGTTATGGGGTTTCCTTAAGTGTTAAGCTCCAAGAGCTACGTTGCACAAGGTGAGTGAGCTTGGAGGAGTGGCAGTGTTGAAGTGAATTCCAGTGGGGTTTGGGTCATATCCTGTGATTCTGATGCCCTGAACAGCTAAAGAGTTCTCCTCTTTTGTGTTTTCTTTAGTCTGAGACATAATAATTCATAATCTTTCAGTGTTTCATTGAAAAAAATCTATATATTATATGTTATTCTCATGAGGAGTTGCATAACTCATCCACCTCCTTCCACAGCTTTCCCTGATATTTTAATAATCTAAAATCTTTTCTTTTTCCTTTTTGTCTCAGGTTTTATGGATATTTTTCCTCTCTGAATATTTCTCTCTGTCACCTCATCACTGCCCATCCTTCCTTCTTTCTGTATTTTAACTTTCACTGAACTTTTTATTCATTTGAGGACAATTAAGGAAGAACTTCTGGGTTAGCTCAGCTTCCATTTGTGGGATTGAAGGGTCAGACCCAGCTCTTTATTTTCATTACAAACCAACCCAGAAATCCCACATCACCAGGGTGAAGCAGAGTGTTGAACAAAGAGAAAAGCAGCCATAAACATCTGCAGGGAAAAAAAACCTGAATTTTCTTACAGTTTATCTTAAAAAAGCATAGAAAACTCTCATTTAATAATCCAGCATTAATCTTTTAGTCATGGGAACCACTCAGGTGAAAGGACAGGAGTATTAAACTATTTCTATAGATATCATTTATTCCATTTACTCAGAGATGAACTTGCTTCTGCAGTGTATTCTACCACAGTTATCCATTAATTGCATTGTTAATCGCTTTACATTGTTTCATGCTCCTTCCTGTCAATAAATACATTTATTTCATGCAGTAGCTTGTTTTTTTTCTGTACTCTTCTATTCATCTTAAGCTCACAGCAGAAGGGACATCGTGGAAAAGGCAAATTAAGCAGGGTTTGGAAGCTGAGAAGTGCGGGAAGGTTTTGTTGTTGGTTTGGTTTTTAGGATGGCAGAAATCCCCCAGCATCCCCCTCTCCCACCAGTAACTCCAATATTTCCCGATTTCAGTGATCCCAATATTTCCCAATTCCAGTAATTCCAGGGGGAAGCAGGACCCAAATTCCTGGCAGAAGGTTCTGGTACCCCTGGTACCCAACCCACAGCACAAACCCAGCCCCTGTTTGGTTTCCATTTCCCAAAAATGCCCTTGAAACCCTGATTTGCTGCACAGCCACAGTTACTGCACCAAAGGCTCTTCCCCAAGAGTTGGGGATTTTGCTCAAAGAAATTTTTGCACCTCCCAGAGCCCAAAATCCTCAGCTGAGGAGCACAGGGGATGATCATGGCAGGCAGAGAACAATGCCAGGGTTGTAGCAAACCACAGGCAAAGAAAATAAATTATATATTTAAAAAAAACCCCCTAATTCCCTTAAAAATGGGTATTTTATGATTGGCTTTTTGCAAATATAAAAATTAATATTATATGTGTTACATTAGAAAGTTGTGCTGTATTAATTTTCTTAAGTAGTGCGTTAAATATAGTTTTAGGTTATAATAAAATGTTAAAAATAGAAACTTTGTACATAGGATACTTTTTTTTTTCTAAAGAAAGGACTCTCCCTGAGATAGCAGCCACAGGACACCTGAATCTTTCAGAGAAAGAGAATTTATTGCTCCCTTATCAGAAGAAATGAATTTCTTCCTGCCTCGCTCAGGCTTAATGACACCGTCAGGATTCAGGGGAAGGAGCTGACCCTGCCCAGCCAGAATCCTGGGTTTGAATGGAATTTATGCAGCATGGATGGGCTGGATGAATATGCAACAGGCTGCTGCTTTTAAAGGTTAATCCTCTGTTCATGTGGGGCCTTTTTTGGGCTTATTTTGCCCAGAAAAGGTACCTGAACTGTCCCAAACTCTTTGTTCTTAATGTCTCATATTGTCCTAATCCAAATTGTCCAAATTTTTATTACTCTAATTATATTATTATTTTTATAGCTATTTTGTTAGTATTAAAGTTTTTAAATTTTACAAACAAGTGATGGGCATTTTTCACAACATATATCTCTATAACCACTGCAGGATCCAGCCTTTCTGCTCCTTCCCTGGACGTTCTATAGCACTTATAGGGTTTTTTTTTTTTTTCGCAGCTCTGCACTGAAATCATTGAAATGATGAATTTCAGTGAAGAAAAGAGAGGCTGCAGGAATGAATCCGCAGGGTTCCCAGGTTCTGTCCCGCACCCAGGAGCCGCCCCGGGCTGTGACCTTTCCACGGAAGGGTTGCTCACAGCCAGGGCAGCCCCTGTGAGATTTGGTTGCTGATAAAGTTCTGCAGAACCCGGGGCCAGGCCGGTGTTTGCTGAGTGAGCACCGTGAAATTCACCCTGGGACATTTCCCGGGACACAAATGTTCCTTTCCTTCCCTCACTGCTCGTTTCCTTTGTCTGCTCGGACCCAAACACCTCAGCCGAATAAATAAACTTTATAATGGTAAATTAATTGTATCACTAAATTAGCTATATAAGAAATAAACTTTGGGGTTTACCTCCCCACATCAGCTCCTCCCTTAGAAACAGAGCTGCAGAGAAAATAATCTGTATTTTACAGTTTAATGGAAATACAATCTATATATTAGATATAAGTCTATATTATATGGTTTAATATCAATCTATATATTAGATATAAATAATAAATAATATATGATATATAATCTATTTACTGATATATAATATATATAAATACAATCTATATAAATACAATCTACATATTAGATATAAATCTGTATTATATAGTTCAATATAAATACAATCTATATATTAGATATAAATCTGCATTATATAGTTTAACATCAATCTATATATTAGATATAAATAATAATAAATAATATATGATATATAATCTATTTACTATATACAAAATATCTATAAATACAATCTAAATATAAATACAACATAAATACAATCTATATAAATACATATAGAAATATAGATATATATATATATGAATACAATCTATATAAATACAATCTACATATTAGATATAAATCTGTATTATATAGTTCAATATAAATACAATCTATATATTAGATATCAATAATAATAAATAATATATTATATAGAATCTATTTACTGATGTATATATAAATACAATCTATATAAATACAATCTACATATTAGATATAAATCTGTATTATATAGTTCAATATAAATACAATCTATATATTAGATATCAATAATAATAAATAATATATTATATATAATCTATTTACTTATATATAATATATATAAATACAATCTATATAAATACAATCTATATATTAGATATAAATCTGTATTATATAGTTTAACATCAATCTATATATTAGATATAAATAATAATAAATAATATATGATATAGAATCTATTTACTATATCTAAAATATCTATAAATACAATCTATGTAAATACAATGTAAATATAAATACAACATGATACAATCTATATAAATACATATATAAATATGGATATGTATATATATATAAATACATACATGAATACAATCTATATAAATACAATCTGTATATTAGATATAAATCTATATTATATAGTTCAATATAAATACATTCTATATATTAGATATCAATAATAATAAATAATATATGATATATAATCTATTTACTATACATAAAATATCTATAAATACAATGTAAGTATAAATACAACATAAATACAATCTATATAAATACACATATAAATATAGATATGTATATATATAAATATATATATTGATACAATCTATATAAATACATTCTATATATTAGATATCAATAATAATAAATATATGATATATAATCTATTTACTATATATAAAATGTATATAAATACAATGTAAATATAAATACAACACAAATACAATCTATATAAATACACATATAAATATAGATATGTGTATATATATAAATATATATATGAACACAATCTATATAAATACAATCTATATTTTAATCTGTAATCTATATATTAGATATAAATCTATGTCATATAGTTCAATAGAAATACAATCTATATATTAGATATAAATAATAAATAATATATTATATATAATCTTTTTACTATATATAATATATATAATATATAGTAAATGATAATGTTATTATATATAGAATACATGGATATATTATATATTATTGTATAATACTGTATAATATATTCTAATAATATAGAATATATTTTAAAATATTTAGATGTTTTATTGCATTTCATTGTAATTATTTTATTATATATTAAAAGATTTTAATATCTTTTATATTATATTTTATTTTGTATATATAAAATAAAAAGATAAAATATAATATAAATATAATAAAGCAAAAAGATAAAATATAATGTAAAATATATATAATATTTTATATTATATTTTATCATTTTACTCTATTTTATTTTTATTATTTTAACCTGTTTAAATAGTATGTATCTTAAAATATTATATATTATATTTTATTTTTATATTCGATATTGTTATAATTATTTATATATATAAAAATAATAAGCATTTTAAAATATTTTATATTTTATTTTTATATTTTAATCTATCTATCTATGAAACATTCCTGTTTTAAAAACACAACACAGAGCCGTGGCATTTGGATAAATTCTGAGCTCTCTTTGGCCTCCATCCCCATCTGTTTTAATTTCAATCGTGACTCAGCTGCTTTTCAGGGCTACCTCAAAATAACCAATCTGTTAATAACCAATCTATTAATCTGGGCTGCTTTTTGTTTTTCTAGCACAGAAATCCAACCAAGCGCTTTGGCTCCGTCCCAAAGTCACGGCCCAGCCTTTCCCCAGAAATTGTAAAAATTATTTCAGCGTTTATCCAGCTCCTCCTTGCGGGATTGCAAACAAGGGTTGTGTAAATAAAACCTCCTGGAGCAGAGCCAAATCCTGCTCTGAGTGATACCCGGAGAGGGAAGTTTATGTGGGAAAAAATAAGAGTTTCTAGGCTGTTCTTTTAGCCCATTTAATGGGGTAAAATTCAATTTCATTTCAATACAGGCTCATCAAATATTTGCACTCAACGTATTCCACTTGTGGCTCCTTTTGCTGAGAAATTTCTCTGAAATTTTACAGAGAAATAGGACAAAAATTTGGCTTATCTTACTTGCTAGCTCTGGGTCTCACTGACAAATCAGGGCCTGCTTGTTCACATGCTGTGGAATTATTAAATCATTTCAAAGGCTGATGGCCAGGAAGGAAAATAGATTAAAACAGCTAAAATTAGCTAAAATTTGCTCTAAAATAGCTTAAAGTAGCTAAAAAATAAAAATAAAAAATGTGGAATCAAATTCCTGTTTCCCATCCTGCAGGGAGCCAGGCTGCCCTCTGCTGTAGCAATAACACCGAGCTGCAGAAATCCTGCCCAAATTTGGGTTTGCCACCTCCAAAACCCCCCAAAATCCTCCCAAACCAGGTCCCTGAATTGCACTGTGAATTTTAAAAACCACAGGGGGAAATCCAGCTGTGGATAATTAATTTTTCATAGCAAATTCCAAAAATACGCTCATTTCTTGTCAGATTTTTGCTTTAGGCTGCGGAGATTGTGGTGAGAATATCCCAAAATCACGGCTGATCCCACATTTCCTGGTGGGAAATGGATTTGTGGGGTGGGGAAAATGGTAAATGGGGTAAATGGGGCAAATAGGGTAAATGAGGAAAATGGGGTAAATGGGGATTTGTGGGCTTAGGTAAATGGGATAAATGAGGATTTGTTACTGGGGAAAGTGGTAAATGGGGTAAATGGTAAATATAGTAAATGTAGATTTGTGGACTGGGGTAAATGGGGTAAATGGTAAATGAGGTAAATAAGGATTTGTGGACTGGGGGAAATGGTAAATGAGGTAAATGAGGCAAATTGAGTAAATGAGGGTTTGTGGACTGGGGTAAATGGTAAATGAGCTAAATGGGGCAAATGGTAAATGGGGTAAAAATGAGGATTTGTGGCCTGGGGTAAATGAAATAAATGGGGTAAATGTGGATTTGTGGACTGAGGTAAATAGTAAATGGGATAAATGGGGAAAATGAGGATTTGTGGACTGAGGTAAGTGGTAAATGAGGTAAATGGGGTAAATGTGGATTTGTGGACTGAGGTAAAGGGTAAATGGGGTAAAATAGGATTTGTAGCCTGGGGTAAATGAGGATTTGTGCACTGGGCTAAATGGGGTAAATGAGGTTAATGGGGCAAATGGTAAATGGGGTAAATGAGGATTTGTGGACTGGGGAAAATGGTAAATGGGGTAAATGAGGATTTGTAGACTGGGGTAAATGGGGTAAATGAGGATTTGTGGACTGGGGAAAATGGTAAATGGGGTAAATGAGGATTTGTAGACTGGGGTAAATGGGGTAAATGAGGGTTTGTGGACTGGGGTAAATGGGGTAAATGAGGATTTGTGGACTGGGGAAAATGGTGTAGATGGTAAATGAGGTAAATTGAGTAAATGAGGGTTTGTGGACTGAGGTAAATGATAAATGGGGTAAATAAGGATTTGTGGACTGGGGAAAATGAGGTAAATGGGGTAAATGCAGTAAATGGGGTAAAGGAGGATTTGTGGGCTGAGGTAAACGAAGTAAACGGGGTAAATGAGGATTTTCCAAACCAAGGGTTGCTCTGGGGACCCTGGCCCAGGAGCAAACTCCATCACCCCAACCAGCCCTTCCCTGGCCTTATTCCACAGGAATATTCCTGGTAGGGCAGGGCTGTCTCTGCTCTGTGGCCTGTGGGGCTCAGGTAACTCCCATCAATATTTCACACCAATCTTTTCACTCTCCCTGCCATGAAATATTCAGCAGGGCAGGAAAGCTCTCCTCACCCCGCAGTGCTCACCCTCTCTGGCAGCTCAGGCTGCTCAGGGCAGTAAATCCATGGCCCTTTTCCTCTTCTTTTTCTCTCTTTTTCCAGCCTTGCCTGGCATCGAGGGGGGAACACAACCTCAAAATGATCCGGAGTGCCCGAGTGGGGTTCGCTGCAAAGGAGGGGAGCAGAGCCTGCCAGCCTGCCCAGCAGGTAAATGGGGATAATTGAGCTGATTTTTTGCTTCTCTGTCACATATTCTGCAATAAAAATGCAGCCAGGTTGAATTGTGCTACAGTAATTCTCAGATAATTGATTGGGTTTGATGAAATTCAGGTGGAAAGAGGTAAAAATCTTGGACAGCAAATGCAGGGCACAGGATTTTATTGTCATAAAATATTGTCCTAAAATATTGTCAGTGTCCATCACATCTCAAAAGACCTCCTTTCTGCATCATGCAATCGAATTATGTTTAATATATTTTTATTACAATATTTCATTGTTTAATATATTTTTATTTCAATATGTTTAACGATGTTTAATATATTTGCATTACAACATTTCAATACTGAATGTATATGAAATAAACACAATATTGAAATATATTCAATATTCAATATGTGAAGTATATTCTATAATTATTAATGTAGATTCAGTATATATTAAATATAGATTGAATTTCATATATAATATTAGATGTTACACATTTTATATAATATATATTTTATATATAATATATTTTTGGTTTATATATAATATATAATATATAATATATAATATATAATATATAATATATAATATATAATATATAATATATAATATATAATATATTATATAATATACAATATATAATATGTAATATATAATTTTATGTGTTGTAAAATTAATATCTAGTATCTAATTATATATTATACAATTAATATATTTTATCTATTTTGCATATATTATACATTATACATTATACATTATACATTATATATTATATATTATATATTATATATTATATATTATATATTATATAATTAATAATTATATATTATGGAATTCATATTAGATATACAAAATCTATTCACCAGTAAATGATATACTTCAAACATCCAAACTAGGGAATATTTTGGTTACAGCAGGATGCATTTAACTAATTTATAACCAAAACACCCCTCAATATCTAAGCTGCAAACTCATCCATTCCAGCTGCTTTGCAGGGGTAAAACTGACAGGAATGTTTTGCTGTTCCCAGGGTATTTCTGCCCCGGAGGGAACAGCTCGGTGCCAGTGCCGTGCCCACCAGGGACCTTCAGCTCGGCCGGGGCAGCGGTGCCATCCCTGGGATGCCAACCCTGCCCCAAAGGTTTCTTCAACCCCAGGGATGGACAGAGCTCCTGCCAACCCTGCCCTGAGGGATTCTTCAGCCCCAGAGATGGACAGAGCTCCTGCCAACCCTGCCCCGAGGGATTCTTCAGCCCCAGGGATGGACAGAGCTCCTGCCAACCGTGCCCCGAGGGATTCTTCAACCCCAGAGCCGGACAGAGCTCCTGCCAACCCTGCCCCGAGGGATTCTTCAGCCCCAGGGATGGACAGAGCTCCTGCCAACCGTGCCCCAAGGGGTTCTTCAACCCCAGAGCCGGACAGAGCTCCTGCCTGCCCTGCCCCGAGGGATTCTTCAGCCCCAGAGCCGGACAGAGCTCCTGCCTGCCCTGCGGCTCCGGGGCTGTGCAGCCGGCAGAGGGACAGAGCACCTGCGTGTGCCTGGGGCCAGGACAGGTGTATCAGGTATGGTCTGGGCCGTGAGAGGTGTACCAGGTGTGTGTGAGCAGCTCTGGGTGTGCTCCCTGCCAGGACAGGTGTACCAGGTGTGTGTGAGCAGCTCTGTGTGTGCCCCAGGCCAGGACAGAATCACACAGAGTCACAGAATCACAGGATCTCAGTGTCACAGAATCACAAGTTCCAGTTATGAGTGAGCACCTGTGAGTGCCCTCGGCCAGGACAGAATCACACAGAAACACACAGAATCACAGAGATGCAGAATCTCAGAATCACAAAATCTCAGAATCTCAGAATCACAAAATCTCAGAATCTCAGAATCACAGAATCTCACAATCTCAAAAACGCAGAATCACAGGATCTCAGAGACACAGAATCACAAGTTCCAGGTATGGCTGAGCACCTGTGAGTGCCTGGGACCAGGACAGGCGCTCCGGGTATGTGTGAGAAGCTGGGGCAGCAGCTCTAAGTAATAAAATTCACAGCCACAGAGTCACAGAATCAGAGAATCACAGAGTCACAGGATCTCAGAGAGGCAGAACCTCAGAATCACAAAATCTCAGAATCTCACAATCTCAAAAACGCAGAATCACAGAATCTCAGAATCACAAAATCTCAGAATCTCACAATTTCAAAAACGCAGAATCACAGAATCTCAGAGACGCAGAACCTCAGAATCACAAAATCTCAGAATCTCAGAATCACAGAATCTCACAATCTCAAGAATGCAGAATCACAGAATCTCAGAATCTCAAAAATGCAGAATCACAGAATCTCAGAATCACAAAATCTCAGAATCACAAAATCTCAGAATCTCAGCATCACAGAATCTCAGAGTCACACAATCACAGAGTCACACAGTCACACAATCAAACTGTGGAAGGTTTGGGGTGGCGTGTGGGCACCATATTTACAAATACTCTGATTTTCTCATGGTGGCACCAATGCTCCTGGGCAGGTTTGGGGCAGTGTGTGGTACCATATCTATAAATATTCTGAATTTCTCATGGGGGCATCAATGCTCCCCATTCCTCAGCAGGTTTGGGGTGGCGTGTGGACACCATATTTACAAATATCCTGAATTTCTCGTGGTGGCACCAATGCTCCCGGGCAGGTTTGAGGCAGTGTGTGGCACCATATCTATAAATGTTCTGAATTTCTCATGGTGGCACCAATGCTCCCCAGCAGGGTTGGGGTGATGTGTGGCACCAACCTTGGGTCCCCCAAAGCCGTGTTTGCGTTTCCAGCCCCGGGACTCCCTGTGCACGTGTCCCCCCGGGTTCCGGAGCGCGGGCAGGGATGGCAGCGCCTGTGCCAGCAGATCCTACCCCGTGTGCCGCCCGCCGGCCTCCCGCAGCCAGGACGGGCAGTGCCTGACCCGGCGGGCGTGGGCTCGCTACTGCTCACAGAAGGTATTGGGGTTTTGAATTTTAATTTATTTTAATTTAATTTTAATTTGGTTTTTATTAAATCCCCCAAAACCAGGCAGAAAATACCCCAAAAAACCAAAATCCCCAAGCTCTCCCTTCACAGGGCACACCCAGCATGGTACTCAAGGGTTATTTGTATTTTCTGAGGTGGTTTTCCCTCTTTTCCAGATTTAGGAATCTAGAAGGTATTAAGATTTTTTTTTAATTTTTCCTTTTATAAATCCCCCAAAATCAGGCAGAAAATACCCCAAGAAAGAAAAATCCCCAAGCTCTCCCTTCCCAGGGCACCCCAGTGTGGTACTCAAGGGTTATTTGTGTTTTCTGAGGAGGTTTTCCCTCTTTTCTTGCTTTAGGAATCCACAAGATATTAAGATTTTTTTAATTTTGCCTTTTATAAATCCCCCAAAACCAGGCAGAAAATACCCCAAAAAAGCAAAATCCCCAAACTCTCCCTTCCCAGGGCACTCCCAGCATGGTACTCAAGAGTTATTTGTATTTTCATAGGAGGTTTTCCCTCTTTTCCAGATTTAGGAATCTAGAAGATATTAAGATTTTTTTTTTAATTTTTATTTCTATAAATCCCCCAAAATCCGGCAGAAAATACCCCAAAAAAAAGCAAAATCCCCAAACTCTCTCTTCCCAGGGCACCCCAGCATGGTACTCAAGGGTTATTTGTGTTTTCTGAGGAGGTTTTGCCTCTTTTCCAGATTTAGAAACTCACAACATATTCCCTATTTATTTTTTTAGGTTTTTTTTAATTAAATCCCCAAACCAGGCAGAAAATACCCCAAAAAAGCAAAATTCCCAAGCTCTCCCTTCACAGGGCATCCCAGCATGGTACTCAAGGGTTATTTGTGTTTTCTGAGGAGGATTTCCCTCTTTTCCAGCTTTAGGAATCTAGAAGATATTAAGATTTTTTTTTTAATTTTTATTTCTATAAATCCCCCCAAAACCAGGCAGAAATTACCCCAAAAAAAAGCAAAATTCCCAAGCTCTCCCTTCACAGGGCACTCCCAGCATGGTACTCAAGGGTTATTTGTATTTTCTGAGGAGGTTTTCCCTCTTTTCTTGCTTTAGGAATCCACAAGATATTAAGATTTTTTTTTTTTAATTTTTCCTTTTATAAATCCCCCAAACCAGGCAGAAAATACCCCAAAAAAGCAAAATTCCCAAGCTCTCCTTTCACAGGGCTCCCCAGTGTGGTACTCAAGGGTTATTTGTATTTTCTGAGGAGCTTTTGCCTCTTTTCCAGATTTAGAAACTCACAACATATTCCCTCTTTATTTTTTTAGTTTTTTTTAATTAAATCCCCAAACCAGGCAGAAAATACCCCAAAAAAAAGCAAAATTCCCAAGCCTTCCCTTCTTAGGGCACTACCAGCATGGTACTCAAGAGTTATTTGTATTTTCTGAAGAGGTTTTCCCTCTTTTCTCGCTTTAGGAATCTAGAAGATATTAAGATTTTTTTTTTTAATTTTTCCTTTTATAAATCCCCCAAAACCAGGCAGAAAATACCCCAAAAAAGCAAAATTTCCAAACTCTCCTTTCACAGGGCATCCCAGTGTGGTACTCAAGAGTTATTTGTGTTTTCTGAGGAGGTTTTCCCTCTTTTCTCGCTTTAGGAATCTAGAAGATATTAAGATTCTTTTTTTAAATTTTTATTTCTATAAATCCCTAAAAACCAGGCAGAAAATACCCCAAAAAAGCAAAATTTCCAAACTCTCTCTTCACAGGGCACACCCAGCATGGTACTCAAGGGTTATTTGTGTTTTCTGAGGAGCTTTTGCCTCTTTTCCAGATTTAGAAACTCACAACATATTCCCTTTTTATTTTTTTAGGTTTTTTTAATTAAATCCCCCAAAACCAGGCAGAAAATACCCCAAAAAAGCAAAATTCCCAAGCCCTCCCTTCTTAGGGCACTACCAGCATGGTACTCAAGAGTTATTTGTATTTTCTGAGGAGGTTTTCCCTCTTTTCTCACTTTAGGAATCCACAAGATATTAAGATTATTTTTTTTTAATTTTTCCTTTTATAAATCCCCCGAAACCAGGCAGAAAATACCCCAAAAAAACAAAATTTCCAAACTCTCTCTTCCCAGGGCACCCCTGTGTGGTACTCAAGGGTTATTTGTATTTTCTGAGGAGGTTTTCCCTCTTTTCCAGATTTAGGAATCCACAAGATATTAAGATTTTTTTAATTTTTCCTTTTATAAATCCCCCAAAACCAGGCAGAAAATACCCCAATAAAGCAAAATTTCCAAACTCTCCCTTCCCAGGGCACCCCAGTATGGTACTCAAGGGTTATTTGTATTTTCTGAGGAGGTTTTGCCTCTTTTCCAGTTTTAGGAACACAAAACATATTAAGTTATTTTTTTATTTTAATTTTTTTTTTTGTTAAATCCCCAAACCAGGCAGAAAATACCCCAAAAAAAGCAAAATTCAAAATTCCCAAGCTCTCCTCCCTTCCCAGGGCTGGTGCTCCAGGGTTATTTGTGATTTCAGAGGAGGTTTTGCTTCTTTTCCAGCTTTAGGAAATTCTGTTTTTTGGTTGTTTTCCCTTTTTCCCCAGGTCTGCGCTGAGCCCAGGGATTTCCAGGGCTATGACAAAGTCCTGGGGCTCTGCATTTGTCACTCGGAGAGCCTGGAGAGGATTTGCAATTCCCAGTGCAGAAAACGCCAAAAATCCATTTTACAGCTCTCCTGTGCAGAGAAAAAACCTCAGCTTCTCATCACCCACAGCAACGGCAGCAAGGTGAGAAAAATTCTGATTTTCTGCCTCCCTCTCTTCTCCCTGGCTCTGCCCCTCCTTCCTTTTCTGCTCAGAAAATCCTGGAATGCAACAACAAAAATAAATCCATAAATGTTTTTTTTCTATTTCACACATAAATGCTTTTTAATTCTGGTTTAACCGTGAAAAAACAGAAAAAAAAAAATCTGAATTATTTTTCTTTCAGACGGTTGTTTTCTTAGAAAACTTGAGGAAAATTCTACCAAGACCAAATTTTTCTTTGGAAGATTTTTGTGCTGCAGGAGAACAAACCCACCCAGCGCACATTGTGGAGATGAGCGGTGAGGGAAATTAATTATTGGGGTGTTTAATGGGGTTTGCGCACAAAAAAGCATTTTTGTGGGGTGCAAAACACAAATAATGAGAAATCTCCAGGTTTATTCCTGAGAAAATGTAAATTAGCACTGCACACAAAATTTATCCTGCTCGGTGTCAGAATATTCATTTGAAATTTGTGTATTTCTAATGGAAATTTGTGTATTTCCAAAGGAAAGTTGTGGATTTCCAGTAGGAAAAATATTCAGGTGTTTCCTTCCTAAATTACAATAAACAGAGCTGGAATCCATTCTCAGCTCCTTTGCCTCTACTGATTTTAATGTAATTATTTTTAATTAATTTATTCTTTTTTAAATGTGTATATTTTACCAATTTGAATTTTGCCAAGTAAAATTCAAAGGAGTTAAAAAAAGATTTCCCTCAGAATTCCAGATCCAGGCCAAAAATCACAAATGGCACAGACAGAACATTGAATCCCAGCATCAGAAAAATCTCATTTCCCCCTGTGAGGGTTCATTGATTTCAACCAAAGGTTTTAATTAAAAAAAAACCAATTCAATTATAATTAAAATTTAATTTTAAAAGGCCCAAACATTTTCAGAACTGCCCTAGAATGAGAGGAATGTGCTGAAAATGCTCCTGTTTGGGTTGAGAGCTTGGGGGCTTTGCTGAGCAGATGTTCCGGAAGGAAAAGCAAAATTCAGAAAAGCAAAATTCAAAAATTCGCGGTGAAAACCAGAAATTATTTTTATTTTTTTGTGCCTCTCCAGGGAAAGGATTTTTGGGGGTTTATAACCCTGACCCTCAATTAATCCACGAGCTCCTGGTGCAGGATGAGGATTCGGCAGCTCAGGAAATGAATCCTCCCCCAGCAGCTGCCCCAGGTGAGATCTGCAAAGCTCCGCAATTTGGGTTTAATAAAAATTAATTTAACGATTAATTTTAATTAATTGTTAACAATTAATTAAAAACAGCATCTAACAGCATCTAATTCCCTCAGAAAATGCAAAAAAAGCAGAATTCAATGCACCCATGCTGCTCTCGAGCTCCTGCTGGGGCTTATATACATATAATTTTTATTATTTATTTTAAGGTATTTAGAAATGTCTCTATTTTTAATTTTTATATTTTTATATTTTTATATTTTTATATTTTTATATTTTTATATTTTTATATTTTTATATTTTTATATTTTTATATTTTTATATTTTTATATTTTTATATTTTTAAATATTTATATTATGCAGGCAATATAAGGTATATAAAATTAAATATTTTTATTATATAAAAAGTTATACTTGTATATATATAGGTTTTTTATATATATAGTTTTATATATATATAAACTATATATATAACTATATGTATTTTATATATATAATTATATATATAATTATATATAGTATATAATATGTATACTATATATATTATATACTCTATTTAATATCTATAGTATATATATAGTATAAATATATATAAAACTATATTTATATATAAAACCATATATAATTTTTATGTATATATAATTAAATATTTTATATATAAAATTAAATTTTCATATATATATATATATGGTTTTATAGATGTAGTTTTATATATAATATGTATACAAAACTATATTTATATATAGATATATAACTATATGCAATTTTTATGTATATATGATTATATACATATAATTATATGTATATAGTTATATACATATATAACTATATATTCATATTCACATATATTTATATACTATATTTATATTGTATATAAATATATATGAAAAACTATATATATAACTATATATAATTTTATATATATAATTAAATATTATTATTATATGTAAAATTAAATTTATATATATAGGTTTGCTATATATAGTTATATATATTAAAGTTATAGATATATAACTATATGTAATTTTCATGTATATATAATTATATATAGTATATGAATATATAAAACTATATTTATATATAAATATATATATAATTTTTATATATATAATTAAATATTATTATATGTAAAATTAAATTTACATATATAGGTTTGTTACATATATAGTTATATATATTAAAGTTATATATATAACTATATGTAATTTTCATGTATATATAATTATATATAGTATATGAATATATATAAAACTATATTTATATATATAATTTTTATGTATATATAATTATATATAGTATAAGAATACATAGAACTATATTTATATATATAATTTTTATCTATTGAAATTATATATAGTATATAAATGTATATAAAAACTATGTGTATATATATATAACTATATATCATTTTTATGTATATATAATTATATATAGTATATAAATGTATATAAAAACTATGTTTATACATATAACTATATATCATTTTATGTATATATAGCTAAATATTATTATATATAAAATTAAATTCACACATTGATATTGGGTTTTTAATATATATAGTCATGCCTTTAATTATACATATATTATTTATTTACGAGTGTTTAGAAATAGATATTTTTGAGTTTTATGTTTTTATTTTGGTGTTTTTAAATTTTATGTATTTATTAATCGATTTTATTTATTTATTTATTTATTTATTTATTTACATTCTGAATTGATGTAGTTTTATGGATTTATGAATAGAAAATGGGATTTCTGTCTCCTGTCCCTGCTCTGTGCTCCCCCAGGTGCCCCCAGCCCCGCCGGGTGCAGGGAGCGAACCCGGAGCGCCCCGAATTCCACATTCCCGTTCTTGGGCATCCTGAACCCCATCGGCTGCACCGGCAGCGCCCTCACCCTGCTCTTCCTCTGCACCCCGCAGCACTTCCCCCAGTATGATGTGTGAGTACGGGCAGAACACCAAATTCTGCACAAAAATCCACCGAAATCCACACCAGAAATCCTGCACATTTTCCTTTGTGATGTGTGAGTACAGGCAAAATATAAAATTCTGCACAAAAATTCACACAATTCCCAGAAATCCTGCACATTTTCCTTTATGTGTGAGTACAGGCAAAACATCAAATTCTGCACAAAAATCCACACAATTCCCAGAAATCCTGCACATTTTCCTTTATGTGTGAGTACAGCCAGAAAATACAGGAATTTCACACCAGCCCCCAAAAATCCTGCACATTTCCCTGTCTATGATGTGTGAGTACGGGCAGGACACCAAATTCTGCACAAAAATCCACCCAATTCCCAGAAATCCTGCACATTTTCCTTTGTGATGTGTGAGTACAGGCAAAACATCAAATTCTGCACAAAAATCCACCCAATTCTGCACCAGCCACCAGAAATTGCACATTTTCCTTTACCATGTGTGAGTACGGCCAAACCATAAAATTCTGCACAAAAATTCACACAATTCCCAGAAATCCTGCACATTTTCCTTTGTGATGTGTGAGTACAACCAAACCATAAAATTCTGCACAAAAATCCACACAAATTCACACCAGAAATCCTGCACATTTTCCAGCACAGAACTGAAAGGAAACACAACAAGGAACAGGAAAATTCTCATTTTTAAACATAATTCCGTGTATTTTTACAGAGGGTAGGAAGCAGTATTTAAATCATTAAGAAATTCACATTTATTTATTTATTTGTTCCTCATTAAGAGATTCACACTTATTTATCCCTCATCACCCCAGAGCAATTTCCTCTTATATGATTTGTATATAAATCCAAAACCATAAAACTTCTCAACTCATTTCATATCAGCCGTGAATTTATACATGGAACAACCAATGGAATTTGTACGTGGAATAAAAAATTGAATTTACACATGGAATCATAAATTGAATTTTTACATGGAACAATAAATGGAATTTGTACATGGAATAAAAAATTGAATTTACACACGGAATAATAAATTGGATTTATACATGGAATAATAAATGGAATTTGTACGTGGAATAAAAAATTGAATTTACACATGGAATCATAAATTGAATTTGTACATGGAATAAAAAATTGAATTTACACATGGAATCATAAATTGAATTTTTACATGGAACAATAAATGGAATTTGTACATGGAATAAAAAATTGAATTTACACACGGAATAATAAATTGGATTTATACATGGAATAATAAATGGAATTTGTACGTGGAATAACGAATTGAATTTACACACGGAATGGTGAATTGAAATTATACATGGAATAACAAATGGAATTTATACTGGAATGGTGAATTGAATTTATACATGGAATAAATTTACACATGGAATCATAAATTGAATTTATACATGGAATAACAAATGGAATTTACACATGGAATGATGAATTGAATTTACATATGGAATAACAAATGGAATTTGTACTTGGAATAAAAAATGCAATTTATACATAGAATAGCAAATTGAATTTATACTGGAATGGTGAATTGAATTTATACATAGAATAAATTTGTACATGGAATAACAAATTGAATTTACACACGGAATGGTGAATTGAATTTATACATTCACACACGCAATAACAACTCTGAATTTATAAATCTCCGCCCATTTATCAGATTTATTTCATTAAAATAATACAAATAACAGGATTTATTTTTTTTTTTTGTATTTTCCCTCCTAGAGACAACCTGTTCAACACAAATGCAGAATTCGACTGGGGAGATTTCCGGATGCTGAGGGAGGAAATGGGAGAAATTCCCCGAAATTCCCCGAAATTCCTTATTTTCCTTTTCCAGTTCCGGGCCCCCGGCACCTACGTGCTCCAGCTGAGCAGCAACAAGCACAAGAGAATGGTTGGCACCCAGAAAATCCTGATTTTTATTTAGAATTTCCCCCAAATTATAAATTATAATTTATAAAGTTATCTATGAAATTAGAAAGCATTTTGTGGTCCAGGTGAAAGATTGGAAGCTGCAAAAATAACAGTGAGCATCTTTTGATATCGTCTTTTTTTATAGAAATAAATGGGAGAAATAAAGAAATTCCTGCAAATCTGACGGCGTAAAAGCAAAAACTTAAATTATTACAAGCAGATGATATTACGAATAATTACAAATTGAAATAATTACAAATATGAAATTGTGATGTCGTGCAGTACCTGAGGGTGATGCCACAAAACCCTAACAGGATTTCTGGCTTTGTACCCAGAAAAATCTTAATTTTTTATTTATAATTATAAATAAACAGCAGAAAGCATGAAATAAATGGGAGAAATCAATAAATTCCTGCAGATTTGACAGTGTAAGTGCAAAAATGAATTGAAATAATTATAAATATGAACTTGTGCTGTTGTGCAGTACTTCAGTGAGGGGACACAAGACCCTGACTGGATTTCTGGCTTTGTACCCAGAAAAATCCAAATTTTTTATTTAAAATTTCCCTCTTGGAAGTTTGGAAGCTGCAAAAACAATAGCGAGCATCTTTTTATTGGGGAAAAGGGGGCAATTCATGCAAATTGGACAGTGTAAGTGCCAAAAATGGATTTAAATAAATCTAAATTATAATTTTGTGTTGCCGTGCAGTACGTGAGGTGATGCCATTGGGGGACACAAAACCCTAACTGGATTTCTGACTTTTTCCTCAGAAAATCTAAAATTTTATTTATAATTTCCCACTTGGAAAAGCATTTTGTTCTCCAGATGAGTGTTTAGAAGCTGCAAATGCAGCAGCGAGCATGAAATAAATGGGAGAAATGAATAAATACCTGCAAGTTTGGCAGCACAAGTGTAAACATGAATTGAAAAAATTATAAATATAAGATGCCAGTGGGGGGACACAAAACCTTAACTGGATTTCTGGCTTGGTACCCAGAAAATCTAAATTTTTTATTTATAATTTACCTTTTGTAGGAGGATTTTGTGCTCCAGGTGAGAGTTTAGAAGCTGCAAAAGCAGCAGCGAGCATGAAATAAATGGGAGAAATGAATAAATACCTGCAAGTTTGGCAGCGCAAGTGCAAACATTAATTGAAATAATTATAAATATAATTTTGTGTCTCCGTGCAGTACGTGAGGTGATGCCATTGGGGGACACACATCCTAACTGGATTTCTGGCTTTGTACAAGAAAATCTTAATTTTTTATTTATAATTTCCCTTTTGTAGACGAATTTTGTGCTCCAGATGAGAGTTTAGAAGCTGCAAAAGCAGCAGCGAGCATGAAATAAATGGAAGAAATTAATAAATACCTGCAAGTTTGACAGCGCAAGCGCAAAAATGAATTTAAATAATTCTAAATCCATTTTTGTATTGCCGTGCTGTACCTGAGGGTGATACCTGTTGGGGGACACACATCCTAACTCGATTTCTGGCTTTGTACCCCAAAAATCTTATTTTTTTATTTATAATTTGCCTCTTGGAAATGAACTTCATGCTCGAGATGAGAGTTTAGAAGCTGCAAAACCAGCAGAGAGCATGAAATAAATGGGAGAAATGAGTAAATTCCTGCAAGTTTGACAGTGTAAGTGCAAACATGAATTGAAATAATAACAATAAATCCAATTTGGTGTCCCCGCAGGTGGTGCGGGCGCTGCCCGCGGGCGCTCGGTGCCCGCAGGAGGGGCCGTTCCTGCCCGGCCGCCCCCGGTTCGCGGTGCCCGCGGGCATCGCCCGGGCCCGGCGGCTGCGGCTGCGCCCGGAGCGGGCGGCGCTGGGAGCGGCGGGGGCGGCGCTGCTGCTGCCGCTGGGGGGCGCCCTGGCGCTGGCCGTGAGTAGCGGAAATAAAATTCATTCAGCCCATTTCGTTAATAATTCATCTTCATTTCTTGGAGAATTGTTGGCAATTTTATTTGGAGTTTTTGTGAATTTTATTTTGAATTTTTGTGAATTTTATTATGAATTATTGGTGCCTTTTACTTCGAATTTTTGTCAATTTTATTCGAATTTTTGTGAATTTTATTTTGAATTTTTGGTGCCTTTCACTTTGAATTTTTGGCAATTTTATTTTAAATTTTTGTGAATTTTATTTTGCATTTTTGTCAATTTTATTTTGAATTTTTTGCGCCTTTTACTTTGAATTATTGTGAATTTTGTTTTGAATTTTTTGCGCCTTTTACTTTGAATTTTTATCAATTTTATTTTGAATTTTTGGTGCCTTTTCCTTCGAATTTTTGTGAATTTTATTTTGCATTTTTGTCAATTTTATTTTGAATTTTTTGCGCCTTTTACTTTGAATTATTGTGAATTTTATTTTGAATTTTTTGTGCCATTTACTTTGAATTTTTGTCAATTTTATTTTGAATTTTTGTCAATTTTATTTTGCCTTTTGGTGACTTTTATTTTGAATTTTTGGTGCCTTTTACTTCGAATTTTTGTGAATTTTATTTTGAAATTTGTGACTTTTATTTTAATATTTTTGGGACCTATTTTTGAATTTTTGTCAATTTCATTTGGAATTTTTGTCAATTTTATTTTGAATTTCTGCCCCTTTTACTTTGCATTTTTGTGACTTTTATTTTGAATTTTTTGCCCCTTCTACTTTGAATTATTGTGAATTTTATTTTGAATTTTTTGTGCCATTTACTTTGAATTTTTGTCAATTTTATTTTGAATTTTTGTCAATTTTATTTTGCCTTTTGGTGACTTTTATTTTGAATTTTTGGTGCCTTTTTACTTCGAATTTTTGTGAATTTTATTTTGAAATTTGTGACTTTTATTTTAATATTTCTGGGACTTATTATTGAATTTTTGTCAATTTTATTTTGAATTTTTGGTGCCGTTTACTTTGAATTAATGTAAATTTTATTTTGAATTTTTTGTGAATTTTACTTTGAATTTTTGTGAATTTTATTCCGAATTTTTGTGACTATTATTTTAATATTTTTGGGACGTATTATTGAATTTTTGTCAATTTTATTTTGAATTTTTGGTGACTTTCATTTTGAATTTTTGTGCCTTTTACTTTGAATTTTTGTCAATTTTATTTTGAATTTTTCTGAATTTTATTTTGAATTTTTTGTGCCTTTTACTTTGAATTTTTGTGAATTTTATTTTGCATTTTTGTGACTATTATTTTAATATTTTTTGGACCTATTTTTGAATTTTTGTCAATTTTATTTGGAATTTTTGTCAATTTTATTTTGAATTTTTGGTGCCGTTTACTTTGAATTATTGTGAATTTTATTTTGAATTTTTTGTGCCTTATATTTTGAATTTTTGTTAACTTTAATTCGAATGTTGGCGACTTTTAGTTCGAATTTTTGTGAATTTTATTTTGAATGTTTGTGACTTTCATTTTAATGTTTTTGTGTTAATATTTTTTATAATAAATAAATAATTGAATTTTCGTGACTTTTATTTCATTATTTTTATTTTTCTATTTTATATAATAATAAATAACTAATTGAATCTTTGGGCCTTTGATTTTGAATTTTCGTGACTTTTATTTTAATATTTTTATTTTTATATTTGATATAATAATAAATAAATGATTGAACCTTTGGGCCTTTTAGTTTGAATTTTTGTGACTTTTATTTCAATTTTTAAAATATTTTTTATAATAATAAATAAATAATTGAATTTTTGTGACTTTTAGTTTAATATTTTTATTTTTCTATTTTATATAATAATAAATAAATAATTGAACCTTTGGGCCTTTTATTGTGAATTTTTGTGACTTTTATTTCAATATTTTTTTAATATTTTTTATAATAATAAATAAATAATTGAATTTTCGTGACTTTTACTTTAATATTTTTATTTTTTATATGATAATGAATAAATAATTGAATCTTTGGGCCTTTGATTTTGAATTTTTGTGACTTTTATTTCAATATTTTTATTTTTCTATTTTATATGGTAATAAATAAATAATTGAATTTTCGTGACTTTTAGTTTGAATTTTATATTTTATATTTTATATTTTATATTTTATATTTTATATTTTATATTTTATATTTTAAATTTTATATTTTATATTTTATATTTTATGTGTTATATGTTATATGTTAGATATATAGCGTATACGTTATACGTTATACATTATATGTTATATGTTATATATGTTATATCTTATATATGTTATATGTTATATGTTATATGTTATATGTTATATGTTATAAGCTAGATTACATTTTAATAATATTTTTAATACCTTTATTTTGAATTTTGCGAATTTTAGTTTGAATTTTGCGAAATTAAGTTTGAATTCTGCGACTTTTATTTTGAATTCTGTGGCTTTTATTCGGAATATTTTGACTTTTATTTGGAATTTTCTTGACTTGTACTTTGAATTTTTGGCGAATTTTCTCTTGAGTTTCGTGAATTTTAATTTATTAATTTTTTTTAATTTAAATGTGAATTTCTTGCATTAACTGTGGATTTGCAGCGGCTGTGCCGGGGGCCGGGCTGGGCCCCGCGGGTTCTCCCCGGCCCCGCGTTCCGCCGGCGGCAGCTCCGCTCGGGCCGGGCCGGGTTCTCCCGCTCCGCTCCGGCCGCGTTCGGTGTGGGGAAACCGCAGCGGGCCGGGACAGGTCAGCAAAAACCCCTAAAAAACAAAAAATCCCTTGAAAAAACCCCAAAAAATCCCTAAAAAACACCCCAAAAATCTCTTTAAAATACCCCAAAAAAATCCCTTTAAAAACCCAAAAAAAATCCCTTTCAAATACCCCCAAAAAATCCCTAAAAACCCCCCAAAAATCCTTAGAATCCCAAAAAAAAAATCCCTAAAATCCCCCCAAAAAATCCCCTGAAAAAACCCCAAAAATCCCCTTAAAAAACCCAAAAAAATCCCTTTAAGAAACCCCCAAAAAATCTCTTTAAAATCCCCCCAAAAAATCCCCTAAAAAAACAAAAAAAAAATTCCCTAAAACCCCCCAAAAATCTCTTTAAAATCCCCCAAAAAAATCCCCTAAAAAACCCCAAAAAAATCCCTTTAAAAAACCCCCCAAAAATCCCTAAAAAAACCCCAAAAAATCCCTAAAACCCCCCCAAAAATCCCCTAAAAAACCCCCAAAAAATCCTTAGAATCCCCAAAAAAATCCCTTTAAAAAAAACCAAAAAAAACCCTAAAAAACCCCCAAAAAATCTCTTTAAAATACCGCCAAAAAATCCCCTTAAAAAACCCCAAAGAATCCCCTAAAAAAACCCCAAAAAATGTCTTTAAAGTCCCCCCAAAATCCCCTAAAAAACCCCAAAAAATCCCTAAAAAACACCCCAAAAATCCTTAGAATCCCCAAAAAAATCCCTTTAAAAACCCCCCAAAAAATCCCTAAAAACCCCCCATAAAATCCCCTAAAAAAACCCCAAAAAATCTCTTTAAAATCCCCCCAAAAAATCCCCTAAAAAACCCAAAAAATCTCCTAAAAAAACCCAAAAAAATCCCTAAAATCCCCCCCAAAAATCCCCTAAAAAAACCCCAAAAATCCCTTTAAAATACCCCAAAAAATCTCTTAAAATACCCCCAAAAAATCCCTAAAATCCCCAAAAAAATCCCTTTCAAATATCCAAAAAAAATCCCTAAAATCCCCCCAAAAAAACCCTAAAATACCCCAAAGAATCCCCTAAAAAAACCCCAAAAAATCGCTTTAAAATACCCACAAAAATCCCTTAAGAAACCCAAAAATATCCCTAAAAAACCCCCAAAAAATCCTTAGAATCCCCCCAAAAAATTCCCTAAAAAACCCCAAAAAAATCCCTTTAAAAAACCCCCAAAAAACCCCTCAAACCTCCCCTAAAAAAACCCCTAAAATCCCCCAAAAAATCCCCTTAAAAACCCCAAAAAATCCCTTTAAAACCCCCCCCATAAAATCCCTAAAACCCCCCTAAAAAAAACCCAAAAAATCTCTTTAAAATCCCCCCATAAAATCCCCTAAAAACCCCCAAAAAAATCCCTAAAAACCCCCCAAAAATCCCCTAAAAAAACCCCAAAAATCTCTTTAAAATACCCCCAAAAAATCCCTAACTCCCCCCAAAAAAATCCCTTTAAAAAACCCAAAAAAAATCCCTAAAATCCCCCAAAAAATCCCTAAAAACCCCCCCAAAAAAACCCTAAAATACCCCAAAGAATCCCCTAAAAAACCCCCGAAAAATCGCTTTAAAATACCCCCAAAAATCCCCTAAATAAAACCCAAAAAATTTCTTTAAAAAACCCCAAAAATCCCTAAAACCCCCACCCAAAATAACCCCCCTAAATCCCCCCTAAAAAAACCCTAAAATCCCCCAAAAAATCCCTTTAAAACCCCCCCATAAAAATCCCTAAACCCCCCCAAAAAACCCCTAATACCTCCCCCAAAAATCCCTATAAAAACCCACAAAATGCCTAAAAAATCTCCTAAAAATCCCTTTAAAAAACCAAAAAAAAAAAAATCCCTAAAATCCCCCCAAAAATCCGCCAAAAAAAACCCAAAAAATCCCTAAAAACCCCCAAAAATCCCTAAACCCCCCCCAAAAAAACCCTAAAACCTCCCCCAAAAATCCCTTTAAAAAACCCAAAAAAATGCCTTAAAAATCCCCTAAGAATTCCTTTAAAAAACCCCAAAAAATCCCTAAAATCCCCCCAAAAAATCCCCTAAAAAACCCCCCATAAAAATCCCTAAAAACCCCCCAAAAATCCCTAAACCCCCCCAAAAAAACCCTAAAACCTCCCCTAAAAAAAACCCTAAAATCCCCCAAAAAATCCTCTAAAAAATCCCCTAAAAATCCCTTTAAAAACCCCAAAAAAATCCCTTAAAAAACCCAGAAGATCCCTAAACCCCCCCCCAAAACCCCCTAAAACCTCCCCTAAAAAATCCCTAAAACCCCCCCAAAAAAATCCCCCCAAAAATCCTAAAACCCCAAAAAACCCTAAAAGCCAAAAACAACCTAAAAACCTTAAAAACCCCAAAAAATCACTCAAAACCCTGAAAACAACAACAAAAAAAATCCTAAAAACAACAACAAAAAATCCTAAAAACCCCATAAAACCCCTTAAAAAAAAATCCTAAAACCCCAAAAAACCCCATAAAACCTGAAAAATTAATTCAATTAATTAAATTAATTAATTAAATTTCTATTTGCAGCCTGTTTCCCCAGCAGGGAGGAACAAATGGACCTGGAGGATTTTAACACCAAAATTTTCTTTGAGCTGCTCCTCAAACAATCCCAGGCTGTCACCACCACCCTGGGCCTCTTCCAAGAGGAGGTAAAAATTAAAAAATTCCATTTATTCATCATTAATTCATTTTTTTTCATGTAGAAAAGCCTAAAATTGAGTATTTTTTAAATCTATTTCTGTGTCGAATCTTTATTTCAATTTCCATCTCTTTCAATAAATCTGTCCTCGTTTTATGGAATGTTTTCTACAAGTGGGAAGAGGAGTTTTAATATAAAATAATTTGGTTTTTCTTGAATTTTTTTCTCTTGGTACTGAATTGAATTTTTGAAAAGTGACTTCAACTTTTTGTCTGTAAAATAAAAATAAAATAATTGGATTTTCTGCACTGAAGAGCTGCAGGTTAAGCTGAGGAGAGATGAATGAATCATGGGATGAACAGGTTATTTAAATTTTTTAATAGTAATTATTTATTTTAAATTTTATTTAAATTTTATTGGAAATATATTCATTTTGCTCATTCATTCAAAGTCCACCCATGGCAAATCCAGGTGAGGTTTTAAAGACAACAGAGGGAGCTGGATCACAGTGAGTGTTTATAAATAAATAATAAAGAAATTAATAATAATTAATAATTCAATAATAACTTGGAAAAATCATCATTCCCCAAGCTGCCATCCATGTGTTGTCCCCAGTTTGGGGTTTGGTACAAAAATGGAAATTTCCCCACCTTCAAGCCATCCTTTACTCCTAAAATGAGATTTTTATTGATTTTATTTATTAATTTTTATTCATTTTATTTTTATTTTTTGTACTTTAGGTAAGAGTTGTGTATCACAGGGTAATGAATGAAATCTCCTTGCTGAAGAAACTTTGGGTGAAGGCTCTGAGCCCCCCAAAAAAGGGGGAGGAAGAGGAGGAGGAGGAGGAGGAGGAGAGCACAGAGGCCAAAGGGCAGGTATAAATGAAATAAATGAAATAAATTTGACATGGAATAACATTTAATTTATACACGGAATAAATTGAATTTATGCATGGAATAACAAGTCGAGTTTACACATGGAATGGTGAATTCAATTTATACATGAAATAACCAAAAAAATTAATTTATACATGGAATTACAAATGGAATTTATACCTGGAACAGTAAATTGAATTTACACATGGAATAACAACTTGAATTTACATATGGAATGGTGAATTCAATTTATACATGAAATAACCAAAAACCCTGAATTTATACGTGGAATAACAAATTGAATTTATACCTGGAACAGTAAATTGAATTTATACATGGAATAGTGAATTCAATTTATACATGAAATAACAAGTTGAATTTATACATAGAACAGTAAATTGAATTTATACACGGAATAACAAGTCGAGTTTACACACGGAATGGTGAATTCAATTTATACATGAAATAACCAAAAAAAATTAATTTATACATGGAATTACAAGTTGAATTTACACATAGAATTACAAATGGAATTTATACCTGGAACAGTAAATTGAATTTACACATGGAATAACAAACTGAATTTACACACGGAATGGTGAATTCAATTTATACATGAAATAACAAAAAAATCGAATTTACACACGGAATGGTGAATTCAATTTATACATAGAACAGTAAATTGAATTTACACATGGAATAACAACTTGAATTTACATATGGAAGGGTGAATTTAATTTAATTTATACATGGCAAGGTGAATTGAAATTAATATATATAATAGCAAACTGAATTTATACGTGGAATGGCGAATTTTTACATGGAATAACAAATGGAATTTTATCATTTAAAAGATATCATCTTTTAATAAATGTAAATACTATAAATTTATAATATAAATTTTATCATTTAAAAGATGATAATCTTTCAATAAATTTAAATACTATAAATCTATAATATAAATTTTATCGTTTAAAAGAGATCATCTTTTAATAAACGTAAATACTATAAATTTATAATGTAAATTTTATCATTTAAAAGATGATAATCTTTTAATAAATGTAAATACTATAAATTTATAATATAAATTTTATCATTTAAAAGATGATAATCTTTTAATAAATGTAAATACTATAAATTTATAAAATAAATTTTATCATTTAAAAGATATCATCTTTTAATAAACGTAAATGCCATAAATTTATAATATAAATTTTATCATTTAAAAGATGATAGTCTTTTAATAAATGTAAACACTCTAAATTTATAATATAAATTTTATCATTTAATAGATATCATCTTTTAATAAATTTAAACACTCGAAATTTATAATATAAATTTTATCATTTAAAAGATATAATCATCTTTTAATAAATGTAAATACTATAAATCTATAATATAAATTTTACAATTTAAAAGACATAATCTTTTAATAAGTGTAAATACTATAAATTTATAATATAAATTTTATCATTTAAAAGATGATAGTCTTTTAATAAATGTAAACACTCTAAATTTATAATATAAATTTTATCATTTAAAAGATATCATCTTTTAATAAATAAATACTATAAATTCATAATATAAATTTTATCATTTAAAAGAGATAATCTTTTAATAAATGTAAATACTATAAATTCATAATATAAGTTTTATCATTTAAAAGATATCATCTTTTAATAAATGTAAATACTATAAATTTATAAGTTTTATCATTTAAAAGATATCATCTTTTAATAAATGTAAATACTATAAATTTATAATATAAATTTTATCGTTTAAAAGATATCGTCTTTTAATAAACGTAAACACTATAAATTTATAGTAGAAATTTTATCATTTAAAAGATGATAGTCTTTTAATAAACGTAAATACTACAAACTTATAATATAAATTTTATCATTTGAAAGAGATCATCTTTTAATAAACGTAAATACTATAAATTTATAATATAAATTTTATCATTTAAAAGATGATAGTCTTTTAATAAATGTAAACACTCTAAATTTATAATATAAATTTTATCATTTAAAAGAGATCATCTTTTAATAAACGTAAATACTATAAATTTATAATATAAATTTTATCATTTAAAAGATAATCATCTTTTAATAAACGTAAATGCTATAAATTTATAATATAAATTTTATCATTTAAAAGATTATAATCTTTTAATAAACGTAAATACTATAAATTTATAAATTTTATCATTTAAAAGATATCATCTTTTAATAAATGTAAATACTATAAATTTATAATATAAATTTTATCGTTTAAAAGATGATAATCTTTTAATAAACGTAAATACTATAAATTTATAATGTAAATTTTATAATTTAAAAGACAATCTTTTAATAAATGTAAATACTACAAATTTATAATATAAATTTTATAATTTAAAAGATGATAATCTTTTAATAAACGTAAATACTATAAATTCATAATATAAATTTTATCATTTAAAAGAGACAATCTTTTAATAAATTTAATTACTATAAAAATTTATAGTATTATAATTTAAATACTATAAATTTATAATATTATTAAAATTTTTTTTTTTTTAATAAATGTAAAATTTTATAAAATATTATAACTCAGAGCTCCCCTGTGCTGCTCCAGGTGCCTCCTTTGGGGTCCCCCCGGGGATTTGGGACCCCCCGGTTTTGTGGCATCCCCAAAATCCCAAAGGATCCGTGGGAATCCATCCCCCCAGAGCTGATCCCGCTGCTCCGGTCCGTGCTCCAGCTGCTGCAGCAAAGCAGAAAATTCAATTTATCACCGGAGAGCCCAGGTAAGACAAAGAGAAAAGCGTTGCCATTCCCCTTTATTTTATTCCTTTATTATTTCAGTTTATAACCCACAAGAATTTCCTGCAAATCAGATTTTGGCCCCGTTTTGTTGAGGAGCTCCTTGGGCTTAATGAGCAAATGAAATTGGGGGAAATTCACCCCAGTTTGGGGTGGGATGAGAAATAAAAACTGAAATTTATTTCCATAAAATTCTGGCTTTTCTTTCTTTTCCCACCACCCTCTCACCTTGCCCACACAATTCCCTGTGCCAGAAATATTTACAAAAAACAAAATGAGAGAGGGATTGTTTAATAAAAGAACATTTCTGGGTTTCCATACCTCCTTTATGATTAGATTCCCTAAGAAAAGTAAAATTTTAGGGCTGCTCACCAGCTCTAAATGCCATTTTTCCACACTTGGATTATGATTAGATTCTCTAAGAAAATTAAAATTTTAGGGTTGCTCACCAGCTGTAAATGCCACTTTTCCACACTTGGATTATGATTAGATTCTCTAAGAAAATTAAAGTTTTAGACATTTCCTTCATTCTCTTTGGGATAATTCACAGTGCATCCACAGGGAATCATTGAAAAAGATTAAAATAAAGATGAGAAATGTGCAAACAAATAAATAAAATATATAATGCACGCTCAATAAAATAAAAGTGTTTTATCCACTCATATTGCAGTGTTACTTCTTGGACCAAAAAAAAAAAAAAGGAATTTTTTGGCAATAATTAATGAATCTAATTAAATTAATTAATCTAAAATTCTACTGTTTTTTCTTGGACAAAAAAAAAAAAAAAAGGAATTTTTTGGCAATAATGAATGAATCTAATTAAATGAATTAATCTAAAATTCTCCTGTTTTGCAGCAGAATCACACAACAAGTGGCTGATGAAGAAAAACCAGAATTTCCTTCACCCCCTGAGCAGTGGAAGGCACAGCCTCGCACGGGAGGCACGGTGAGCAGAATTCCCCATTATTTACTATTTAATCTCATTATTTACTATTTAATCTCATTATTTCCCTACCTTGTCCAGTAAAATTTACCTTTCATCCTGCGAGGATGAAATTTTAACACAAACTGCCATTTCTTCTCTCACCATTTAAATTTTTCCCTGTATTTTTTTTTAGCCCTGGAGAGGAAATTTTCAGTTCCTTGTCCCTTTCAGAGCTGGAGGATGAGGTGGATGCGCTGACCCAGGAGCTGCTGCAGATCGCTGAGGATGAGGAGCAGTTCTTGAACAGCGAAGGCAACGAAGATCTGCTCTCCTATTACCTGGAAATCACCGGCCTGGAGAAGCAGAGCTTGGTGGAACAAATCAATGCTTTGGAAGGGGAAATAGCCCAGGGCAGGAAGGGCTGAGGATCCAAACGCCCTGGGAGAGCTGCAAGGAGGGATGGGGGCTCCAGCAAGCTCCTCAAAATGCAGTTTATTATAAAATGCAGTTTATCATAAAATGCAGTCTACCCCAAAATGCAGTTTATCCCAAAATGCAGTCTATTATAAAATGCAGTTTACCCCAAAATGCAGTTTACCCCAAAATGCAGTTTATTATAAAATGCAGTTTACCCCAAAATGCAGTTTATCCCAAAATGCAGTTTATCCCAAAATGCAGTTTATCATAAAATGCAGTTTATCCCAAAATGCAGTTTATCCCAAAATGCAGTTTATCCCAAAATGCAGTTTATCCCAAAATGCAGTTTATCCCAAAATGCAGTTTACCCCAAAATGCAGTTTATTATAAAATGCAGTTTACCATAAAATGCAGTTTACCATAAAATGCAGTTTACCATAAAATGCAGTTTACCATAAAATGCAGTTTACCATAAAATGCAGTTTATCCCCAAAATGCAGTTTATCCCCAAAATGCAGTTTGTCCCAAAATGCAGTTTGTCCCAAAATGCAGTTTACCCCAAAATGCAGCTTACCCCAAAAGGCAGCTTACCCCAAAAGGCAGTTTACCCCAAAATGCAGTTTATCCCAAAATGCAGTTTACCCCAAAACGCAGTTTATTATAAAATGCAGTTTACCCCAAAATGCAGTTTATTATAAAATGCAGTTTATTATAAAATGCAGTTTACCCCAAAATGCGGTTTACCCCAAAATGCAGTTTATTATCCCAAAATGCAGTTTATTATCCCAAAATGCATTTATTGTATCCAAGGTGTCACAGCAGTCCAGGGTGACAGAGCTGTGCCCACAGCTGTCAGCTCCAGCTGCAGGCAGGCCTGGAGACCCTGAGTTTAGGTTAAAAACCCACATAAAATAATATAGAGATCTATATAAAATAAATATTAAAATCTATATAAAATAATTAAAATCTATAAGAAAGCATTTATACTTTTCTTTTGGTTGCAAATGCATTATATCCTTTTTTTTTTTGTTACAAATGCATTATTTACTTTTCTTTGCTGAGCATCTTCCCAATCTCTACCTTACCTTTTTCTCTAGCCTACCATAACTGCTATAATTACCATTTTCATGTCGCTGTTCTCCAGTCACTAAAAGTCAGTGCATTACAGTTTAAACTAAAAGTTGTTTTCCAGTTTTTTTGCAGTAGAAAATTCTTTTTTCTGCTCGCCCCATTTGCTGCCTTGTTTGTCTGTGCTATCTTTGTGCTTAGTAAAAAAATATTTTCTTGTTTGGGGTTTATCCTTTGCTCTAAGCCATAAAAACCCATTTTAAGTAACACAGCCTTGGCCTCCTTGGTTATCCAGTGAGATCGCTCAGCAATTCTTTTCTTCTATATCAAAACTTGCTTTTATGTCTATTCCTTCTGCAGATTCTACATTCAAAAATCTTTCTGCTAAGCACACAAATCTGTGAGACTTTCTTGTCAAGACTTTCATCCTTCCCAACATTGCAACCCAAAGGAAATCTCCATTTCTGCTTTAACTCCAGTGTGTCCAACCCAAAGGAAATCTCCATTTCTGCCTTAACTCCAGTGTGTCCAACCCAAACAAAATCTCCATTCCTGCTTTAACTCCAGTGTGTCCAACCCAAAAAAAAATCTCTATTTCTGCTTTAATTCCAATGTGTCCAACCCAAAGGAAATCTCCATTTCTGCTTTAACTCCAGCGTGTCCAACCCAAAGGAAATCTCCATTTCTGCTTTAATTCCAGTGTGTCCAACCCAAAGGAAATCTCCATTTCTGCTTTAATTCCAGTGTGTCCAACCCAAAGGAAATCTCCATTTCTGCTGTAACTCCAGTGTGTCCAACCCAAAGGAAATCTCCATTTCTGCTTTAACTCCAGCGTGTCCAACCCAAAGGAAATCTCCATTTCTGCTTTAATTCCAGTGTGTCCAACCCAAAGGAAATCTCCATTTCTGCTTTAATTCCAGTGTGTCCAACCCAAAGGAAATCTCCATTTCTGCCTTAACTCCAGTGTGTCCAACCCAAAGGAAATCTCCATTCCTGCTGTAACTCCAGTGTGTTTCTCCCCTCCATCCCAAAGGCTCACTAAATCAGGAGGCAGAGCAGTGCAGGGATTGAAGTGACAGATTTTGGCTGCAGGAAATGACATTTCTGGCCCCATCCAAGTGCGGAGAAGAAATATTGCTGCAAAAGCCCCGACTCAGAGTTTCCAGGAACAGGAGCAGAAAATAGAACCACTCAATTCCTGGTGTGAAATAAATTATTCTTTCAACTAATGCATCACTCCACGAGGTGTTCTGAGGCCCCTGCAGCTGAGAGCTGCAGTTTCCTGATTTTATGACACAGCAAAAACTGCAGATATGGTTACTTGGGTTAATTATAGCTCTTTAATTATACTTAAAGTGCGACAAATTAATATTTTCCACCATTGAAGCAACTTCTGAAGTCGCCTTATTCAGCTCTGTGGTACCACCCACCCAGGAATGCCCTGTCCAGGCCATTCCCACTCTTCAACCTGGGGAACCCAAATTCCAGAGCCAAACCCCAAAACATGAAATATTCAATATCTCCCAATATCAGCTCAGCCTCCAGTGTGGATAAAAAACAAGTGAGGGAAGAGCAAAGTCACTCAAAACTCTTTTTTTCCCCCCCAACAATACAAAACTCATGGGGGGACAGCAAAATTTAAATATTTTTGTGAGTTATTTAATACCGCAGACACTTCTGCTGGCGATATTTAGGTCTTGGCTCCTGACACCTCTGCCAGGAGGAAGCAAAGTGTTTTTCAAAGCAGCTTGGGGGTGTTTTTGTCCTCCTTCACCGGCTGGTGTTTCCACCAAAAAAGCTCCTGAACACCCTTCAAGGCACCACCAGCAGCTGGCTTTGATAAAAAAACATCAGCAGATTTATTGATTTATGCATTTCCTTTTTAACTCACAAGCAGAGTCTCGCATTACATCTTCAATCTTATGTTAACATCAATTAAAAACATTTAAAATCCCGGAAGGAAAAAAAAAACCAAAAAAAATCCCCCAAAAATATTCCCAAATACAGAGTCAGAGCCGGGGATCAGACAGGAAGTGCTGTTTTTTTATGAGGTTTTGCAGTGCCAGCCTTCACCCCCTCACGAAATCCGGGCTCCAAAGGCGCCGAGGAGCCCTGGCTCTACCTCTTGGTGTTGATCCAGTGGTACCTGTCCACCCGAGGGCCAGCGAAGGCGGCCGTGGGTCTGTAGCTCCTGTAGCCCCTGTGCTGGCCAGGGTGGGAGCCCTCGGCCAGGTGGGGCTTCCTGTGCAGGTACTGCCACCAGGGAGCCGGGCAGAAGTCGCCAAACTGGGCAGCAAAAATGG
The DNA here is from genome assembly GCF_047830755.1 of Zonotrichia albicollis. Classification (NCBI taxonomy): domain Eukaryota; kingdom Metazoa; phylum Chordata; class Aves; order Passeriformes; family Passerellidae; genus Zonotrichia; species Zonotrichia albicollis. The sequence continues at coordinate 1,816,368 of NC_133845.1, read as the reverse complement.
GGAAAAGCAAGGTTAAAGCGTGCTGGGGAAGGAAACAGCAGCCAGGACACCCCAATCCCACCCTGCTCCTTCCTGAGGACGCTGGGGCATCCTTCTGCCTCCTCCCACCCCAGGACATCAATGAGGCTGGGAAACCATTCCAAGGACAAACCCAGCTGTGCCCAAACCCCCTCCGGTGACTCCGTCAGGGCTGGTCACCATGGAACAATTCAGTTCTTCAAACAGTTCATGCACTGCTCATCCCACCCACAGCACCACTGAGGCTGGGAAAGCTTTCCAAGGACAAGGACCAGCCCAGCTGTGCCCTAAGCCCTGTCCCCAAGTGCCACAAATTTTAAACCTCCCCCAGGGATGGTGACTCCATCAGGGCTGGTCACCACCCCGTGGAACAACTCCATTCTTCAAATACTTACAACACGTGGAGTGGTATAATGAGAATTAATTAGAAAGAAATAGGGCCACAACTCCTAAACTTTGTTTCACAAAGCATGGACAACTGCAACACTTAAAACCAACTTTTACGGGACAGTGACGCCACCTGCCAGGGCTGGAAAATGCTTCAAGGGATCAAATCACACCTGAACCATCCCTGGAGCAGCTCAGGGCTGTTTTCTCCCGTCCTGTCCCAGGGAGAAGAGCCAACCCCACCTGCCAGGGCTGGAAAATCCTTCAAGGGATCAAATCACACCTGAACCTTGCCTGGAGCAGTTCAGGGCTGCTTGCTCCCATCCTGTCCCTGGGAGAAGAGCCAATCCCACTGCCAGGGCTGGAAAACCTTTCCAGGGATGAAATCACACCTGAACCTTCCCTGGGGCAGCTCAGGGCTGTTTGCTCCCATCCTGTCCCTGGGAGAAGAGCCGACCCCGCCTGCCAGAGCCCCTCAGGAGGGATTTGAGGGTGAGGAGCTCCCGCAGAGCCCCAGCTCACCTGGTAGATGCTGTTGGGGTTGCTGACGGTGGGGATGGCTCTGGGCTCCCTGCTGAAGCTCTCCTCGTCCGAGGAGCTGCTGGAGTGATAGCCCAGGGCTGCCCTGCCCACGGCCAGGCTGATCTGCTGGGGCAGCTCGGGGTTCTCCCCACCGAAGTGTGCCACGGTGAAGGGCCGGCTCCTCTCGCCGTACCTGCAAGGGCTCACTCAGTGAGCGGGCACTGACACAGGCATTGCTGAAAAATCCCTGGGCCAGGATTTTCCTCCTGGTAGGCTGAGAAACCTCAGAGCAAAAACAATTATCTGATTGCTTCTCCTGTGTTTTGCTGCTTTGGAATGCGTTTGAAGATGGTTTCATTGGTTTTTACTGTGAGTTGTTTTAACTCAATGGCCAATCAGTGCCAGGCTGTGTCAGGACTGGAGAGAGTCAGGAGTTTTCATGATTACCTTTTTAGCATTCTGTATTCCCTAGCATAGTTTAGTATTTATTATATAACCTGTGTTTATCTATCTTTTTATACACTAGACATATATAATAGATATTTATATATTATATAGAATACATATTATATAATACATACAACATATGCAATAGACATTAAATACATATCATGTACACATATGTACATATCATGTACACATATGTACATATCATGTACACATATGTACATATCATGTACACATATGTACATATCATGTACACATATGTACATATCATGTACACATATGTACATATCATGTACACATATGTACATATCATGTACACATATGTACATATGTGTATAATAATTAAATATATAAGACATATTTAGTATACAACTTAATATAGTATACTATATATTAAATAATCTATGTATTTTTATATTTATATTATTATAACTAGGTAGTAAATGTGCTATAGTTATACAGCACATTTACATATAGCACATTTATATATATTTATATATTATGTAATTTATTATATACTATATTAAATTAGAGTATGGCATGCTACATGCTGAGCACTACACTGTATTATAGTGTACTATAGATAGAATGCAGTATACTGCGTATAAAAGACAGCATGGCATGCTACATGCTGTGCACTACACTCTATAATAGTGTACTATAGATAGTATGCAGCATACTGTAGTGTACTATAGATAGTATGCAGTATACTGTGTATAAATTACAGTATGGCATGCTACATGCTGTGCACTACACTATATTATAGTGTGCTATAGATAGTATGCAGTATACTGTAGTGTACTATAGATAGTATGCAGTATACTGTGTATAAATTACAGTATGGCATGCTACATGCTGTGCACTACACTATATTATAGTGTGCTATAGATAGTATGCAGTATACTGTAGTGTACTATAGATAGTATGCAGTATACTGTGTATAAATTACAGTATGGCATGCTACATGCTGTGCACTATACTATATTATACTGTGCTATAGATAGTATGCAGTATACTGTAGTGTACTATAGATAGTATGCAGTATACTGTGTATAAATTACAGTATGGCATGCTACATGCTGTGCACTACACTATATTATACTGTGCTATAGATAGTATGCAGTATACTGTAGTGTACTATAGATAGTATGCAGTATACTGCGTATAAATTACAGTATGGCATGCTACATGCTGTGCACTACACTGTATTATAGTGTGCTATACATAGTATGCAGCATACTGGATAAATCACAGTATGGCATGCTACATGCTGTGCACTACACTGTATTATAGTGTACTATAGATAGTATGCAGTATACTGTAGTGTACTATAGATAGTATGCAGTATACTGCGTATAAACTACAGTATGGCATGCTACATGCTGGGCACTACACTATATTGTAGTGTGCTATAGATAGTGTGCAGTATACTGCGTATAAATCACAGTATGGCATGCTACATGCTGTGCACTACACTCTATTATAGTGTGCTATAGATAGTATGCAGTATACTGCGTATAAATCACAGTATGGCATGCTACATGCTGTGCACTACACTCTATTATAGCGTGCTATAGATAGTATGCAGTATACTGCGTATAAATCACAGTATGGCATGCTACATGCTGTGCACTACACTGTATTATAGTGTGCTATAGATAGTATGCAGTATACTGCGTATTAATCACAGTATGGCATGCTACATGCTGCGCACTACACTATATTGTAGTGTGCTATAGATAGTATGCAGTATACTGTAGTGTACTATAGATAGTACGCAGTATACTGCGTATAAATCACAGTATGGCATGCTACATGCTGCGCACTACACTATATTGTAGTGTGCTATAGATAGTATGCAGTATACTGTAGTGTACTATAGATAGTATGCAGTATAGTGCGTATAAATCACAGTATGGCATGCTACATGCTGCGCACTACACTATATTGTAGTGTGCTATAGATAGTATGCAGTATACTGTAGTGTACTATAGATAGTATGCAGTATAGTGCGTATAAATCACAGTATGGCATGCTACATGCTGCGCACCACACTGTATTAGAGTGTACTATAGATAGTATGCAGTATAGTGCGTATAAATCACAGTATGGCATGCTACATGCTGCGCACCACACTGTATTAGAGTGTACTATAGATAGTATGCAGTATACTGCGTATAAATTACAGTATGGCATGCTACATGCTGTGCACTACACTATATTATAGTACACTGCAGATAGTATGCAGTATACTAGATATTTTACAGTATGGCATGCTACATGCTGTGCACTACACTCTATTATAGCGTGCTATAGATAGTATGCAGTATACTGCGTATAAATCACAGTATGGCATGCTACATGCTGTGCACTACACTGTATTATAGTGTGCTATAGATAGTATGCAGTATACTGCGTATTAATCACAGTATGGCATGCTACATGCTGCGCACTACACTATATTGTAGTGTGCTATAGATAGTATGCAGTATACTGTAGTGTACTATAGATAGTACGCAGTATACTGCGTATAAATCACAGTATGGCATGCTACATGCTGCGCACTACACTATATTGTAGTGTGCTATAGATAGTATGCAGTATACTGTAGTGTACTATAGATAGTATGCAGTATAGTGCGTATAAATCACAGTATGGCATGCTACATGCTGCGCACTACACTATATTGTAGTGTGCTATAGATAGTATGCAGTATACTGTAGTGTACTATAGATAGTATGCAGTATAGTGCGTATAAATCACAGTATGGCATGCTACATGCTGCGCACCACACTGTATTAGAGTGTACTATAGATAGTATGCAGTATAGTGCGTATAAATCACAGTATGGCATGCTACATGCTGCGCACCACACTGTATTAGAGTGTACTATAGATAGTATGCAGTATACTGCGTATAAATTACAGTATGGCATGCTACATGCTGTGCACTACACTATATTATAGTACACTGCAGATAGTATGCAGTATACTAGATATTTTACAGTATGGCATGCTACATGCTGTGCACTACACTATATTATAGTACACTGTAGATAGTATTCAGTATACTAGATATTTTACAGTATGGCATGCTACATGCTGTGCACTACACTATATTATAGTACACTGTAGATAGTATGCAGTATACTAGATATTTTACAGTATGGCATGCTACATGCTGTGCACTACACTATATTATAGTACACTGTAGATAGTATGCAGTATACTAGATATTTTACAGTATGGCATGCTACATGCTGTGCACTACACTGTATTATAGTACACTGTAGATAGTATGCAGTATACTAGATATTTTACAGTATGGCATGCTACATGCTGTGCACTACACTGTATTATAGTACACTGTAGATAATATGCAGTATACTAGATATATTACAGTATGGCAGGCTACATGCTGTGCACTACACTGTATTATAGTGTACTATAGATAGTATGCAGTACACTGTAGTGTGCTATAGATAGTATGCAGTATACTGCGTATAAATCACAGTATGGCATGCTACATGCTGTGCACTACACTCTATTATAGTGTGCTATAGATAGTATGCAGTATAGTGCGTATAAATCACAGTATGGCATGCTACATGCTGTGCACTACACTCTATTATAGTGTGCTATAGATAGTATGCAGTATACTGCGTATAAATCACAGTATGGCATGCTACATGCTGTGCACTACACTCTATTATAGTGTGCTATAGATAGTATGCAGTATACTGCGTATAAATCACAGTATGGCATGCTACATGCTGTGCACTACACTCTATTATAGTGTGCTATAGATAGTATGCAGTATACTGCGTATAAATCACAGTATGGCATGCTACATGCTGTGCACTACACTCTATTATAGTGTGCTATAGATAGTATGCAGTATACTGCGTATAAATCACAGTATGGCATGCTACATGCTGTGCACTACACTCTATTATAGTGTGCTATAGATAGTATGCAGTATACTGCGTATAAATCACAGTATGGCATGCTACATGCTGTGCACTACACTCTATTATAGTGTGCTATAGATAGTATGCAGTATACTGCGTATAAATCACAGTATGGCATGCTACATGCTGTGCACTACACTCTATTATAGTGTGCTATAGATAGTATGCAGTATACTGCGTATAAATCACAGTATGGCATGCTACATGCTGTGCACTACACTCTATTATAGTGTGCTATAGATAGTATGCAGTATACTGCGTATAAATCACAGTATGGCATGCTACATGCTGTGCACTACACTCTATTATAGCGTGCTATAGATAGTATGCAGTATACTGCGTATAAATCACAGTATGGCATGCTACATGCTGTGCACTACACTCTATTATAGCGTGCTATAGATAGTATGCAGTATACTGCGTATAAATCACAGTATGGCATGCTACATGCTGTGCACTACACTCTATTATAGCGTGCTATAGATAGTATGCAGTATACTGCGTATAAATCACAGTATGGCATGCTACATGCTGTGCACTACACTCTATTATAGCGTGCTATAGATAGTATGCAGTATACTGCGTATAAATCACAGTATGGCATGCTACATGCTGTGCACTACACTCTATTATAGCGTGCTATAGATAGTATGCAGTATACTGCGTATAAATCACAGTATGGCATGCTACATGCTGTGCACTACACTCTATTATAGCGTGCTATACATAGTATGCAGTATACTGCGTATAAATCACAGTATGGCATGCTACATGCTGTGCACTACACTCTATTATAGCGTGCTATACATAGTATGCAGCATACTGGATAAATCACAGTATGGCATGCTACATGCTGTGCACTACACTGTATTATAATGTACTATAGATAGTAAGCAGTATACTGCGTATAAATCACAGTATGGCATGCTACATGCTGCGCACTACACTGTATTGTAGTGTGCTATAGATAGTATGCAGTATACTGTAGTCTGCTATAGATAGTATGCAGTATAGTGCGTATAAATCACAGTATGGCATGCTACATGCTGCGAACTACACTGTATTGTAGTGTGCTATAGATAGTATGCAGTATACTGTAGTGTGCTATAGATAGTATGCAGTATAGTGCGTATAAATCACAGTATGGCATGCTACATGCTGCGCACTACACTGTATTGTAGCGTGCTATAGATAGTATGCAGTATACTGTAGTGTGCTATAGATAGTAGGCAGTATAGTGCGTATAAATCACAGTATGGCATGCTACATGCTGCGCACTACACTGTATTGTAGCGTGCTATAGATAGTATGCAGTATACTGTAGTGTGCTATAGATAGTATGCAGTATAGTGCGTATAAATCACAGTATGGCATGCTACATGCTGCGCACTACACTGTATTGTAGCGTGCTATAGATAGTATGCAGTATACTGTAGTGTGCTATAGATAGTATGCAGTATAGTGCGTATAAATCACAGTATGGCATGCTACATGCTGCGCACTACACTGTATTGTAGCGTGCTATAGATAGTATGCAGTATACTGTAGTGTGCTATAGATAGTATGCAGTATAGTGCGTATAAATCACAGTATGGCATGCTACATGCTGCGCACTACACTGTATTGTAGCGTGCTATAGATAGTATGCAGTATACTGTAGTGTACTATAGATAGTATGCAGTATAGTGCGTATAAATCACAGTATGGCATGCTACATGCTGCGCACCACACTGTATTGTAGCGTGCTATAGATAGTATGCAGTATACTGTAGTGTACTATAGATAGTATGCAGTATAGTGCGTATAAATCACAGTATGGCATGCTACATGCTGCGCACCACACTGTATTGTAGTGTGCTATAGATAGTATGCAGTATAGTGCGTATAAATCACAGTATGGCATGCTACATGCTGCGCACCACACTGTATTAGAGTGTACTATAGATAGTATGCAGTATAGTGCGTATAAATCACAGTATGGCATGCTACATGCTGCGCACCACACTGTATTAGAGTGTACTATAGATAGTATGCAGTATAGTGCGTATAAATCACAGTATGGCATGCTACATGCTGCGCACCACACTGTATTAGAGTGTACTATAGATAGTATGCAGTATAGTGCGTATAAATCACAGTATGGCATGCTACATGCTGCGCACCACACTGTATTAGAGTGTACTATAGATAGTATGCAGTATAGTGCGTATAAATCACAGTATGGCATGCTACATGCTGCGCACCACACTGTATTAGAGTGTACTATAGATAGTATGCAGTATAGTGCGTATAAATCACAGTATGGCATGCTACATGCTGCGCACCACACTGTATTAGAGTGTACTATAGATAGTATGCAGTATAGTGCGTATAAATCACAGTATGGCATGCTACATGCTGCGCACCACACTGTATTAGAGTGTACTATAGATAGTATGCAGTATAGTGCGTATAAATCACAGTAAGGCATGCTACATGCTGCGCACCACACTGTATTAGAGTGTACTATAGATAGTATGCAGTATAGTGCGTATAAATTACAGTATGGCATGCTACATGCTGCCCACCACACTGTATTAGAGTGTACTATAGATAGTATGCAGTATAGTGCGTATAAATTACAGTATGGCATGCTACATGCTGCGCACCACACTGTATTAGAGTGTACTATAGATAGTATGCAGTATAGTGCGTATAAATTACAGTATGGCATGCTACATGCTGCGCACCACACTGTATTAGAGTGTACTATAGATAGTATGCAGTATACTGCGTATAAATTACAGTATGGCATGCTACATGCTGTGCACCACACTGTATTAGAGTGTACTATAGATAGTATGCAGTATACTGCGTATAAATTACAGTATGGCATGCTACATGCTGTGCACCACACTGTATTAGAGTGTACTATAGATAGTATGCAGTATACTGCGTATAAATTACAGTATGGCATGCTACATGCTGTGCACCACACTATATTATAGTACACTGCAGATAGTATGCAGTATACTAGATATTTTACAGTATGGCATGCTACATGCTGTGCACTACACTATATTATAGTACACTGCAGATAGTATGCAGTATACTAGATATTTTACAGTATGGCATGCTACATGCTGTGCACTACACTATATTATAGTACACTGCAGATAGTATGCAGTATACTAGATATTTTACAGTATGGCATGCTACATGCTGTGCACTACACTATATTATAGTACACTCTAGATAGTATGCAGTATACTAGATATTTTACAGTATGGCATGCTACATGCTGTGCACTACACTGTATTATAGTACACTATAGATAGTATGCAGTATACTAGATATTTTACAGTATGGCATGCTACATGCTGTGCACTACACTGTATTATAGTACACTATAGATAGTATGCAGTATACTAGATATTTTACAGTATGGCATGCTACATGCTGTGCACTACACTGTATTATAGTGTACTATAGATAGTATGCAGTACACTGTAGTGTACTATAGATAGTATGCAGTATACTGCGTATAAATCACAGTATGGCATGCTACATGCTGTGCACTACACTCTATTATAGTGTGCTATAGATAGTATGCAGTATACTGCGTATAAATCACAGTATGGCATGCTACATGCTGTGCACTACACTCTATTATAGTGTGCTATAGATAGTATGCAGTATACTGCGTATAAATCACAGTATGGCATGCTACATGCTGTGCACTACACTCTATTATAGTGTGCTATAGATAGTATGCAGTATACTGCGTATAAATCACAGTATGGCATGCTACATGCTGTGCACTACACTCTATTATAGTGTGCTATAGATAGTATGCAGTATACTGCGTATAAATCACAGTATGGCATGCTACATGCTGTGCACTACACTCTATTATAGTGTGCTATAGATAGTATGCAGTATACTGCGTATAAATCACAGTATGGCATGCTACATGCTGCGCACTACACTCTATTATAGTGTGCTATAGATAGTATGCAGTATACTGCGTATAAATCACAGTATGGCATGCTACATGCTGCGCACTACACTGTATTATAATGTACTATAGATAGTAAGCAGTATACTGCGTATTAATCACAGTATGGCATGCTACATGCTGCGCACTACACTATATTATAGTGTGCTATAGATAGTATGCAGTATACTGTAGTGTACTATAGATAGTAAGCAGTATACTGCGTATAAATCACAGTATGGCATGCTACATGCTGCGCACTACACTGTATTGTAGTGTGCTATAGATAGTATGCAGTATACTGTAGTGTGCTATAGATAGTATGCAGTATAGTGCGTATAAATCACAGTATGGCATGCTACATGCTGCGCACTACACTCTATTGTAGTGTGCTATAGATAGTATGCAGTATACTGTAGTGTGCTATAGATAGTATGCAGTATAGTGCGTATAAATCACAGTATGGCATGCTACATGCTGCGCACCACACTGTATTGTAGTGTGCTATAGATAGTATGCAGTATACTGTAGTGTGCTATAGATAGTATGCAGTATAGTGCGTATAAATCACAGTATGGCATGCTACATGCTGCGCACCACACTGTATTGTAGTGTGCTATAGATAGTATGCAGTATACTGTAGTGTGCTATAGATAGTATGCAGTATAGTGCGTATAAATCACAGTATGGCATGCTACATGCTGCGCACCACACTGTATTGTAGTGTGCTATAGATAGTATGCAGTATACTGTAGTGTGCTATAGATAGTATGCAGTATAGTGCGTATAAATCACAGTATGGCATGCTACATGCTGCGCACCACACTGTATTGTAGTGTGCTATAGATAGTATGCAGTATACTGTAGTGTGCTATAGATAGTATGCAGTATAGTGCGTATAAATCACAGTATGGCATGCTACATGCTGCGCACCACACTGTATTGTAGTGTGCTATAGATAGTATGCAGTATACTGTAGTGTGCTATAGATAGTATGCAGTATAGTGCGTATAAATCACAGTATGGCATGCTACATGCTGCGCACCACACTGTATTGTAGTGTGCTATAGATAGTATGCAGTATACTGTAGTGTGCTATAGATAGTATGCAGTATAGTGCGTATAAATCACAGTATGGCATGCTACATGCTGCGCACCACACTGTATTGTAGTGTGCTATAGATAGTATGCAGTATACTGTAGTGTGCTATAGATAGTATGCAGTATAGTGCGTATAAATCACAGTATGGCATGCTACATGCTGCGCACCACACTGTATTGTAGTGTGCTAGAGATAGTATGCAGTATACTGTAGTGTGCTATAGATAGTATGCAGTATAGTGCGTATAAATCACAGTATGGCATGCTACATGCTGCGCACCACACTGTATTGTAGTGTGCTAGAGATAGTATGCAGTATACTGTAGTGTGCTATAGATAGTATGCAGTATAGTGCGTATAAATCACAGTATGGCATGCTACATGCTGCGCACCACACTGTATTGTAGTGTGCTAGAGATAGTATGCAGTATACTGTAGTGTGCTATAGATAGTATGCAGTATAGTGCGTATAAATCACAGTATGGCATGCTACATGCTGCGCACCACACTGTATTGTAGTGTGCTAGAGATAGTATGCAGTATACTGTAGTGTGCTATAGATAGTATGCAGTATAGTGCGTATAAATCACAGTATGGCATGCTACATGCTGCGCACCACACTGTATTGTAGTGTGCTATAGATAGTATGCAGTATACTGTAGTGTGCTATAGATAGTATGCAGTATAGTGCGTATAAATCACAGTATGGCATGCTACATGCTGCGCACCACACTGTATTGTAGTGTGCTATAGATAGTATGCAGTATACTGTAGTGTGCTATAGATAGTATGCAGTATAGTGCGTATAAATCACAGTATGGCATGCTACATGCTGCGCACCACACTGTATTGTAGTGTGCTATAGATAGTATGCAGTATACTGTAGTGTGCTATAGATAGTATGCAGTATAGTGCGTATAAATCACAGTATGGCATGCTACATGCTGCGCACCACACTGTATTAGAGTGTACTATAGATAGTATGCAGTATAGTGCGTATAAATCACAGTATGGCATGCTACATGCTGCGCACCACACTGTATTAGAGTGTACTGTAGATAGTATGCAGTATAGTGCGTATAAATCACAGTATGGCATGCTACATGCTGCGCACCACACTGTATTAGAGTGTACTGTAGATAGTATGCAGTATAGTGCGTATAAATCACAGTATGGCATGCTACATGCTGCGCACCACACTGTATTAGAGTGTACTGTAGATAGTATGCAGTATAGTGCGTATAAATCACAGTATGGCATGCTACATGCTGCGCACCACACTGTATTAGAGTGTACTATAGATAGTATGCAGTATAGTGCGTATAAATCACAGTATGGCATGCTACATGCTGCGCACCACACTGTATTAGAGTGTACTATAGATAGTATGCAGTATAGTGCGTATAAATCACAGTATGGCATGCTACATGCTGCGCACCACACTGTATTAGAGTGTACTATAGATAGTATGCAGTATAGTGCGTATAAATCACAGTATGGCATGCTACATGCTGCGCACCACACTGTATTAGAGTGTACTATAGATAGTATGCAGTATAGTGCGTATAAATCACAGTAAGGCATGCTACATGCTGCGCACCACACTGTATTAGAGTGTACTATAGATAGTATGCAGTATAGTGCGTATAAATCACAGTAAGGCATGCTACATGCTGCGCACCACACTGTATTAGAGTGTACTATAGATAGTATGCAGTATAGTGCGTATAAATTACAGTATGGCATGCTACATGCTGCGCACCACACTGTATTAGAGTGTACTATAGATAGTATGCAGTATACTGCGTATAAATTACAGTATGGCATGCTACATGCTGTGCACCACACTGTATTAGAGTGTACTATAGATAGTATGCAGTATACTGCGTATAAATTACAGTATGGCATGCTACATGCTGTGCACCACACTGTATTATAGTACACTGCAGATAGTATGCAGTATACTAGATATTTTACAGTATGGCATGCTACATGCTGTGCACTACACTATATTATAGTACACTGCAGATAGTATGCAGTACACTGTAGTGTGCTATAGATAGTATGCAGTATAGTGCGTATAAATCACAGTATGGCATGCTACATGCTGTGCACTACACTCTATTATAGTGTGCTATAGATAGTATGCAGTATAGTGCGTATAAATCACAGTATGGCATGCTACATGCTGTGCACTACACTCTATTATAGTGTGCTATAGATAGTATGCAGTATAGTGCGTATAAATCACAGTATGGCATGCTACATGCTGTGCACTACACTCTATTATAGTGTGCTATAGATAGTATGCAGTATAGTGCGTATAAATCACAGTATGGCATGCTACATGCTGTGCACTACACTCTATTATAGTGTGCTATAGATAGTATGCAGTATAGTGCGTATAAATCACAGTATGGCATGCTACATGCTGTGCACTACACTCTATTATAGTGTGCTATAGATAGTATGCAGTATAGTGCGTATAAATCACAGTATGGCATGCTACATGCTGTGCACTACACTCTATTATAGTGTGCTATAGATAGTATGCAGTATAGTGCGTATAAATCACAGTATGGCATGCTACATGCTGTGCACTACACTCTATTATAGTGTGCTATAGATAGTATGCAGTATAGTGCGTATAAATCACAGTATGGCATGCTACATGCTGTGCACTACACTCTATTATAGTGTGCTATAGATAGTATGCAGTATAGTGCGTATAAATCACAGTATGGCATGCTACATGCTGTGCACTACACTCTATTATAGTGTGCTATAGATAGTATGCAGTATAGTGCGTATAAATCACAGTATGGCATGCTACATGCTGTGCACTACACTCTATTATAGTGTGCTATAGATAGTATGCAGTATAGTGCGTATAAATCACAGTATGGCATGCTACATGCTGTGCACTACACTCTATTATAGTGTGCTATAGATAGTATGCAGTATAGTGCGTATAAATCACAGTATGGCATGCTACATGCTGTGCACTACACTCTATTATAGTGTGCTATAGATAGTATGCAGTATAGTGCGTATAAATCACAGTATGGCATGCTACATGCTGTGCACTACACTCTATTATAGTGTGCTATAGATAGTATGCAGTATAGTGCGTATAAATCACAGTATGGCATGCTACATGCTGTGCACTACACTCTATTATAGTGTGCTATAGATAGTATGCAGTATAGTGCGTATAAATCACAGTATGGCATGCTACATGCTGTGCACTACACTCTATTATAGTGTGCTATAGATAGTATGCAGTATAGTGCGTATAAATCACAGTATGGCATGCTACATGCTGTGCACTACACTCTATTATAGTGTGCTATAGATAGTATGCAGTATAGTGCGTATAAATCACAGTATGGCATGCTACATGCTGTGCACTACACTCTATTATAGTGTGCTATAGATAGTATGCAGTATAGTGCGTATAAATCACAGTATGGCATGCTACATGCTGTGCACTACACTCTATTATAGTGTGCTATAGATAGTATGCAGTATAGTGCGTATAAATCACAGTATGGCATGCTACATGCTGTGCACTACACTCTATTATAGTGTGCTATAGATAGTATGCAGTATAGTGCGTATAAATCACAGTATGGCATGCTACATGCTGTGCACTACACTCTATTATAGTGTGCTATAGATAGTATGCAGTATAGTGCGTATAAATCACAGTATGGCATGCTACATGCTGTGCACTACACTCTATTATAGTGTGCTATAGATAGTATGCAGTATACTGCGTATAAATCACAGTATGGCATGCTACATGCTGTGCACTACACTCTATTATAGTGTGCTATAGATAGTATGCAGTATACTGCGTATAAATCACAGTATGGCATGCTACATGCTGTGCACTACACTCTATTATAGTGTGCTATACATAGTATGCAGCATACTGGATAAATCACAGTATGGCATGCTACATGCTGTGCACTACACTGTATTATAATGTACTATAGATAGTAAGCAGTATACTGCGTATTAATCACAGTATGGCATGCTACATGCTGCGCACTACACTATATTATAGTGTGCTATAGATAGTATGCAGTATACTGTAGTGTACTATAGATAGTAAGCAGTATACTGCGTATAAATCACAGTATGGCATGCTACATGCTGCGCACTACACTGTATTGTAGTGTGCTATAGAGAGTATGCAGTATACTGTAGTGTACTATAGATAGTATGCAGTATAGTGCGTATAAATCACAGTATGGCATGCTACATGCTGCGCACTACACTGTATTGTAGTGTGCTATAGATAGTATGCAGTATACTGTAGTGTACTATAGATAGTATGCAGTATAGTGCGTATAAATCACAGTATGGCATGCTACATGCTGCGCACTACACTGTATTGTAGTGTGCTATAGATAGTATGCAGTATACTGTAGTGTACTATAGATAGTATGCAGTATAGTGCGTATAAATCACAGTATGGCATGCTACATGCTGCGCACTACACTGTATTGTAGTGTGCTATAGATAGTATGCAGTATACTGTAGTGTACTATAGATAGTATGCAGTATAGTGCGTATAAATCACAGTATGGCATGCTACATGCTGCGCACTACACTGTATTGTAGTGTGCTATAGATAGTATGCAGTATACTGTAGTGTACTATAGATAGTATGCAGTATAGTGCGTATAAATCACAGTATGGCATGCTACATGCTGCGCACCACACTGTATTAGAGTGTACTATAGATAGTATGCAGTATAGTGCGTATAAATCACAGTATGGCATGCTACATGCTGCGCACCACACTGTATTAGAGTGTACTATAGATAGTATGCAGTATAGTGCGTATAAATCACAGTATGGCATGCTACATGCTGCGCACCACACTGTATTAGAGTGTACTATAGATAGTATGCAGTATAGTGCGTATAAATCACAGTATGGCATGCTACATGCTGCGCACCACACTGTATTAGAGTGTACTATAGATAGTATGCAGTATAGTGCGTATAAATCACAGTAAGGCATGCTACATGCTGCGCACCACACTGTATTAGAGTGTACTATAGATAGTATGCAGTATAGTGCGTATAAATCACAGTAAGGCATGCTACATGCTGCGCACCACACTGTATTAGAGTGTACTATAGATAGTATGCAGTATAGTGCGTATAAATTACAGTATGGCATGCTACATGCTGCGCACCACACTGTATTAGAGTGTACTATAGATAGTATGCAGTATAGTGCGTATAAATTACAGTATGGCATGCTACATGCTGCCCACCACACTGTATTAGAGTGTACTATAGATAGTATGCAGTATAGTGCGTATAAATTACAGTATGGCATGCTACATGCTGCGCACCACACTGTATTAGAGTGTACTATAGATAGTATGCAGTATAGTGCGTATAAATTACAGTATGGCATGCTACATGCTGCGCACCACACTGTATTAGAGTGTACTATAGATAGTATGCAGTATACTGCGTATAAATTACAGTATGGCATGCTACATGCTGTGCACCACACTGTATTAGAGTGTACTATAGATAGTATGCAGTATACTGCGTATAAATTACAGTATGGCATGCTACATGCTGTGCACCACACTGTATTAGAGTGTACTATAGATAGTATGCAGTATACTGCGTATAAATTACAGTATGGCATGCTACATGCTGTGCACCACACTATATTATAGTACACTGCAGATAGTATGCAGTATACTAGATATTTTACAGTATGGCATGCTACATGCTGTGCACTACACTATATTATAGTACACTGCAGATAGTATGCAGTATACTAGATATTTTACAGTATGGCATGCTACATGCTGTGCACTACACTATATTATAGTACACTGCAGATAGTATGCAGTATACTAGATATTTTACAGTATGGCATGCTACATGCTGTGCACTACACTGTATTATAGTACACTATAGATAGTATGCAGTATACTAGATATTTTACAGTATGGCATGCTACATGCTGTGCACTACACTCTATTATAGTGTGCTATAGATAGTATGCAGTATAGTGCGTATAAATCACAGTATGGCATGCTACATGCTGTGCACTACACTCTATTATAGTGTGCTATAGATAGTATGCAGTATAGTGCGTATAAATCACAGTATGGCATGCTACATGCTGTGCACTACACTCTATTATAGTGTGCTATAGATAGTATGCAGTATAGTGCGTATAAATCACAGTATGGCATGCTACATGCTGTGCACTACACTCTATTATAGTGTGCTATAGATAGTATGCAGTATAGTGCGTATAAATCACAGTATGGCATGCTACATGCTGTGCACTACACTCTATTATAGTGTGCTATAGATAGTATGCAGTATAGTGCGTATAAATCACAGTATGGCATGCTACATGCTGTGCACTACACTCTATTATAGTGTGCTATAGATAGTATGCAGTATAGTGCGTATAAATCACAGTATGGCATGCTACATGCTGTGCACTACACTCTATTATAGTGTGCTATAGATAGTATGCAGTATAGTGCGTATAAATCACAGTATGGCATGCTACATGCTGTGCACTACACTCTATTATAGTGTGCTATAGATAGTATGCAGTATAGTGCGTATAAATCACAGTATGGCATGCTACATGCTGTGCACTACACTCTATTATAGTGTGCTATAGATAGTATGCAGTATAGTGCGTATAAATCACAGTATGGCATGCTACATGCTGTGCACTACACTCTATTATAGTGTGCTATAGATAGTATGCAGTATAGTGCGTATAAATCACAGTATGGCATGCTACATGCTGTGCACTACACTCTATTATAGTGTGCTATAGATAGTATGCAGTATAGTGCGTATAAATCACAGTATGGCATGCTACATGCTGTGCACTACACTCTATTATAGTGTGCTATAGATAGTATGCAGTATAGTGCGTATAAATCACAGTATGGCATGCTACATGCTGTGCACTACACTCTATTATAGTGTGCTATAGATAGTATGCAGTATAGTGCGTATAAATCACAGTATGGCATGCTACATGCTGTGCACTACACTCTATTATAGTGTGCTATAGATAGTATGCAGTATAGTGCGTATAAATCACAGTATGGCATGCTACATGCTGTGCACTACACTCTATTATAGTGTGCTATAGATAGTATGCAGTATAGTGCGTATAAATCACAGTATGGCATGCTACATGCTGTGCACTACACTCTATTATAGTGTGCTATAGATAGTATGCAGTATAGTGCGTATAAATCACAGTATGGCATGCTACATGCTGTGCACTACACTCTATTATAGTGTGCTATAGATAGTATGCAGTATACTGCGTATAAATCACAGTATGGCATGCTACATGCTGCGCACTACACTCTATTATAGTGTGCTATACATAGTATGCAGCATACTGGATAAATCACAGTATGGCATGCTACATGCTGTGCACTACACTGTATTATAATGTACTATAGATAGTAAGCAGTATACTGCGTATTAATCACAGTATGGCATGCTACATGCTGCGCACTACACTATATTATAGTGTGCTATAGATAGTATGCAGTATACTGTAGTGTACTATAGATAGTAAGCAGTATAGTGCGTATAAATCACAGTATGGCATGCTACATGCTGCGCACTACACTGTATTGTAGTGTGCTATAGATAGTATGCAGTATACTGTAGTGTACTATAGATAGTATGCAGTATAGTGCGTATAAATCACAGTATGGCATGCTACATGCTGCGCACTACACTGTATTGTAGTGTGCTATAGATAGTATGCAGTATACTGTAGTGTACTATAGATAGTATGCAGTATAGTGCGTATAAATCACAGTATGGCATGCTACATGCTGCGCACTACACTGTATTGTAGTGTGCTATAGATAGTATGCAGTATACTGTAGTGTACTATAGATAGTATGCAGTATAGTGCGTATAAATCACAGTATGGCATGCTACATGCTGCGCACTACACTGTATTGTAGTGTGCTATAGATAGTATGCAGTATACTGTAGTGTACTATAGATAGTATGCAGTATAGTGCGTATAAATCACAGTATGGCATGCTACATGCTGCGCACTACACTGTATTGTAGTGTGCTATAGATAGTATGCAGTATACTGTAGTGTACTATAGATAGTATGCAGTATAGTGCGTATAAATCACAGTATGGCATGCTACATGCTGCGCACCACACTGTATTAGAGTGTACTATAGATAGTATGCAGTATAGTGCGTATAAATCACAGTATGGCATGCTACATGCTGCGCACCACACTGTATTAGAGTGTACTATAGATAGTATGCAGTATAGTGCGTATAAATCACAGTAAGGCATGCTACATGCTGCGCACCACACTGTATTAGAGTGTACTATAGATAGTATGCAGTATAGTGCGTATAAATCACAGTAAGGCATGCTACATGCTGCGCACCACACTGTATTAGAGTGTACTATAGATAGTATGCAGTATAGTGCGTATAAATCACAGTATGGCATGCTACATGCTGCGCACCACGCTGTATTAGAGTGTACTATAGATAGTATGCAGTATAGTGCGTATAAATCACAGTATGGCATGCTACATGCTGCGCACCACGCTGTATTAGAGTGTACTATAGATAGTATGCAGTATAGTGCGTATAAATCACAGTATGGCATGCTACATGCTGCGCACCACGCTGTATTAGAGTGTACTATAGATAGTATGCAGTATAGTGCGTATAAATCACAGTATGGCATGCTACATGCTGCGCACCACGCTGTATTAGAGTGTACTATAGATAGTATGCAGTATAGTGCGTATAAATCACAGTAAGGCATGCTACATGCTGCGCACCACACTGTATTAGAGTGTACTATAGATAGTATGCAGTATAGTGCGTATAAATTACAGTATGGCATGCTACATGCTGCGCACCACACTGTATTAGAGTGTACTATAGATAGTATGCAGTATAGTGCGTATAAATTACAGTATGGCATGCTACATGCTGCGCACCACACTGTATTAGAGTGTACTATAGATAGTATGCAGTATAGTGCGTATAAATTACAGTATGGCATGCTACATGCTGCGCACCACACTGTATTAGAGTGTACTATAGATAGTATGCAGTATAGTGCGTATAAATTACAGTATGGCATGCTACATGCTGCGCACCACACTGTATTAGAGTGTACTATAGATAGTATGCAGTATAGTGCGTATAAATTACAGTATGGCATGCTACATGCTGCGCACCACACTGTATTAGAGTGTACTATAGATAGTATGCAGTATAGTGCGTATAAATTACAGTATGGCATGCTACATGCTGCGCACCACACTGTATTAGAGTGTACTATAGATAGTATGCAGTATAGTGCGTATAAATTACAGTATGGCATGCTACATGCTGCGCACCACACTGTATTAGAGTGTACTATAGATAGTATGCAGTATACTGCGTATAAATTACAGTATGGCATGCTACATGCTGTGCACCACACTATATTATAGTACACTGCAGATAGTATGCAGTATACTAGATATTTTAGAGTATGGCATGCTACATGCTGTGCACTACACTATATTATAGTACACTGCAGATAGTATGCAGTATACTAGATATTTTAGAGTATGGCATGCTACATGCTGTGCACTACACTATATTATAGTACACTGTAGATAGTATGCAGTATACTAGATATTTTACAGTATGGCATGCTACATGCTGTGCACTACACTATATTATAGTACACTGTAGATAGTATGCAGTATACTAGATATTTTACAGTATGGCATGCTACATGCTGTGCACTACACTGTATTATAGTACACTGTAGATAGTATGCAGTATACTAGATATTTTACAGTATGGCATGCTACATGCTGTGCACTACACTGTATTATAGTACACTGTAGATAGTATGCAGTATACTAGATATTTTACAGTATGGCATGCTACATGCTGTGCACTACACTGTATTATAGTACACTGTAGATAGTATGCAGTATACTAGATATATTACAGTATGGCAGGCTACATGGTGTGCACTACACTGTATTATAGTGTACTATAGATAGTATGCAGTACACTGTAGTGTGCTATAGATAGTATGCAGTATAGTGCGTATAAATCACAGTATGGCATGCTACATGCTGTGCACTACACTCTATTATAGTGTGCTATAGATAGTATGCAGTATAGTGCGTATAAATCACAGTATGGCATGCTACATGCTGTGCACTACACTCTATTATAGTGTGCTATAGATAGTATGCAGTATAGTGCGTATAAATCACAGTATGGCATGCTACATGCTGTGCACTACACTCTATTATAGTGTGCTATAGATAGTATGCAGTATAGTGCGTATAAATCACAGTATGGCATGCTACATGCTGTGCACTACACTCTATTATAGTGTGCTATAGATAGTATGCAGTATAGTGCGTATAAATCACAGTATGGCATGCTACATGCTGTGCACTACACTCTATTATAGTGTGCTATAGATAGTATGCAGTATAGTGCGTATAAATCACAGTATGGCATGCTACATGCTGTGCACTACACTCTATTATAGTGTGCTATAGATAGTATGCAGTATAGTGCGTATAAATCACAGTATGGCATGCTACATGCTGTGCACTACACTCTATTATAGTGTGCTATAGATAGTATGCAGTATAGTGCGTATAAATCACAGTATGGCATGCTACATGCTGTGCACTACACTCTATTATAGTGTGCTATAGATAGTATGCAGTATAGTGCGTATAAATCACAGTATGGCATGCTACATGCTGTGCACTACACTCTATTATAGTGTGCTATAGATAGTATGCAGTATAGTGCGTATAAATCACAGTATGGCATGCTACATGCTGTGCACTACACTCTATTATAGTGTGCTATAGATAGTATGCAGTATAGTGCGTATAAATCACAGTATGGCATGCTACATGCTGTGCACTACACTCTATTATAGTGTGCTATAGATAGTATGCAGTATAGTGCGTATAAATCACAGTATGGCATGCTACATGCTGTGCACTACACTCTATTATAGTGTGCTATAGATAGTATGCAGTATAGTGCGTATAAATCACAGTATGGCATGCTACATGCTGTGCACTACACTCTATTATAGTGTGCTATAGATAGTATGCAGTATAGTGCGTATAAATCACAGTATGGCATGCTACATGCTGTGCACTACACTCTATTATAGTGTGCTATAGATAGTATGCAGTATAGTGCGTATAAATCACAGTATGGCATGCTACATGCTGTGCACTACACTCTATTATAGTGTGCTATAGATAGTATGCAGTATAGTGCGTATAAATCACAGTATGGCATGCTACATGCTGTGCACTACACTCTATTATAGTGTGCTATAGATAGTATGCAGTATAGTGCGTATAAATCACAGTATGGCATGCTACATGCTGTGCACTACACTCTATTATAGTGTGCTATAGATAGTATGCAGTATAGTGCGTATAAATCACAGTATGGCATGCTACATGCTGTGCACTACACTCTATTATAGTGTGCTATAGATAGTATGCAGTATAGTGCGTATAAATCACAGTATGGCATGCTACATGCTGTGCACTACACTCTATTATAGTGTGCTATAGATAGTATGCAGTATAGTGCGTATAAATCACAGTATGGCATGCTACATGCTGTGCACTACACTCTATTATAGTGTGCTATAGATAGTATGCAGTATAGTGCGTATAAATCACAGTATGGCATGCTACATGCTGTGCACTACACTCTATTATAGTGTGCTATAGATAGTATGCAGTATAGTGCGTATAAATCACAGTATGGCATGCTACATGCTGTGCACTACACTCTATTATAGTGTGCTATAGATAGTATGCAGTATAGTGCGTATAAATCACAGTATGGCATGCTACATGCTGTGCACTACACTCTATTATAGTGTGCTATAGATAGTATGCAGTATAGTGCGTATAAATCACAGTATGGCATGCTACATGCTGTGCACTACACTCTATTATAGTGTGCTATAGATAGTATGCAGTATAGTGCGTATAAATCACAGTATGGCATGCTACATGCTGTGCACTACACTCTATTATAGTGTGCTATAGATAGTATGCAGTATAGTGCGTATAAATCACAGTATGGCATGCTACATGCTGTGCACTACACTCTATTATAGTGTGCTATAGATAGTATGCAGTATAGTGCGTATAAATCACAGTATGGCATGCTACATGCTGTGCACTACACTCTATTATAGTGTGCTATAGATAGTATGCAGTATAGTGCGTATAAATCACAGTATGGCATGCTACATGCTGTGCACTACACTCTATTATAGTGTGCTATAGATAGTATGCAGTATAGTGCGTATAAATCACAGTATGGCATGCTACATGCTGTGCACTACACTCTATTATAGTGTGCTATAGATAGTATGCAGTATAGTGCGTATAAATCACAGTATGGCATGCTACATGCTGTGCACTACACTCTATTATAGTGTGCTATAGATAGTATGCAGTATAGTGCGTATAAATCACAGTATGGCATGCTACATGCTGTGCACTACACTCTATTATAGTGTGCTATAGATAGTATGCAGTATAGTGCGTATAAATCACAGTATGGCATGCTACATGCTGTGCACTACACTCTATTATAGTGTGCTATAGATAGTATGCAGTATAGTGCGTATAAATCACAGTATGGCATGCTACATGCTGTGCACTACACTCTATTATAGTGTGCTATAGATAGTATGCAGTATAGTGCGTATAAATCACAGTATGGCATGCTACATGCTGTGCACTACACTCTATTATAGTGTGCTATAGATAGTATGCAGTATACTGCGTATAAATCACAGTATGGCATGCTACATGCTGTGCACTACACTCTATTATAGTGTGCTATAGATAGTATGCAGTATACTGCGTATAAATCACAGTATGGCATGCTACATGCTGTGCACTACACTCTATTATAGTGTGCTATACATAGTATGCAGTATAGTGCGTATAAATCACAGTATGGCATGCTACATGCTGTGCACTACACTCTATTATAGTGTGCTATAGATAGTATGCAGTATACTGCGTATAAATCACAGTATGGCATGCTACATGCTGTGCACTACACTCTATTATAGTGTGCTATACATAGTATGCAGTATACTGCGTATAAATCACAGTATGGCATGCTACATGCTGTGCACTACACTCTATTATAGTGTGCTATACATAGTATGCAGCATACTGGATAAATCACAGTATGGCATGCTACATGCTGTGCACTACACTGTATTATAATGTACTATAGATAGTAAGCAGTATACTGCGTATTAATCACAGTATGGCATGCTACATGCTGCGCACTACACTATATTATAGTGTGCTATAGATAGTATGCAGTATACTGTAGTGTACTATAGATAGTAAGCAGTATACTGCGTATAAATCACAGTATGGCATGCTACATGCTGCGCACTACACTGTATTGTAGTGTGCTATAGATAGTATGCAGTATACTGTAGTGTACTATAGATAGTATGCAGTATAGTGCGTATAAATCACAGTATGGCATGCTACATGCTGCGCACTACACTGTATTGTAGTGTGCTATAGATAGTATGCAGTATACTGTAGTGTACTATAGATAGTATGCAGTATAGTGCGTATAAATCACAGTATGGCATGCTACATGCTGCGCACTACACTGTATTGTAGTGTGCTATAGATAGTATGCAGTATACTGTAGTGTACTATAGATAGTATGCAGTATAGTGCGTATAAATCACAGTATGGCATGCTACATGCTGCGCACTACACTGTATTGTAGTGTGCTATAGATAGTATGCAGTATACTGTAGTGTACTATAGATAGTATGCAGTATAGTGCGTATAAATCACAGTATGGCATGCTACATGCTGCGCACCACACTGTATTAGAGTGTACTATAGATAGTATGCAGTATAGTGCGTATAAATCACAGTATGGCATGCTACATGCTGCGCACCACACTGTATTAGAGTGTACTATAGATAGTATGCAGTATAGTGCGTATAAATCACAGTATGGCATGCTACATGCTGCGCACCACACTGTATTAGAGTGTACTATAGATAGTATGCAGTATAGTGCGTATAAATCACAGTATGGCATGCTACATGCTGCGCACCACACTGTATTAGAGTGTACTATAGATAGTATGCAGTATAGTGCGTATAAATTACAGTATGGCATGCTACATGCTGCGCACCACACTGTATTAGAGTGTACTATAGATAGTATGCAGTATAGTGCGTATAAATTACAGTATGGCATGCTACATGCTGCGCACCACACTGTATTAGAGTGTACTATAGATAGTATGCAGTATAGTGCGTATAAATTACAGTATGGCATGCTACATGCTGCGCACCACACTGTATTAGAGTGTACTATAGATAGTATGCAGTATACTGCGTATAAATTACAGTATGGCATGCTACATGCTGTGCACCACACTGTATTAGAGTGTATTATAGATAGTATGCAGTATACTGCGTATAAATTACAGTATGGCATGCTACATGCTGTGCACCACACTATATTATAGTACACTGCAGATAGTATGCAGTATACTAGATATTTTAGAGTATGGCATGCTACATGCTGTGCACTACACTATATTATAGTACACTGCAGATAGTATGCAGTATACTAGATATTTTACAGTATGGCATGCTACATGCTGTGCACTACACTATATTATAGTACACTGTAGATAGTATGCAGTATACTAGATATTTTACAGTATGGCATGCTACATGCTGTGCACTACACTATATTATAGTACACTGTAGATAGTATGCAGTATACTAGATATTTTACAGTATGGCATGCTACATGCTGTGCACTACACTATATTATAGTACACTGTAGATAGTATGCAGTATACTAGATATTTTACAGTATGGCATGCTACATGCTGTGCACTACACTGTATTATAGTACACTGTAGATAGTATGCAGTATACTAGATATTTTACAGTATGGCATGCTACATGCTGTGCACTACACTGTATTATAGTACACTGTAGATAATATGCAGTATACTAGATATATTACAGTATGGCAGGCTACATGGTGTGCACTACACTGTATTATAGTGTACTATAGATAGTATGCAGTACACTGTAGTGTACTATAGATAGTATCCAGTATACTGCGTATAAATCACAGTATGGCATGCTACATGCTGTGCACTACACTCTATTATAGTGTGCTATAGATAGTATGCAGTATAGTGCGTATAAATCACAGTATGGCATGCTACATGCTGTGCACTACACTCTATTATAGTGTGCTATAGATAGTATGCAGTATAGTGCGTATAAATCACAGTATGGCATGCTACATGCTGTGCACTACACTCTATTATAGTGTGCTATAGATAGTATGCAGTATAGTGCGTATAAATCACAGTATGGCATGCTACATGCTGTGCACTACACTCTATTATAGTGTGCTATAGATAGTATGCAGTATAGTGCGTATAAATCACAGTATGGCATGCTACATGCTGTGCACTACACTCTATTATAGTGTGCTATAGATAGTATGCAGTATACTGCGTATAAATCACAGTATGGCATGCTACATGCTGTGCACTACACTCTATTATAGTGTGCTATAGATAGTATGCAGTATAGTGCGTATAAATCACAGTATGGCATGCTACATGCTGTGCACTACACTCTATTATAGTGTGCTATAGATAGTATGCAGTATAGTGCGTATAAATCACAGTATGGCATGCTACATGCTGTGCACTACACTCTATTATAGTGTGCTATAGATAGTATGCAGTATAGTGCGTATAAATCACAGTATGGCATGCTACATGCTGTGCACTACACTCTATTATAGTGTGCTATAGATAGTATGCAGTATAGTGCGTATAAATCACAGTATGGCATGCTACATGCTGTGCACTACACTCTATTATAGTGTGCTATAGATAGTATGCAGTATAGTGCGTATAAATCACAGTATGGCATGCTACATGCTGTGCACTACACTCTATTATAGTGTGCTATAGATAGTATGCAGTATAGTGCGTATAAATCACAGTATGGCATGCTACATGCTGTGCACTACACTCTATTATAGTGTGCTATAGATAGTATGCAGTATAGTGCGTATAAATCACAGTATGGCATGCTACATGCTGTGCACTACACTCTATTATAATACACTATAGATAGTAGGCAGTATACTAGATATATCACAGTATGGCATGCTACATGCTGTGCACTACTCTATATTATAGTGTACTATAGATAGTATGCAGTATACTGTGTATAAATTACAGCATGGCATGCTACATGCTGTGCACTACACTATATTATAGTGTACTATAGATAGCATGCAGTATACTGTAGTGTCCTATAGATAGTATGCAGTATAGTGCGTATAAATCACAGTATGGCATGCTACATGCTGTGCACGACACTGTATTAGAGTGTACTATAGATAGTATGCAGTATAGTGCGTATAAATCACAGTATGGCATGCTACATGCTGTGCACGACACTGTATTAGAGTGTACTATAGATAGTATGCAGTATAGTGCGTATAAATCACAGTATGGCATGCTACATGCTGTGCACGACACTCTATTATAGTGTGCTATAGATAGTATGCAGTATAGTGCGTATAAATCACAGTATGGCATGCTACATGCTGTGCACGACACTCTATTATAGTGTGCTATAGATAGTAATGCAGTATAGTGCGTATAAATCACAGTATGGCATGCTACATGCCTGTGCACTACACTCTATTATAGTGTGCTATAAGATAGTATGCAGTATACTGCGTATAAATCACAGTATGGCATGCTACATGCTGTGCACTACACTCTATTATAGTGTGCTATAGATAGTAATGCAGTATACTGCGTATAAATCACAGTATGGCATGCTACATGCTGTGCACTACACTCTATTATAGTGTGCTATACATAGTATGCAGTATACTGCGTATAAATCACAGTATGGCATGCTACATGCTGTGCACTACACTCTATTATAGTGTGCTATACATAGTATGCAGCATACTGGATAAATCACAGTATGGCATGCTACATTGCTGTGCACTACACTGTATTACAGTGTACTATAGATAGTAAGCAGTATACTGCGTATTAATCACAGTATGGCATGCTACATGCTGCGCACTACACTGTATTGTAGTGTGCTACAGATAGTACGCAGTATACTGTAGTGTACTATAGATAGTATGCAGTATAGTGCGTATAAATCACAGTATGGCATGCTACATGCTGCGCACTACACTGTATTGTAGTGTGCTACAGATAGTACGCAGTATACTGTAGTGTACTATAGATAAGTATGCAGTATAGTGCGTATAAATCACAGTATGGCATGCTACATGCTGCGCACTACACTGTATTGTAGTGTGCTACAGATAGTA
Organism: Zonotrichia albicollis; assembly: GCF_047830755.1. Taxonomy (NCBI): domain Eukaryota; kingdom Metazoa; phylum Chordata; class Aves; order Passeriformes; family Passerellidae; genus Zonotrichia; species Zonotrichia albicollis. The sequence goes on along the minus strand of NC_133845.1, from coordinate 1,788,417 downwards.
CGCAGTATACTGTAGTGTACTATAGATAGTATGCAGTATAGTGCGTATAAATCACAGTATGGCATGCTACATGCTGCGCACTACACTGTATTGTAGTGTGCTACAGATAGTACGCAGTATACTGTAGTGTACTATAGATAGTATGCAGTATAGTGCGTATAAATCACAGTATGGCATGCTACATGCTGCGCACTACACTGTATTGTAGTGTGCTACAGATAGTACGCAGTATACTGTAGTGTACTATAGATAGTATGCAGTATAGTGCGTATAAATCACAGTATGGCATGCTACATGCTGCGCACTACACTGTATTGTAGTGTGCTACAGATAGTACGCAGTATACTGTAGTGTACTATAGATAGTATGCAGTATAGTGCGTATAAATCACAGTATGGCATGCTACATGCTGCGCACTACACTGTATTGTAGTGTGCTACAGATAGTACGCAGTATACTGTAGTGTACTATAGATAGTATGCAGTATAGTGCGTATAAATCACAGTATGGCATTGCTACATGCTGCGCACTACACTGTATTGTAGTGTGCTACAGATAGTACGCAGTATACTGTAGTGTACTATAGATAGTATGCAGTATAGTGCGTATAAATCACAGTATGGCATGCTACATGCTGCGCACTACACTGTATTGTAGTGTGCTACAGATAGTACGCAGTATTACTGTAGTGTACTATAGATAGTATGCAGTATAGTGCGTATAAATCACAGTATGGCATGCTACATGCTGCGCACTACACTGTATTGTAGTGTGCTACAGATAGTACGCAGTATACTGTAGTGTACTATAGATAGTATGCAGTATAGTGCGTATAAATCACAGTATGGCATGCTACATGCTGCGCACTACACTGTATTGTAGTGTGCTACAGATAGTACGCAGTATACTGTAGTGTACTATAGATAGTATGCAGTATAGTGCGTATAAATCACAGTATGGCATGCTACATGCTGCGCACTACACTGTATTGTAGTGTGCTACAGATAGTACGCAGTATACTGTAGTGTACTATAGATAGTATGCAGTATAGTGCGTATAAATCACAGTATGGCATGCTACATGCTGCGCACTACACTGTATTGTAGTGTGCTACAGATAGTACGCAGTATACTGTAGTGTACTATAGATAGTATGCAGTATAGTGCGTATAAATCACAGTATGGCATGCTACATGCTGCGCACTACACTGTATTGTAGTGTGCTACAGATAGTACGCAGTTATACTGTAGTGTACTATAGATAGTATGCAGTATAGTGCGTATAAATCACAGTATGGCATGCTACATGCTGCGCACTACACTGTATTGTAGTGTGCTACAGATAGTACGCAGTATACTGTAGTGTACTATAGATAGTATGCAGTATAGTGCGTATAAATCACAGTATGGCATGCTACATGCTGCGCACTACACTGTATTGTAGTGTGCTACAGATAGTACGCAGTATACTGTAGTGTACTATAGATAGCATGCAGTATAGTGCGTATAAATCACAGTATGGCATGCTACATGCTGCGCACTACACTGTATTGTAGTGTGCTACAGATAGTACGCAGTATACTGTAGTGTACTATAGATAGCATGCAGTATAGTGCGTATAAATCACAGTATGGCATGCTACATGCTGCGCACTACACTGTATTGTAGTGTGCTACAGATAGTACGCAGTATACTGTAGTGTACTATAGATAGCATGCAGTATAGTGCGTATAAATCACAGTATGGCATGCTACATGCTGCGCACTACACTGTATTGTAGTGTGCTACAGATAGTACGCAGTATACTGTAGTGTACTATAGATAGCATGCAGTATAGTGCGTATAAATCACAGTATGGCATGCTACATGCTGCGCACTACACTGTATTGTAGTGTGCTACAGATAGTACGCAGTATACTGTAGTGTACTATAGATAGCATGCAGTATAGTGCGTATAAATCACAGTATGGCATGCTACATGCTGCGCACTACACTGTATTGTAGTGTGCTACAGATAGTACGCAGTATACTGTAGTGTACTATAGATAGCATGCAGTATAGTGCGTATAAATCACAGTATGGCATGCTACATGCTGCGCACTACACTGTATTGTAGTGTGCTATAGATAGTACGCAGTATACTGTAGTGTACTATAGATAGCATGCAGTATAGTGCGTATAAATCACAGTTATGGCATGCTACATGCTGCGCACTACACTGTATTGTAGTGTGCTACAGATAGTACGCAGTATACTGTAGTGTACTATAGATAGCATGCAGTATAGTGCGTATAAATCACAGTATGGCATGCTACATGCTGCGCACTACACTGTATTGTAGTGTGCTATAGATAGTACGCAGTATACTGTAGTGTACTATAGATAGTATGCAGTATAGTGCGTATAAATCACAGTATGGCATGCTACATGCTGCGCACTACACTGTATTGTAGTGTGCTATAGATAGTATGCAGTATAGTGCGTATAAATCACAGTATGGCATGCTACATGCTGCGCACTACACTGTATTGTAGTGTGCTATAGATAGTATGCAGTATAGTGCGTATAAATCACAGTATGGCATGCTACATGCTGCGCACCACACTGTATTGTAGTGTGCTATAGATAGTATGCAGTATAGTGCGTATAAATCACAGTATGGCATGCTACATGCTGCGCACCACACTGTATTAGAGTGTGCTATAGATAGTATGCAGTATAGTGCGTATAAATCACAGTATGGCATGCTACATGCTGCGCACCACACTGTATTAGAGTGTGCTATAGATAGTATGCAGTATAGTGCGTATAAATCACAGTATGGCATGCTACATGCTGCGCACCACACTGTATTAGAGTGTGCTATAGATAGTATGCAGTATAGTGCGTATAAATCACAGTATGGCATGCTACATGCTGCGCACCACACTGTATTAGAGTGTGCTATAGATAGTATGCAGTATAGTGCGTATAAATCACAGTATGGCATGCTACATGCTGCGCACCACACTGTATTAGAGTGTGCTATAGATAGTATGCAGTATAGTGCGTATAAATCACAGTATGGCATGCTACATGCTGCGCACCACACTGTATTAGAGTGTGCTATAGATAGTATGCAGTATAGTGCGTATAAATCACAGTATGGCATGCTACATGCTGCGCACCACACTGTATTAGAGTGTGCTATAGATAGTATGCAGTATAGTGCGTATAAATCACAGTATGGCATGCTACATGCTGCGCACCACACTGTATTAGAGTGTGCTATAGATAGTATGCAGTATAGTGCGTATAAATCACAGTATGGCATGCTACATGCTGCGCACCACACTGTATTAGAGTGTGCTATAGATAGTATGCAGTATAGTGCGTATAAATCACAGTATGGCATGCTACATGCTGCGCACCACACTGTATTAGAGTGTGCTATAGATAGTATGCAGTATAGTGCGTATAAATCACAGTATGGCATGCTACATGCTGCGCACCACACTGTATTAGAGTGTGCTATAGATAGTATGCAGTATAGTGCGTATAAATCACAGTATGGCATGCTACATGCTGCGCACCACACTGTATTAGAGTGTGCTATAGATAGTATGCAGTATAGTGCGTATAAATCACAGTATGGCATGCTACATGCTGCGCACCACACTGTATTAGAGTGTGCTATAGATAGTATGCAGTATAGTGCGTATAAATCACAGTATGGCATGCTACATGCTGCGCACCACACTGTATTAGAGTGTGCTATAGATAGTATGCAGTATAGTGCGTATAAATCACAGTATGGCATGCTACATGCTGCGCACCACACTGTATTAGAGTGTGCTATAGATAGTATGCAGTATAGTGCGTATAAATCACAGTATGGCATGCTACATGCTGCGCACCACACTGTATTAGAGTGTGCTATAGATAGTATGCAGTATAGTGCGTATAAATCACAGTATGGCATGCTACATGCTGCGCACCACACTGTATTAGAGTGTACTATAGATAGTATGCAGTATACTGCGTATAAATTACAGTATGGCATGCTACATGCTGCGCACCACACTGTATTAGAGTGTACTATAGATAGTATGCAGTATACTGCGTATAAATTACAGTATGGCATGCTACATGCTGTGCACCACACTATATTATAGTACACTGTAGATAGTATGCAGTATACTAGATATTTTACAGTATGGCATGCTACATGCTGTGCACCACACTATATTATAGTACACTGTAGATAGTATGCAGTATACTAGATATTTTACAGTATGGCATGCTACATGCTGTGCACTACACTATATTATAGTACACTGTAGATAGTATGCAGTATACTAGATATTTTACAGTATGGCATGCTACATGCTGTGCACTACACTATATTATAGTACACTGTAGATAGTATGCAGTATACTAGATATTTTACAGTATGGCATGCTACATGCTGTGCACTACACTATATTATAGTACACTGTAGATAGTATGCAGTATACTAGATATTTTACAGTATGGCATGCTACATGCTGTGCACTACACTGTATTATAGTACACTGTAGATAGTATCGCAGTATACTAGATATTTTACAGTATGGCATGCTACATGCTGTGCACTACACTGTATTATAGTGTACTATAGATAGTATGCAGTATAGTGCGTATAAATCACAGTATGGCATGCTACATGCTGTGCACTACACTCTATTATAGTGTGCTATAGATAGTATGCAGTATAGTGCGTATAAATCACAGTATGGCATGCTACATGCTGTGCACTACACTCTATTATAGTGTGCTATAGATAGTATGCAGTATAGTGCGTATAAATCACAGTATGGCATGCTACATGCTGTGCACTACACTCTATTATAGTGTGCTATAGATAGTATGCAGTATAGTGCGTATAAATCACAGTATGGCATGCTACATGCTGTGCACTACACTCTATTATAGTGTGCTATAGATAGTATGCAGTATAGTGCGTATAAATCACAGTATGGCATGCTACATGCTGTGCACTACACTCTATTATAGTGTGCTATAGATAGTATGCAGTATAGTGCGTATAAATCACAGTATGGCATGCTACATGCTGTGCACTACACTCTATTATGGTGTGCTATAGATAGTATGCAGTATAGTGCGTATAAATCACAGTATGGCATGCTACATGCTGTGCACTACACTCTATTATGGTGTGCTATAGATAGTATGCAGTATAGTGCGTATAAATCACAGTATGGCATGCTACATGCTGTGCACTACACTCTATTATGGTGTGCTATAGATAGTATGCAGTATAGTGCGTATAAATCACAGTATGGCATGCTACATGCTGTGCACTACACTCTATTATGGTGTGCTATAGATAGTATGCAGTATAGTGCGTATAAATCACAGTATGGCATGCTACATGCTGTGCACTACACTCTATTATGGTGTGCTATAGATAGTATGCAGTATAGTGCGTATAAATCACAGTATGGCATGCTACATGCTGTGCACTACACTCTATTATGGTGTGCTATAGATAGTATGCAGTATAGTGCGTATAAATCACAGTATGGCATGCTACAAGCTGTGCACTACACTCTATTATGGTGTGCTATAGATAGTATGCAGTATAGTGCGTATAAATCACAGTATGGCATGCTACATGCTGTGCACTACACTCTATTATGGTGTGCTATAGATAGTATGCAGTATAGTGCGTATAAATCACAGTATGGCATGCTACATGCTGTGCACTACACTCTATTATGGTGTGCTATAGATAGTATGCAGTATAGTGCGTATAAATCACAGTATGGCATGCTACATGCTGTGCACTACACTCTATTATAGTGTGCTATAGATAGTATGCAGTATAGTGTGTATAAATCACAGTATGGCATGCTACATGCTGTGCACGACACTGTATTAGAGTGTACTATAGATAGTATGCAGTATAGTGCGTATAAATCACAGTATGGCATGCTACATGCTGTGCACTACACTCTATTATAGTGTGCTATAGATAGTATGCAGTATAGTGCGTATAAATCACAGTATGGCATGCTACATGCTGTGCACTACACTCTATTATAGTGTGCTATAGATAGTATGCAGTATAGTGCGTATAAATCACAGTATGGCATGCTACATGCTGTGCACTACACTCTATTATAGTGTGCTATAGATAGTATGCAGTATAGTGCGTATAAATCACAGTATGGCATGCTACATGCTGTGCACTACACTCTATTATAGTGTGCTATAGATAGTATGCAGTATAGTGCGTATAAATCACAGTATGGCATGCTACATGCTGTGCACTACACTCTATTATAGTGTGCTATAGATAGTATGCAGTATAGTGCGTATAAATCACAGTATGGCATGCTACATGCTGTGCACTACACTCTATTATAGTGTGCTATAGATAGTATGCAGTATACTGCGTATAAATCACAGTATGGCATGCTACATGCTGTGCACTACACTCTATTATAGTGTGCTATACATAGTATGCAGCATACTGGATAAATCACAGTATGGCATGCTACATGCTGTGCACTACACTGTATTACAGTGTACTATAGATAGTAAGCAGTATACTGCGTATTAATCACAGTATGGCATGCTACATGCTGTGCACTACACTGTATTACAGTGTACTATAGATAGTAAGCAGTATACTGCGTATTAATCACAGTATGGCATGCTACATGCTGCGCACTACACTGTATTGTAGTGTGCTTTAGATAGTACGCAGTATACTGTAGTGTACTATAGATAGTATGCAGTATAGTGCGTATAAATCACAGTATGGCATGCTACATGCTGCGCACTACACTGTATTGTAGTGTGCTATTGATAGTACGCAGTATACTGTAGTGTACTATAGATAGTATGCAGTATAGTGCGTATAAATCACAGTATGGCATGCTACATGCTGCGCACTACACTGTATTGTAGTGTGCTATAGATAGTACGCAGTATACTGTAGTGTACTATAGATAGTATGCAGTATAGTGCGTATAAATCACAGTATGGCATGCTACATGCTGCGCACTACACTGTATTGTAGTGTGCTATAGATAGTACGCAGTATACTGTAGTGTACTATAGATAGTATGCAGTATAGTGCGTATAAATCACAGTATGGCATGCTACATGCTGCGCACTACACTGTATTGTAGTGTGCTATAGATAGTACGCAGTATACTGTAGTGTACTATAGATAGTATGCAGTATAGTGCGTATAAATCACAGTATGGCATGCTACATGCTGCGCACTACACTGTATTGTAGTGTGCTATAGATAGTACGCAGTATACTGTAGTGTACTATAGATAGTATGCAGTATAGTGCGTATAAATCACAGTATGGCATGCTACATGGTGCGCACCACACTGTATTGTAGTGTGCTATAGATAGTACGCAGTATACTGTAGTGTACTATAGATAGTATGCAGTATAGTGCGTATAAATCACAGTATGGCATGCTACATGCTGCGCACTACACTGTATTGTAGTGTGCTATAGATAGTACGCAGTATACTGTAGTGTACTATAGATAGTATGCAGTATAGTGCGTATAAATCACAGTATGGCATGCTACATGCTGCGCACTACACTGTATTGTAGTGTGCTATAGATAGTACGCAGTATACTGTAGTGTACTATAGATAGTATGCAGTATAGTGCGTATAAATCACAGTATGGCATGCTACATGCTGCGCACTACACTGTATTGTAGTGTGCTATAGATAGTACGCAGTATACTGTAGTGTACTATAGATAGTATGCAGTATAGTGCGTATAAATCACAGTATGGCATGCTACATGCTGCGCACTACACTGTATTGTAGTGTGCTATAGATAGTACGCAGTATACTGTAGTGTACTATAGATAGTATGCAGTATAGTGCGTATAAATCACAGTATGGCATGCTACATGCTGCGCACTACACTGTATTGTAGTGTGCTATAGATAGTATGCAGTATACTGTAGTGTACTATAGATAGTATGCAGTATAGTGCGTATAAATCACAGTATGGCATGCTACATGCTGCGCACCACACTGTATTGTAGTGTGCTATAGATAGTATGCAGTATAGTGCGTATAAATCACAGTATGGCATGCTACATGCTGCGCACCACACTGTATTAGAGTGTGCTATAGATAGTATGCAGTATAGTGCGTATAAATCACAGTATGGCATGCTACATGCTGCGCACCACACTGTATTAGAGTGTGCTATAGATAGTATGCAGTATAGTGCGTATAAATCACAGTATGGCATGCTACATGCTGCGCACCACACTGTATTAGAGTGTGCTATAGATAGTATGCAGTATAGTGCGTATAAATCACAGTATGGCATGCTACATGCTGCGCACCACACTGTATTAGAGTGTGCTATAGATAGTATGCAGTATAGTGCGTATAAATCACAGTATGGCATGCTACATGCTGCGCACCACACTGTATTAGAGTGTGCTATAGATAGTATGCAGTATAGTGCGTATAAATCACAGTATGGCATGCTACATGCTGCGCACCACACTGTATTGTAGTGTGCTATAGATAGTACGCAGTATACTGTAGTGTACTATAGATAGTATGCAGTATAGTGCGTATAAATCACAGTATGGCATGCTACATGCTGCGCACTACACTGTATTGTAGTGTGCTATAGATAGTACGCAGTATACTGTAGTGTACTATAGATAGTATGCAGTATAGTGCGTATAAATCACAGTATGGCATGCTACATGCTGCGCACTACACTGTATTGTAGTGTGCTATAGATAGTACGCAGTATACTGTAGTGTACTATAGATAGTATGCAGTATAGTGCGTATAAATCACAGTATGGCATGCTACATGCTGCGCACTACACTGTATTGTAGTGTGCTATAGATAGTACGCAGTATACTGTAGTGTACTATAGATAGTATGCAGTATAGTGCGTATAAATCACAGTATGGCATGCTACATGCTGCGCACTACACTGTATTGTAGTGTGCTATAGATAGTATGCAGTATACTGTAGTGTACTATAGATAGTATGCAGTATAGTGCGTATAAATCACAGTATGGCATGCTACATGCTGCGCACCACACTGTATTGTAGTGTGCTATAGATAGTATGCAGTATAGTGCGTATAAATCACAGTATGGCATGCTACATGCTGCGCACCACACTGTATTGTAGTGTGCTATAGATAGTATGCAGTATAGTGCGTATAAATCACAGTATGGCATGCTACATGCTGCGCACCACACTGTATTAGAGTGTGCTATAGATAGTATGCAGTATAGTGCGTATAAATCACAGTATGGCATGCTACATGCTGCGCACCACACTGTATTAGAGTGTGCTATAGATAGTATGCAGTATAGTGCGTATAAATCACAGTATGGCATGCTACATGCTGCGCACCACACTGTATTAGAGTGTGCTATAGATAGTATGCAGTATAGTGCGTATAAATCACAGTATGGCATGCTACATGCTGCGCACCACACTGTATTAGAGTGTGCTATAGATAGTATGCAGTATAGTGCGTATAAATCACAGTATGGCATGCTACATGCTGCGCACCACACTGTATTAGAGTGTGCTATAGATAGTATGCAGTATAGTGCGTATAAATCACAGTATGGCATGCTACATGCTGCGCACCACACTGTATTAGAGTGTGCTATAGATAGTATGCAGTATAGTGCGTATAAATCACAGTATGGCATGCTACATGCTGCGCACCACACTGTATTAGAGTGTGCTATAGATAGTATGCAGTATAGTGCGTATAAATCACAGTATGGCATGCTACATGCTGCGCACCACACTGTATTAGAGTGTGCTATAGATAGTATGCAGTATAGTGCGTATAAATCACAGTATGGCATGCTACATGCTGCGCACCACACTGTATTAGAGTGTGCTATAGATAGTATGCAGTATAGTGCGTATAAATCACAGTATGGCATGCTACATGCTGCGCACCACACTGTATTAGAGTGTGCTATAGATAGTATGCAGTATAGTGCGTATAAATCACAGTATGGCATGCTACATGCTGCGCACCACACTGTATTAGAGTGTGCTATAGATAGTATGCAGTATAGTGCGTATAAATCACAGTATGGCATGCTACATGCTGCGCACCACACTGTATTAGAGTGTACTATAGATAGTATGCAGTATAGTGCGTATAAATCACAGTATGGCATGCTACATGCTGCGCACCACACTGTATTAGAGTGTACTATAGATAGTATGCAGTATAGTGCGTATAAATCACAGTATGGCATGCTACATGCTGCGCACCACACTGTATTAGAGTGTACTATAGATAGTATGCATTATAGTGCGTATAAATCACAGTATGGCATGCTACATGCTGCGCACCACACTGTATTAGAGTGTACTATAGATAGTATGCAGTATAGTGCGTATAAATCACAGTATGGCATGCTACATGCTGCGCACCACACTGTATTAGAGTGTACTATAGATAGTATGCAGTATACTGCGTATAAATTACAGTATGGCATGCTACATGCTGTGCACCACACTATATTATAGTACACTGCAGATAGTATGCAGTATACTAGATATTTTACAGTATGGCATGCTACATGCTGTGCACTACACTATATTATAGTACACTGTAGATAGTATGCAGTATACTAGATATTTTACAGTATGGCATGCTACATGCTGTGCACTACACTATATTATAGTACACTGTAGATAGTATGCAGTATACTAGATATTTTACAGTATGGCATGCTACATGCTGTGCACTACACTATATTATAGTACACTGTAGATAGTATGCAGTATACTAGATATTTTACAGTATGGCATGCTACAGGCTGTGCACTACACTGTATTATAGTACACTGTAGATAGTATGCAGTATACTAGATATTTTACAGTATGGCATGCTACATGCTGTGCACTACACTGTATTATAGTACACTGTAGATAGTATGCAGTATACTAGATATTTTACAGTATGGCATGCTACATGCTGTGCACTACACTGTATTATAGTACACTGTAGATAGTATGCAGTATACTAGATATTTTACAGTATGGCATGCTACATGCTGTGCACTACACTGTATTATAGTACACTGTAGATAGTATGCAGTATACTAGATATTTTACAGTATGGCATGCTACATGCTGTGCACTACACTCTATTATAGTGTGCTATAGATAGTATGCAGTATAGTGCGTATAAATCACAGTATGGCAGGCTACATGGTGTGCACTACACTCTATTATAGTGTGCTATAGATAGTATGCAGTACACTGTAGTGTGCTATAGAGAGTATGCAGTATAGTGCGTATAAATCACAGTATGGCATGCTACATGCTGTGCACTACACTCTATTATAGTGTGCTATAGATAGTATGCAGTATAGTGCGTATAAATCACAGTATGGCATGCTACATGCTGTGCACTACACTCTATTATAGTGTGCTATAGATAGTATGCAGTATAGTGCGTATAAATCACAGTATGGCATGCTACATGCTGTGCACTACACTCTATTATAGTGTGCTATAGATAGTATGCAGTATAGTGCGTATAAATCACAGTATGGCATGCTACATGCTGTGCACTACACTCTATTATAGTGTGCTATAGATAGTATGCAGTATAGTGCGTATAAATCACAGTATGGCATGCTACATGCTGTGCACTACACTCTATTATAGTGTGCTATAGATAGTATGCAGTATAGTGCGTATAAATCACAGTATGGCATGCTACATGCTGTGCACTACACTCTATTATAGTTTGCTATAGATAGTATGCAGTATAGTGCGTATAAATCACAGTATGGCATGCTACATGCTGTGCACTACACTCTATTATAGTGTGCTATAGATAGTATGCAGTATAGTGCGTATAAATCACAGTATGGCATGCTACATGCTGTGCACTACACTCTATTATAGTGTGCTATAGATAGTATGCAGTATAGTGCGTATAAATCACAGTATGGCATGCTACATGCTGTGCACTACAGTCTATTATAGTGTGCTATAGATAGTATCCAGTATAGTGCGTATAAATCACAGTATGGCATGCTACATGCTGTGCACTACAGTCTATTATAGTGTGCTATAGATAGTATCCAGTATAGTGCGTATAAATCACAGTATGGCATGCTACATGCTGTGCACTACACTCTATTATAGTGTGCTATAGATAGTATGCAGTATAGTGCGTATAAATCACAGTATGGCATGCTACATGCTGTGCACTACACTCTATTATAGTGTGCTATAGATAGTATGCAGTATAGTGCGTATAAATCACAGTATGGCATGCTACATGCTGTGCACTACACTCTATTATAGTGTGCTATAGATAGTATGCAGTATAGTGCGTATAAATCACAGTATGGCATGCTACATGCTGTGCACTACACTGTATTAGAGTGTACTATAGATAGTATGCAGTATACTGCAGTGTACTATAGATAGTATGCAGTATAGTGCGTATAAATCACAGTATGGCATGCTACATGCTGTGCACTACACTGTATTAGAGTGTACTATAGATAGTATGCAGTATACTGCAGTGTACTATAGATAGTATGCAGTATAGTGCGTATAAATCACAGTATGGCATGCTACATGCTGTGCACTACACTATATTATAGTGTACTATAGATAGTATGCAGTATACTGCAGTGTACTATAGATAGTATGCAGTATAGTGCGTATAAATCACAGTATGGCATGCTACATGCTGTGCACTACACTATATTATAGTGTACTATAGATAGTATGCAGTATACTGCAGTGTACTATAGATAGTATGCAGTATAGTGCGTATAAATCACAGTATGGCATGCTACATGCTGTGCACTACACTATATTATAGTGTACTATAGATAGTATGCAGTATACTGCAGTGTACTATAGATAGTATGCAGTATAGTGCGTATAAATCACAGTATGGCATGCTACATGCTGTGCACTACACTATATTATAGTGTACTATAGATAGTATGCAGTATACTGCAGTGTACTATAGATAGTATGCAGTATAGTGCGTATAAATCACAGTATGGCATGCTACATGCTGTGCACTACACTATATTATAGTGTACTATAGATAGTATGCAGTATACTGTAGTGTACTATAGATAGTATGCAGTATAGTGCGTATAAATCACAGTATGCCATGCTACATGCTGTGCACTACACTGTATTATAGTGTACTATAGATAGTATGCAGTATACTGTAGTGTACTATAGATAGTATGCCGTATAGTGCGTATAAATTACAGTATGGCATGCTACATGCTGTGCACTACTCTGTATTAGAGTGTACTATAGATAGTATGCAGTATACTGTAGTGTACTATAGATAGTATGCCGTATAGTGCGTATAAATTACAGTATGGCATGCTACATGCTGTGCACTACTCTGTATTAGAGTGTACTATAGATAGTATGCCGTATAGTGCGTATAAATTACAGTACGGCATGCTACATGCTGTGCACTACACTGTATTATAGTACACTATAGATAGTATGCCGTATAGTGCGTATAAATTACAGTACGGCATGCTACATGCTGTGCACTACACTGTATTATAGTACACTATAGATAGTATGCAGTGTACTGTGTATATTACAGTACGGCATGCTACATGCTGTGCACTACACTGTATTATAGTACACTATAGATAGTATGCAGTATACTAGATATATTACAGTATGGCATGCTACATGCTGTGCACTACACTGTATTATAGTACACTATAGATAGTATGCAGTATACTAGATATATTACAGTATGGCATGCTACATGCTGTGCACTACACTGTATTATAGTACACTATAGGTAGTATGCAGTATACTAGATATATTACAGTATGGCATGCTACATGCTGTGCACTACACTGTATTATAGTACACTATAGATAGTATGCAGTATACTAGATATATTACAGTATGGCATGCTACATGCTGTGCACTACACTATATTATAGTACACTATAGATAGTATGCAGTATACTAGATATATTACAGTATGGCATGCTACATGCTGTGCACTACACTGTATTATAGTACACTATAGATAGTATGCAGTATACTAGATATATTACAGTATGGCATGCTACATGCTGCGCACTACACTGTATTATAGTGTACTATAGATAGTACGCAGTATACTGCGTATAAATGACAGTATGGCATGCTACATGCTGTGCACTACACTATATTATAGTGTACTATAGATAGTATGCAGTATACTGTAGTGTACTATAGATAGTATGCAGTATAGTGCGTATAAATTACAGTATGGCATGCTACATGCTGTGCACTACACTATATTATAGAATACTATAGATAGTATACAGTATAGTGCGTATAAATTACAGTATGGCATGCTACATGCTGTGCACTACACTATACTATAGTGTACTATAGATAGCATGCAGTATACTGTAGTGTACTATAGATAGTATGCAGTATACTGCGTATAAATGACAGTATGGCATGCTACATGCTGTGCACTACACTATATTATAGTGTACTATAGATAGCATGCAGTATACTGTAGTGTACTATAGATAGTATGCAGTATACTGCGTATAAATCACAGTATGGCATGCTACATGCTGTGCACTACACTATATTATAGTGTACTATAGATAGCATGCAGTATACTGTAGTGTACTATAGATAGTATGCAGTATAGTGCGTATAAATGACAGTATGGCATGCTACATGCTGTGCACTACACTATATTATAGTGTACTATAGATAGTATGCAGTATACTGTAGCGTACTATAGATAGTATGCCGTATAGTGCGTATAAATCACAGTATGGCATGCTACATGCTGTGCACTACACTATATTATAGTGTACTATAGATAGCATGCAGTATACTGTAGTGTACTATAGATAGTATGCCGTATAGTGCGTATAAATTACAGTATGGCATGCTACATGCTGTGCACTACTCTGTATTAGAGTGTACTATAGACAGTATGCAGTATAGTGCGTATAAATTACAGTATGGCATGCTACATGCTGTGCACTACACTGTATTATAGTACACTCTAGATAGTATGCAGTATACTAGATATATTACAGTATGGCATGCTACATGCTGTGCACTACACTATATTATAGTACACTCTAGATAGTATGCAGTATACTAGATATATTACAGTATGGCATGCTACATGCTGTGCACTACACTCTATTATAGTGTGCTATAGATAGTATGCAGTATAGTGCGTATAAATCACAGTATGGCATGCTACATGCTGTGCACTACACTCTATTATAGTGTGCTATAGATAGTATGCAGTATAGTGCGTATAAATCACAGTATGGCATGCTACATGCTGTGCACTACACTCTATTATAGTGTGCTATAGATAGTATGCAGTATAGTGCGTATAAATCACAGTATGGCATGCTACATGCTGTGCACTACACTATATTATAGTGTACTATAGATAGCATGCAGTATACTGTAGTGTCCTATAGATAGTATGCAGTATAGTGCGTATAAATTACAGTATGGCATGCTACATGCTGCGCACGACACTGTATTAGAGTGTCCTATAGATAGTATGCAGTATAGTGCGTATAAATTACAGTATGGCATGCTACATGCTGCGCACGACACTGTATTAGAGTGTCCTATAGATAGTATGCAGTATAGTGCGTATAAATGACAGTATGGCATGCTACATGCTGCGCACGACACTGTATTAGAGTGTCCTATAGATAGTATGCAGTATAGTGCGTATAAATCACAGTATGGCATGCTACATGCTGCGCACGACACTGTATTAGAGTGTACTATAGATAGTATGCAGTATAGTGCGTATAAATTACAGTATGGCATGCTACATGCTGCGCACGACACTGTATTAGAGTGTACTATAGATAGTATGCAGTATAGTGCGTATAAATTACAGTATGGCATGCTACATGCTGCGCACGACACTGTATTAGAGTGTACTATAGATAGTATGCAGTATAGTGCGTATAAATTACAGTATGGCATGCTACATGCTGCGCACGACACTGTATTAGAGTGTCCTATAGATAGTATGCAGTATAGTGCGTATAAATTACAGTATGGCATGCTACATGCTGCGCACGACACTGTATTAGAGTGTACTATAGATAGTATGCAGTATAGTGCGTATAAATTACAGTATGGCATGCTACATGCTGCGCACGACACTGTATTAGAGTGTACTATAGATAGTATGCAGTATAGTGCGTATAAATTACAGTATGGCATGCTACATGCTGCGCACGACACTGTATTAGAGTGTACTATAGATAGTATGCAGTATAGTGCGTATAAATGACAGTATGGCATGCTACATGCTGCGCACGACACTGTATTAGAGTGTACTATAGATAGTATGCAGTATACTGCGTATAAATGACAGTATGGCATGCTACATGCTGCGCACTACACTATATTATCGTGTACTATAGATAGTATGCAGTATACTGTAGTGTACTATAGATAGTATGCAGTATACTGTAGTGTTCTATAGATAGTATGCAGTATACTGCGTATAAATGACAATATGGCATGCTACATGCTGTGCACTACACTATATTATAGCGAACTATAGATAGTAAGCAGTATACTGTAGTGTGCTATAGATAGTATGCAGTATACTGCGTATAAATAACAGTATGGCATGCTACATGCTGTGCACTACACTATATTATAGCGAACTATAGATAGTATGCAGTATACTGTAGTGTGCTATAGATAGTATGCAGTATACTGCGTATAAATAACAGTATGGCATGCTACATGCTGTGCACTACACTATATTATAGCGAACTATAGATAGTAAGCAGTATACTGTAGTGTGCTATAGATAGTATGCAGTATACTGCGTATAAATAACAGTATGGCATGCTACATGCTGTGCACTACACTATATTATAGTGTACTATAGATAGTATGCAGTATACTGTAGTGTGCTATAGATAGTATGCAGTATAGTGCGTATAAATGACAGTATGGCATGCTACATGCTGCGCACTACACTGTATTAGAGTGTACTATAGATAGTATGCAGTATAGTGCGTATAAATGACAGTATGGCATGCTACATGCTGCGCACTACACTGTATTAGAGTGTACTATAGATAGTATGCAGTATAGTGCGTATAAATGACAGTATGGCATGCTACATGCTGCGCACTACACTGTATTAGAGTGTACTATAGATAGTATGCAGTATAGTGCGTATAAATGACAGTATGGCATGCTACATGCTGCGCACTACACTGTATTAGAGTGTACTATAGATAGTATGCAGTATAGTGCGTATAAATCACAGTATGGCATGCTACATGCTGCGCACTACACTGTATTAGAGTGTACTATAGATAGTATGCAGTATAGTGCGTATAAATGACAGTATGGCATGCTACATGCTGTGCACTACACTGTATTATAGTGTACTATAGATAGTATGCAGTATACTGCAGTGTACTATAGATAGTATGCAGTATAGTGCGTATAAATGACAGTATGGCATGCTACATGCTGTGCACTACACTGTATTATAGTGTACTATAGATAGTATGCAGTATACTGCAGTGTACTATAGATAGTATGCAGTATAGTGCGTATAAATGACAGTATGGCATGCTACATGCTGTGCACTACACTATATTATAGTGTACTATAGATAGTATGCAGTATACTGCAGTGTACTATAGATAGTATGCAGTATAGTGCGTATAAATGACAGTATGGCATGCTACATGCTGTGCACTACACTATATTATAGTGTACTATAGATAGTATGCAGTATACTGCAGTGTACTATAGATAGTATGCAGTATAGTGCGTATAAATCACAGTATGGCATGCTACATGCTGTGCACTACACTATATTATAGTGTACTATAGATAGTATGCAGTATACTGCATTGTACTATAGATAGTATGCAGTATAGTGCGTATAAATGACAGTATGGCATGCTACATGCTGTGCACTACACTATATTATAGTGTACTATAGATAGTATGCAGTATACTGCAGTGTACTATAGATAGTATGCAGTATAGTGCGTATAAATCACAGTATGGCATGCTACATGCTGTGCACTACACTATATTATAGTGTACTATAGATAGTATGCAGTATACTGCAGTGTACTATAGATAGTATGCAGTATAGTGCGTATAAATCACAGTATGGCATGCTACATGCTGTGCACTACACTATATTATAGTGTACTATAGATAGTATGCAGTATACTGTAGTGTACTATAGATAGTATGCAGTATAGTGCGTATAAATCACAGTATGGCATGCTACATGCTGTGCACTACACTATATTATAGTGTACTATAGATAGTATGCAGTATACTGTAGTGTACTATAGATAGTATGCCGTATAGTGCGTATAAATTACAGTACGGCATGCTACATGCTGTGCACTACACTATATTATAGTGTACTATAGATAGTATGCAGTATACTGTAGTGTACTATAGATAGTATGCCGTATAGTGCGTATAAATTACAGTACGGCATGCTACATGCTGTGCACTACACTGTATTATAGTACACTATAGATAGTATGCAGTGTACTGTGTATATTACAGTACGGCATGCTACATGCTGTGCACTACACTGTATTATAGTACACTATAGATAGTATGCAGTGTACTGTGTATATTACAGTACGGCATGCTACATGCTGTGCACTACACTGTATTATAGTACACTATAGATAGTATGCAGTGTACTGTGTATATTACAGTACGGCATGCTACATGCTGTGCACTACACTGTATTATAGTACACTATAGATAGTATGCAGTATACTGTGTATATTACAGTACGGCATGCTACATGCTGTGCACTACACTGTATTATAGTACACTATAGATAGTATGCAGTATACTAGATATATTACAGTATGGCATGCTACATGCTGTGCACTACACTGTATTATAGTACACTATAGATAGTATGCAGTATACTAGATATATTACAGTATGGCATGCTACATGCTGTGCACTACACTGTATTATAGTACACTATAGATAGTATGCAGTATACTAGATATATTACAGTATGGCATGCTACATGCTGTGCACTACACTGTATTATAGTACACTATAGATAGTATGCAGTATACTAGATATATTACAGTATGGCATGCTACATGCTGCGCACCACACTGTATTATAGTACACTATAGATAGTATGCAGTATACTAGATATATTACAGTATGGCATGCTACATGCTGCGCACTACACTGTATTATAGTGTACTATAGATAGTACGCAGTATACTGCGTATAAATGACAGTATGGCATGCTACATGCTGTGCACTACACTATATTATAGTGTACTATAGATAGTATGCAGTATACTGTAGTGTACTATAGATAGTATGCAGTATAGTGCGTATAAATTACAGTATGGCATGCTACATGCTGTGCACTACACTATATTATAGAATACTATAGATAGTATGCAGTATAGTGCGTATAAATTACAGTATGGCATGCTACATGCTGTGCACTACACTATATTATAGAATACTATAGATAGTATGCAGTATAGTGCGTATAAATTACAGTATGGCATGCTACATGCTGTGCACTACACTATATTATAGTGTACTATAGATAGCATGCAGTATACTGTAGTGTACTATAGATAGTATGCAGTATACTGCGTATAAATGACAGTATGGCATGCTACATGCTGTGCACTACACTATATTATAGTGTACTATAGATAGCATGCAGTATACTGTAGTGTACTATAGATAGTATGCAGTATACTGCGTATAAATGACAGTATGGCATGCTACATGCGGTGCACTACACTATATTATAGTGTACTATAGATAGCATGCAGTATACTGTAGTGTACTATAGATAGTATGCAGTATACTGCGTATAAATGACAGTATGGCATGCTACATGCGGTGCACTACACTATATTATAGTGTACTATAGATAGCATGCAGTATACTGTAGTGTACTATAGATAGTATGCAGTATAGTGCGTATAAATCACAGTATGGCATGCTACATGCTGTGCACTACACTATATTATAGTGTACTATAGATAGTATGCAGTATACTGTAGTGTACTATAGATAGTATGCAGTATAGTGCGTATAAATGACAGTATGGCATGCTACATGCTGTGCACTACACTATATTATAGTGTACTATACATAGTATGCAGTATACTGTAGTGTACTATAGATAGTATGCCGTATAGTGCGTATAAATCACAGTATGGCATGCTACATGCTGTGCACTACACTATATTATAGTGTACTATAGATAGTATGCAGTATACTGTAGTGTACTATAGATAGTATGCCGTATAGTGCGTATAAATTACAGTATGGCATGCTACATGCTGTGCACTACTCTGTATTAGAGTGTACTATAGATAGTATGCAGTATAGTGCGTATAAATTACAGTATGGCATGCTACATGCTGTGCACTACACTGTATTATAGTACACTCTAGATAGTATGCAGTATACTAGATATATTACAGTATGGCATGCTACATGCTGTGCACTACACTATATTATAGTACACTCTAGATAGTATGCAGTATACTAGATATATTACAGTATGGCATGCTACATGCTGTGCACTACACTGTATTATAGTACACTCTAGATTGTATGCAGTATACTAGATATATTACAGTATGGCATGCTACATGCTGTGCACTACACTGTATTATAGTACACTCTAGATAGTATGCAGTATACTAGATATATTACAGTATGGCATGCTACATGCTGCGCACTACACTGTATCATAGTGTACTATAGATAGTATGCAGTATAGTGCGTATAAATCACAGTATGGCACGCTACATGCTGCGCACGACACTGTATTATAGTGTCCTATAGATAGTATGCAGTATAGTGCGTATAAATCACAGTATGGCACGCTACATGCTGCGCACGACACTGTATTATAGTGTCCTATAGATAGTATGCAGTATAGTGCGTATAAATCACAGTATGGCACGCTACATGCTGCGCACGACACTGTATTATAGTGTCCTATAGATAGTATGCAGTATAGTGCGTATAAATCACAGTATGGCACGCTACATGCTGCGCACGACACTGTATTAGAGTGTACTATAGATAGTATGCAGTATAGTGCGTATAAATTACAGTATGGCATGCTACATGCTGTGCACTACACTATATTATAGTGTACTATAGATAGCATGCAGTATACTGTAGTGTACTATAGATAGTATGCAGTATACTGCGTATAAATCACAGTATGGCATGCTACATGCTGTGCACTACACTATATTATAGTGTACTATAGATAGCATGCAGTATACTGTAGTGTACTATAGATAGTATGCAGTATAGTGCGTATAAATGACAGTATGGCATGCTACATGCTGTGCACTACACTATATTATAGTGTACTATAGATAGTATGCAGTATACTAGATATATTACTGTATGGCATGCTACATGCTGTGCACTACACTATATTATAGTACACTATAGATAGTATGCAGTATACTAGATATATTACTGTATGGCATGCTACATGCTGCGCACTACACTGTATTATAGTGTACTATAGATAGTACGCAGTATACTGCGTATAAATGACAGTATGGCATGCTACATGCTGTGCACTACACTATATTATAGTGTACTATAGATAGTATGCAGTATACTGTAGTGTACTATAGATAGTATGCAGTATAGTGCGTATAAATTACAGTATGGCATGCTACATGCTGTGCACTACACTATATTATAGAATACTATAGATAGTATACAGTATAGTGCGTATAAATTACAGTATGGCATGCTACATGCTGTGCACTACACTATACTATAGTGTACTATAGATAGCATGCAGTATACTGTAGTGTACTATAGATAGTATGCAGTATACTGCGTATAAATCACAGTATGGCATGCTACATGCTGTGCACTACACTATATTATAGTGTACTATAGATAGCATGCAGTATACTGTAGTGTACTATAGATAGTATGCAGTATACTGCGTATAAATCACAGTATGGCATGCTACATGCTGTGCACTACACTATATTATAGTGTACTATAGATAGCATGCAGTATACTGTAGTGTACTATAGATAGTATGCAGTATAGTGCGTATAAATGACAGTATGGCATGCTACATGCTGTGCACTACACTATATTATAGTGTACTATAGATAGTATGCAGTATACTGTAGCGTACTATAGATAGTATGCCGTATAGTGCGTATAAATCACAGTATGGCATGCTACATGCTGTGCACTACACTATATTATAGTGTACTATAGATAGCATGCAGTATACTGTAGTGTACTATAGATAGTATGCCGTATAGTGCGTATAAATTACAGTATGGCATGCTACATGCTGTGCACTACACTGTATTATAGTACACTCTAGATAGTATGCAGTATACTAGATATATTACAGTATGGCATGCTACATGCTGTGCACTACACTATATTATAGTACACTCTAGATAGTATGCAGTATACTAGATATATTACAGTATGGCATGCTACATGCTGTGCACTACACTCTATTATAGTGTGCTATAGATAGTATGCAGTATAGTGCGTATAAATCACAGTATGGCATGCTACATGCTGTGCACTACACTCTATTATAGTGTGCTATAGATAGTATGCAGTATAGTGCGTATAAATCACAGTATGGCATGCTACATGCTGTGCACTACACTCTATTATAGTGTGCTATAGATAGTATGCAGTATAGTGCGTATAAATCACAGTATGGCATGCTACATGCTGTGCACTACACTCTATTATAGTGTGCTATAGATAGTATGCAGTATAGTGCGTATAAATCACAGTATGGCATGCTACATGCTGTGCACTACACTATATTATAGTGTACTATAGATAGCATGCAGTATACTGTAGTGTCCTATAGATAGTATGCAGTATAGTGCGTATAAATCACAGTATGGCATGCTACATGCTGCGCACGACACTGTATTAGAGTGTCCTATAGATAGTATGCAGTATAGTGCGTATAAATCACAGTATGGCATGCTACATGCTGCGCACGACACTGTATTAGAGTGTCCTATAGATAGTATGCAGTATAGTGCGTATAAATCACAGTATGGCATGCTACATGCTGCGCACGACACTGTATTAGAGTGTCCTATAGATAGTATGCAGTATAGTGCGTATAAATCACAGTATGGCATGCTACATGCTGCGCACGACACTGTATTAGAGTGTCCTATAGATAGTATGCAGTATAGTGCGTATAAATCACAGTATGGCATGCTACATGCTGCGCACGACACTGTATTAGAGTGTCCTATAGATAGTATGCAGTATAGTGCGTATAAATCACAGTATGGCATGCTACATGCTGCGCACGACACTGTATTAGAGTGTACTATAGATAGTATGCAGTATAGTGCGTATAAATTACAGTATGGCATGCTACATGCTGCGCACGACACTGTATTAGAGTGTCCTATAGATAGTATGCAGTATAGTGCGTATAAATTACAGTATGGCATGCTACATGCTGCGCACGACACTGTATTAGAGTGTCCTATAGATAGTATGCAGTATAGTGCGTATAAATTACAGTATGGCATGCTACATGCTGCGCACGACACTGTATTAGAGTGTACTATAGATAGTATGCAGTATAGTGCGTATAAATTACAGTATGGCATGCTACATGCTGCGCACGACACTGTATTAGAGTGTACTATAGATAGTATGCAGTATAGTGCGTATAAATGACAGTATGGCATGCTACATGCTGCGCACGACACTGTATTAGAGTGTACTATAGATAGTATGCAGTATAGTGCGTATAAATGACAGTATGGCATGCTACATGCTGCGCACGACACTGTATTAGAGTGTACTATAGATAGTATGCAGTATACTGCGTATAAATGACAGTATGGCATGCTACATGCTGTGCACTACACTATATTATAGTGTACTATAGATAGTATGCAGTATACTGTAGTGTACTATAGATAGTATGCAGTATACTGTAGTGTTCTATAGATAGTATGCAGTATACTGCGTATAAATGACAATATGGCATGCTACATGCTGTGCACTACACTATATTATAGCGAACTATAGATAGTAAGCAGTATACTGTAGTGTGCTATAGATAGTATGCAGTATACTGCGTATAAATAACAGTATGGCATGCTACATGCTGTGCACTACACTATATTATAGCGAACTATAGATAGTATGCAGTATACTGTAGTGTGCTATAGATAGTATGCAGTATACTGCGTATAAATAACAGTATGGCATGCTACATGCTGTGCACTACACTATATTATAGCGAACTATAGATAGTAAGCAGTATACTGTAGTGTGCTATAGATAGTATGCAGTATACTGCGTATAAATAACAGTATGGCATGCTACATGCTGTGCACTACACTATATTATAGTGTACTATAGATAGTATGCAGTATACTGTAGTGTGCTATAGATAGTATGCAGTATAGTGCGTATAAATGACAGTATGGCATGCTACATGCTGCGCACTACACTGTATTAGAGTGTACTATAGATAGTATGCAGTATAGTGCGTATAAATGACAGTATGGCATGCTACATGCTGCGCACTACACTGTATTAGAGTGTACTATAGATAGTATGCAGTATAGTGCGTATAAATGACAGTATGGCATGCTACATGCTGCGCACTACACTGTATTAGAGTGTACTATAGATAGTATGCAGTATAGTGCGTATAAATGACAGTATGGCATGCTACATGCTGCGCACTACACTGTATTAGAGTGTACTATAGATAGTATGCAGTATAGTGCGTATAAATCACAGTATGGCATGCTACATGCTGCGCACTACACTGTATTAGAGTGTACTATAGATAGTATGCAGTATAGTGCGTATAAATCACAGTATGGCATGCTACATGCTGCGCACTACACTGTATTAGAGTGTACTATAGATAGTATGCAGTATAGTGCGTATAAATGACAGTATGGCATGCTACATGCTGTGCACTACACTGTATTATAGTGTACTATAGATAGTATGCAGTATACTGCAGTGTACTATAGATAGTATGCAGTATAGTGCGTATAAATGACAGTATGGCATGCTACATGCTGTGCACTACACTGTATTATAGTGTACTATAGATAGTATGCAGTATACTGCAGTGTACTATAGATAGTATGCAGTATAGTGCGTATAAATGACAGTATGGCATGCTACATGCTGTGCACTACACTATATTATAGTGTACTATAGATAGTATGCAGTATACTGCAGTGTACTATAGATAGTATGCAGTATAGTGCGTATAAATGACAGTATGGCATGCTACATGCTGTGCACTACACTATATTATAGTGTACTATAGATAGTATGCAGTATACTGCAGTGTACTATAGATAGTATGCAGTATAGTGCGTATAAATGACAGTATGGCATGCTACATGCTGTGCACTACACTATATTATAGTGTACTATAGATAGTATGCAGTATACTGCATTGTACTATAGATAGTATGCAGTATAGTGCGTATAAATGACAGTATGGCATGCTACATGCTGTGCACTACACTATATTATAGTGTACTATAGATAGTATGCAGTATACTGCAGTGTACTATAGATAGTATGCAGTATAGTGCGTATAAATCACAGTATGGCATGCTACATGCTGTGCACTACACTATATTATAGTGTACTATAGATAGTATGCAGTATACTGCAGTGTACTATAGATAGTATGCAGTATAGTGCGTATAAATCACAGTATGGCATGCTACATGCTGTGCACTACACTATATTATAGTGTACTATAGATAGTATGCAGTATACTGCAGTGTACTATAGATAGTATGCAGTATAGTGCGTATAAATCACAGTATGGCATGCTACATGCTGTGCACTACACTATATTATAGTGTACTATAGATAGTATGCAGTATACTGTAGTGTACTATAGATAGTATGCCGTATAGTGCGTATAAATTACAGTACGGCATGCTACATGCTGTGCACTACACTATATTATAGTGTACTATAGATAGTATGCAGTATACTGTAGTGTACTATAGATAGTATGCCGTATAGTGCGTATAAATTACAGTACGGCATGCTACATGCTGTGCACTACACTGTATTATAGTACACTATAGATAGTATGCAGTGTACTGTGTATATTACAGTACGGCATGCTACATGCTGTGCACTACACTGTATTATAGTACACTATAGATAGTATGCAGTGTACTGTGTATATTACAGTACGGCATGCTACATGCTGTGCACTACACTGTATTATAGTACACTATAGATAGTATGCAGTGTACTGTGTATATTACAGTACGGCATGCTACATGCTGTGCACTACACTGTATTATAGTACACTATAGATAGTATGCAGTATACTAGATATATTACAGTATGGCATGCTACATGCTGTGCACTACACTGTATTATAGTACACTATAGATAGTATGCAGTATACTAGATATATTACAGTATGGCATGCTACATGCTGTGCACTACACTGTATTATAGTACACTATAGATAGTATGCAGTATACTAGATATATTACAGTATGGCATGCTACATGCTGTGCACTACACTGTATTATAGTACACTATAGATAGTATGCAGTATACTAGATATATTACAGTATGGCATGCTACATGCTGCGCACCACACTGTATTATAGTACACTATAGATAGTATGCAGTATACTAGATATATTACAGTATGGCATGCTACATGCTGCGCACTACACTGTATTATAGTGTACTATAGATAGTACGCAGTATACTGCGTATAAATGACAGTATGGCATGCTACATGCTGTGCACTACACTATATTATAGTGTACTATAGATAGTATGCAGTATACTGTAGTGTACTATAGATAGTATGCAGTATAGTGCGTATAAATTACAGTATGGCATGCTACATGCTGTGCACTACACTATATTATAGAATACTATAGATAGTATGCAGTATAGTGCGTATAAATTACAGTATGGCATGCTACATGCTGTGCACTACACTATATTATAGAATACTATAGATAGTATGCAGTATAGTGCGTATAAATTACAGTATGGCATGCTACATGCTGTGCACTACACTATATTATAGTGTACTATAGATAGCATGCAGTATACTGTAGTGTACTATAGATAGTATGCAGTATACTGCGTATAAATGACAGTATGGCATGCTACATGCTGTGCACTACACTATATTATAGTGTACTATAGATAGCATGCAGTATACTGTAGTGTACTATAGATAGTATGCAGTATACTGCGTATAAATGACAGTATGGCATGCTACATGCGGTGCACTACACTATATTATAGTGTACTATAGATAGCATGCAGTATACTGTAGTGTACTATAGATAGTATGCAGTATAGTGCGTATAAATCACAGTATGGCATGCTACATGCTGTGCACTACACTATATTATAGTGTACTATAGATAGTATGCAGTATACTGTAGTGTACTATAGATAGTATGCAGTATAGTGCGTATAAATGACAGTATGGCATGCTACATGCTGTGCACTACACTATATTATAGTGTACTATACATAGTATGCAGTATACTGTAGTGTACTATAGATAGTATGCCGTATAGTGCGTATAAATCACAGTATGGCATGCTACATGCTGTGCACTACACTATATTATAGTGTACTATAGATAGTATGCAGTATACTGTAGTGTACTATAGATAGTATGCCGTATAGTGCGTATAAATTACAGTATGGCATGCTACATGCTGTGCACTACTCTGTATTAGAGTGTACTATAGATAGTATGCAGTATAGTGCGTATAAATTACAGTATGGCATGCTACATGCTGTGCACTACACTGTATTATAGTACACTCTAGATAGTATGCAGTATACTAGATATATTACAGTATGGCATGCTACATGCTGTGCACTACACTATATTATAGTACACTCTAGATAGTATGCAGTATACTAGATATATTACAGTATGGCATGCTACATGCTGTGCACTACACTGTATTATAGTACACTCTAGATTGTATGCAGTATACTAGATATATTACAGTATGGCATGCTACATGCTGTGCACTACACTGTATTATAGTACACTCTAGATAGTATGCAGTATACTAGATATATTACAGTATGGCATGCTACATGCTGCGCACTACACTGTATTATAGTGTACTATAGATAGTATGCAGTATAGTGCGTATAAATCACAGTATGGCACGCTACATGCTGCGCACGACACTGTATTATAGTGTCCTATAGATAGTATGCAGTATAGTGCGTATAAATCACAGTATGGCACGCTACATGCTGCGCACGACACTGTATTATAGTGTCCTATAGATAGTATGCAGTATAGTGCGTATAAATCACAGTATGGCACGCTACATGCTGCGCACGACACTGTATTATAGTGTCCTATAGATAGTATGCAGTATAGTGCGTATAAATCACAGTATGGCACGCTACATGCTGCGCACGACACTGTATTAGAGTGTACTATAGATAGTATGCAGTATAGTGCGTATAAATTACAGTATGGCATGCTACATGCTGTGCACTACACTATATTATAGTACACTATAGATAGTATGCAGTATACTAGATATATTACTGTATGGCATGCTACATGCTGTGCACTACACTATATTATAGTACACTATAGATAGTATGCAGTATACTAGATATATTACTGTATGGCATGCTACATGCTGTGCACTACACTATATTATAGTACACTATAGATAGTATGCAGTATACTAGATATATTACTGTATGGCATGCTACATGCTGTGCACTACACTATATTATAGTATACTATAGATAGTATACTGTATACTATATGTAGTAATGTATAGTGTACCATAAATCAATTTAATATAGTATACTATAGTAGAGTATAACACAGTATTATAAAATACCAAATGTTCTGAGAACATGGACTCAGACCCATCATTCCTCACAAACCCAGCAGCACTGCACGCCCCGGCGCTCACCTGCAGCACACCTGGAAGGGATCCACCCACAGCGTCATCTCCTCGGGCAGCCCCAGCAGCTCGAAGGCCACGTCGCTCTGCGCGCACGCCTGCTCCAGCAGCGGCTCCCGAGCCCGCTGCCTGTTGATCCTGATGCACCTGGGGACAGCGCAGGTGTCACTGGCACTGCAGCCCTGCAGGCTCTCATCGCGCAGAGCGCGCCCAAAAGCTCCATAAATTGTCCCAGCACTTTTAACCTGTCGGTGCAGCCTCTCACGCAGAGCCCCAAACAGAAGCTCAGCCTCACAAGCTGATTTATCAGCTCAAACACAACTTTGATTTTAGTTCTCATCAATGAGCCAAGTCCCTGCTCTGAGTGTTTAAAACAAAACCATCCCAAAATTCTCTGTAAGACCACCTGAATTCTGCATCCTGGGAGTCAGAGGCTGCTTGAGGTGGAAATCTTAACACAAGTGTCTCAGCTCTCTAATCCCACATCTAGAGGTAAAAGAAACCATTTCCACCTCAGTTCTCTAATCCAACATTTACAGGTTAAAAACAAATATTTCCACATCACTTTTTGGCCTCTAATCACATACTCACAGGTAAAAAATATTTCCGCCTCAGTTTCCTAAACACACATTTACATTTATATATGTAGGTATATCTAGGTAAAAAATATATCTAGGTATATATCTATGAATAAATATATCTATGTATATCTAGGTAAAAAAAAAAATTCACCTCAATTCTCTAATCCCACATTTACAGGTAAAAAAAAATATTTCCACCTCAGTTTTCCACCTCTAATCACACATTCACAGGTAAAAAATATTTCCACCTCAGTTTCCTAATCACATGCTTACAGGTAAAAAGAAATTTCACCTCAATTCTCCAATCCCACATTTACAGGTAAAAAAAAAAGATTTCCATCTCAGTTTTCCACCTCTAATCACACATTTACAGGTTAAATAAAACCAAAGTAATTTTCACCAATTAATAGTTTTTCTTTCCAGTTTAAGGGGCATCCTGGTGGCTCCCTCTGCATTATTTATTTCACTTTGAGGCCTCTTGGATGCCAACCTGGGCCCCTCTCACCTGAAGGCCTGGCCTCGGGAGGGGTTGTCCAGGTACCAGTGATCTTTGTACTTCTCAAACAGCAGCGTGGTCAGCTTGGCTGCAAACTTCTCCATTTTGTGCTTGCTCAGCCTGTCCTCCCTCTTCACCAGCTTGGTGATGAAGAAAACCGTGGCAGCAATTTCATCTTTCATCTTCAGCTGGAGCAGGGATGGAACAGCACAGCAGAGATTTAATAACATTAAAGCGCAATCAGCTTCCAAAAACTGATGCTGCACAATCCACACAAGCCAGGAGAGAAAAGCCTGGCTGCCAAACAGCATTTTAAATTTAGCTTGGGATATTAAAATCGCTCTGATGCATTACTAGAAGGTAGCTGCACTAAGCAAGTGAAGAGAAAATATTAAAAAAGAGTTTCAAAGATAATAGTTCTTATTTGTCACATATATTACAAGCAGTAGACTTTACTAAAGAGAGCTTTTAATGTAAAAAAGACCAAAAATATCACTTTTTCACCACAGAGAAAAACTGCTGCAAAATCAGTTCAAAACTGGTGCAAAATCCACACAAGCCAGGATAGAAAGGGCATGGATAAACCTGACTGCCAAACAGAAGACTAAATTTAGTTTGGGATATTAAAACCACTCTAATGCATTACTAGAAGATACCTGCACTAAGCAAATTAAGAGAGAATAGAGAAAAAAGAGTTTAAGATATAAAAGCTCTTATTTGTCATATATATTATAAAAGCAGCAGACCTTACAAATAGCTTTTTATGTAAAAAAACACCAAAAATATCACCTTTTCACAGCAGAGACAGTAAAAACTTGAGATAAACTCCACAAACAGCTTAAAGAGGCACCAAAAAAATCCAGATAAAAGCCCCCAGGGCCCTGGCTCAGCCACACAGGTACAACCCCAACAGCCAAAGCTTCCCTCCCTCTTACCCTGGCAGGGCTGGGTCAGGTTTTTATGGAGCAGGAATCATGGGGAGCTGAGGGCTGTAAGAGCCTTCAGGTGTGCAGGAGCTGCAGGTGTGAGCTGGATTAATTCCCAGCCTGTTCCAGAGGTATTCCCAAATCTCCTTGGCTTCATTCCTGCATCAGCTCCTTCTCTGAGCTGACAAAATTGTGTCCAGGGAAATGTCAAAGAGCAAGATTTGCCACTTTAAAATGATGGGTGACGCACATAATTTTAATTTTTAAGTTTTTTCTCAATATATTTAATCCACTCTGGGTTTCCTAGACAATCCCAGACTCACAGATTGGGATTCCTCTAGGGATGACTTTGTCTTTCTGGCAAAGTCTGGATATTAAATCAGATTTCTTTGATTTCACATCACTTTCCCTCAATATCAGATTGTAACCTGATAAAAGCCACGACCTCTTCCTCTCACCTTTGATTTCCTTTTATTCTCGAGCTACCCAAGCTAAAGCAGCAGCAGCCATGGTGGGGAGCGCAGAATTTCCTCATCCCTCCTCACCCTGCTCCATTTCAGCCCCAGGAATTCCTGAACCAGAGCTGGCACAGCCACTGAAGAGCAGCCAGCACACTCTGCTCCCTCTCATCCCCAGCTGCATCCAAGCAGGAATTCCTCTCATCCCAGCAGATTTAGCAAAACCCAGCATGGACAGCCCAGTGTTCCGGCTGAGAGGAGGCAGGAGATAAATGAGGAGATGTTTGTGCCTTTTGGAACATGACGCTGTTTTAATTCTTATTAGAGCAAGGAGAAAAAGCCAAACCACTAAAAACCAGTGCCTGGATGTCCATGGGACGGATCCAGAGCTGCTGGAAGCAGGAAAATGTGTCCAAAGGCTTGAGTGGGGCTGAAATGGGCCCCCAGCCGGGCAGGAGCATTCTCAGCCAGATTAAATGAGCTGTCCCTGGGTCAGAGGCAAGCCCGGGCTTGAGGCGGGCAGGGCCGGACCCAGGCACAGTTTCTGTAGTAACTGCAGCCCAAACCCTGAGCAAACACTGCTCCCCCAAGCACACCCCGGCTGGAGCCACCCTCCAGGACATTTTTTGCAGTTTTCCTGCTTTAAAGGAATAAAATGGGAATAGAGAAGCCAAGTGCAATCTGCCCTCTGCACGGCGTTTGGTTTTTGTGGGTGATGGAAGGCAGGCAGATCCTCCAGGTAAGCAGCTGCAGTTTGTAGATATTGATAAAAAAATCAAGAAGGCTGAGTGATTTCTATAGAGAAAAGCATCCTTGGTGACAATCTTGCATTTGTTTGGTCACTGTCCTGAGCACATCCAGAAGCACCAATTCCATGGATTAAATCAGAGAGAGAAGAAACCTCCTACCTGGAGGTTACAAATTTGTACTCCTGTACTTAAGCCATGCAGCCTCTGTAAAAAGAATTATTGTGGACTGCAGTGAACCAGAAGCTGATGCTGATCGTCACCACAAAAAATGTAAGGGTTTGAGTACTCCATATTGCTAAAGTTTGAGTTAAGATTTGGTGATATAAGTAATAAAATAAACCTGAAAACCCCAGTGGTGTCAACCCAGGATGTCCTAAAATTAAACAACAAAGGAAAGAGTGCAAAGCTCCCTGGGTTTATTTTATGGGCTCTAGGAGCTGTTGCCATAAGTGTTTAAATTTTCTGGGTTTGCTTCCTCTGTGTGTGTGCCATGATTTTCAGAGCCGGACAGATCCAAGAGATCCAATGGCTGGGCAGACCCCAAAAACCAAGAGAGAGGTGCAGGAGGTGGCACAGCACAGGACCCTCACCCCTCTGAGCTCTTCTGGGGATTCCTGGTGGGAATTACACCAGGCTGGAGCCATAGAGCCACCAGCTGGGGCTGCCACCAGGGCTCACCCTCCCCTGGGACCGTTTGGGTGGAAATTCCAAACTCTGGGTGTGTTCCCCATGTTGGCTTTGCCCATGGAAACCTCTCCTGCAACAGAGCTCCCACGGCTGGGGCCACCTGAGCTGTCCCCATGTCCCTCTGGAGGGGTGGCCATGGTGACAGGAGTACACAAAGCTCCCAGGCAGGGCTGGCCTGGGGACACTCGGAGCCAGGAGCCCCAGGGGAAAGGATGGGAACATTCCAGGAGAAAAGGTGGGAACATCCCCAGGGAAAAGGTGGGAACATCTCAGGAGAAAAGATGGGAATATTCCAGAAGAAAAGGTGGGAACATCCCCAGGGAAAAGGTGGGAACATCTCAGGAGAAAAGATGGGAATATTCCAGAAGAAAAGGTGGGAACATCCCCAGGGAAAAGGTGAGAACATCCCAGGGGAGAAGATGGAAGCATCCCTAGGTGAAAAGATGGGAATATCCCTGGAGAAGAGGTGGGAACAACCCAGGGAAAAGATGGGAATATCCCAGGGGAGAAGATTGGAACATCCTCGGGGAAAAGCTGGGATCATCCCCAGGGAAAAGGATGGGAAAAACCCAGGAGAAAAGATGGGAACAACCCAGGGAAAAGATGGGAACATCCTCAGGTAAAAGATGGGAACAACCCAGGGAAAAGATGGGAACATCCCCAGAGGAATTCTGCCAGGAAAAGGCTCCTGGGGAAGGGAACAGGGAGGAATCTAAATACTAAATATAGATATAAATATCATACATAAATGTATTTAAACTATATATGAATATGAATAGAATTATAAATACAGCTGCAAATATAAATATATATTTATAGCATATTTATAGTATGTTTATATATGTATCTCTAAACATGTATGTTAGATGTATGTTTACATCTAATAGAAATATATATCTAATATATATTTACCTGTAATTTATATTGGATATATATGTAAATATGTGCATTTACATGTAATGGAAACATATCTCCAATATAAATATAAGTATATAAAGATATAACTATAACTATAAATATAAATACTTGGAATTTAGCAGAATAAGGGTGATATTACCAATATTTTCCATTATTTCCAATTCTGTATTATTTTAAGAGCATTTGAGGAGATGGAGACTATGAATATAATTATTGGAAGTTTTTTCTTTCGTTCCAGGTTTGAATTCCACGACTCCAGGAGAAGTGCTTGGTTTGCAGGCAGTGTAGTTAGCTGATTGTCTCCATCACCCACAATCACTAACTCCACTGCCACCAAAACAAGGCACAGCATTCCCTGCTCCAGTCTCGGCCTGCAAACTCCCAATTGCCTACTGCAGGATCATCAATAATGGGATTTATCTGCAGCTTTGTTCCCAGAGTTTTACCTGCCCATGTCAGTGTGTGCTGCATGTTGGTAATGGGAAATGAAATCTTGGAGTTCTTGAAGTTGGTGCTAAAATCCTCAGGAATTTTCCTGGACCAGGAATCCTGTTTGGTTTTAAATTCTTAATTTATTGTATACTTCATTTTTAACACACACAGACTGGACCATGACTTTTTTAGGTTGCATCCTTCAGCTTCTCTACCAGATATTAATAATTTTCTTTTTTTTTTCATATTTTATTAAGCAAAGCAAGTGAAGGGAGTTCTGAGCAATGATTATACTCAAATGCAGCATGGTGCTGCATAATAATTTGTATTTTAGTGTTTAATTGCTTTGCCTTTGCACTCTTGAAATGGTCTTTGTGTTGTGTTCACTCCAGTTTTATAGCTATATATAAGTGTGTTATATTGTTAGCTGTGTTATATTGTGTTATATTGTGTTATATCTATATATAGGTGTGTTATATCTGTATATAGGTGTGTTATATTGTGTGTTATATATATATAGGTGTGTTATATTGTTAGCTGTGTTATATTGGTTATATTGTGTTATATTGGTTACATTGTGTTATATCTGTATACAGGTGTGTTATATTGTTAGGTGTGTTATATCTATGTATAGGTGTGTTATATTTTTAGCTGTGTTATATTGGTTATATTGTGTTATATCTATATATAAGTGTGTTATTATATATCTATATAAGTGTGTTATATTGTTAGCTGTGTTATATTGTTTATATTGTGCTGTATCTATATATGTGTGTTATATTGTTAGCTGTGTTATTGTTTATATTGTGCTGTATCTATGTATAGGTGTGTTATATTGTGAGGTGTGGTATATTGGTTATATTGTGCTGTATCTATATATGTGTGTTATATTGTTAGCTGTGTTATATTGGTTATATTGTGCTGTATCCATGTATAGGTGTGTTATATTGTTAGCTGTGTTATATTGGTTATATTGTGCTGTATCTATATATGTGTGTTATATTGTTAGCTGTGTTATATTGTTTATATTGTGCTGTATCTATATATAGGTGTGTTATATTGTGAGGTGTGTTATTTTGTTTATATTGTGCTGTCTCTATATATAGGTGTGTTATATTGTGAGGTGTGGTATATTGGTTATATTGTGCTGTATCTATATATAGGTGTGTTATATTGTGAGGTGTGTTATATTGGTTATATTATGCTGTATCTATATAGGTGTGTTATATTGTGAGGGGTGTTATATTGTTTATATTATGCTGTATCTATATATAGGTGTGTTATATTGTGAGGTGTGGTATATTGGTTATATTGTGCTATATCCATATTTAGGTGTTCTAGACCTCTGAGAGCTCATCAGAGCTGGAAGAAGGGACAGGAGCAGGGACAGGCTCTGCCCTCACTCAGCCTGGCTGCCAGGCAGTGTGGTTAGCTGATTGCCCAAAGCAACAATCACTAGCCACACAGCCAGGTGAACAGGTCTGGAATGCTGGGAACGGGAATTGGGGAGCAGGGATCGGGCTGAGCACACCAGAGAGCAGCACCAACAGCCAGGCAGTGAAATAAAACATGACCTGCCTGTCAAGATAATTTTCCCAGGGATCCACCTCATTTCCATTAAAAACATGAGGATAAAATGGATTTTTGGGTTTTTTCTCTGCCAGATTTGCAGGTTTTGACTCCCATTCGGACTGGGCTCAGCAAGGCCTCTGTTCTCACATCTCCCTCCATTTATTCTGGTGGAATAAAGGAAATTAAAGCCTGTGGTGGCAGCTCTTCCCTATCCTTGGAGAAACTGGGCCGGAGTGGAAATGGCCTGAAAGAAGATGGAAACTTCTGCTGGAGCCCCAATTACTGACCTGGTTAATTAGTGTGTCTCACCATATAAATAAAGCAAACTCAGATTTTCAGCCTGCCTCTGCAGTTCTCCTTTTTTCTATTCCTAATTTTAGTAAAGCACTCCCCATTTTTAGTGAAAAGCTGGGTTTGG
Source organism: Zonotrichia albicollis (assembly GCF_047830755.1). Lineage (NCBI taxonomy): Eukaryota > Metazoa > Chordata > Aves > Passeriformes > Passerellidae > Zonotrichia > Zonotrichia albicollis. The sequence continues at coordinate 1,752,061 of NC_133845.1, read as the reverse complement.
GAACTGGAAGTTGACTGGAGTCGAAATGGCCTGAAAAAAGGTGGAAACTTCTGCTGGAGCCCCAATTACTGACCTGGTTAATTAATGTGTCTCACCATCAAGAGAACACAAATAAAGCAATCTCAGGCAAACCATTAAGCACAGAAATTGCATTTTCAGCCTGACTCTGCAACTCTGATTTCTTTTATCCCTGATTTTAGCTCAGCACTGCCCATTTTCAGGGCAGAGCTGGGTTTGGGAGCCAGGCCAGGCAGAGCAATCTGCAGGAGGTGCTGAGCTCTGCAAACCTTTCCCGAGAGTCAGCAATCCCCCTTTCCCCACCAATAATCCCAAAAGGAATCTCATCCATCACCAGCCATTAGGCTGCTCTGAATTCTGCCTGCAGCCAGCAACAGTTCACTGAGGCTTCCCTTTCTTTTTATTTTTTATTTTTTTTTTCTTAATTCCTTGGAAGGTTGCACTTGATGGGTTTGGAGGGGTTTTCCAAGCAGGGATGAAAGCCAGGATTTGCAGCTTTGGGCAGCCATAAAAATTCATTGAAAGCAGTAAATGGTTTTACACAAATATAGGACACCCTAAAAGCATCCCATAAGTCTAAGAAAAGTCAAATTAATGCAGCGGATATAATAAGAATAGCGTTCAGGTTATTCTTAGGTTTTTTCAGGATATTGCTTAGTGTTCAAATCCAGATTTCAGATTTGATTCAGATGTGAACAAATCCAAAGGAGCAAACCCTGAAATTGTATAAATCTGGGAAGAGAATGTGGATTCATCAAAAACTTCCTTAAGCAAAGAGGATTTCAGAGGGGAACTCTGAAATTCCAGGCCAGGCACAGGAGGTAAATGAAGTTTAAGTGAGATAAAAAAAGTTTTAAGGACAATTTTCTATATCAAAACCACAAGAAATTAGGCAGTGAGTCCAAATTCCTCAGTTTAATGTGAAAAGAATCTTGACAGCCTGGCCATTGTTATTTTTTCTATTTTTTTTATTTTTTATTTTTTCCATTGCTGTCTCCAAGCTTTTCCTCACTGAAACACAAACACTCAGTTTATAACCAAATTACCAAACTGGCTGCTCCGCTCCCTAAAAAGCTCTCAGAAACTGGATTTGAGCAATAAAGCCAGAATTCCATTTGGGGATTTTTATTATTATCAGCAGTGAAATATAGATTCACTGATTTATAATGGTTTGGCCTGGCCTGGCCGGATGTTTATCAGGAGAATAAAATCCAGAAGTAAGAGGTCTGGATTCTATTAAGGCTTTTCCTTCCTCCTGCTGTAATTCCCAGGATACAAAGCAGAGACAAATGAGCTGAAGGTTAAGAACCAAATATCTGAATTAACACAATTTAATTCCTCAGTTGTACAGAGTAGCACTGAGATATTAAAGCTGATAAGTGCAGAGATTGGAGAAATAAGCTGGAAAACAAGATTTCAAAAGGTACTTTCAGGACTGACGTCTGCATTTTGGACATAAAAGCCTCTTTTTTTCCTTCCTCCTTATTTAAGCTTTTCAGTTGGTTCCTATTAAGCATTTCCTCTTCTCAAAGTTTATTAAAATGCTGAACTAAGTCTGTCTGCTCGGCCCAAATTCTGGTTTTTATTTCCCTTGGTCTGAATACTCAGATTCTATTTAGGGGAAAAAGATGTCCTGTACTACTACTATTATTATTATTATTATTATTATTATTATTATTATTATTACTATCATTATTTTTATTATCATCATCATTACCTTTATTTTTACTATTACAATAACTACTCTGTTTTATCCTGTACTAATACATATTTTTACAAGATTTAGAAATTGAAAGCCTGCAGCTGTATATTTTAAAAGACTGCTTTTCCTATATTTTTCTCCTTTATTTTCTATATATTTCCCATTTATTTCTCAATAGCGGCCAAGAGAAGAAAATGGGAGCTCCACCATTTTTCACAAGGAAGCTTCACCATTTTTTAATTTTGCTTTAATTCTGGCTGGGGTTCAGAAAGGCAGGGAACAGAGTGGTTGTAGAAGTATTTTTATTTTTCTGGAAAAGCCAGGAAACTCCAGAGCCTGCTCCTGTTTCCCAGGGTGACACACCCTCAAAACCAGCAGCTTTCCAACACTTCCCTCTGGAATTCCTGAGGGAATTCCAGCCTGGAATGAGCTGTTTTCATGGCATTTTAAGGGTTTTCTTCTCCTTAAAATTCCAAATTCAGAATCAGCTTCTCCCCCTGACCTCCCAAGAGCAGCTCAAAGTTTTAAATCTTCTACAAAACCATCAATCTCCTATTTTAAAGCATCAATGCTGGTTTTTCTCTGCCTGAACAGATTCACTCTGCTGCTTTTCCACCACCTGGGGAAACGTCAGCGTCTCTTGCATTTTTTCATATTTATCATTGGTTTGTGCATTCCAGAGCTTTTCCTATTTTATTTTGGTATTTGGGGCATTTTGGTGGACATGACAGATGAAGTAAAGTAGTGAGTAAGCCGTGTCTGGAAAAGCAAACTTCCCTTTACATGTGTTCAGAGATTAATGGCAATTTCTGGTTTTATAAACTGATCAGATTGATGGGCTAAAAACGCTGAAATTTTGGAGCCAATCCCAGGATTTTGCACTTGAAGTGATCCTTGTGGTGATCCCTTCCTACTCAGAATATTTAGAATAGTTAGATTCACGAATACAGAATATAGAATGGAATATAGAATATACAATGATTCTGTTGTTAGATTTAGAATAGTTAGCTTTAGAAAATAGTTAGATTTAGAAAACTGGGATTTGGATGGGTTAAAGAAATCAGTGTTTGTCTGGAGCAACAGGAAACCATAAAGCTCATCCCACAGCAAATGCGCATCTGGGAAAGAGAAGGAAAAACCTTTCCAAAACAAACAAACAAACAAAAAAAATCTCCCGATAGTTAGATTTACAAAACTGGGATTGGGATGGATACAATAGGTCAGTGTTTGGCTGGATTGACAGGAAACCATAAAGCTCATCCTGCTTCCCCACAGCAAATCAATCCACAGCTGGGAAAGGGAAGGAAAAACCTTTCCAAAAAAACCAACCAACCAAACAGAAAAAATCCAAATAGTTAGATTTAGAAAATTTTTCTAAATCTAAAAAAAAAAAAAAAAATCAGGGATGGATAAAATAGGTCAGTGGTTGGCTGGAGCGACAGGAAACCCTAAAGCTCATCCCGCTTCCCCGCAGCAAACGCACGGCTGGGAAAGCGAAGGAAAACCCTTTCCAAAAATAAATAAATAAATAAATGACTAAATAAATAAATAAATAAATAAATAAATAAACGATCCGGAGTGGCCAGCTCGGGGCCGGACCCGCCCGTGGGTGGCTCCCGGTGGGCGGGGGGGTTCCATGGGGACATAAAGCGGGACCGGGGGGACGCGGGCAGGGCCATGCGGGGCTCGGGGAGCGCGCTCGGCGCCGGGACAGCGGCGGCTCCGCGGGGCCGGGGCTGAGCCCGGGAGGAGGAAGAGGAGGGAAGGAGGCAGAGAAAGAAGGAAGGAAGGCAGGGAAGGAAGGAGGAGCTGTCGCTGTCGCTGTCGCTGTCCCGTCCCGCGGAGCGATGCTGGCGGCTGCGGCGCTGTGCGCGGCCGCGCTGGGATGCGCGGCCGGAGCGCGGCTGCTCAGCGGTAAGAGGGGCTGGGGATCGCTGTGACATCGTGTGGGGACCCTCTCTAACCCAACAAGACCCCGCCACCCCCGCCGCTGTGGCTGGGAGGGTCGCGATGCGCTGTCGCGACACGGGCAGGGATGCTGTCGCCTGCGGTGATGCAGGGAGAGGTTGGGTTCGGTCGTTCTGGGGATCTTTCCCAACTTTTCCGGCTGCTTTTCCCCCGCCCTGCCCCGGGCAGCTCGCTGGAGTCAGACCCCGAGTCAGGAGGAGAGGAAGGAGCACAAGGAATCCTTTCAGGCTGGCTCGGAGCTGCGCATTCCGGCTCCCAAAGCGAGCGCTGAAATCCAGCCAGGAACCAGCTCCAGCGAATTTCCTCTGCTGAGAGCAACGGCAATTGGCTGATAAGGCACAGACTTTCTTCCTCTGTTTTTTTAATGAGGAAGGAATGTGTTTGTGTACCAGGGAAGAGCTGAGTGCAGTTTTTGCGAGGGTTTCTAGAGAGTTGCAGGTTTTTAATGACGCTCTGCTGTCTGTGTTTTCCTTTTGCCTCTCCCAGCAGCAGTGGACATTTCCCTCAGAAGAGGTAAGGGGCTTTGCCTTTTTCTCAGAGTGTCAAATTGCCAAGAGAAACACAGGCTGTGCTAGAAATGTATTTTTTAATAGCGCTGTCATAGTAAAAATCCTGCTTCTGTTGTAATCCCTGTGCAAAATGTCAGCAAACTCAATTTCTGGCCATTTAACTGCTGAAAAATTCCAGTAGGAAAGGTGTTTAAACTCCCACTCCTCCAGTGACCAGCATAAAAGGATAAAGCAAAGCCAGCAGTGATCCCATGGCAGGGTTTGTAGTGACCTGTCCTTGTATTATCCATTTGTTCCAAGCACACCACAAGTGTTGCTGAATGTTTTCCTTCTGTAAAAACATGTAGGTTAGCAGATTGTGCCTGCAAAGAAATATTTACTGAGCAAAACAAAACTGTTTGTTTCCACAGTCTAAATATTGGGACTGCTCTGCTGAAAAAACCACCCGAGTGCATCATTTTGGATGATGTGTCTTTTCACTTTGATCTTCCCTCGGAACCAAAATAAGCTCTGCTGCTCCTGCATGAGACAATCCTTGGCTTGTGACAGCCTGAAAACAGACATTGTTTACTCCCTGGGCGGGCAGAGACATTGCAGAGCTGGAAATTGGGATGTGGGAATTCAAATGGCGATCCCCAGTACAGATACGGGAAATGAAGGAGTTTGAGGTTGGATGTAAATCAGAAATTCTGCCCTGCGAGGGTGGTGAGGCCCTGCCTGACCAGAGGGGATGTCCCATGCTGGGAGTGCCCAAGGCCAGCCTGGGATGGTGGGAGGGGTCCCCATGAGGGGGTTTTAAAGTCCTTTCCAACCCCAAACATTCTGGGATTCTGTGGCACTGCAATATCCATTGAAATATTGCATATAGATATATTACACCTATATTGCATATTTATATTATACCTATATTGCATATCTATATTGCATATAGAAAAAATATATATTTATATTGCATAAAGATATATCTATGTTTCATCTAGATAATATATATTATATCCATGTAATAGCTATATTGCATAAAGATATATCAATATAGCACAGATATATATATTGCGTATCTATATTGCATATCTATATTATATTTATATTGCATATCTATATTGCATATAGATAAAATATATATTTATCTATATTGCATATAGATATATATTTTTATCTATATTGTATATCTATATATTGAATCTAGATATAGTATATCTGTATTGCATATCTATATTATTTTGTATTACATATAGATATATTATATATTATTGCATATAGATACGTACAGCATAAAAGATAAATTCTTGCTGTCTCTGCTTGTGTAAGGAAATCTCTAATTTTGACCATTTAACTTCTTAAAAATAATTAATTAATAATTTTTAATTAACTTCTTAAAAATTTTAAAAATTTTAAAAGTGTCTTGGAACCCTTGCAAAGGAGCTTTGCTTTTTAAGAGGTGGCATGTGCCAGCTTGCTCTGGCAGTGTTTCTTTGGGAGGAACTCCCAGCATCTGCAAATCCCAGAAAAATCACGAGAAGAGCAGGACATGAAAGGACCTAAACTTTGAAATACAGCAATAAAAATTTGGAGATGCCATTTGCCAGCCCAATAACACAAAAGCCTTTTCCTGTGTTGTGTTTTTTCCATATAAACAGCCCAAAACTCATCCAAAATGATGTTTTATTTTAATTTTGGTGCTGTTTAGTGCCGTTCCTGTGACAGCTTTCCCTCCCTCCCTGCAGGGCAGACGGTGTGCAGGCGTGGGATGCAGAAACCCTGAATGATGTTTTATTTTAATTTTGGTGCTGTTTAGTGCCGTTCCTGTGACGGCTTTCCCTCTCTCCCTGCAGGGCAGACGGTGTGCAGGCGTGGGACGCAGAAACCCTGAATGATGTTTTATTTTAATTTTGGTGCTGTTTAGTGCCGTTCCTGTGACAGCTTTCCCTCCCTCCCTGCAGGGCAGACGGTGTGCAGGCGTGGGACGCAGAAACCCTGCTACAAAATCGTTTATTTCCACGATGCCTCCCGCAGGACCAGCTACGAGGAGGCTCACCTGGCCTGCAGGGCTGACGGGGGGCACCTGGTGAGCATCGAGAGCCCGGCGGAGCAGAGATTGATCGAATCCTTGATCAGGAGCCTCCTGGCCTCGGATGGAGACTTCTGGATTGGGCTCAGGAGGAGGAAGGAGGAGGGGGACAACAGCACTGAGTGTCACCGCTTCTACTCCTGGTCAGATGGGAGCTCGTCCAAATTCCGGTGGGTACCTGGGGGTGGCACAGGAATCCGGGATTTTGTCCAAAAAATCCAGGCAGGGATGTCCCAGCTGTCACTTGTGCTCCGTCTGTGTTGTATTTTCTGACATCCCCATTGTTGGAAGAAATGATGACTCTGCCTCCATGTTCTCAGAATGCGAATTTATTATTTTATGATCTATATTATATTAAAGAATGCTAAACTAAACTATACTAAAGAATACAGAAAGGATACAGACAGAAGGCTTAAAAGATAATAACGAAAAACTCATGGCTCTCTTCTCAGAGTCTGACACAACTTAGCTCCAATTGGCCATTAATTTGATATGGATTGTTCAATTGTTCAATTCCATGCGAATTGTTCAAAACAATTCACATGAAACCAATGAAACAATCGCCAAGCCCATTCCAAAGCAGCACAACACAGGAGAAGCAAATCAGATAATTATTGTTTTCATTTTTCTCTCAGGCTTCTGAGCTTCCCAGGAGAAAAATCCTGGGCAAAGGGATTTTTCAGGAAATGTGAATGTGGCACTTCTGCACCCATCCCATCACCCTCCTGGTGGTGCTCCATGGGAGTGGCTGCTTTAGGCTAAAATGATAATTTTTGGGGGGCTAAAAGGAGGGGAAACAACAAATGGTGTGGCCTTAAAATCTCTGATTAGGAAGCTACAAATGACATGAAGATTCCTACATGAAATTTATACCTGCTGTCCTGAAAAAGGAAAAATTTTATTCCTCTGCTGAAGATTCCTGCACTGCAGATCCCATAAAGTTTATACCTGATGTCCTGAATAATGAAAATGTGATTCCCTTCCTGAGGGAATAATATTTTTTCCTGTGAGACAGCGAAATATTAGAGCTGCAGGATTTATTGCAGCCATGGAAAACTAAAATTTTCACAGCCCTTTTTGGATTTCTGCCTCCTTGTCTTAAGGAACCACAGGATTTGTTATAATGAAATTATAAAAGCAGCAACACTGACACCAATTTGCATCCTTATATCAGACATGTAAAAAACCACCTTGAAATTTTGACCTTTTTTGCTCTGGGAGCAGCCCGTAAAGCATTTCATTGACTCAGAAAGGAACAAATAAAATCAGGTTTTAGCATTATTTGATATCTTAAAGTCTCTCCTGTGCCTCAGATATTGGGGGTGGATAATGGGAAGCTGAATCTGCTGCTAAGAAACAGGCACAGCTTTGCTGCCTTCCATTGGTGAGACATTTTTCTTTTTGCTGAATGACAGAGCCAAGGAAAACACCAGGGGAGGAAGGAAGTGAGGGAGGAATAAAGCATTGGAATGGCTGGAAAAACACATTTAAAATGGGTGTTCTCCCATGCTGAGAACCTCAGGATATCTGGAATTATTTATGTCTTATCCATAATTTTTGGCAGGCAGGACATTGCTGGTTCCAGAATCAGTGGGGATTGAACAATTGGCAAAATCAGGGCACTTTTAGAGGTGTTTTCTGAGCTGCATAAAATATCTCCTTACCAACAGTGATTTTACAGCGCACTGTAAAATCCTCCCTCCTGTGCACTGCCTGGAAAAGCAGCACAGGTGGCTGGTGGTGAGGTTTATTCTTAGAAAACAAAAAAAAGGAAATTATCTGCAAGGCTGTGGTGGTGCATTTCTGACAGAGGAAGCCAGGTTCTGCTTCAGATTTTTAGTTTTCTTCATTAAATAGGTGCCAAAATCCCAGGCACTGAGACTGAGAGAGCACAAATGATGATTTTGGCACAGGTTTAAAATTAAGTGTTAAAATTGAGGTCTTCTACAAGGCTCAGTGAACTCAGGGCAAAGGGGGCTTTCTCTGCACAATTGCAGCTCATTTTGAGCTATTTTATTGTTCAAGAAATTATTTTGTCTATGAGAAAACGGTGAATTCTAAACCCACATTGTTAAAGAGGTACCCAGGGACCAGAACTGAATCCTTGTTTCTGGTTTACTCCATGGTGCCCATGCTCATTGCCACTACATTTAAGAAATAAATTTGTTTTAAGATAATTCTAAAAATCTGTTAATTGCACTAGTGAGACCTTTTGGTAATGCTGACTGGGACAGGAAGGAGGGAAGGGAAATTGTGAGGAGCTCAACCCCTTGCTCTCTGATATCTGTCAAACTTGCTTGCAGAGTTTGAAAAATCTGAATTCAAAGGACGAACAACTGCATTTCATAATTGCCATTTTTCATTTTCAGTGGAGGGAAATTTCTTTCAGAGGGGAGGCAAATCGTGAGGAGCTCAGCCATTTGATCACTATATTTGTCGAACTTGCTTGCAGAGTTTGAAAAATCTGAATTTCTGAATTCAAATTCAATTCAGAGGGTATTTCCCTTCAGAGGGGAGGCAAATCGTCAGGAACTCAGCCCTTTACTCACTGATATTTGCTCACTGATATTTGTCCAATACCTGTCTTGCAGAGTTTGAAAAATCTGAATTCAAAGGACCAATAACTGCATTTCATAACTCCCATTTTACATTTTCAATGGAGGGAAATTTCTTTCAGAGGGGAGGCAAATCATGAGGAGCTCAACCCTTTGCTCACTGATATCTGTCAAACTTGCTTGCGGAGTTTGAAAAATCTGAATTCAAAGAACAAACAACTGCATCTCATCCCTCCCATTTCCCCAGCGGAGCTGCAGGGTGTGCCATGACCCCTCCAACTCTGCTTTTTTCCCCCTCCAAGCTGCTGGCAGCTGGCCCTGAGGTGGTTTTTTGTTGGGAATTTAGCTGCTAGAGAATGGAAAATTACAAAGCTGTGGCTAATTCCAAGTCCTGCACCTGCATAGATAGCAGTGTCCTTGGGCCTAGCTGTAGTATAGTAACAAACAGTGAAAGAGACATGAGAAAAGAGAGATGTAACCCCTAAGGAATGAGGAAGAGTTCATGGTATAGTTTAACCAACAGATTGCTTGGCTTACAGAATATTCATAAGCTTATTATTTGCTGTATAAGTGTTTGATACTTTCTTCAATAAACTGGGCCTGAAGGACCTGAGGGACCGGACCGGGCCTGAGGAACCTGGGATGAACCATAGGGTGTCCTGGTCCCCTTCCTTGGACAGTTTTTGTGTGTTTTTCCCCAGGAACTGGTACGTGGACGAGCCATCGTGTGGGGGCGAGGTGTGCGTGGTGCTCTACCACCAACCCTCTGCCCCTCCCGGCCTGGGGGGTCCCTACATGTTCCAGTGGAACGATGACAGGTGCACCATGAAGAACAACTTCATCTGCAAATACGCCCTGGGTGAGGAGGCCCTGGGGGCTGCAGGAGGGGCAGTGAGGAGGGCGGTGGGTGATAGGGAAATTATAGAGGGGATTGAGGGCTGGTCTGCAAGAAAAGCTGAATTAATAGGATAAATAATCATTGATGATTAAATAACAATTGATAATTGAGTAATAATGGATGGTTTTCCGGTGTGTCCATAGCAAGGAAGGAGACAAGGCTGGGAACAGATTACAAATAATACATGAAAATTTTTGTAAGCTGGACTACGTGCATAAGTGGATGTGTATACATGCCTTATTAAATTTCTGTAAAACTTACAGCAATTTCTCTAAGTTATACATAAATTCTGCAAAACAGAATTTCTGTGTACAAAATTTCTGTTTTACAGAAATGCTGTGAACTTACAGAATTTTCTATAAAACTTACGGATTATATTGACGCTAATTGCCTTGCAGAAATGAATATAATGAGTTATTCTGGTGTAGTTAATGATTTAAGATCAGGCTTTGTTAAGAGTAGGAGAGCTGGAGAACACACAGAATAAAAACATTTACTTCTTAGATACTGAGTGTGTGTGTGTGTGTGCATATCAGGGCCAACCTAACAGGGACAGGAAACCCTCCCTCAGTTTTTAATTTATGCAACAAATGAGGAAAACATCCCAGTGTCTGTGGCTGCCTGTGGTTTGCATAAATTCCCTGGGGGTTTCCATGAGGGGTTTGAGGTCTCAGATAGGGGGAGAACACAGAAGAACTGTGCTCAGGTTGGAAATTGTGCATTTCACTCATGGGGAAATTCTGCATTTCTCTTTTCCTCCAGAGAAGCCAACAAGAGCTCCAATAGACAATTCCCGAAGAGGTGAGTTGGACAGATTTGTATGGGAATTTTTCTAAAATTATTAAAATATTTTAATAATTAAAATAATTCTTTTAATTAATTATTATTTTATTGTTTTATTATTTGTAAAAATGATTTCCACTGCTGGCTTGCAGTTCCATGCCTCATCCTGCAGGGAAAATCCCATTGCTGGTGATGCTGCAGGGATTGAAGCACAAGAATCCCAGTGCACCTCACACACCTTTGCAGCTCCCAGCCTCTTCAATCTCCTCTCAGCCTCGCTTTTTTATTATTAAAAAAAATAATTCTGCAGGATTAATGAAGCTGCTTCTTTCCAGCTGTGGCAACAGAGCCCTGGAAGCCAAAATTCCCAGAGGAACGCTGGAGGAAAGGTGCCAATGGAACAGCTGGGAGAGCCAAAGGTAAATTCTGCTCTCAAAACCTCATTTCAAGTGTTTGGCTCAAAATATGGAAGACTGAATATAGAAAATAATCTCTGGGAAAAAAAACTTCCCTTAATATTTTCCAGGACAGAATAAGGAGGTTGCTCTGAGGGTAAAAATGTTCCAAATCCAAAGCTATGCCAAGTATTTTGGGTGTGAAAAAGCCACTGTTATTATTTAGTCATTGTGAATTAATTATTATATTTATTGTGAATGTTACATAATGAATATGATGTTATTATTGTGAATTTTATTATAATATTTCTTGTGAATGTTTTGTTTGCACAGCTGTGATTAACCAGGAAAAACTTGCAATTTCTTCTCATGACCCTGCTTCATTTTTGCCCCCAGAACCCATTCAGGGCCTTGCCTTCATCCTGATTTCCAGCGTTCCTGTGCTGCTTCTCCTGCTGGCCATCACAGGCATCTCCTGCTTTTGGCTCTTCATGAAGAGGTGAGGGGAATTTTTGTGTTTGTTCTGAATTAGCAGTGACACCTTGTCCTGTTCACAGCTAATTTCACCATCCTGGAAACAGCTCTGCACAGGAGCGTTTGCAGCCAAAAAAATGCTGAAAAAGTGGCATTGATGCTCCAGGCTGAGTTAACTGGAAGTAAAATTCTAAGTAAATCACATTATATTCTTTTCTTGCATTCACAGATATAGCAGGCAGGAAAAAAAAAAAAAACCAGATTATGATTTTGATGTGTTAACCCTTCTACTTTTCTTATTAAAGATTTGAATTTCAGAAGTTCCCCTTGAACAGCAAAAAAAATGCAGCAATGGAAACAAAAGGATAACAACTTGGAGCAGAGAATGTTTAGCAAGGAACATTTTCCAGGAATGCAGCCTGGAATAAGGAACATCCTGGGCCCAGCTTTGCTCAAAGCCCATCACCAAATCACTGTCAGGGTTCTGCTGTTGGTTTATGTTTTCCTCTCTATTTTATGTGTTTTCCTTCTTGCCCTGCCCTCCTCAGGAGACAGGAGCTGCTGGATGTGGCCCTCAGCAGATCCTGCCCTGAGATTTTCCAGGAGAGCAGCCTGGAAATAAGGAATGTCCTGAACCCAGCTTTGCTCAAAAGCACTGTCACAGTTCTGCTGTTAGTTCGTGCTTTCCTCTGTGCTATTTTTATATTTTTTCCCTTTTGCCCTCCTCAGGAGACAGGAGCTGCTGGATGTGGCCCTCAGTAGGTCCTGGGATTTCTCAGGAGAGGAGCCTGGAATAAGGAATGTCCTGAGCCCATCTTTGCTCAAAGCCCATCCCCATAGCACTGTCACAGTTCTGCTGTTAGTTTGTGTTTTCCTCTGTGCTATTTCATGTTTTTTCCCTTTTTCCCTCCTCAGGAGACAGGAGCTGCTGGATGTGGCCCTCAGCAGGTCCTGGGATTTCTCAGGAGAGCAGCCTGGTATAGAATCAAGAATATCCTGAGCCCATCTTTGCTCAAAGCCCATCCCCATATCACAGTCAGAGCTCTGCTTTGTGCTTTCCTCTGTGCTATTTCATGGTTTTTCCCTTTTTCCCTCCTCAGGAGACAGGAGCTGCTGGATGCAGCCCTCAGCATGTCCTGGGATTTTCCAGGAGAGCGGCCTGGAATAAGAAATGTCCTGGGCCCAGCTTGGCTCAAAGCCCATCACCAAATCACTGTCACAGTTCTGCTGTTAGTTTGTGTTTTCCTCTGTGCTATTTCATGTTTTTTCCCTTTTTCCCTCCCCAGGAGACAGGAGCTGCTGGATGTGTCCCTCAGCAGGTCCTGGGATTTTCCAGGAGAGCAGGCTGGAATAAGGAACATCCTGGGCCCAGCTTTGCTCAAGACCTATCACCAAATCACTGTTAGGGCTGTGCTTTGTCTTTTCCTCTGTGCTATTTCATGTTTTTTCCCTTTTGCCCTCCTGAGGAGACAGGAGCTGCTGGATGCAGCCCTCAGCAGGTCCTGGGATTTCTCAGGAGAGCAGCCTGGTATAGAATCAAGAATATCCTGAGCCCATCTTTGCTCAAAGCCCATCCCCATATCACAGTCAGAGCTCTGCTTTGTGCTTTCCTCTGTGCTATTTCATGGTTTTTCCCTCTTTCCCTCCCCAGGAGACAGGAGCTGCTGGATGTGTCCCTCAGCAGATCCTGCCCTGGGATTTTCCAGGAGAGCAGGCTGGAATAAGGAACATCCTGGGCCCAGCTTGGCTCAAAACCCATCACCAAATCACAGTCAGAGCTCTGCTTTGTGTTTTCCTCTGTGCTATTTTATGTTTTTTCCCTTTTTCCCTCCTCAGGAGACAGGAGCTGCTGGATGCAGCCCTCAGCATGTCCTGGGATTTCTCAGGAGAGCAGCCTGGAAATAGCAAATGTCCTGGGCCCAGCTTGGCTCAAAGCCCATCACCAAATCACTGTCACAGTTCTGCTGTTAGTTTGTGTTTTCCTCTGTGCTATTTTATGTTTTTTCCCTCCGCAGGAGACAGGAGCTGCTGGATGTGTCCCCCAAGGGTGACCGGGCCTGGCTGCCCCAGCCCGGCAGGGCCAGCCCCAGGCTGGACATCTCCAGGGTGCTCCACAAGCAAAGCGAAGCTGACCTGGCTGGGGCCAGGCCTGGCACAAAGAATTCCTCCTTCCGTGCCCACGAGGGGCTGCAGAGCCCCTGCAGGGACCCCCAGGAGCCCTCCGGCAGGGGCTGGGTGACACTGGCCAGCACGGAGAGCGGCTTTGTCACCAACGACATCTACGAGCTCTGCGGGGAGCGCGTGGGCAGGAGCAAGGAGTCCACCTGGGTGGACAATGAGATTTATGGATATTGAGGAAATGGACCTAAAAAACCCACTGGAATTTGGATTTTGGGTGTCAACGTGACTTTTCTTGCCCTCTCTATGCACTTGTTCAATAACAGGATGTGTGGTGTTGTGAGGGTCCCCAGGATGAGGGAAGAGATGAGAATCTTGACTCCACGTCTCAGAAGGCTGATTTATTATTTTATGATATATATTATATTAAAAGAAAATTATATACTAAAACTATACTAAAATAATAGAAGAAAGGATTTCATCGGAAGGCTCGAAAGAAATAGAAAATAATAATAATAAAATCTTGTGACTGATCAGAGAGTCTGAGACAGCCAGACTGTGATTGGTCATTAATTAGAAACAACCACATGAGACCAATCACAGATTCACCTGTTGCATTCCACAGCAGCAGATAATCATTGTTTACATTTCCTTTCTGAGGCCTCTCAGGAGAAAAGATCCCAGCAAAAGGATTTTTCATAAAATATGTCTGTGACAACAAAGTGGACATGCAACTCTCCAAGGTAAAAAAGAAGTTTAATTTCTGACTCCCAACATTTATAGATTTCCAAAAGTGACAGTGGATATTGGAGTGTGACAGTGCCACCTCTCCAATGACACTGGACAAACCAAGAGCCCGTCAAATTCCTCCTCCTCCATAAAAGAATGCAAACAATCAGTTATTTACAGAAAGTGTGTGAGAAAGTTTGCTACAAGAATGTAAACATCAGAAGGCTCAGAAAAACTGAAAAAATCAGGGTGACAATGCTGTGTGTGGTGTTTGTCCTGATTTTGCATTGTGCCCTTCTATTTTCTGCAAGAATAGGGGTTTTTAAAGATCCGGATTGAAAGGAATGTACAGATTTTGCTTTGCACCAAGGAATGACACGTTAATACCCTCCCATTCCTTTTTGTACCAAAGATATGCCTTGAAACTGAAGGACAATCCAAAATCCTTATTTATTTACAGACCTCCTCCTCAAAGGTGCTAAAAGTTCCCTGTGGTGTGTGATGGAGCTTTCCTGGAGATGCTGAACACGGCAGGTGGGGAAGGAACCCCTTGGTTCGCTTTGCTTGTGTGTGTGTGTGACTTTCACTGTGCCCATTAAATTTCTTTATCTCAACCCATGAGTTTGCTCATTTTTACTCCTCCAATTCCCTCCCTCGTTCTGCTGGAAGGGACAGAGACCAAGAAATGAAAGGGGAATGACCGAGCAACCAAAGAGTGCCAGGCAGGAACACAAATATTTCACACCTTTTGTTCTGCAGGTGATTTTCTGGCTCTAGGAGAGCAACACTGCTTCAGAACAAAACTATGAAGCACCTAAAAATGTGTTTTGCTTGCCTAAAAGTTTGCTGTTCTCCATTGCACGTAAATAAATAGGAAAATGAAAAAAAAATCATAAGCTGGAAGGAAACAAAGGTTTGGCAAAAAGTTGTTTGAAATGTGGCTGAAACAACAACAAAACCGAGTGCAGGCATAGCCATGAATCTCTTCTGCCAAAATAGGCAGGAAGAAGTTTTCAGGTCTCTGAGCTGCTGCCGACTGCTGCAAACACTGAAATGTTTCAGTTGTCACAGCTGCTTCTCACTTCCTAAATGTGCCAGGTGCTGCAGTGTCACAGCAGTTCCTCCATCAGGACATGGGGCAAATAAAGCCCTGAAAGGAGAAATCCCTTTAAAAAATAAATAATCTTCTCATTGCTTTGAAAACAGCATTTTTCTCCTGAAAATCAAAATCCTGATATAGGAGAGTGGTCAGGGCTGGCACTCACAGTAATTGGAGTTTCTAATGCAGTAATTAATGCAAATCAAGAAGAAGTCTGTCCACTTTTAATCCTGTGTTCCTGGCCTCCTTATTTTTTTTCTTTTTGCCAGCTTTTAGGCACTGAAAAAGAGGAAAATGAGGGGGAGAACTTGTCAGATGCTGGCGTTCAGCTGTGCAAAGCCAAATGTGGGATCCGACCTCTTGAGCCTGCCGTTGGGCTCGGCAGTGATCTGAACGTGCTGGGCCTTATCAAGGCGAGGAAATTTCATAAATTTTTATAAATTGTATAAGTTTGACCCCTCCTTTGGGGCATCCCAGCTGCGGGAGGATGCGCGGGAGCAGCGACCACACGAGGGCATGTGCGCTCCACGTTGATGTCCTGGAAAATCCGCTCGGCCCCGTTTGGGAGGGGTTTGAATCCCTTTCCTTGGAGCAGAGCAAAAATCATCAGCGACCGCTGAAATCTGCCCTGCGGAGGATGATTTTTATGGGTGCAGTTCCTCTCCTTGCGTTTTTAAGCCCTGAACTTTCCAGCTTTGTGGTGAGGTTCCTGCAGAAGTTTTCCCTTCCGAGCACCAAAATCTGGCTCAGTCGTTCATTTTCATTAATCTGGTTTAATCATTCAAATCTGGCTTAATCATCAATCATTCACCCTCACCAGGATGAGGCTTGAAAGCGGGCAGGAAGCAAATAAATGTTTGCAGGCTAAAAAACTTCATTTAGGGTGACGTGACTGAGGAGTATTAGGTAACATTCCATAGGAAAAAAAGCAACTTTTGACACGCCGAGTTTGGATGCGAAGAAAAGGTGAAAGAGGAGTGAAATTTGGCAAGTGGCAGCTGGGGATGACACCGTTTGCTATTCAAAGAGGATTCTGGAAGGCTCTCTCACGTAGCCATCAATCACTGAAAGGGTGGATGTCTGACTAACCCCAGCCATCAGTTACTCACTGCCAGAACTTGTGCAGGGGATAAATGGAGCAGCAGCAGCTCCCGGCTTCTCCATGGCAGCCCGAGGCAGCAGCGTCATCCCCAAATGTCACTCCTTGCAGGGATCTCATCAGCAGCGAAGGACAAGCATTAATTTCTGCACAGAGACCTTCAGCTCCCTCTGCAGAACAGTCATCGCTGCTTGGCACTCAGCAAAAGTAACTTTTCACGAGGATGAGGCAGCTTTACGTGTAAAACCTGCCTAAAAAGGGAAAGAATGACACAACTTTGTTCCTTGCATTCTTCCACTCTTTTTCTCTTTTTTCTTTTTTTTTTTTTTTTTTTTTTTTTTGTGTCCACTCTGGGTGTTCATAAAGCTCTGTGGCTGATTCAATGGGCGCGTGCTGTGCCATCAGCTTTGGGATGGGCCTGGTTTAGTCAGGGGAACTGAAAGATTCCAGGGGTGATTCCTGGTTCCCAAATGTCAGGAAAGCACCAGACCAGTCCTTCAGCCTGGGATGGAGCAGGGGAGAGGGAGGGACAGGCGTGAGCTCAGAGAGCAAAGATTGCTGAGGCAAACAGGGAATTTGAAAATGTAAGTGCATCTTTTAAATGCACACTTAGTAAGCGCATCCTTTAAATGCACACTCACATTCTAAAGCAGAATGAGTGGACTCAGCACTGAAAAGCAAATTCAGCACTGAAAAGCAAATCCAGCAGAAAGGGCCTTAAATTTCTTCACACATTCTCAGCTCTGATGGTCCTCAGACCATTTCAGGCCAAAGGGACCAAGAGAGCTTCCGAATCTGCCTTTCCAAGTGTGCAGGAAATAAAAACAGAAGAATAATTCCCTGAGAAAGGACCTGCAAAAATCCCCCTGTGCATCTGCCTGGCCACCTCAGGGCATCACAAAAGTCATTTAAGGGCTTTATTCAAACACCCCTTGGACACTGCCAGGCTTGGGCCACTGAGCAGCTCCCTGGGAAGCTTTGAGCACTCTCTTGGTACAGAAATGCTCCATAACCTCCATTCTGGACCTCTCCTGACACAGCTTTGAGCCATCCCCAAGTGTCCTGAGGCTGGGAGAAGGGCTCAGCACCTCCTTCTCCTCATCCCCTCCTCAGGAAGCTGCAGAGAGCCTGAGGTTGTTCCTCTTCATCCAAAAACGAGCTGGGTGTGTTTGGCTCACAGGAGGCTGAGGATGTCACCAGGGTACAAACACCCCCAGAGGGTGTCACAGGATGGGGATAGGCTCTGATCGGTGTGACAGGATGAGGGACAACAGCCAGAAATTTAACAAACGCCCAAGTTCCACCCCAAAACGGGTGAGAACATCCCATGGAGGGTGGCTGGCCGCGCTGCGGTGCCCCCTGCCCCAGGGAGCGTCCCTCTGCGTGGCCGCGGAATCGGGAGATGCCAGAGCGGGGACACAGCGCGACTGCCACCGCCGGGACTGGTGGCACTGGCATCGTCCCCGCGCGATGTCCTGGTGCCGGTGTCATTGTCCCTGTCCCTGTCCCGGTCCCCGGTGTCCCCGGGTGTCCCGGTGTCCCGGTGTCACTGTCCCGGTGTCCCGGGTGTCCCGAGTGTTCCGGTGCCCCGAGTGTCCCAGGTGTCCCAGGTGTCCCAATGTCACTGTCCCTGTCCCTGTCCCCGTGCCATGTCCCGGTGTCCCGGTGCTGGAGTCCCTGTCCCCGGTGTTCCGGTGTCCCGGGTGTCCCGGTGTCACTGTCCCTGTCCCTGTCCCCGGTGTCCTGGTGTGCCGGAGTCCCTGTCCCTGTCCCCTGCCATGTCCCGGTGTCCCGGGTGTCCTGGTGCCTGTCCCTGTCCCCTGCCATGTCCCGGTGTCCCGGTGTCCCGGTGCCGGAGTCCCTGTCCCTGTCCCCGTGCCATGTCCCGGTGTCCCGGTGCCGGAGTCCCTGTCCCCGGGCTCCCGGTGCCGCGCCGTGCCGGGGCGGGCCGTGCCAGCGCGGTTGCCATGGCGAGGCCCCGCCCGCGGTGACGCGCGCGGTGACGCCGCTCGGTCGCTCGGTGCCCGCTCGGTGGCGGAGGGGGCGGCGCGGCCCCGGGGGCGCCGCGCGGAGCCGCAGCCGGAGCCGCCGCCGCCGCCGCCCCCCGAGCCCAGCATGGTGATGGCCGAGCCCCGGCGGCCCCCGGCGCTGCTGCCCCGCGGGCTCGGGCCCGTCCGCGTCGGCTTCTACGACATCGAGGGCACGCTGGGCAAGGGCAACTTCGCGGTGGTGAAGCTGGCGCGGCACCGCATCACCCGCAGCGAGGTGGGCACGGCGCGGGGGGCGCGGCGGGGCCGCGGGGGCTGCGCGGGGCCGGGGCCGCCGGGGCCGCCGGGGCCGGGGCCGGGGCCGCCGCTTTTGTCCCTTCCGGCACCTCCCGCGGGGACGCGGAGCCCCGGCCGCCGGCCTGGGGGGGTTCTCCCGCCCGCATCCTCCGGGCCAGGGCAGGAGAAGGCGGGCGAGGCCGCGGGGGGATGCCCGAGGATGTCACCCGCGGGATGTCACCGTGCCCCCTCCGGGATGTCACCCCGACGGTGCCACCCCTGGGATGGTGGCATCGCCCCAGGGTGGTGGCATCGCCCCAGGGTGGCACCCCGAGGATGCTCCGCTGCTGCTCCAGCAGCACTTTCTGCTCCCTGCAAAGGGTCGGAGCTTGTGCTGTGCCTGCCGTGGTGCCCTGGGTGTTTTGGGGTTTCCTGACCCGGGCAATGCTGGGTGATCTGTTTCAGCAGAGGAACTTGGTGTGTGTGTGTGTGTGTGTGTGTGCGCGCTGAATTCTCCAGCACGGCATCCTCCAACTTCACCAAATCCAACCATTTTTAGCCCCTTTGTTTCACCGCCCCCGTGTATTACCCGGTGATTATTGTTAATACCTGGTGCTTTACCTAAAACAGAAATGATTGTCAGTCTGCCTGGGTGAAAATGGAGTCGTGTTCACTTTAAAAAAAAAAAAAAAAAAAAGGAAAGAAAAAAAAAGAGGTATTTGATGAGAGTAATGGCTCTGGAGGATCAGCTTCCTCTTCTGTTTTAGGTAGTTTTAGTTGCTACACCTAGAGGTGAGCTTTTTGCAAGGCTCTCTTCTGGTCGCTTTCATTGTTGACTGAAGAGGTTCCTGCTGCTCTGTACTTGACCAAAGTCATTGAAAGCCCGTCCCAAGCACGGCCTGGAAGTGAAACAGACCCGCAGTAATTCAGAGGGGCTGCAGGTATCCATCACTGCGGGAAAATCATCCCTTGAGGAATGGGAGCATTCCTGAAATCTGGAGCTCCGCTGAGCGCGGCAGTGCCCTGGCTGTGATTGATGAGCTCCGCATCGCAGGGGTGAAACAAAGTTCTGCTCTCGCCTCATTTCTCAAGTTCATCATCAACTCGGCTCCTTCTGAGCCCTCCCTTGCTCCTCGAGCGGTGCCAGCGCTGCCTCTCCAAGTTTGGGGCCATGTGCCAGAATTGCAAATGCTCCACTTGAAGATCCTCGCTTGTCGTTGCTCCTCAGCCCTCGTTTCTTTGGCAGGCTTTGTGATGGAGACGAAAACTTCAATCTTCGTTTTCATTGTCGTTTTAGAAAGCCTGTTTGTTTAGCATTGTTGGAAATAACAACAGAAAACACAGAGCTTAAAAAGCTCCCCAATTCCTGGATGGTTCTTTCATCTGTGTCCTAAGGAACTGCTGAATTCTGGTATCCTGAATTTATTTTCACCAGTTTTTCTGTCCAGCCTGCAGCCTTTTTCTCTTCCTCGGATTTTTACAGCAAATTCGCCTGTGTGCTGGAGGATTTTTTAGTCAAGATCTTTGATTTTTTTGAGTCAGCTCTGATTTCTGCAGTGAGGGATGCAAGAGTGTTTTTCTGGAACTGAACTGCTGACTTGGTTGCTGGAAGTATTTACACAATCTCTGAGGAAGGGGAACCCTGTTAAGATCACTTCTGGTGATGTCAGAG
The DNA here is from genome assembly GCF_047830755.1 of Zonotrichia albicollis. Lineage (NCBI taxonomy): Eukaryota > Metazoa > Chordata > Aves > Passeriformes > Passerellidae > Zonotrichia > Zonotrichia albicollis. The sequence goes on along the minus strand of NC_133845.1, from coordinate 1,731,710 downwards.
GAAATTAATTCCAGCCAAATACTCTTTGGAATAAGCAATTCCAGCTCACCTGATTGTTGGGTCCCTGAGCACCCAGAGTGGAAATCCTGCTCGGTAATGGCTCCAGCCTGAGGGGTCTGCATATTTCAAGGTTCATATAAACTGTTGGTTAAGTTCCAGTGGAAGAATATTCAGTTTTTAGGTCTGGAAGGGCTGTGCTGGTGCTGAGGTTTGCTAAAATCCTGTTTTAAAAGGACTCCTTGTCAAAGTTTCTCCTGAATCTCTTGATTTGAACCCTTTAGATTCGCAACCTGTTTGTTGTTGGGATTTTCTAGCACTGGCACTTTGAAATTGTGTTTTATATGACTTCGACCTTTAAAATCTTCGCTTTTATTTTTTAACACAACTCTGCCTAGCCAACAGCCATCAAATTAAAAAAGATGGGCTCTTATTACCTCGAAAGCAGCACTTATGGATTGTGTACAATCCGCCCTTTCTATGGAAAGACTGCAGGTGAGAAAATAAAATCGTTGCCATAAATTGTGAGCAGAGGTGGAAATTAAATGGAAGCAAACATGAAGCAGGAGAACAGCACGGGGTGTGTGCAAACAAAATCAGAAATCAGAACTTGAATGAAGGCACGTTCTAAACAACCATGCAGAAGTGTGAAAGTTGGGAAACATGGGATTAATAAAGATATTGAGTGATAAAGATATAATGAATAAATCGGTTAATTAAAGATATTAGGAATAGAGGTGCTGCCTGACCCTTTTGACTGCCAGTCCACCCAGGTGTGTGACTAATAAAGATATTAGGTGATAAAGATGCCAGGAATAAATGAATTAAATAAAGGTATGTAGGCATAGAGGTGCTGCCTGACCCTTTTTATTGCCAGTCCATCCAGAGGGGTGTTAATAAAGATATTAAATGATAAAGATATCAGGAATAAATAAATTAATAAAAGATGCTAGGAATAGAACATTTTTACTGCAAATTCACCCAGGGGGGATTTATAAAGATATCAGGTGATAAAGATATCAGGAATAAATAAAATAGAGAAAGATTGCAGGAATAGAGGTGCTGCCTGACCCTTTTTACTGGCAGTCCACCCAGAGAAGAAATTAATAAACAGATGATTAAGATATCAGGAATAAATAAAATAAAGAAAGATTGTGGGAATAGAGGTGCTGCCTGACCTTTTTTGCTGCCAGTCCACTTGGAGGGGGATTAATAAAGATATTAAATGATAAAGATATTAGAAATAAATAAATTAATTAAAGAAATTAGAACTAGAGGTGCTGCCTGACCCTTTGGGAGGCTGACCCCGACCTTTGCCTGCCTTGTTTGGGTGTTTGGTGCCATTTGAGTGCAGCCCACGTGGCTTTTTGCTGCCACGCTCCATCCTTGATCCTGCTGCCCAGAAATCCTGTGATCCCAGGGCAGCTCCTGCTAACGAGGCGTGGAAATGAGCGGAGATCGGCCTGCAGGGAACGGGAATCGTCATGGGGAGGTTGGGGGGATTTGATTCTGGTGAAATGGGGATGGGGATGGAATTGGGAAAAGGTTTGGGGTGTAGGGAAAAAGTTTGGAACATAGGGAATAAGGAAAAGGTTTGGAATGTAGGGAATAGGGAAAAGGTTTGGAATGTAGGGAATAAGGAAAAGGTTTGGAATGTAGGGAACAGGGAAAAGGTTTGGAATGTAGGGAAGTTTGGAATGTAGGGAATTGGGAAAAGGGTTGGAGTGTAGGGAATAAGGAAAAGGTTTGGAGAAAGTTTGGAATGTAGGGAAGTTTGGAATGTAGGGAAGTTGGAAAAGGTTTGGAATGTAGGGAATTGGGAAAAGGTTTGGAATGTAGGGAATAGAGAAAAGATTTGGAATGTTAGGAATTGGGAAAAGGGTTGGAGTGTAGGGAATAAGGAAAAGGTTTGGAACATAGGGAATAAGGAAAAGGTTTGGAGTGTAGGGAATAGGGAGAAGGTTTGGAGTGTAGGGAAGTTTGGAATGTAGGGAAGTTGGAAAAGGTTTGGAATGTAGGGAATTGGGAAAAGGTTTGGAATGTAGGGAATTGGGAAAAGGTTTGGAATGTAGGGAATAGAGAAAAGATTTGCAATGTTAGGAATTGGGAAAAGGGTTGGAATGTAGGGAGTAAGGAAAAGGTTTGGAATGTAGGGAAGTTTGGAATGTAGGGAACAGAGACAAGATTTGGGATGTAGGGAAAAGGTTTGGAGTGTAGGTAATTGGGAAAAGGTTTGGAATGATGGAAAGTTGGAAAATGTTTGGAGTGTAGGGAATAGGGAAATGGTTTGGAGTGTGTGGAAGTTTGGAATGTAGGGAATTGGGAAAAGGTTTGGGATGTAGAGAATAGAGAAAAGGTTTGGAGTGTAGGGAATAAGGAGAAGGCTTGGAATGTAGGGAAGTTTGGAATGTAGGGAAGAGGGAAAAAGTTTGGAAGGTAGGAAAAAGGGAAAAGGTTTGGAGTGTAGGGAATAGAGAAGAGGTTTGGAATATAGGGAAGTTTGGAATGTAGGTAAATTGGAAAAAGTTTGGGATGCAGGGAATGGGGAAAAAGTTTGGAGCAGTGAAGGTGCTGCTTGGAAAACGCAGGGAGTTTGGGAACCCAGCCCTAAATCCCTAATTAACCCCTTCCCCAGGATTAATCCCCTGCAGAGGAGCTCTGCTCGCTGCTCCCCAGGGGAAAACCAAACCCGGCTCCCCCTGTGCTCCCACATGTGCCTTCACCCGGCTGCACTTACAGGAATTTGTGGTTTTCTCTGGTAAAAGTCCGGAAAATGAGCCTGCAGGTTTGGTCTGTGGCACCAGCTGAGGTGGGCTCAGGTGTTTGCAGAGTGAACAACCCCAGCAGAGACAGCAGCTCCCTGTGCCACACAACAGAATGTGGAGTTTTTCCAGCCTGCACCAGTTGTGTTGGTTAATTTTAATGCTTTTTATCTCTTTTAAGAATGCCTTGGGTTAACAAATCTGGATTTCTGTAACCTGCAGGGACGAAGCGCTGTTTGAATGTGAATTTGTAGCAGGAGGTTGTGTTGTGGTTTTGGTGGTTTTTTTTTTTGTTTTTGTTCGAGTGTTTGCTTTTTGCCTTTGTTTTTCCTTTCAAGAATTAAATGTATAAAACAAAACAATGGAAAGTGACGGTTGGAGTAGCTGAGGAGCAGAACAACTTTCATCTTCCCTTGACAAGCGTTTCATCCTCACTCCTTGGCAGCTGCAGTTCCCAGATGTCAGGGGAGGACTGAGCAAACTCCCATTCCCTGGGCCCTCAGTGGAAGGGGGAAGGAAATAAGAAATAAGTGCAGTTCCTTGGCTTTTTAAATGAGAAGGACCCATTCAAACTGCAAAGATATCTTGGAATTTAACTCCTTAAGCAGCAAAACCTGGTGGCAGGGGGAGATCAGGGATCCCCTTTTGGTTTTCCTTGTCAGGTGAAGGATATTTAATGACATTATATCTTGACATTATATCTTGAAATTTGGGATTTTTTTTTTTTGTTGTTTGTTTCAGACTGTTGCCAGTAATTGTTGGCAAGCTGCATGTTTAGGAACAAAACACACTTCTCACATAGGAAACTGCTCTGTGCCTTGAAGGAGCTTCCCCACCTCTAAGAATTACATCCCTTTTCCTGTCATCCAGAGACAGCCGAGCTCCAGAAGGAGCTGCTGAGTTCCCTGCTCCTCCCCACATCCCTGGGAAGGCTTCGCTGGATTTTCAGTACTTTTCAGTGGTTCTTCTGTAAAATCCTCCCCTGGTCCTGGCAAGATGAAAATGCAGAATGAGCTGAGGTGTTTGATCTGCGTTTGAGTGGAGGAGCTGCTGCTCTGCTGTGGTTTATCCATTTTATGGGTGAATTTCCTGCACACTTGGAGTTGTTCATTTTCCTGGGAGTTGGGGAAAGAAAAGAGATTTTAAAGAAGGAAAATCAGAGTGAGTTGATGTTAACAAGTAGTTAATTGTGAACTCAGGTGGGCCCACAGTCAGTGTTAGCAGATATATCCATATTAGCAGATATATCCATTTTATGGATAAATGTCATGCACACTTGGAGTTTTACATTTTCCTGGGAGTTGGGGTAAGAAAAGGGATTTTTAAAGAAGGAAATTCAGAGTGAGCTGAATAAGTCACAGTTAATTGTGAGCTCAGGTGGGCCCACAATCACTGTTAACAGGTATAGCCATTTTATGGACAAATGTCATGCACACTTACAGTTTTACATTTTCCTGGAAGTTCAGGAAAGAAAAGAGATTTTAAAGACGGAAAATCAGAGTGAGTTGATGTTAACAAATAGTTAATTGTGAGCTCAGGTGGGCCCACAATCAGTGTTAGCAGGTATATCCATGTTAGCAGGTATATCTATTTTATGGACAAATGTCTTGCACACTTTGAGTTGTACATTTCCCTGGGAGCTGGGGAAAGAAAAGAGATTTTAAAGAAGGAAAATCAGAGTGAGCTGAGGTCAGTAAATAGTTAATTGTGAGCTCAGGTGGGCCCACAGTCAGTGTCAGCAGATAATGATGCTCACCTCCCATGGATTTCTGTCTCTCCCCTGTTCAGTAGTTTGTGAAATTCTGTCATAATTGGAAGCCTTAGTGGAACTCTCATTGTTTGCTCCTGCTCCAGCATTAGCACAGTGACATTCAGGCTGAATAAACACCACTTCTATATTCAGCATCTTTAGCATTTTTACCCTTTGCATGTGCAGGGGCTGAATTTTCCCTTTCTTCTTGGTTTCAACTTTAAATTTCTTCTGCTGCAGCTTTTTAATCCCTTCAGCATCTAGAGTTATCTTCCCTTTGCATTTATTGGTTAAACAAGGTCAGCAGGGCCAGGATGAGTTTTGTGAATTAACTGAGATGTGTTTGCAGGGTTTGACTGATAAATTCATCAGCAGAGTTTTTCCTCTGAAGGGATGAACTGCAGATCCCCTTCTAGAACAGCATCTCAATTAATTAAACATGTCACACACACAACTGTGCATGGATCCCCTTGTTTTTTTTGTGGAGATCCCCACTGGATTGTTTGTGTGGAGCCAAGTTTTTCTCCTAAAATATCATTTTGTGGGACTCGGATTTGTCACCTTGGCTCCAGAAATGGGCACCACTAAGATTTAAATCACTGCAAATTGTTGATTTAAGAGCACCCGGAGCACTGGCTTCTCTCACCTGTTCTGTGCCTTCCACTCCATGGAAAATCTGCGGTTTTTTCATGAAAAATCTGCTTTTTCTCATGGAAAATCAGTTTTTTCTCACTGAAAACCTGCTTTTCCTCACGTGCTGCTGTGGGTGATATCCCTGCAGCCCCTTGGAGGGACCCCAGACCCTTCCAGTGCTGCCCTGCTCTATTTTCCAGCCTGGGATTTGCATTCCAGTGACCTGGGGCTGCATTTTCCCTTCCCAACGAGGGGGAACTCACCTCGGGGGAGTTTTTAAACCTCATTTTTGCCCTTGGTCTGCAGGTGGCAATAAAAATCATCGACAAATCTCAGCTGGATGCTGTGAACCTGGAGAAGATCTACAGGGAGGTGCAGATCATGAAGATGCTCGACCACCCACACATCATAAAACTCTACCAGGTGGGCTCAGAGGGGCTTTTCCCCTTTTTTTCCTTTCTTTCCCCCCTTTTTCCCACTTTTTTTCCCCTCTCTTAATTCTGCTAAACAAAAATGAAGATCCCACTTAAGACCAGTTCAGCTTTAAATTAATTTTATGGTGATGCTTGGGTGGTGCTCACTCCTTCAGTGACTGGCTAAAAATGCATTGGATAAATGAGTTTATTTTTAAAATTCAAGTTGTCTCCCTGGTGTGCTTTTATTTGTGAGCAGTCTCTTGGGACTTTCAGGCCCATTCATAAATAAAATGCAAAATCAAATTCACAAAGCTCTTGCTGAAATGTTTCTCTGAGGTTGTTGAAATAAACCCAAAATACCTTGAAATTGTCCTGAAACCTGAAATGACTTTTTGAAGTGGAGGATTTTTAATTCTCAGTGAATCTTTTGATTATTTTGTTTGCGCACATGGGAAGATTGTGAAATTCCAGGTGTGAGGCAAAACTTTCGCAGCTTTAGGAGAGAACCATAAAAATAAAGATTCTTTTGGGTGGTTTTTTGGCTTTTTTTGCTTTTCCCACGATCCCTCACGTGTGATTTCTGCATCCACAGGTGATGGAGACCAAAAGCATGCTGTACCTCGTGACAGAATTTGCCAAAAATGGGGAGATTTTTGGTAAGCAGGAGAATATTTCCATGTTCAGCTTTTCAGTGCACTCCTGGTGTCTGTGTCAATGTGGGCCTGTTCTTAGATTTCGTATTTCTGTGCACCTGCAGAGTTAAAACCCTTTTAGTTTTAAATTCTATTTCCTCTGTTTCAGTTGGTCTCCACTGCCTCTTGTCCTTTTGCTGGGATTTGTCTTGGGACAAAATCCTGCTGCTTTGGCTGCGAATCTAAAATCACTTCTGGCTTCTATTTTATTATAATATAATTTAAAATTGTATGAAATTGTATACATATATACACATTGTATGTATAATGTACGTTATTTTATCTATTCAATGTGTATTATATAATACATATAGATTGTATATATACCATATGTATTATATAATTACATTATACACATATATATTGTATTCATCATATACATTATATATACTATAATATATATTATATACTATATTATATAATATATATAATATAATATATATTATAATATTATTACTATAGTATACTATATATTATACTATTATTACTATAGTATATACATAATATACATTATATTATAATATATTATATACTATACATTATATTAATTATGTATATACAATAAAGAAATACAATATAATTATGATATTATTATAAATAAAAATATATAAATAAAATAATTATACTAAAATTAAAATTAGTTTTATTAAGAATAAAAATCAGAAAAATTTAAATTTATTACATTTTACATTGTCATTATTATACAATATAAATATATATAATTATAGATATTATAGCAGGTCCCTGGTGTCCCCAGCAGGTCTCTGGGCAGTGGCTGCTGTGCCCAGGGCTGGCACCGTGCCCCCATCCCTGTTTGCCCTCTGGTTAATGCACAACCCCAGGAGCTGCAGCAGGGACGGGGCCGATCCCAGAACCAGGGATTTGCTCTGGGTTTGGGATCTCTCAATAAATCCTGGCAGGGCACAAAAGCCAAGGCCAGCTTGGCTGCACGAATGATGGGGAAGAGGAAACAGGAAAGCCTGATCAATAGGATTGCCTGGCGAAAGATTTTGAGAATATGGAAACTATGAGCGAGATTTGAATGAAAGCAAGCTTTGAGATATTTTATTTACTAAAGCACTGGGAAACAATGGTGTGGCTGCTGAAGGTGATCCCCTTTGGATGGAACAACACCCTCTGCTTGCAGACAGGCCCAAGGGTCAGAGCAGACCCTGCCAGCTTGGCAGAAGGGGCCCAAAGAGGAGTTTTTAGGGTTTAAAATGGAACACAGGATGGTAATGTAATGATTCTTATAGGCTGTATGGAAATGCTGTAGGATTTGTATCTTGTACTAGATTGGTTAGTGAGAATCTGAATATTCAACACAGAAGAAGATTTATTGACTTGGAATGGGAATGTCGCTCTCTCTTTACCTTTTTATGCTCTCACCCCTTCTACTCTCTCACCCTCTTACCCTCTCTCCCCCTCTCTTCTCTCAGGCCTGCTCTGAGCTGGGCCTGGCAGCTCCCAGCAGGAACCTGCACCCAGGCCCTTTGCAATGAACCCCAAGTTTCAAAAGGTCCCTGCACCCTTTGCAATAAACCCCAAATTCCACAACCAGAAGATTTATTGTATTGTAACGGGAACCTCACTCTCTCATCCTCTTTACCACTCTCTTTATCTCTCTCACCCTCTCTCAGGCCTGCTCTGAGCTGGGCCTGGCAGCTCCCAGCAGGGCCCTGCACTTCGCCCTGTGCAATGAACCCCAAATTCCACAACCAGAAGAAGATTTATTGTATTGTAATGGGAATAAACCCTGCCTGGCAGCTCCCAGCAGGGCCCTGCACCCACCCTGGCCCTTTGCCATGAACCCCAAGTTCCAAAAGATCCCTGCACTTGGCCCTTTGCAATAAACCCCAAATTCCATGACTAGAAGAAGATGTATTGTATTGTAACAGGAATCTCACTCTCATCCTCTTTCCCACTCTCTTTATCTCTCTCTCCCTCTTTGGGGCCTGCTCTGAGCTGTGCCTGGCAGCTCCCAGCAGGGCCCTTTGCAATAAACCCCAAATTCCAAGCCCTGGCTTCAAAAATCTCATCTCCCTCCATCGCCACCGTCCTACCCTGACGCTCCTGCCATGAACTCGTGCTGCATTGCCAACAAATGCTGGATTAACAGCTCGGGCCTAATTGAGTTTGTGCCTTTGATATCTGACTTCACCTTGCTGTCATATGATTTGTCAGTCACTCTGTGCCTGAGTGATATTTAGCTTGCAAATATTATGATCTCCCCTTACTGCCAGGCTTTTGTTTGTTCTTGTGCTTTGCCAAGTGAAACCAGCTGAGAGTGTGTGAGCTGCAGCTCCCTCAGACCAGCTCTGACCACAGAGAAGAGTGGAAATGAAAACATTGCCAGAGTTACAAAGCCCCTAAATGATACCTGAATTAAAAATCCTATAAAACACAGGCTAACAAAGACCCATAAATGGCATTTTAATTAAAAATCCCATAAAACACAGGCTAACACAGCCCCTTAAATGATATTTGAATTAAAACTCCTATAAAACACAAGCTAACAAAGCTCCCTAAATGATAGGTGAATTAAGTCCTATAAAATACAGGTTAACACAGCCCCTTAAATGATATTTGAATTAAAAATCCTATGAAACACAAGCTAACAAAGCTCCCTAAATAATACATGAATTAAGTCCTATAAAACACAGGCTAACACAGCCCCCTAAATAATATTTGAATTAAAAATCCTATAAATCACAGGCCAACCAAGGCAGGTTTGGAGCTGTGCTGGGCAAGGTGCTGCTGCTGGGAATCTGATGCTGCACAAGTGCTGCAGAAGATAAAATTAATCACTATAAAATTAATCCAAATAAAATTAATCCCTATAAAATCTCTGCTCTGGCTGCTCCTTGGCCATTGTCAGCATTCTTTGTGGGGTGTTCTGAGCCCATCCCAGCCCCTGATTCTCTGATTTTCCCCCCAAAACAGGGGTTTTTAAAGCTGCTCCCTCAGCCAGCTGCTGCTGCTCCCCTTGTTTTTGTTCCTGAGGATAAATGGAGGTTTTGGTTTCAGGGCTGCCATTGGTTTTTACAATGTAATCAAATATGAAAACAAAATGTTCTCTGTGCCTGTGACGCAGCGGAGAGGAGAGAGAGGTCAGCATGGCACCTTTGGGGCGCTGCTTTTATTCCCAGAAATTAAAAATAAAATACATTTATCCATCACACAGCCTCTGCTGAGGCTTCAGAGGGTGAGGTGTGATGTGAAACTTGAGAGGAATTAAAGCTTGAAGTGTTCAGGATGGTGAAGTAAATTATTCCAAGTGTTCCTCATCAATTGTGGTGTGGAAATATTGTGGAAATATTGACCAGGTAGCTGCAGAAGGAGGAGCAGAAAAGAGTTTCCTCTTTTTTGCCATTTTTTTGGAGGTTTGAGTGGGAGAGCAGCAAGCTGGAAACTGGTTTGAGTTCCCTTGTGCTAATTATTTGGAAAAAATTAAATTTCACTGTTGTTGCTTGCTGCCCAGTCCATTTAAACCTGAATTGTTTGATTTGTGATGGTTTGAGTTCCCAGGTTGTGAAAATACTGACCAGGTGGCCGTAAAAGAAGGAGCAGAGAAAAATTTCCTATTTTTGTCCATTTTTTTGAAGGGTTGAGTGGCAGAACAACAAACTGAAAGTTGGTTTGAAGTTCCTTGGTGCTGATTATTGGGAAGAAATAATTGAGTTTCAAGCTCGTTGCCTAAATCCATTTAAACCTGATTTGCTTGTTTTCTGCTGCTTTTATTTCTCAGATTTCCATGAGTGCTATTGTGAAAATATTGTAAAAATATTATAAGTAAAAAAAATATTATAAGTAAAAAAATTCTGAGCAGGTAGCCATAGAAGAAGGAATATTAAAATATTATGAAAAATATGAACTATTATGCAAATGAAAATTTATGAAAATAGGATAAAAATATTGACCAGGTAGCTGTAAAAGAATAGAAAAAAATTTCCTTATTTTTTCCATTTTTTCAGAGATTTGGCTGGGAGAACAACAAGCTGGAAGCTGATTTTATTGGGGAGAAATCACTGAGTTTCACGATTGTTACTTGCTGCCCAGCCTGATTTAAACCTGATTTATCAGAGTTCTGCTGCTTTTATTTCCCAGATTACCAACAAAATAATCTCAAAAATATGAAATATTAGGAAAATATTATGCAAGTGTAAATATTGACCCGGTAGCTATAAAAGGAAAGAAAAATTTTCCTTATTTTTTCCATTTTTTCAGCAAGTCGGCTGTGAGATGAAGAGCCTGGAAAACTTTGATTTTTTTCCTTGTGCTAATTTTTTGGGGTGAAACCATTAAAAATGAGCGTTGCTGCCTGCTGTCCGGGCTGATTAAAGCAGATTTGGTTAATTTGGGGTGGTTTATTTGCATTTCCCAGATTACCTGGCCAGCCACGGGCGCCTGAGCGAGGCCGAGGCGCGGCGCAAGTTCTGGCAGATCCTGTCGGCAGTGGAATATTGCCACGGCAGGAAAATCGTGCACAGGGACCTCAAAGCTGAGAACCTCCTGCTGGACAACAACATGAACATCAAAATAGCAGGTATTCCGCTTGATTTTGATAGCATTTTTTTATAAAATCCCCCTTTGGTGCTGCCTGAGATTCCGTCGTGGTTTTCCACGTGAATTTTTCGCCATGGTGGGTGTCAAAGTCCATCCAAGTTTCCAATATTAACTTCCAGAAAAACAAAAAAAAAACCAAAGAAAAATTATTTCATTATAAACATTTTATAATATTACATACATTATATATATATAATTAATATATATTATTATATATATTAATTATATATAATATATAGACATTGTAATATATATAGACATTATAATGTATCTGGACATTATAATAGCTATAGACATTATATATATATTATATATAATGTTTATAACTATATAGACATTATATATAATATATATAATGTCTATATATTTTCTATATTAATAATATATATAATATATACATTATTATATAGAGACATTATATAGGTATTATATATATTAGTAGTATATATTGTTATATATATTAATAATATATATAACATATATAGGCATTGTAGTATATATAGACATTATAATGTATCTAGCCATTATAATAGTTATAGACATTATATATATTATTAATATTATATATATTAATTATATATAATATAGAGACATTATAATAGTTATAGGCCTTATATATATATTAGTAGTATATATTGTTATATATATTAATAATATATAACATATATAGGCATTGTAATATATGTAGACATTGTAATGTATCTAGCCATTATAATAGTTATAGACATTATATATAATATATATATAAATATGTATTAATTATATATATAATATATTGAGACATTATAATGTATATAGACATTATAATAGTTATAGACATTATATATAATATATATAAATATGTATTAATTATATATATAATATATTGAGACATTATAATATATATAGACATTATAATGTATATAGACATTATAATAGTTATGGACATTTTTTTGTGGATATATAGACATTATAATGTATATAGACATTATAATAGTTATGGACATTTTTTTAAAGCTGCCAGATGTTCAGGTTAAAACAGAGTTAATCAAATAACTTCTTTCAACATTAAGGAAAAAAAAAAAACAACTCAAAATGGGAGCTTATTGATTTTTTTGTTCCTTTTTGCATGCATGATTTCACTTTAATTATAAATTTAGACACAGCAGATGTTGCTAGCAATAGAAATCATTTTCATTACAATTCCACGGATCCTTCCATGCTGCCTTTAGCCCAGAGAGGCTGGAGATGGGTAAAATAGAGAATTTCTTGATTTGGGAGGCTGTATTCAGTCTGAGGGCTGCCAGTCACCTGCCTAACACAGGAATTCAGATTTCTGCTTGTTTTCCTCTCAGCTCCTGCATCCTGAGCCTTTCCTGCCCTGGATGTCCTGAGCACTGCAGGGATGCAAAAATTACCCCCAGAGCATCTCAGGAGAGCCAGGAGCTGTTCTGGCACGGGAAATTTCATATTTAAGTGATAATTTGGGGTATTTCAGCTCTTTTCCAGCTGAATTCCAGGGCTGAATTCCTGCCTAACACAAGAATTCAGATTTCCAGAGTGACCTCTCCTTGTTTTCCTCTCCGCTCCTGCATCCTGGGCTTTTCCTGCCCTGGATGTCCTGAGCACTGCAGGGATGCAAATCCCTTGGGAGATCATCTCAGGACAGCCAGGAGCTGTTCTGGCACTGGGAATTCACATTTCAGTGATAATTTGGGGCAATTTCAGCTCTTTTCCATAGGAAAGGCTCTGGACCTGAGGTTCTCTCTCAGGAGCTCCACCTTGGTTGCTCCCAGGTGAGCCAGGGGCAATTTCAGAATTTCCCTCACCTGATTTTCCATGCTGGACTGAGCTCCTGCCTTGTGGAATTTGCAGGCAGCCCCAAAATGGGAAGGGATGAGATTCTTGCCTCCATGATTCAGAGGGGCTGATTGATTATTTTAAGATATATATTATATTAAAAGAAAACGATGTGTTAGAACTATACTGGAAATGGGATGAGGAGATTCCACCAGCTCTGTCCTGCACGGAGTTAATTACAGGTGGGCTGTAAATGAGCCCGTGGACTGGTTCCTCCGTGGATCTCAGTCCTTATCAGGTTGATAAGAGCTCTCCATGTCCAGCCTGGCTGCTGAAGGAGCTGGAGGAAAGTTCAGGCCGCTGGGAGCTTTGCAGTGATTTGTGCCGAGTCAGTGGTTGGGTTTTTCAGTGCAGAGGAGAGGGATGACGAGCTGCCCTGGGTTTGTCTGGGGTTTTTGGGGTTATCTGGTCTGTGCTCGTCCCTGGAACAGCCTCTTCCAGTTGTTCATCATGCTCATGGCTCATTTATCAGGCTGGGGAAGGGCAGAGGGCAGCCAGGATCCCAGCTCTGATAGCTGAGGTTTTCCTCTGGTTTCAGGTCGTGTAGGAATTGAAAAAAACAGCGCAAAAACTGATGAATTATTTTGATAAAGCTCTTCTTAGCTTCCAGTGGGCCTCTTGGTTTGTTCTGCTGCTTCCAAGGCTTTTATTGAAGCTTTTTGCTCCTCAAGAATGCAACATTTTTATCAAACACTCAGACATGCACAAAGTCACCTCTCTTGGTTCTTTCTGCTGCTTCCAAGGCTTTTATTGAAGCTTTTTGCTCCTCAAGAATATGACAGTTTTTAGTCAAACTGAAGCAAACTGAAACATGCACAAAGTCACCTCTGTGTTTCAGCCACCAGGAGAATAAACTAACATTCAAAAATGTCCCAAAACCTGTGGGTTTTGCCACCTCTGATGCCTGAGGCTGGACTGAAATCCAGTTTTGGGTTAATATTGCTCTACAAGGACAGGGACAAGCGGAATTTTAAGGATCTTTTCTCTCTAACTGGACAACAGGCAGGGGACGAGTAAAGAATTTGAGGTGAGAGCTTTGATAGGTTTATTTTGTGAAAGATATGAGGTAGTTGGGATTAAAGCCCTCAAATTTCAGTGGAAGTAGCAAAACTGAAGGTATCAGTGAGCTGAAATGTCCATTAGAAGGGGGAAGGCCCATTGGCAGGGGAGGAATTCCCTGCCAGGTTTATTGTGGAATTTGTGCTCAGCACTGGCAGGGCAGTTCTGCCTGGTTATTCCCAAAGTTCAGCAGCTGCATTATTGCCATGTCCTTTGGTTTTGCTGCTTTTTGAGGGCATCATCTGAGGCATTTCAGCTCTCTCTGAGCTCCACCAGCCAGAAATCCACCCGTGAAACCCAAACCCAGCTCGGAACGGGGACCCAGCTCCCGTTTTTGTTCCCAGCCCCAGATTGAGGTGCTGCAGGGAATTGTGGCGCCCTGCAGCTTGCAGCAGCCCAGGTAGGCAGGGACTGTTATTTTGAAGGAGGCTGGAGCTGCTGCTGGACAGGGAAATGTGCATTGACGTCAGGAGAGGCTGCTCAGCACTCAGCCCCTGAAGTGGGTCAGGTTTGCCCACTCATACCTTGCCTTTATCAGCACCTCTGTGCCCATTATCTGCCAGGCTCACGTTTCTCCTCCGACAAAAGCTCCCTGTGGCTCTCTGCAAGGCAAGGCAGATTGAGTTCTGCCCCTGGTTTGAGGAGAATGGATTAATTATAGCTCTGGAGCTCCTTCTGGGAGGCTCCTGGAGGCACCAGGGAGAGGCTCGGCAGGAGCTGCAGTTCCTCTGCCGTTCCTCACGGTGCACACGGGGCTGGAAGCTCGGGCTGGTTTTCCCATTTTTAAGGGGAAAACAGATTCCATTGGCGTGATGTGCGCTCGAAAAAATGATACCTTCGAAATTGAGGATTATTCTGAAGGGGGTAATGAGATTGAGAAACCAAATACCGCAACTGTGCAGAGCCAATATTTGCAGATTGCACAAACACAGAGTTTATTCAACTGAACACAATGCTGCAAATGATGGCCTTTTTTTGGGCTTTGTGTTGTTTGGTTTTTTTTTTATTTTAACGTGCAGATTCAGGGAAATGTTAAGGAGATCACTCCATTATATAATCTAAGTCCTCTGGTAATGAGCCCAATTTCAGTCCTTTTAGAATTCTGTGGCTGGCATATGTTTGTTTCATTTTGGTTTTTTTTCAGGGCTGGCACATTTTTTCCCTCGAATATCAGCGATCTTTCCTCTGGAGTGAGACATTTTTGGGGTTAAAAATGACCACTTTGGATCCAGAATGGCTGTGACAGAGCAGCAATGGCAAAAGAGGAACAAGGTGGAAGGGGGAGAATGAGAGACTGATGATTTTTGAACTGAATCCTGGCCACTCCAAAAAATGGGGCAACTCCACTGACAGTGCAGTAATTAAAAATTGAGGAAGCCCCATGGAGCAAGCATCCAGGATCCTGACTAAATCCTGATTTTTTTTTTCTTTGAGAGGGTTTTCATGGATGTTATCCATGCTGGAGTGCTTACAAATTGTTTCCCAGCCATTTGTGTGGGGAGAATAATGGAGACAAAAGGGGTGAGCACAAGAAGTTGTGTCCCCTAACAAATAACGCTGATCTCCCCCACCCAGGGAATTATTTTGTCCAACAGCAGAGCAGAGTTGGGTTCTTTAAAGCTAAGAGCCAGTTGGTGACATACAGAGCACTGGTTTAATTCCTGTATCACATGAAGAAGCCCAGTGCCAGTCAGGAGGTGTCTGGCAGTGCTTTGTGCTGCTGAAATTCAGATCTGAAGGATTCTGGTGGTCCATTGGTCATGAAAAGGGAAGAAATTGGAGCTTTAGGAGTGCAGGGCTGAGGCAGAGTGGGGAAATCACGGTCCAGGTGCACAGGAGAGCACTGCAGGCTCAGGAATTCCCTCTGGCTGTGGCTGCTCCTCCTGGTAGCAATTCCTGGATTTTCCAGTGAAGCTCAGTCGTCTGTGCTGTCGCACAGAGCCAGCCAAGAGCTGCTCTCCAGCCAGTTCAGCACTGCAAGTTCTGCCCTTCTCCTGCTCTGAGGGGCCAGCAGCACCTCCAGGCTGTGTCCTTGCTCCTGAGGTCCGGAAATAAAACCTTTCCGTGTCACAAAATTCATCATCTAAAAATATTAATAACATAAACCTGGGACTTCTCTTGCGTTGGCTCTGTTCTTTTTGCTGCTAAGATTTCTTCGTGTTTCTCTTTGGTGACCAGAGTTAGAACCATTATGTGTCACAAAATTCATCCTCTTAAAAAATATTAATGACATAAACCTGGGGATTCTTTTACATTGGTGTTTTGCTGCTCAGATTTCTTCATGTTTCTTTTTGGTGACCAGAAATAAAACCTTTATGTGTCACAAAATTCATCATCTAATGATAATAATAGCATAAACCTGAGGCTTCTCTTACATTGGCTTTTTGCTGCTCAGATTTCTTCATGTTTCTCTTTGGTGGCCAGAAATAAAACCTTTATGTGTCACAAAATTCATCATCTAATGATGATAATTATATAAACCTGAGGCTTCTCTTACATTGGATTTCTTCATGTTTCTTTTTGGCGATTTCTCCAAAGAGGTGGCTTTAAATCCCAATCTGGACAGGCAGAGAATGTCACTTTTTTTAGGATTTGAAATCCTTGTGCTCCCAAGCAGGTCACGCTTTCTTTAGCTGTGCTTACAAATAAATGTTCTTGTACTTGTGAATCTGATAGGAAGATTTATGAGGGTGGCACCCGAGGGAGAGCTGCAGCTCTGAGATAAGAACCTGATGTTTATCTGCACTACGAGGATGTTGAAAACCTGACAAATCCGAGATAAGTGAGGGCAGAAATCAGATTTAAGGACACCTACACGGGGTGGCAAAATGCTCCTGGGGAGAGCAGGAATGGCTCCGTGCTTCTGAGGCATTGTCACCGTGGCCGAGGCAATCCTGTGGGGAGAAAAGGGGAATAATGATAAAAAAAAATCACAGCAGCAGTCTGGCTGTGATAGGGGAAAAGGGGAAATGGGGAAAAAGGGGGAAAAGGGGGGAAAAAGGAAAAGGGGAAGAGGAAGAAAGGGGAAAGAGGTAAAAAAGAGGAGAGGGGGAAAAGGGAATAGGGGAAAAGGGGAGAAAGATGAAAAAAGGGGAGAGGGGAAAAGGGGGAAAGGGGTAGAGGTGAAAAAAGGGAAAAGGGGAAAAGAGGGAAAAAAGGGAAAGGTGAAAAGGGGAAAAAAGGGGAAAGGTGAAGAAAAGGGGGAAAAGGGAAGAGGGAAGAAAAGGGAAAAGGGGGAAAAGGGAAGAGGGGAGAAAAGGGGAAAGGGGAAAAAAGGGAAGAGGGGAAGAAAGGGAAAGGTGAAAAGGGGGAAAAGGGAAAAAAAGGGGAAAGGTGAAGAAAAGGGGGAAAAGGAAGAGGAGAAGAAAGGGAAAAGGGGAAAAAAGGGAAGAGGGGAAGAAAGGGAAAAGGGAGGAAAAGGGGAAAGAAGGGAAATAGCTAAAATAGGGAAGAGGGGAGCCATGCTGGGGATTACCCAGCGAGATGGGGGGATTTGGGGTGGGTTCTGTTGTCCCCCCTGTGCTGTGGCAGCTGAAGGCTTTGCAGAGCTGCGGGAGGATGAGGAGGGAGGGCAGCAGGGCTGTGCTGTGCTGTTCCAGCCCTGGTGCTGTTCCAGCCCTGGCTCCTGCCGGGCTTTGCAATCTGAGCCGGCCTTGGCCGCCGGGCCCGCTGACGTCCCTGGGCCGCGGTGGCGTCACCGTCGCTGCCCGTCAGGGCCCTGTGTGACACCCTGGGCTCTGAGTGACACCCTGACCTTCAGAGCCTGCCTGGCAGCGGCCTTTGGTGGTGCCCAGGTGCCAGGGTTCGGCCTGCAGGCTAGCGGGGGTGCTGGCCCTGGTTCACTGCAGGGCTGGGACAGTCCGGTCTGCACGTACCAGGGGCTTAGGGCACCGCAAGGTGCTCGATCCCAGCTCCAAACACCAAAACTGTCCCCAAAATGCTTCGTTTTTGAGTGGTCTTGCAGGTAGAGATCCATTAGGGGCTGCTGGGAAAGCAGCCCCCAGTCCTGTCCCCCAGAGCTCTGTGTGAGCAGCCCCAGCTCTGCCCTGCTGCCCCAAACCAACTCCAAGGTGGCTTTTTCTGATTTTTTGTTAAATCTCTCCCTGTTTCTCTGCTTCTGAGGGATCTCCCGTGGTTTTCTGGCTCCTCTGAGCAGCGCAGACAGCACAAACAGGGTGAATGGGATGGTTCGGCAGGGCCTGTGATAACCACAGCGTTTATCAGCTCTGCGATCTGCTGGTCAGCATTCCAGCGGCCTGGGAGCATTGAGAGCTGGATCAACAGCCTGATGTCACCCTGTTTGTCACCTCCCAGGAGCGTTCAGAGCTGAACCAACAGCCTGAGCCCTGTTTGTCACCTCCCAGGAGCATTCAGAGCTGAACCAACAGCCTGAGCCCTGTTTGTCACCTCCCAGCATCCCTGATTGTCACCTCAGAGCATCCCTGGGAACATTTAGAGCTCCATCCACAGCCTGAGTTTGTCACCTCAGAGCATTCAGAGCTGCACCAACAGCCTGAGCCCTGTTTGTCACCTTTCAGTGCCCTGTTTGTCACCTCACAGGAGCATTCAGAGCTGAACCAACAGCCTGAGCCCTGTTTGTCACCTCACAGGAGCGTTCAGAGCTGTATCCATGATCCTGAGCCCTGTTTGTCACCTCCCAGCATCCCTGGGAACATTTAGAGCTCCATCCACAGCCCGAGTTTGTCACCTCAGAGCATTCAGAGCTGCACCAACAGCCTGAGCCCTGTTTGTCACCTCACAGGAGCATTCAGAGCTGCATCCATGATCCTGAGGCCTGTTTGTCACCTCCCAGCATCCCTGGGAGCATTCAGAGCTGCATCCACAGCCTGAGCCCTGTTTGTCACCTTTCAGTGCCCTGTTTGTCACCTCAGAGCATCCCTAATTGTCACCTCAGAGCATTCAGAGCTGCACCAACAGCCTGATGTCAACCCGTTTGTCACCTCCCAGTGTCCTGTTTGTCACCTCCCAGTGTCCTGTTTGTCACCTCAGAGCATCTCTGGGAGCACTCAGAGCTGCACCAACGGCCTGAATCCTGTTTGTCACCTCCCAGAGTCCCGTTTGTCACCTCGGAGCAGTGTCCCCAGCCTGGTGTCCCCCTGTTTGTCACCCCTGTCACAGCAGCACCAGCTCGAGGGGAGAAGCACCAGCCTCTGTCTCTGAGCTCCTTTTGCTTCTCAGCCCTGAATTATAAAAATTCTGATTAATATCAGAGCACAACAGATCCTGCACAAAACCATAAAAAGCAGCATTTAAAGGCATGTTTTATTTGTGGGCTGCAGACAGCCCCAGTAGCAGCTAGAGTCTGTCTGTCCTTCCCAGCTACAGTCCCCGTGCTTTCCCATCCTGTTGCTCTTGGCACAGCTCCTTCCTCCCAGCTCCACAGCTTGCCAAAATTTGCTTTGTATTCCAGGCTAGAAAGCACCTCAGGAAAGCCCAGGAAATCTCACATTATCTCTTGGCAAGTCAATAATCTCATTTATCTGCTGGGACTGTCAGTTTGTTGAATTTCAACAATGGTTGTTTACAAATGTGCTCAAAACTCCTACAGGTTGTGAAGGTTTTGCAGCATTTCAATAATTTCACAACACAAAACCAGCAAAAACAGAGAACATCCAGCATCCCAGTGTGGCATTGGGATTGTCCCCACAGAAGGAATCACAGTGGGGTGTGCCTGGAATTATTCTTTGTGCTGCAATGGAAGCTTGGAGTGACTTTTCCTTTTCCCTTCTTTTTTTTTTTTTTTTTTTATTTTTCCCACAGATTTTGGCTTTGGGAATTTCTACAAGAGCGGGGAGCCTCTGACCACGTGGTGTGGGAGCCCCCCCTACGCAGCCCCAGAGGTCTTCGAAGGGCAGCAGTACGAGGGACCCCAGCTGGACATCTGGGTACCATCATCCTCAATTTTAGTGCATTCCAGTCCACCTCCGGCAAGCTGGAACCAATATTTCATTGTTCAGAAGCTGCAGATCTGGAGTATTTGATTTTTCTTAAGCTGCAGCTCTGGAATATTTGATTTTTTCCAAAGCTGCAGATCTGCAATCCTTGATTTTTCTTAATCTGCAGCTCTGGAATATTTGATTTTTCTTACCTGTAGATCTGGAATATTTGATTTTTTTTCCAAAGCTGCAGATCTGCAATCCTTGATTTTTCTTAAGCTGCAGATCTGGAGTATTTGATTTTTCTTAACCTGCAGATTTGGAATATTCAGGTTTTCTGAAGCTGCAGATCTGGATTATATAGATTTTTCTTACCTGCAGTTCTGGAGTATTTGATTTTTCTTAACCTGCAGATTTGGAATATTCAAGTTTTCTGAAGCTGCAGATCTGGGTTATTAGATTTTTCTTACCTGCAGTTCTGGAGTATTTGATTTTTCTGAAGCTGCAGATCTGGAGTATTTGATTTTTCTTAACCTGCAGATTTAGAATATTCAAGTTTTCTGAAGCTGCAGATCTGGATTATATAGATTTTTCTTAAGCTGCAGTTCTGGAGTATTTGATTTTTCTTGAACTGAAACGATGTTGGTATTTAAAATAAAATCACCTTCACATCTGTGTTAAGGATTCTGTGAAGGTGCTCAGCTTGCAGCAATCCCCAGTTCAGGGTTTTCTTTAAAAAAAAATCTATATTTAATTGCAAAATCTCAGTGTTTAATTGCAAAATCTCCGCGTTTTTACAAAGTTTTGAGGTCAGCACCTGCGTTTTGCCCCTCGGCAGAGCCAGAGCTGTGTCAGGCTGCTGTGGTTCTCTCACTGGGACTTTTTTGGAAGAACATTCCCACTGGCACTGCCAATTCATTGGATCCTTCCAGGAATAAGCAATTGCAGCAGAGCTCTTGCCCAGAATTTCCCCTTTTGCTCACATTGAACAATCCCTAAAGTCACTGTTCATAGAAACTCCTCTTCACAGGCTTGAAATGGAAAATATTACAGTTTTTCACTTTGAGGGGCTGCTGTCTGAGGGTGGATTTGTTTGGGCAAGGCTGAGATTAAAAGCAAATTAAATAAATAATAAATAAATAAAAATATAATAATACTAATAACAAACATATAAATAACATAATAAATATATAATAAATATATAATAATGAAAATAACAAACATATAAATACCATAATAAATATATAATAAATATATAACAATGAAAATAATAAAACTACAAATAATATAATAAATAATAAATAAATATATGATAATATTAGTTATGAATATATAGACAATATAATAATAAATAGATACAAAACATGCCATAATATTAAATACCATAAATAATACATAATGTAATATAATAATATTAATAATAATGAATTTAATAATAGTATTAGTAATGAATATATAAATAATATAATAATAAATAGGTACTAAATATTGCCATGATATTAAATAATATAAATAATACATAATGAAATATAATAATAATAAACAAAAATAATGAATGAATAATAAAATAAATTATAATGAAAATATCCCAAATTCTCAGCTGAAGTTGCACCCTCAGAGACACTGCTGGGAGCTTGGAACTGAGCAGAAAATTCCCTTTTTTTTCCCCACAGAGCATGGGGGTGGTGCTCTATGTGCTGGTGTGTGGAGCCCTGCCCTTCGATGGACCCACCCTGCCCATCCTGAGGCAGAGGGTGCTGGAGGGGAGGTTCAGGATCCCTTATTTCATGTCAGAAGGTAACAGTGGACTGGTTTTTCTCATTTTGGTGTGATTTGAATTAATTCTGGGGTAACCACAAGGTGGGCAGGGGGAATGGCGCTGCTGGCCATGAAGAATTTGGGTTTTTCTCCACTTTAATGTGATTTTTAGTGTTGTATTGAGAGGTTTTTAGCAGCAGTGATGCATCTCTTGGGTGGTAGGCCACTAAGTTTAAATTTTTTTTTTTTTTTCCCCTTTCCAACAGAATGTGAGCACCTGATCAGGAGAATGTTGGTCCTGGACCCCTCCAAACGTTTGAGCATCGCTCAGATCAAGGAGCACAAGTGGATGCTGGTGGAGGTTCCTGCCCAGAGGCCAATCCTGTACCCGGCAGGAGAGGAGAACCAGCCCTCCCTGGGCGAGTACAACGAGCAGGTGCTGAGGCTGATGCACAGCCTGGGCATCGACCAGCAGAAAACTGTGGAGGTAAAACTCAGATGGGGGTAAAACACGCTGAAATGGGGGTGAAACACTGAAATTGGGGGTGAAACACTGAAATTGGGGTGAAACCCACTGAAATGGGGGTGAAACATGCTGAAATGGGGGTGAAACACGCTGAAATGGGGGTGAAACCCACTGAAATGGGGGTGAAACACGCTGAAATGGGGGTGAAACCCACTGAAATGGGGGTGAAACATGCTGAAATGGGGGTGAAACCCACTGAAATGGGGGTGAAACCTGCTGAAATGGGGGTGAAACACGCTGAAATGGGGGTGAAACCCACTGAAATGGGGGTGAAACCCACTGAAATGGGGGTGAAACATGCTGAAATGGGGTAAAACCCACTGAAGTGTCGCTGAAGGACACGAAAGAACACAAGCACACCACCGCTCTCAAGGTGAAGGGAAAAAGGGAAGTTTTATTCTCTGACTCCAATATTTAGAGTTTTACAAAAGTGACAGCGGATTGGAAGGTGACAGTGCCACCTCTGCAGTGACACTGGTCAAACCAACAGTCCATCAACTCTCTCCTCCTCCATAAAGGAATGCAAACCAATGAGTTATTTACAGAAAGTGTGTGAGAAAGTTCACTACAAGAATGTCGACATCAGAAGGCTTAGAAAATCTTAAAAAGCCAGGGTGACACTGAAATGGGGGTAAAACACCTCAAATGGGGGTAAAACCTCAAATGGAGGTGAGAAACACTGAAATTGGAGTACAACACACTGAAATGAGGGTGAAACCCGCTGAAATGAGGGTAAAACATACTGAAATGGGGGTAAAAGACCTCAAATGAGATAAAGCACACTGAAATAGGGATGAAACACCTCAAATGGGGGTACACACCTGTCCTCAGCCTCAGATGTGAGGTGAAGCCCCAAAGGTTCCATGAGGTGTCTTCAGGAGAGAAATTCCCGGGCTTTTTTGCCTTTTTAGCGGACAAAGAATATTTCAGGCGCTCCATCAACAGGGGGGCACATTCCTACACTGTGCTTTATTATATATTTCTTTGCAGTCCCTGCAGAACAAGAGCTACAACCACTTTGCTGCCATCTATTACCTGCTGGTGGAGAGGCTGAAGTCGCACCGGAGCAGCTTCCCCGTGGAGCAGCGCGTGGACGCGCGCCAGCGCCGGCCCAGCACCATCGCCGAGCAGACCGTGGCCAAGGTCAGCTCCTCCCTCCTCACCCTGGGGCTGCTCTGCCTCATTCCCCTCCAAAATCCCTCCCTTTCCACCTGCAATCCCTTGCTGCTTGGTGGGGTTTTCATCCTGGAGCTTAAAATGCTTTAAATGCCGGCCCGGCGCCATTGCTGAGCAGACCATGGCCTAGATCAGCTCCCTCCTCAACCCTGGGCTCCTCTGGCTCTCCCTCCTCAATCCTGGGCTCCTCTGCCTCTTTCCCCTTCAAAATCCCTCCTTTCCTACCTAGAATCCCTTTCTGCTTGGTGGGGTTTCATCCTGGAGCTTTAAATGCCGGCCCGGCGCCATTGCTGAGCAGACCATGGCCTACCTAGATCAGCTCCCTCCTCAACCCTGGGCTCCTCTGGCTCTCCCTCCTCAATCCTGGGCTCCTCTGCCTCTTTCCCCTCCAAAATCCCTCCTTTCCTACCTAGAATCCCTTTCTGCTTGGTGGGGTTTCATCCTGGAGCTTAAAATGCTTTAAATGCCGGCCCAGCACAGTCACCGAGCAGGCCATGGCCTAGATCAGCTCCCTCCTCACCCATGGGCCGCTCTGCCTCATTCTCCTCCAAAATCTCTCCCTTCCCATCTAGAATTCCCATCTAGAATCCCTCACTGTTTGCTGTAGTTCCATCCTGAAGCCTAAAATGCAAATACTGCATTTTAAATATTGCTGCTTGGTGAGGTTTCATCCTGAAGCTTAAAATGCCGGCCCAGCACCATCACTGAGCAAACCACTCCCAAGGTCAGCTCCCTCCTCACCCCTGGCTTCCTCTGCCTCATTCCCCTCCAAAATCCATCCCTTCCTACCTAGAATCCCTCACTGCTTGGCGTAGTTTCATCCCGAAGCCTAAAATGCAAATATTGGGTTTGGCTTTAGCGAGGATCTCATTGCTCTTCTCCTGGTGATGCCTTGGGAAGGCTGACCTGGAACAGGCAGCAAAATTCCCTTTGGGATGTTTGGGTTCTGCTGAGGTGAAGCTCAGCTTCAGTTATGAAAACACAGGTCCAGGAACAGCGTGGCAAAGATTAAACCCAGGTTTAAGCTTGGTTCTCATGATAGAAAGTCACGGGATCACAGAGAAAATGATCAGTTCTAAGATGTATTAATGATCAGTTATAAGATGTATTAAAAGCAGGAATAAAACAGCTCTTGTACTGAATTCCTGCATTTTAGAGCCACATTCCCACTTTTTTCTTCAGTTACAGCCTCCCAGTTGTCCCAAGGATAATTTGTTTTCACACATGGTGGCACCACAGCTCCTGGCTGAGGGTGATTGTTTCCTTTGGGCAGTGCTGTGGATACTGCACTCCAGGAAATAAAGGCTCAAAACCAAGGGAAAATATCCCTGTTCTCCTAATCTTTAGGAAATTTCCCAAAAAAAGTCATTGAAACCATTCCTGAGCCTCCTGGTAGCAGTCAGGGGGTTTGAACTCAATATAATAAAGGAATTTTAGAGCACCAGAAAGCCCCAAACTCTGTCTGTGGTGCTGGGGATAAGTCAGCTTCAACAAGTACTAAGCTTAATTCCATTTGGGGTTGGCCTGGCTGGTTTGGGGGTGGTAATGTTGTTTTTTTTAACAGCTTTAAAGGCTAAGAATGTGCTTCATCCTGAACCAAGAAATAAATCTTGCACTTCTGCTTTGGCACTGGGCTGCACATTGTTCCATCCGTGACTCTGGACGTGGCTCCCCACCTCAGACTGTTCCAGTTTTGAGTTTTTCAGTTGTGTTTTGCAGGCCCAGGCCGTGGTGCCCTCGGTGAACCTGCATTCCCCAAACCCAAGGCTGCTGCAGTCTCCAGGGCTCCCCTCAGCCTCAGGAGCAGAAACCTTTTCCTTCCCTCCCTCCAGCTGCCAGGGAGAGGCAGCTTTCATGGAAGAGGAAAGGGTTGAGACACCAAAGGTACAGCTTGAAATCACCCTATTATTTGTTTCTTTTTTTTTTTTCCAGAAATCATTCCAGCTAAAAAATATTGTTTTCATGTAAAAGCACAGCAGTGCTTCCTGAAATTTAAGTATTTAAGCATCAAGAGCTGTAGGTATTCCAAATTCTCCTTCCCTGTGACTCCCCAGGGCTGTGTCTTTTTTCATCATTTTTCTGCCTCCTGTTCTTTGCTCTCATTCCATTCTCACCACACTGCTTTTGGAAAGGGGGAAAAAACAAAAAAAAAAAAAAGTGGATTTCCTTCCCTTGTTCTTCTAAAATGTATTTTCAAGAGCTCTGAAGATTCCTTCTTACACAAAGGAGTCCTGGATGCAGCTGAAGTGTCCAAAAGGAGCTCCAGCAATTAGAGAGGGGAAATAGCTTAAAATAATTACATTTATGAACTATGTGACTCTCATAAAACCTCTGTTGTTTTCTCTGGTGTTGCACCACGTTACAACTTGAAGTTCAGCGTATTTCTCTTGCCTGGTGCCAGCTGGGGTTTGATTTCCTGCCTGCCAGTTTGAAGGGTTTATTGCTCCCTGGTTTGTTCCCAGCACCAGGAGTGTGGCCCTGGTTCTCAGCTCGGGCTCCTTGTGTGGTCTGTGGCAGCTGGAAAGCACAAACCAGTTCAAAGGCTCTTCAAAATTAACATTTCCAGCTTTATTTGGCTTTATAGCTGCACTTTGGCCAGGGTAGGTCAGCAGCTGGTGACAGCAGTGAGGTGTCAGGGCTCACTTGGGAATATTCTTAATTTTTGTAGGACTTGAGCACTAAAGATTTCCAGGCTCTGATCCCTGGAAAATCTGCAGGGAGCCAATGTGGGATGGGTTCTGCTCCTCCTTTCTGCCACATCAGTGCCAGGCATTTCAGTGGGGAAGTCCCAAATGGGAAGGAAGGTGTTCAAAAAAATGAAATTTAGAGGTAAAATCCATTCAGTCAAAACTGAGCAGAGCCAGAGTTCTCCCGTGCAGGAATCATCATTTTCCTGCTGTTTAAATTACTTATAGCTGTTTCTTGGTATTTTCCTGCCATATAGACCATTTGTTAAGGGTTGCTGTCCATGCAGTGAAAGCTCTTTTTCCAAACACTCCTTTTCAAAAGACCCAAGAACTTGGAGGAAAATTCAGGAATGGCTCCCCAAAAAAATGGCTTTACATAAAATCAGCTGCAGCAGTGCCAGATTTTGTGGTAAAGGATTGGATAAAACATGGATTTTCCATCCATATTTGACCCAGTGCGATCCTATTTGTGCAGCAGTAATTACAGGACAGAGGCTCCAAAAGCTGCAGGACATGGGAATATTTATAAATAAACTAATTAATTAATTTTAAAGATAATATAATATAATATAATATAATATAATATAATATAATATAATATAATATAATATAATATTATATTATATTATATTATATTATATTATATTATATTATATTATATTATATATAATGTAATATAATGTAAGTGTATATATATAGTACATGTGTATATATAATATTTTAATATATTATATTTTTATATATAATAGTAATATAATAAATGGAATGTTAATGAAATATTTTAAATATATAAATAATAATTTAGTATATTGAAAATAAATAATAAATAATATAATTTAATATATAGAATGATATTTTTCCTTAAAACCCATATAATTTCGTATGGCAAAGAATTAGTTAAGGTGCGTGGCAAACTGTCTTGGAGAATAAAACCAGAATTAAAACCCCAGGAGCAGTTTAGGCTGGGGAGGTGCCTCTAAAGCTGAGTCAAAGCTGTGGGAGGCTGCTCAGGGCTGGGTAAATCCAAGGAGGGAGATTGCACAGCTTCTCCAGGCAGCCTGTGTTTGCAGGGGAACAACATAAATCAAGTGGAGTTGTGCTGGGAAAAGGTGCATTTATGGAGTTATTCCTGAGCACAGCCCTGCCAGGATGAAATGCAAGGCTGGGGTTTTTTCCTCTTGTTTATCTGAGCCTGATAAATGAGCACAGTAGGTATAGGAAGGGGGGAGCAGCAGTATTGCACATTCCAGAAATATTTTGTACTTGTGGCTAAGCTGGCAAAGTTTTTAATAATTAAAAAAAAAAACAAAAAAAAAAAAAAAAACACCAAAAAAACCCAGTCCTGGAGAGCACAGAACTGTGGGAATAAGAATATTTCATTTTAGGGAATGTAGATAGGAAATGAAGAATTGTACATGGCAAATCTTACTTAAGAGTTAAAGATCCCAATTCCTTCAGGCCAGGGAGTTCCTGCTTGTGGGGGTGATGCTTTGGGCAGGAAACAAAGCTGGGCACAAAGAAAGGTGGGCACAAAGAAAGGTGGGCACAGAGATGGGCACAAAGAAAGGTGGACACAAAACAAAAGTGGGCACAAAGAAAGGTGGGCACAGAGATGAGCACAAAGAAAGGTGGGCACAAAACAAAAGTGGGCACAAAGAAAGGTGGGCACAGAGATGGGCACAAAGAAAGGTGGACACAAAGAAGGGTGGGCACAAAGGTGGGCACAAACAAAGCTGGGCACAAACAAAGCTGGGCACAAAGAAGGGTGAGCACAAAACAGAGCTGGGCACAAGGAAAGGTGGGCACAAAACTGGGCACAGACAGAGCTGGGCACAAACAGAGCTGGGCACAAACAAAGCTGAGCACAAACAGAGCTGGGCACAAACAGAGCTGGGCACAAAGGTGGGCACAAACAGAGCTGGGCACAAATAAAGGTGGACACAAAGCTGGGCACAAACAGAGCTGGGCACAAACAGAGCTGGGCACAAAGGTGGGCACAAACAGAGCTGGGCACAAATAAAGGTGGACACAAAGCTGGGCACAAACAAAGCTGGGCACAAAGGTGGGCACAAACAGAGCTGGGCACAAACAGAGCTGGGCACAAAGGTGGGCACAAACAAAGCTGGGCACAAATAAAGGTGGACACAAAGCTGGGCACAAACAGAGCTGGGCACAAAGGTGGGCACAAACAGAGCTGTGCCCAAACAAAGCTGTCCCCGTGCCCCCAGGTGAATGGCTGCCTGCTGGACCCCGTGCCCCCCGTGGTGATGAGGAAGGGGTGCCAGTCCCTGCCCTCCAGCATGATGGAAACCTCCATTGATGAAGGAATCGAGGCCGAAGGAGAGGCAGAGGAGGACCCAGCCCAGGCCTTCGCTGCCCTGCAGGCAGCTCGAGGGGGCAAGAGGAGGCACACCCTGGCTGAGGTCACCAACCAGCTGGTGATGGTGCCAGGCACAGGTACAGCTCAGCTCAAAGCTCATCCTCTGATCGGCTGGGGTGTGGGGTTATGAGTGATGACTACAAGACAGTTTCTATTTACTAGAAAAGACAAAGGAAAAAAAAAAAACACAAAATACCCCAAAATTTGCTGGGAAATGTGGCAAGATTGGCTGCTTTCTCAACTGAATGTCCCCAAATCATTCATCCCTAAAGGTGAGCTGGCAGAGAGCAGTGGGGAAATAAAACCCTCTGGACTCCAGCACCAGTGAGGTGACCATGCCTTTCGGGCTGCAGTTTTGTCAGGATTTAAAAAGCCCTGAACCCTTTCCAGTGAAGATCTGCAGGGTGTCTGGCTGCTGCAAAATACTGCAAAAACCCAGCAGCAAATCCCCATTATTGTACTGCAAGTTTCACTTGACAATTCCTTTGTCCAAATTGATTTCTTTGGCTGTTCACTCTAAGATAGCCACTGTTGGCAGGAGTAGCTGGAGTCAGTGGTGCTGATTCTCACTCTTATCCTGGATTTTGGGTTTTTTTTGTGCCAGGAAAAGTCTATTCCTTGGATGAGAACTCCTCCCTGGGCAGCATCGACTCGGAGTACGACATGGGCTCGGTGCAGAGGGACCTCAAATTGCTGGGCGAGACCCCTTCCCTGAAGGAGATGGTGCTGAGCAGCCAGCAGCCCGCAGCGGTGACCTCGCCGTTCCTGGGGCTGCGGCCTGCCAACCCAGCCATGCAGGCCCTGAGCTGCCACAAACGAGAGGCTCACAACCGCTCCCCGGTCAGCTTCCGCGAGGGCCGCCGCGCCTCCGACACCTCGCTCACGCAAGGTACCTGCTCTGTGCAGCACCAGGCAGCTGGGTAACGATCTGGTGTAATGGCAGTGACACCCAGGCACAGCAGGAAGTGCCCTCCGTGCTCAGCTGTGGCTTGGTTGTCACTCAGCTCATCTCCTGGGCTGACCAGAAAATCAGATTGTTCTGACAAGGGGTTTTTGCTCCTCTTCTCTTCTCTTCTCTTCTCTTCTCTTCTCTTCTCTTCTCTTCTCTTCTCTTCTCTTCTCTTCTCTTCTCTTCTCTCTCTTCTCTTCTCTTCTCTTCTCTTCTCTTCTCTTCTCTTCTCTTCTCTTCTCTTCTCTTCTCTTCTCTTCTCTTCTCTTCTCTTCTCTTCTCCTCTCCTCTCCTCTCTTCTCCTCTCCTCTCCTCTCCTCTCCTCTCCTCTCCTCTCCTCTCTCTCCTCTCCTCTCCTCTCCTCTCCTCTCCTCTCCTCTCCTCTCCTCTCCTCTCCTCTCCTCTCCTCTCCTCTCCTCTCCTCTCCTCTCCTCTCCTCTCCTCTCCTCTCCTCTCCTCTCCTCTCCTCTCCTCTCTCCTCTCCTCTCCTCTCCTCTCCTCTCCTCTCCTCTCCTCTCCTCCTTCTCTCTTCCTTCCCTTCCCTTCCCTTCCTTCCCTTCCCTTCCCTTCCCTTCCCTTCCCTTCCCTTCCCTTCCCTTCCCTTCCCTTCCCTTCCCTTCCCTTCCCTTCCCTTCCCTTCCCTTCCCTTCCCTTCCCCTTTTCCCTTTTCCCTTTTCCCTTTCCCTTTCCCTTTCCCTTTCCCTTTCCCTTTCCCTTTCCCTCCACAGGAATTGTAGCATTTAGGCAGCACCTCCAGAACCTGGCACGCACCAAAGGAATCCTGGAGCTGAACAAAGTGCAGCTGCTGTACGAGCAGATGGGATCAGAGGAGGAGCCTTCCCTGACATCAGCTGCCACCCAGCTGCAGGACCTCATTAACAGCCCTGCAACAGGTAATTAAAGCAGAGCTCGAGCTCCATCTCAGTGCTGTGGGACAGATCAGCAGAGGATGAGGTGGGTGTGAGATCTGGGAGGAGCTGATGGACAGATTCAATGTCCCTTTCTCCTTTCTGCCTTCCCCAGACTGCAGAATTTGCGGCCCTTACCCACCCTTGTGGTGTCAGTGAGGGGCTCTGCCAGCTTCCCAAACCCAGCATCACTGCTTTCAGTCTGAGGGGTGTTTGGGATTTAGGAAAGGCCAGTGACACCTTTTCTTGGTGGAGGCCCAACGGCAGGGAGCAGATTGCAGTTACACACAGACTGATGTGCAGAGTGAATGTTGAGTTGTTGAATGGGGACTCGTTTTCAGTGGAACAGGAACACAACAGAACCTCTGGCAGGGAAAACCCTCAAGCCAGGCTTAAGGGAGCCTTTTGTGGCCATGCAGCTTGCTCCTCTTCCCCCTGCAGGAGGAAGGCTCCCAGCAGCAGCAGCAGCAGCAGCAGCAGGAGGCTCCAGCTGCTTTCCCCAGTGGTGCACAGCCCCCAGTGCTGTCAAGGAGGCAGAGCCTGGAGACCCAGTACCTGAAACACCGGCTGCAGGTACCCCTGTGCTGCCCTGGGAATGCCACCCTGCCCTGGGAATGCCACCCTGCCCTGTGGATGCCACCCTGCCCTCCCTGTGAATGCCACCCTGCCCTGGGAATGCCACCCTGCCCTGGGAATGCCACTCTGCCCTGGGAATGCCACACTGCCCTGTGAATGCCACACTGCCCTGGGAATGCCACCCTGCCCTGTGGATGCCACCCTGCCCTGGGAATGCCACCCTGCCCTGTGGATGCCACACTGCCCTGGGAATGCCACCCTGCCCTGGGAATGCCACACTGCCCTGTGAATGCCACCCTGCCCTGGGAATGCCACCCTGCCCTGTGGATGCCACCCTGCCCTGGGAATGCCACCCTGCCCTGGGAATGCCACCCTGCCCTGTGGATGCCACCCTGCCCTGGGAATGCCACCCTGCCCTGTGGATGCCACCCTGCCCTGCCCCACCCTCCTCTGCCCCGACCTGCTCTGCCCAGTTGGGGAAGATGAAACAGGAAAGCCTTATCAATATGATTGTCTGGCAAAAGATTTGGAGAATACAGAAACTATAAGTGAGACTGAAATGAAAGCAAACTTTGGGATCCCTCAGTTACTGAACAACTGGGAAACAATGGTGTGGCTGCTGAAGGTGATCCCCTTTTGATGGAACAACACCCTCTGCTTGCAGACAGGCCCAAGGGTCAGAGCAGACCCTGCAGCTTGGCAGAAGGGGCCCAAAGAGGAGATTTTAGGGTTCTGCATCAGCACCCAAGGAGCCACTTCTTAACCCCCTGGGCCTTCCTCTTCCACACCCCCTTTATTTCAAACCCATTTTGATATACCTTTAGTTCATAAAAACTGGGGTTTTTTTCCCCAGTTTTCCAGCTTGCAGATTCTTCCACTTGGGAAGAAGCTTCCCATGGATTTTTATGGCATAATCTGTCCTGCAAAAATATTGCCTAAGGGTTAGAAGCCAGTGGGTTTAGAGAGTGGCTCTGTGGACAGCTGGGCAGTTAGAGGGGTAGGAAATGTTTCTGGACTCATTCATGAGATCAACAGCCATTTAGAGCAGCTCTGCTTTCCCTGCAGAAGCCCACTCTGCTCTCCAAAGCTCCCAACACCTGCCAGCTCTACTGCAAGGAGCTGCCCCGGAGTCTGGAGCAGCAGCTCCAGGAGCACAGGTGAGAATCCCCCAAATTCTGCACAAAAATTACTCTCAAGAGTAACAAAAGAACTGGAACTCTCTTTCTCCATTAAGAAATAATCTAAAAAAAGCAAAGTTTCACTTCAAAACTTCTTTTAAAAGCAAGAACAAGTTCTGCCATATGTTTACAAATTTCCCTGCCTGATCTTCAGCTCCCAGATTCCCCAGAGCAGCGAACAGCAGGCTTTAAAATACAGCAGGAGCACAGGTGAGAATCCCCCAAATTCGGCACAAAAATTACTCTCAAGAGTAACAAAAGAACTGGAACTCTCTTTGTCCATTAAGAAATAATCTGAAAAAGGGAAGTTTCACTTCAAAACTTCTTCTACAAGCAAGAGCATATATTTACAGATTTCTCTGTGTGATCTTCAGGCTTTAAAAGACAAGCACAAAAAATGCATCTCGTTCTTAACAAAGTGAATTAAACAATGCATGGGGTTAGGAGTTATCAGAGGAGATGTGTGATAGAGCTATCAGAGGAGATGTTTGATAACACTGGCAGGTGAGGAGATGTTTGATGACACTGGCAGGTGATAGCTTTGCTGTGCTGCAGCGGTCAGTGAGCAGGGTTGCCCGGGGATTTGGGCTGTGTTTGTGGCCCAAATGGCCAGAATAACCATTTTTTGTGTCCCGCTGCAGGCTGCACCAGAA
Organism: Zonotrichia albicollis; assembly: GCF_047830755.1. Taxonomy (NCBI): domain Eukaryota; kingdom Metazoa; phylum Chordata; class Aves; order Passeriformes; family Passerellidae; genus Zonotrichia; species Zonotrichia albicollis. The sequence goes on along the minus strand of NC_133845.1, from coordinate 1,699,308 downwards.
GAGGCTGTTCCTGCAGAAGCAGTCCCAGCTGCAGGCCTACTTTAACCAGATGCAGATAGCAGAGAGCTCGTACCCCCGGGCCAGCACGCTGCCCCTGCCGTGCCCGGAGGAGCTGCAGCCCCAGCAGCAGCCCCAGCAGCAGCCGCAGCAGCAGCAGCCAGCCCAGTTCAGCCTGCAGCAGCCCCTGAGCCCCGTGCTGGAGCCCTCCTCGGGCCAGCTGCCCTTCGAGCCCTTCCTCAGGCCGTTCCCCAAGGTGCAGCTGGAGCCCGGCCCGTCGCCGGGGCAGGCACAGCCGGCGCAGCCCCTCCCGTTCCCCTACCAGACTTGTGAGCTGCCCGCCGTCCCTCCGCCCCCCAGAGCCCCGGGGCAGCGCCCGAGAGCCAGAGCAGCTCTGCAGAGCCCCAGCCCAGCTACGACTCCCTGCCGGAGCTGCCCGGACTCTTTGATTGTGAGATGATGGAGGCTGTGGATCCCCAGCACGGTGGGTATGTCCTGGTCAATTAGCAGCCAGGGCACGCTGGAAGGACAAAAGGAGAAGCATGTGAATTTTTTGGTTGGTTTTTGGTTGGTTTTTTTTTTTTTTTTTTTTTTCTTCACCCTGTTCCTACCCCACCCACGTCAAAGTTTTTCGACTCTCAGATTGACAGGGGAACTGAAAATCCACCTGGCTGGAAGGAAAATAAAAAAGCAGGAGGTGTTTGGCCCCAGTGGCTGGGGCTGGAGAACAGGGAGTTCAACAGCAGCTTCATCCCACCAAGCCTGTGCGGAAGGAGGCAAAAAAGGAGAATTTCAGAGGAAGGAAAAAGCCCCTTCTGAAAACATCCGGGGAGTTTGGCAGCATCCATCCACCATCCACTCAGAGAGGAGAGTGAGTGCACGCTTCTCGTACTTCTTGGCAATAAAAGCAATAGTTTTTCACTGAAATTCAGGGTAGATTCGGGTCTGCGCTGATGGCAGCTGAAATGCTCCGGAGAACAGGAGCACGAGGTGGAATCCAGGGGAAGCTGCACTTGGGTTGAGCTCCTGCTCTGGAATTGCTCTGTGGGCAGCCCTGAGCGTCCCAGGCAGCCTCCCCTTCCTCCTGCTGGCACCCAAACGGGATTTCCCAAACCTGCCAAGGAGCTCTCCACTGTCTGCTGAAGGAATCTGGACCTGACTTTGTCACAAGGAGCCTGGGACTGTGTGGAGAGACCTCTGGGTGGGCATTGGAATTGTGGAGGATCCAGCAGACACAGAAGGTAAGAGAGCCATGAAAGAGAGCAAGACCTGCAGGAAATGGCATTAAAAAAAAAAAAATAAAATCCACCTGGGTGGCTTTTAAAATCACCCCCTCATTCAGGAGGAATTCTGCTCGCTGGAAAGGATCCACCTGTCCCTGGGTTGCATTTTAAAAACAAACAAGCAAACAAAACTGTGTTTTGAATTTGCAGTATGTGTTGCTGGTGGTTTCTTGAGCTTTGTATATTTGGACAGTTATTTAGGGTTTTAGAACTTTAAGGATAAAAAAAAAAAAACAAACAATGAGCTTATAAAAAGTAAAAAAAAAACACCCCTGTGAAGTGATAGTGCTGTGCCTTTTTCAGTTCTTTATCAGCCTATATGCTTTTTTCTGAAGAAAGTAGACAATACCCCATTTATATCCCGGCTGTGGCCAAAGTCCCTTCAGAGCACACGTCCCACCGTGTGGGGCAGGTGTGACTTCCTCAGTGCTTGAGTGGCTCGTGTATATAGGTCACTGAAAGTATCACAGCAATATTTCAGCATCAGCCTCCTGATGTGTCAGCCATTTCAAGGGATGCTCCAGCTCCACCTGCAGCTGTGTCTCCACAACTTTCCACTCATGGAATCCGAGTCCCAGGAGGGGGAGGCTCAGGGAGCTGCAGGAAGCTGAGATTCCACTTTGGGCCTTGGCTCTGGCCCTGAGGAGGTGGTGTGGGCCAGGCCAGCCCTTTCCTGAGCAAACACCAAGCACAACTGCAGCTTCATCAAAGCACAAAGAGAGCGAGAGAGGAACTGTGCTGAGCACACCAGAGTTTGCTGGAAGGTTTGGCCTTTGGTGCTGCAAATCCCCAGGGCAGAGGGAGGTGAAAATCAGCGTTCACAGCAATAAGATCCCATTAAAACACGGAATAGGAGGGGTTTAGGCAGTGTGTGAAGGGAAGAGGGTTTAAGGGTGACAGAAGGGGCCTGGTCCCTGTGTGGGCAGGTAGAGACAACTCTGGAATCTTCTCTGACATTGGCCCAGTCCAAGAGTGCTCAGCTTCCACCTCTGCCAGCACAGGGATCCCCAAGGCAGCACAAAGGAGTGCACGAGATAAAGATGGCCAGAAAGCTGCTTTAAAGAGAGAAGGGTTTGTTTCCTTCCCTTCAGAAGGAAATCTGAGTGACACAGACCCAGTGGCACCTGCAGGGAAGGAGCCTGACAGAATGTACAGGAGCACGGAGCAAACAGAGGCCTGGCCCTGCCCTGCCCCTTCCCCTTGTGCAGTCAGGGTGGGATCTGCCCCTGGGCAGGGAAAGCTGCTCCCAGCACTGCCCCACTGCCACATCAACATCCACTCCCTTCCCCATCCAGCTCCGGGAGCCTGCACCTTTCAGGACTCACAAGATAAAAATAATTCCGTTCCTGAGCTCTGCAATTCATTTACCAGGATGTGCCAAGCAGTGGGAGCTCCCTGGAGCTCTGCAGGGCCGGGCAGGGGGAGCTGCAGTATTTTTTAATGTAGTTTTTAGACTGACTCCTTCCCCTCAGCCAAAAGCATATTTAACATTTCATGTAATTTCCTTTAAGCCAATTAGGACTAAAAGGCTTCTGAAGCCTTCTCATACAGAGAGGATCCATTGGGCACGGCTTCCCACTCCTTTGAAGTGGCTTTTTTGTTCCAATCTCTTCTGTTCTAACATTAGAGAACTGTGTACACTACTGTTAGAGTAATTATTAGCTTTATTATCTTGTACTACAGCCTCCTTTGAAGAGACTTTGGTGTGATGTATATGGGGTACAAATTTCATACGGAGAAAAGTGCAATATGTGTGTGTGTGGTATGTTCTTTAATGTATTTTTTTAAGGATTTAGAGGGTTTAGTCTCTGCTTTGGGATAAATGCACTAGTTTTGTGAGCTCCAGTTTGGCAAGTTCATCTGTAGTATTTACATGCAACTGATCTGCTGGACTCTGTAAAGCAGTTACAGTGTATTAATACAAAATAAAGAATATGTGCATTTCATTTTTTAAATTTCTAGTGAGCTAAAGCAGCGCCTGCCACTCTTGTCTTCATTAGGGTCAAGTTATTTTCTCTCTGAGGCACCAAAACAATGGATGTCTGCTGCAAACACTGGATTTTCCAGATGAGCTTTGCTTCTGGGGGTTGTTGGCACCACTGACTTTCTGCCAAATATGAAAGACTGCGAAACTTGGTGCCACAGGGTTGGCACGTTCATTAACAGAAGGCTCATTCAAAATTAATTACAATGAGATCAAAAACCAGTGGAAAGATCCTCAGCAGCTCTGGTTTTGTCATCACTGGTGACATCCCTGGGACTGAGCTCAGTGCACACAGCTCTGCTGCTGAACTGGTTGGAAAAGTCCAAGGAAAGCCTTAAAACTGTGTCTGAATTCAGTGCTCACAGTTCTGCTGCTGAGCAGGCATGGGAAATCCAAAAAGAGCCTTAAAATTGTACCTGAATTCAGGTGTAAATTTTAAGGCTGCATCTGCTACTCAGTGTACACAGCTCTGCTGTTTGGCTGCTCTGGAAAATCCAAGGAAAGCCTTAAAATCATGTCTGAATTCAATGTACACAGCTCTGCTGCTGAGCAGGCTTGGGAAATCCAAAAAGAGCCTTAAAATTGTGGCTGAATTCAGTGTACATGGCCCTGCTGCTGAATGGGTTTGGAAAATCCAAGAGGAGCCTTAAAATTGTGCCTGAATTCAATGTACTCAGCTCTGCTGCTGAGCAGGCTTGGAAAATCCTGAAACTGAGGAATATCTCAGACTGAGTGTAAGATTACAGCAGGAATGAATTCTCCTCTCCTCCCTTTCTCCCTCCACTGCTGGACAAAGTGCAGGAGTGGAAAAATGAGGCAGAAATTCTGCAACCCTGCCCCTGATGGGAACGTGGCCAAGCAGGTCACGGTGGGGAAAGAGCAGAGGGTTTTGCTGATTCAGGTGATTTTCTGATGGGAATGTTGCACTGGAGGGCAGAGAGCTCATCTGAAATGTGATGAAAAGAAACTTTTAATTGGGTGACTCCCATAGGGAATTTGAGGCAAACCCTCGAAGGGATAAGAATTGGGAAATGAGTGGAGCAATAAGGGAAATGTTTCTGCCCCCAGTGCTTTGAGGATTCTGTTGCCTGCTCCTACAGAGCAGGGAGAATACATATATATATATGAGAATAACTATAATTATTATATATTATTATATAACTATCATTATATATATGAGAATATATATAATGAGAATATACAGAGAATAACTCAGTGCCACTGCCTGGGGTTTGCAAGGCTAAAGGAATGGGCAATGTGTGGGCTAAACCTAAATTCATCTGATTTTGGACAGGTTATCCTGATTCTCAGTGGTTAAAGATCAGCAAAACAAAAAGTGAATTGTGGAAAAGCCCGGACATGCAGGCAAACCAAGAAATTTGAGGTTAATTTGAGTGTGAAACCACAAGATTGAGTGGAAACTGAAACCAAGGAAGGAGCATCCTCTAATTTAATAGAGATGGCCCCTGATGAAAAATCATACCTGCAGCTCCAGCAGCAGGGAATTCCATCCAGTGCTGATAATTGAATAACCACAGAAAATCTGTGCCTGCTGTCGGAAATCTTACAAAGGACAAGAGTTAACCCTGGGGGTGAAATAAATAAAGGGTGGGGGGCAAACACTGAGAAATTGGAGCCTGAGAGCCCCAAAGGAGCATCCAAACCCACCCTGAGCCCAGGGTGACCATGGGGACACCAGCAGGGACGCCCCAAGCACAGGAAACCCCAAAAGGAGCACACACCCCATGGCAGCACGCTCAGCAATGTGGGCACAAGGCTCAGCAGGTTTTATCCTCCTTTTATCTCATTTTTAAAGCTCGCTCTGCCCGTTTTCCCAGTGTTTCCAATCCAGCATCCCTCCCAGGAAAGCTCCATTTCCCCAGGGCTGTCACACTTTCAATGTGGGGCTTTTAGGAGAGATCCCTCTGCTCAAAAAAGCTCCCTAAAGGTGGTGATTCCCTGCCAGAAAAATGCCATAATGTGGTTTTATGGAACAGCCCCTGCTGGGGTGGTTTATCAGCAAATAAAGGCCACAGGGATTTGATAAGGATCCGTGTGGGGCTGCCTTGTCACACACATTGCACAGAGCAAAACCTCTCAGAAGGGGGAAAAACATCATTTTCCTGTTCCTTCCCCTGTTCCAGAGCAGGCTGTTCTGTAAATTAACAATTCACATCTAGGTCACTTGGAGAAGCTCTTGGTTTGGGGAATCAGGAGCTTCAACTTCACCAAAAATCTCCTTTTTCATGGCAAAGGAGCTTGCAGGAACTGGGTGCTGTCCTTCAGCAAAGCAGAACACCAGGAAAAGGCAGGTGAGGAACTCTTAAACATCTATAAAGGTGCAGTTCTCCTCTCAGATAATTCCTGGAGCTGGAAAAGGAGCCCAGCATCCCTCAGGCACCAATTCCCAGCTTCCCCATCAAACTGGGCTCCTGGTTTGGGGAATCAGGAGCTTCAACTTCACCAAAAATCTCCTTTTTCATGGCAAAGGAGCCTGCAGGAGCTGAGTCCTGTCCTTCAGCAAAGCAGAACACCCAGGCTGGTGTCCAACAGCACCCAGAAAACAGAGGTGAGGAATTCTGAACACCTATAAAGGCACAATCCTACACTCAGGAAAACTCCTGGAGCTGGAAAAGGAGCCCAGCATCCCTCAGGCACCAATTCCCAGCTTCCCCATCAAACTGGGCTCCTGGTTTGGTGAATCAGGAGCTTCAACTTCACCAAAAATCTCCTTTTTCATGGCAAAGGAGCCTGCAGGAGCTGAGTCCTGGCCTTCAGCAAAGCAGAACACCCAGAAAAGGCAGGTGAGGTGCTCTGAACACCTATAAAGGCACAATTCTCCCCTCAGATAATTCCTGGAGCTGGAAAATGAGCCCAGCATCCCCCAGGCACCAATTCCCAGTTTCCCCATCAAACTGGGTGTGCTGCTCTCTATTCCCTTTCCCCGGGACTCCCAGCCCTGGATGGGCTGAAATAGAAGCACAAACCCGCAGAAAAAGTGGCTTTAACCGCCCTTTTCTGCCAGCCAAATCGGGAGAACATCATCAATAAAGCAGCAAATGACCAGCCCTGCCTCGTTAGCCCTGCTGGATAATTAATTATTGCCACTAATGAGGGGCTGCCGGCAGGGCAGGGCAGGGCAGGGCTGAGGTTCCCCATCCCCATCCCCATCCCTGCAGCGTTGCCTTGGAGGCGTTGCCATGGCAGCACATCTGTCCGGGCCATCCCAAATTCCAGGGAATTCCGGTTCTGGAGGGTTTAACCCTTCCCCTTCCCCTCGGCTTCGGTCACAGAACTCTCACAGGGGCTGCTGGAAAAGGAAAAAGGTGCCTGATTTCACCTGCCAAGGGATGCACCAGCTCTGGATGCAGCAAGGTCAAAAAATACCACAAAACACCACAAAAACACTCCAAAAAACACCACAAAAATGCCCCAAAAACACCACAAAAAACACTCCAAAAAACACCACAAAAACACCCCAAAAAACACCACAAAAACGCCCCAAAAAACACCACAAAGACACCCCAAAAACACCCCAAAAACACCACCAAAAACACCACCAAAACACCACAAAAACACCACCAAAACACCCCAAAAAACACCACAAAAACGCCACAAAAAAACACCACAAAAACACCAAAAAAAAACCACCCAGAAAACACCACAAAAAACATCACAAAAACACCCCAAAACCACCACAAAAGCACCACAAATACACCATGAAAACACCACAAAAAACCCACAAAAATACCCCAAAAACACTCCAAAAACACCACAAAAAAACCCACGAAAACACCCAGAAAAAATCCACCACAAAAACCACCCCAAAAAACACCACGAAAACACCACAAAAAAACACCATGAAACCACCACAAAAACACCCCAAAACTACACAAAAACCCCTGAAAATCCAGCAGGAATTGCCCAAAGCCTGAATTACAAACCAGCCACTGAGAGGGGCACTGAGGAGAAGTTTAGGTTGGATTTTGGGGAGAAATCCTTCCCTGTGAGGGTTTTTAAACCTTGATTTCAGAGTTGCTCCTTTTGCTTATCAGCTCAAATGTGTGGGGTTCCATTTTATTTATTTTATTTTATTTTATTTTATTTATTTTATTTTATTTTATTTTATTTTATTTTACTTTGTTTTATTTTCTCCTTTTTAGCCTCTTCAGGAGGTCTCTGGGTCTGGAAAGGTTTCCCCCATTCCCCAGTGGACAATGCAGGAGCTGAAGTTGCTTTCCCCTTATCTTCCCTGCTTATTTTTGGGCAGTTTACAATTAATTCTTTTGGAGAAAAAAACCAAAAACAATTAGAAGTGCCATTGAGCATCATGATGAGGACCTTTCTAACTGAGAGAGCAGAAGTTTAGGTTGAATATTGGGGAGAAATCCTTCCCTGTGAGGGTTTTTAAACCTTGATTTCAGAGGGGAGCTCCTTTTGCTTATCACCTCAAATGTGTGGGGTTCCATTTTATTTTATTTTATTTTATTTTATTTTATTTTATTTTATTTTATTTTATTTTATTTATTTTATTTTATTTTATTTTATTTGTTTTATTTTATTTTATTTTATTTTATTTTATTTTATTTTATTTTATTTTATTTTATTTTATTTTATTTTATTTTATTTTCTCCTTTTTAGCCTCTTCAGGAGGTCTCTGGGTCTGGAAAGGTTTCCCTCATCCCTCAGTGAATGCAGGAGCTGAGGCTGCCTTCCCTTCTTATTTTTAGGCAGTTTACAATTAATTCTTTTGGAGAAAAAACCAAAACCAATTAGAAGTGCCATTGAACATCATGATGAGGACCTTTCTAACTGAAAGAGGAGAAGTTTAGGTTGGATATTGGGGAGAAATCCACATCTGGAGCTGTGCCAGGGGAGGTTTGAGGGGTATCAGGGCAATGCTCTTCCTTCCCATTGGGGATATTTATTTTTTGGCTTCATCTCCGAGGGCACAGGGATGGATTTCACTTGGCCAAGCTGCAGAAAGCAATTAGGAGCAGGCTGCCTTCTCTGCAGAGGAGGAGAAAAGTTTCCTGCAGCAGCCAAACAACTTGAACAAATCCAGCACCGTGCCAGCGAAGGTCTCGGCCAGGGAGGATCTTCAGGGCTTTGTCAGAGAAAACAAAGGCAATGCTGAGAGGAAAGGCAGGGCAGAAAATGTCAATTCCTCTCTGGAAAAACATCCATGGGGATCACAGGAATTGCAGAAATGGGGAAATTAAGTGTTTCACTAATTGAAAATAAAGAGACGAAGGACTTGCAGTGACAAAGCTCCAGGTAGCGCTGCACACAAGGGGGGCACAAACCAAAAATCCTTTTGGACAGGGCTCTGGCAAAGTTTGTAAAAAACTGCTGGAAACACTCCTTGTCACCTTCCCTCGTGGATTTTTGTGGGAGCAGGATTTCACCCTGGGGTTGAATAGATGATCCTGTGGTCAAGATTTCACCTTGGGGTTCAATAAATGATCCCGTGCCTTCCCCTGCCCAAACTCCAGCCCTTTCTGAGGCAGACGGGCTGGAGCAGATGTGTTGCCACGGCAGCACATCTGTCTGGGCCATCCCAAATTCCGGGTAATTCAGGTTCTGAGGGGTTTTAACCCTTCCCCTTGGGTTTAGGCACAGAACTCTCACAGGTGCTGCTGGAAAAGGAAAATGGAGCTCGATTTCCCCTGCCGAGCTCTGGATGCAGCAAGGTCAAAAACAACCACAAAAACACCACAAAAACACCACAAAAACATCACAAAAACACCACAAAAACACACAGAAAACACACAAACCCCCCTGAAAATCCAGCAGGAATTGCCCAAAGCCTGAGTCACAAAGCAGCCCCTGGGAGGGGATGTCCTGCTCTGAACCCCACAAAAGGAGCCCCAGAGCTCGGCCCCTCGCTGCCCCCATCAGAGCAGAGGGGGCAATCAGGACCTGGCAGGTCCTGGCAGGCTCCCCCAGCCCTGTCTTTAGGAACTGCCATGAACAGGAGAGTGGGAGGCTCTGGGGCAGGGTTCCAGCGAGGCAGGAGGAGCAAACACCGACACCGAGAGAGCAGCAGCAGCAGCAGCAGCACTTTCACAGCTTGCCTGGCACAGTAAATATTGACTGGTTCAGGAGGAAAAGGCAGCTCATGCTCCGTTTTGGTGGCACACAGGAGGAGCCCTCCCCAGCCACAAGAACACGAGGAAATCCCTCAGCAAATATTTCTGGAAGGTGGTGCTGGGTGATTGATCCCAGAGAGGAGCTGAAACACCCAGGGCATTCCCATGGCAGGGAAATGGGAATTGTCCACAGCCCTGCAGGCAGAGGGGAGCACAGGGAGCTCCAGCAGAGCAGGAAACCACGCTGTGACCACCCAGGCTCCATCCGGGTTGTAGCACCAGCATTAAAAACATTAATGGGATTCAGAAGCTCCTCCTGTTCCTGAGGCTGACGCTGTGACTCAGCCCAGCCTTGCTGCTCATCCAGCTCCTCCTGGAGCAGGATCAGGTTGGAGCACAGCCCTCCCACCCTGTTGAGAGCTGCACCCACCCCCGAGCCAGCACAGGCATCCCCAGAGCTCTCCTTATTTGGGATCCCAAACATCCAAATCTGCTCCCCAATCCCCCTGCTCAGAGCAACCCAACCACAGCCGCAGCAGGGAGGAGGTGCAGAATCTCCCCTTTGCTGCGTCCCAATCCCATCCCATCAAATCAACCCCATCCCAATCCCATCCCATCCCATCCCATCCCATCCCAATCCCAATCCCAATCCCATCCCAATCCCAATTCCAATCTCATCCCATCAAATCAACCCCATCCCAATCCTATCCTATCCCATCCCATCCCATCCCATCCCAATCCCATGCCATCTCATCAAATCAACCCCATCCCAATCCTATCCTATCCCATCCCATCCCAATCCCAATCCCAATCCCAATCCCAATCCCATCCCATCAAATCAATCCCATCCCAATCCTATCCTATCTCATCCCAATCCCATGCCATCCCATCAAATCAATCCCATCCCAATCCCAATGCCATCCCAATCCCAATCTCATCCCATTCCATTCCATCAATCCTATCCCATCCCATCCCATTCCATCCCATCTCATCCCACCCAAACCCATCAATCCCATCCCATCACATCAATTCAGTTCCATCCCATCCCATCCATCCCATCCCATCCCATCCCATCAACCCCATCCCATCAATCCCATCCTATCAATCCCATCCCATCCTATCCCATCCATCCCATCCCATTCATCCCGCTCCATCAATCCCATCCCATCCCAATCAATCCCATCCCATCAAATCAATCCCACCCCAATCCCATCCCACCCCCACAGAATTCCAGGGCTGTGAGTGAAAACAGCTCCCTCCATCCAGCTGGTGATGCTGCACATTTAAAAATGGAAATTTAACAAGCACAGCGCTGCTCTGAGGCATGTTGGACCCACGTAACACATCCTGGCTATTCTGGGAAACAGAACTGCAAAAAAAAAAATTAAAAAAAAAAAAAGATTCATCCTTCTCCTCTCTGGATGATTCCAGAATTTTTAAGATGCTGAAGTCTAGAAGTCAAAGGATCTTGAAAAAAATCATTATAAATAGCAAACACACACTTGGCTTCACAGATAACACAAACATTGATCCCATTAAACACATAATTGTCCCAGTTTGGTTTTTTCTTCCCAAAAGCAGAGGTTTATCCCTGGAAATGTCTCCTGGACAGAGCAGCTCTGGCTGTGCCTCTGTGGTGCACCATGTTCACTCCTGGACATTCAGTGCGTTCCAGTTCCCTGTCAGTCAGGTGTTCTTCCTCCTTTCCCCTTGGAAAAGGAAAATTCCTGAACTTTGTCACCTGAAACAAAAATTCCCTGGGTGAAAGACAGCAGGTGGGGGAGACAGAGAGAGAATTTGGGCTGGATTTTCCCTCATTTGCAGCCTGGAGCAGAACCTCAAGGTGCCACCCTGTTTTATTTTCCATTTTTCTCTTCTCTCATGTAAGGGGGGGTTTGGGGAGCATCAGGCATAACCCATCTCCCCATTTTATTTTCCATTTTTCTCTTCTCTGGTATAAGAGGGCTATTTTATTTTCCATTTATCTTTTTTCTGGTGTAAGAGGGAACACGGGGAGCAGCATGGACACCCCATCTTATTTTCCATTTTATTTTCCATTTTTCTCTTCTCTCATGTAAGGGGGGGTTTGTGGAGCATCAGGCATAACCCATCTCATTTTCCATTTTATTTTCCATGTTTCTCTTCTCTGGTGTAAGAGAGAACAGGGGGAGCAGCAGGGATAACCCATTTTATTTTCCATTTTTCTCTTTTCTCTTGTAAGAGGGAATATGGGGAGCAGCATGGATACCCCATCTTATTTTCCATTTTATTTTCCATTCTTCTCAGGTGTAAGAGGGAACACAGGGAGCAGCAGGGATACCCCATTTTATTTTCCATTTTTCTCTTCTCTTGTCTAAGAAGGAATAGGGCGAGCAGCAGAGATACCCCATCTTATTTTCCATTTTTCTCTTCTCTGGTATAAGAGGGGACACAGGGAGCAGCAGGCATAATCCATTTTATTTTTTATTTTCCATTTTTCTCTTCTCTCGTGTAAGGGGGGTTTGGGGAGCATCAGGCATAACCCATTTTATTTTCCATTTCATTGTCCATGTTTCTTTTCTCTGCTGTGAGAGGGGACACGGGGAGCAGCAGGGACACCCCATTTTATTTTTCATTTTTCTCTTCTCTCGTGTAAGGGGGGTTTGGGGAGCATCAGGCATAACCCATTTCATTTTCCATTTCATTGTCCATGTTTCTCTTCTGTGCTGTGAGAGGGGACACGGGGAGCAGCATGGATACCCCATCTTATTTTCCATTTTTCTCTTCTCAGGTTTAAGAGGGAACACCAGGAGCAGCAGGGATAACCCATCTCATTTTCCATTTTTCTCTTCTGTGCTGTGAGAGGGGACACGGGGAGCATCAGGCATCACCCATTTTATTTTCCATTTAATTTTCCATTTTTGTCTTCTCTGCCGTGAGAGGGGACCCGGGGAGCAGCAGGGACACCCCATTTTAATTTCCATTTTTCTCTTCTCTCGCGTAAAGGGGGGTTTGGGGAGCATCAGGCATAGCCCATTTTATTTCCCATTTCATTGTCCATGTTTCTCTTCTGTGCTGTGAGAGGGGACACGGGGAGCATCAGGCATAGCCCATTTTATTTCCCATTTCATTGTCCATGTTTCCCCTCTCTGCCGTGAGAGGGGACCCGGGGAGCAGCAGGGACACCCCGTGCACAGGCGGTGCAGGATTTCCCAGGGAGGCAGAGCAGAGGAGCCGAGGCTGCCGGAGCCGCTCGGGGAATCTGTCCAGGAGTGCCAGCCGACGCTCGGGGTGGGATTTTGGCCGGGCCAGGGGCGTGCTAGCCCCCCAGCCTCCTCCTGGGCTGCCTCCTGCGGGCTTTCAGGATGCTGTAGTTGGCGTAGCGCGTGTGCTGCTCCGACAGCAGCGGCACGTAGAACGCGCGCAGCAGCCGCGAGGACCTGCGGGAGCGGAGGGAAAAGGGAAAAGAAATCATCCCTCAGTGCCCAACCCTCTCCTCTGGGTGCCACCAGAGCTGGCTGGCACGGGTTTAAGCCGATCTTCTGTGGAAATATTGAATTACAGAGGGCTGGGCAGCTCTCAAAGCCACGCTGAGCCATGCCCTGCCAGGGCTGGGAGCTGGCATTTCACAGCCTTCCAAAAACGGGACCAGTGGAGCACAGAGGGTTTAATGATGTCTGGGGGAAATTAGCACCTTTGATTGGGTTGCTAATTGCTGGAGCAGTGCTGGCTGAGGGCGTTGTGAATGGATGTATTCTCTCATTAATGGTACAGTCCGGGTTTCAGTGTGAAGTGGACAAATCAAACCTCCTTCAGCAGCAGCTCTGAGCTTTGTGAGCTTCAAAAACCTGAGCCACTCATTGAAACCAGGCAGAGCTTTGCTCCCTCAGCACCACAGCTTCTCTTTTTGTGTCTCTGAGATCACCTGGATGGGAAAACATCAACCCTTGCCGGCCACGAGTGCCACAGAAATCCTGGAAAAGCAGCAGCAGCAGCAGCAGCTCTCAGACTGGGATTGCTGAGAGCTCAGGGATGGCACAGCCCTGCCGCTCCCTTCGCCCCAGCTCTGCTGCTCTGCACACCCAATCCTGGCGGGGTTTTTTTTTCCCAGCAGAAAGACGAATTGTGTTTTGTTTGCCTGCACTGGAGATCTTTCAGAAACGCAGCACAAGAACAAAGGCAGGAAGTGCCCCTGGGAGCTGAGCATCCCCAGGGGCTGCCGAGCCCTGCCTGGGCTCAGCTGGCACCAGCAGCTCCCGCACCCTCCCAGCTCACACACAGGGGACCTTCACCTCCTGTCACCTCCCTGTGGCAGCTCAGCACCCCAGACAGCAGATGGCACATGCAAGGGGCTGGCTGACAGATGACAGGGAATATATTTAATGTGCTATTTGCATTTGCTGCTAAATTTGTCCCCCAGAGATGGAGCCTGGATCAGCACTCGGCTCCCAGCAAGCAGGGCTGAGCAGGGGATGCTTTCCCAGGGATTTTGGGCTCTGAAAAAGGCACTGCTGCACGACTGGGCAGCTCCCAGAGCTGGAAGCACACTGAGCCTTGGAGCTGAGCCTGTGTCTGCCTGAATTTCAGGAGAAACAACCCAAAAACTGCTCCAGCAGTGCCGGAGGAAGCTGCTGTGGGGTGGAAGGAAATCCCAAGTGAAGATGTTGCAGATGTTCCCAAAATGCCAGACTAACATGGACTGGCAGCACTTGGACACCTGCAGTGGTGAGAGAGATCCCTCCTAAAACTGCAGTGGTGAGAGATCCCCCCCAAAAGTGCATTTTGTAACCTGAGTTTGGTGAGGGCAGAGCAGGGAATGGCAGGAGGAGGCTGAACTCTGCCACGGAGACACCAGGACAAATCCCAGGGCCATCTGGGCAGGTCCCAGAACCACCTGAGCAGGTCCCAGTCACAGGGACAGGTCCCAATGCCACCTGGGAATGTCCCAGTCACAGGGACAGGTCTCAATGCCACCTGAGCAGGTCCCAGTCACAGGGACAGGTCTCAATGCCACCTGGGAATGTCCCAGTGCCACCTGGGCAGGTCCCAGTGCCACCTGGGCAGGTCCCAGTCACAGGGACAGGTCTCAATGCCACCTGGGCAGGTCCCAGTGCCACCTGGGAATGTCCCAGTGCCACCTGGGCAGGTCCCAGAACCACCTGAGCAGGTCCCAGTCACAGGGACAGGTCTCAATGCCACCTGGGAATGTCCCAGAGCCACCTGGGAATGTCCCAGTCACAGGGACAGGTCTCAATGCCACCTGGGCAGGTCCCAGAGCCACCTGGGCAGGTCCCAATGCCACCTGGGAATGTCCCAGTGCCACCTGAGCAGGTCCCAGTCACAGGGACAGGTCCCAATGCCACCTGGGAATGTCCCAGTGCCACCTGGGCAGGTCCCAGTGCCACCTGGGCAGGTCCCAGTGCCTCCCAGCCACAAGAAGCTCATGATCAAAGCTCTCTGCAAGCCCTTTAATGTTTGCACTTCCTCTGCAGGTGAAGTTTTGTACCAACACACGCATTTCAGAAGTTATTCAGCTACTTTAAAAATAAAACTACGGAAAACAACTCGAGGAAAAGCACCATTAAAGGGAACAAGACAGCCTCTTATCAGAGCAGGGGAATGCTATGCTCCAGCAAGGTGACCCAATCATTAGTTTTGCACTGAGAATTTTAGCTTTTTTTGATGGAAAACCCAAGTGTGTGGAGCAAGCAGACAGCTCAGCCCTAAAGAGCTGGAAAATATGTGCTCCTCAGAGGGGAGCTGTGATATATTTCCCCTTTTCTGTGCCAGATTCGGAGCATTCAGCCAATATAGAATTAAATGGACCTTGGCAAAGCAGCTTCCTGAGGAGCATAATTAGCTGGTGGCTTGGAGTGCTCTCTAATTCAATTAGCAGCACCATTTATCAGAGCCAGCTGAGATTTACATTTGCACTCGCTGACGTCAATGGGAGACTCGCAGCGAGCCCCAGAGCCTCCAGTGCAGCAGGACTGAACCGAGCCGCTGGGTCACTGATTTCACTGATTTCATTGATTTTCACACAAGAGCTGCACTTTGGGCTGAGCTGGGGAGGTGCTTGATGGCTTTGGGGTTTGTTTTTTTTGCCCCTTGCTCTGCGACCACAGAGCTGCAAACCTGAAACCTCAACTCAGCTCCAGAGATGGAGCAGGCGAGATAAAGCAGCTGTGAGAGCACACAAACGTGGCTTTAAAGCAGAAATGCACATTTAAGGGCAAATCCTCTGCACAAGGAGAGCCTTTGATGCCTCCGTTGCCTCATTAATAAAAGTCATTGGCCACCTCCTTCTTGCCCCAGTGCAGCAGCAGGCTCTCCTGGAAAATGCAGACCTTGCCAAGGAAAGCTGTTTGTGTCAGAGCCCTCCTGGGAGCTGCTCAAACACCCCCATCCCTGCCCTGCTCTTCCCTGCAGGAAGCAATCGGGTCTCTCATGGAAAACAGGAGGGCGCTGAACTCTGGGTTGGTTTTTCACAGAGGCTTTTCCAGTCTCTGTCCTGGGGTGACACCTTCAGGAGCTCTGAGGGGCTAAATCACATCCTTGCACAGCTGATACAGGCGCATTCCTGTGTTTGCAGCAATGTGGGAGCATCATTCCCAGCTGGACCGCGCTGATCCCGCTGCCTGAGAGCCCGGAGGAGAGCAAATCCCAGCCTTGCCCCTCACAGACACTGCAGCAAGGTGCTCCGTGCACAACAGGCTCCAGCAGGGATCTCCCCCATGGATTTCCTGCTGCCTACTCAAGGTGTGGCCCTGCTGACTGCTCCTCTCCCTGCCAGCTTCCAGAACATTCCTCAGAGCTCATCCCCTCTGATGATTTATGCTTGTTTTGAATTTAGCTGGGACAGAACAGAGTGAAAAGTGTCCTAGGAGGAGGTGACATCCACCTCATTTCTTTGGAAAGCAACCCCAAAAACATTGCTTCAGCGGGAAGCTTTATAAAGAAACTGTTTATTTCTTTATAAAAATACTCCTCACCACCCTCCTCACAGAGTTTCACCCTCTAAAGCAACTTAGGCCATGAATTTTGCAAGCAGGAGTTGGACAAAGGCTCCATTTTGCTGGGAATTGCATTTCAGGCTGGCATTCGCCCATGGATCTCCCCTCCCTGCCCACTCCTGCAACCAGAAATCCCAGAGTGCCCCCACCCGTCCCTCTCCAAAGTGCAAATCCTACCTGGAAGCATCCAGGAATGGCTTGTAGGCAATGGTGACCCACTCGTCTCTGTGGGAGGAGTACCTGGGCTCCCTGGGGCTCTCTGCTGCTGTGTCCAGGTCCACCAGGTAGTGGCATTTGGAGATGTCCATCTGCAGGGACACACAGAGCTGCCTTTATCCCCTGTTGGTTCTGGGCTCACTCACAGCAATCAGAATCAGGTTCTGGGCTCACTCCCAGCAGCAGGGGAATGTGCAGGGCACAGGTAACACAGCTCATTTTGGGGGGCAATCCAGCAGGAGACCACAAAAATACGGATGAGGTGGGAAGGCTTTGATTCCGTCTCCATCTCATGCACCCAATTCAAGTTTTACACAGGAAAATGCTTTTCCAAGTGGGATTATCAGAAATCTCAACTATCTGCTTTAATACCAGTCAATTTTTAGATCAGTGGAGTTTACTGGTGAAAGGTAAAGAGGATTTTAAAGTGATGCAATTCTGGTGACCCACTCATACATATACATGGATGAATGTGTAATTAATAATTAATTAATGGTGACCAGCAGAATTTATTCCTTCCCTTGCAGCAACAACACCCAAACTTCTCAAGGACAAACTTCTCAATAAATTGTGTTACCTGCACGACACAGGTCACATAATTTGCAGGTTTTCAAGCAAAACCTTTGTGGGGGAATCCAGCAGGAGACCACACTATGAAAGCTCCCCCTTCCTGCTGGGAATCCTGGGTCTCACCCTGCCTTACCCCCTAAAACTCTTCCTTGAGGGATCTCAGCTCACTCTCCCACGAAATTTTACTGCCAACTTCCTTGGCCATGCTTGAGATCCCTTTTCTGAAGCACCTTTGGGGCTTGATGTAACAATTTAGGCTGGAAACAATTTAATTAGGTGGATAGCAGATGGCTCTGTGGCATCACAGCACAGTGGCAAATGAAATTACACCACAGGAAATCAGCTGAGGATGCTGAATTCACTTTGTGCTCGGTGTGAGAGGAACATTCCAGGCCCTGGGAGAGGCTCTGGCTCATTAGCACAAGGACTCCCAAACCACTAACCAAGTTTTTCTGGAAGTGATGTAGAATCATTCAGAGAAAGACAAGTTGCTGCCTCAAGGACCTCACTTGTCTCATCCTAAATGCTGCCCTGACTCCAAATGCCAGGTGCAAGCCACATTTCTCCTGTATTTTCACATTACAGTGAAGCCAAGGATGATATTCCTCCTGCTCTGCAGCACCTCTGCATTGATTTGGGGATTTACACAAGAGCTGGGTGACGCCCAGAACTTGAAACGAAGGAAAGGAACGAGTTCTGCTGAACAAAGCTGCGAGGGATTTCGAAATTACATCCTCTCCTCTTCTGCTCCCCTTTCCTTTTCCTCCTCCCACTCTTTCTTTATTTGATCCCACTGCTCTGCCAAGTGAGGAGAGCTGAGCTGGATCCCATCCTGGCTGACAGCAGTGGGCACACCCAGAGCTGGGGCTAAGGGCACATCTGCTGCTGCCACGGGGGCTGGAGGGTGCTGCAAGTGAAGGGAAAATGCTCAGAAACCCTTTTCACTGAAGGCAGCAGCTGTTAGCAGCTTTCAGCCCAATCTGCTGGTCCTGCTTGGATGGATCTGGGGAAGAAATAATATTCCTTATCTGTTTCTTGGCACTTTCAGAGACAAATGCACCTCCCCAGCTGGGCAAGTGCAAGGTAAGTGCAGCTCGATGTGATTAAGGAAAGAGAGATTGCAAAGCAAGATCAAATCTCTCTTCCCCCAGTGTCTCATAGCAACAGGAACACTGAGGTTCCCTCTTGCATTTCCAAGCAGAGCAGTAACAGATACTCACACCTGAAACAGGGAGATCACAGCCGTTAATGCCTTTATCCATGGCTCACGTAACCCTCCTGAATAATTTGTTTTCTCCCCTTTAAATGGCCAACAGCCTCGTGCTATTGAGATTTATCTCCTCTCACAGTCCTGTCCCAGGTCTTGCTAATTATTCTTCTACTTTAAAAAAAAAAAATCTGAACATGCTCATACTCACTAAATATAGGAAAAGATCTTGATCTTTTGGTGTAATTAGCAGGTCAAAAGTAAGAGTTTTAAGGCCCTGTTTAATTTCTGATTTCTCAAGTCCCAGGCCCTTGAGCTTGCATGAGAAAGAACAAAGTTGTAGGGTGACATTAAGGAGCAAGCATGAAACAAAAATGTGTTTTGCTCTATTAGTCACAGGCTGGAGCAGCCAGCTGTCTGTGCTAAAAATAAGCCCCAGCTAAAGATTTCATAAATTAAATGCACTGCAGCAGACAGCTCCTCTCAGGTGGGAACACGCCTCCTTCCCATTTCCAGTAACTGCATAATCAGCCTCAAAATAAGAATTTTAACCCACAAGACTGCCAAGATTGAACCTGTCAGTTCAGCAATAATTTTAAGACATTCCTATCTGGGTTTTGTTTAGTTCAACCAGGAAATAAATCAATAATTCCAATACACATTATCTTAGCAGATTCCCACTAATTCAATTAAGTTCCAAATTAAGTTCCTCCTCCTCAGTTGAAAATATGATGAATTGTTTTATATTTAAAAAGAAATAAAAAAGGAAATTTTCAATTCCTGCTCAGTGACAAATATTTTCTGTGGGGGACTTCAAATTACTCATTCCTGTGATCACATTAACACACTACACTAAACCCAACACTGCAATAATTAGGAATTCTTACTTCTGCTGCTTCTTTCATGATCATTATGTCTTCAAACTGGCAGATGAAAGGCAAACAGAAGCCACTCACAAGAATGGGAAGACTTCCAAGTGCTGCAGAGGGACCAATTTTGCTTTGGAACTCCCCAGGAAACAGAAATGGGGAGAGGGATGGCAAGAATTTAAATTATCCAGCAGAAATGGGGAGATCCACTGTGAGGCACTGCAATAATTTAAATTATCCAGCGAGGTAAGGGAAAGGAAGCAGGAACAAATCCTTACATATCGGGAGGGCTCCTCCTTGTTCTGGTCGTTCATGTCTGCAGGAATGATCCTGGTGGCCAAGGGCCCCTTGGCAAAGGGTTTGGGCAGCTGGCCCCGGAATTCCGACAGGATGAACTGGAGCTGCCAGCTGCGGAGAGCAGGGAGAGCAGTGTGTGAGAGCCCCAGAACCAGAACCAGGGACTCCATCCCCAGGTGATCCCCAGGAACTTGCGGCCAATGTGCTCATGAGAACCCTTCAGAATCCTTTATTTGGGTACTTCTGAGCACCAAAACCAGAAGCAAGGACACCAGCCCCAGTAACACCAAGGATTCCCATGAACTTGTGGCCAATGTGCTCATCAGAACCCTTCAGAATCCTTTAGCTGAGTACTTTTGAGGACCAAAACCAGAACCAAGGACACCAGCCCCAGGAACACCAGGGATTCCCAGGAACTTATGGCCAACGTGATCAAAAACCTTCAGAATCCTTTAGTTGGGTACTTTTGAGTCCCAAAACCAAGGACACCATCCACAGGTGATCCCCAGGAACTTGTGGCCAGTGTGCTCATCAGAAACCCTTCAGAATCCTTTATTTGGGTACTTCTGAGCACCAAAACCAGACCCAAGGACTCCAGCCCCAGGTGATCCCCAGGAACTTGTGGCCAGTGTGCTGATGAAAAACCTTCAGAATCCTTTATCTGGGTACTTTTGAGGACCAAAACCAGAACCAAGGACTCCATCCCCAGGCACAGCAAGGATTCCCAAGAACTTGTGGCCAACATGATGATCAAAAACCTTCAGAATCCTTTAGTTGGGTACTTTTGAGTCCCAAAACCAAGGACACCATCCACAGGTGATCCCCAGGAACTTGTGGCCAATGTGCTCATCAGAACCCTTCAGAATCCTTTATTTGGGTACTTCTGAGCACCAAAACCAGAACCAAGGACACCAGCCCCAGGAACACCAGGGATTCCCAGGAACTTATGGCCAACGTGATCAAAAACCTTCAGAATCCTTTAGTTGGGTACTTTTGAGCACCAAAACCAGAACCAAGGACACCAGCCCCAGGCACAGCAAGGATTCCCAAGAACTTGTGGCCAACATGATGATGAAAAACCTTCAGAATCCTTTATTTGGGTACTGTTGAGCACCAGACCCAAGGAGACCATCCCCAGGTGACCCCCAGGAACTTGTGGCCAATGTGCTCATCAGAACCCTTCAGAATCCTTTATTTGGGTACTGTTGAGCACCAAAACCAGAACCAAGGACTCCATCCCCAGGAACACCAAGGATTCCCAGGAACTTGTGGCCCATGTGCTCACCAGAACCCTTCAGAATCCTTTAGTTGGGTACTTTTGAGTCCCAAAACCAAGGACTCCATCCCCAGGTGATCCCCAGGAACTTGTGGCCAATGTGCTGATGAAAAACCTTCAGAATCCTTTATTTGGGTACTTCTGAGCACCAAAACTGAGGACACCATCCCCAGGCACACCAGAGACTCCCAGGAACTTGTGGCCAGTTTTTCTGATGAAAAACCTTCCGAATCCTTTACCTGGGTACTTTAATGGTGTTTGTGACACCAGAGGTCCAAGTTCCTGAGGGCCCCCCACACCCACGAGCGTGCCCCTCGTTACCCACCTGCCCTAATTGCCCCTGTGCCAGGGCAGCACTCACTTGTCTGGCAGCAGGAAGCTGCTGGGGAACCTGTGCCACTCCTTCCCCACACAGACATGGACCGGCCTCCCCTCGGGCACCGTGTGGATGCTGGGGTCAGTGGCAATCCTGTGGAATTCAGGGTACAGGTCCAGCGGCCCGTGGTAGCCTGTGGGAGGCAGAAAACCATCATTAAGGGTAGAGGGGTATTTAATTAAAGCCTACAAAAGTTGTTTCATGTATAATTTTTTGAACTGGTAACTCAGTGAATAAATGAACTGCTTTATGCTAAGAAGTGGCTGCATTCAAAGCTTCCCCTCTTACCAATTTTATTCACATTTCCCTGCCTGCCAATGGCCACCAAAACCCCAAAAAAATACTGATGAGGTGGGAAGGCTTTGATTCCATCTCCATTAAGGACTCATGCACCTAATTCACCTTTTACACAGGAAAATGCTTTTCCAAGTGGGATTATCAGAAATCTCAACTATCTGCTTTAAAACCAGTCAGGTTTTAGATCAGTGGAGTTTACTGGTGGAAGGTGAAGAGGATTTTTAAGTGATGTAATTCTGGTGACCCACTCATACATATATATATAGATGAATGTATAATTAATAATTAATTAATGGTGACCAGCAGAACTTATTCCTTCCCCTGCAGCAACAACACCCAAACTTCTCAAGGACAAACTTCTCAACAAATTGTGTTACCTGCACGACACAGGTCACATAATTTGAAGGTTTTCAAGCAAAACCTTTGTGGGGGAATCCAGCAGGAGACCACACTATGAAAGCTCCCCCTTCCTGCTGGGAATCCTGTGTCTCACCCTGCCTTCAAACTCTTCCTTGAGGGATCTCAGCTCACTCTCCCACGAAACTTTACTGCCAACTCCCTTTTCTACGGCACAACTTCTGCAGCCCTGAGCCCAAGAGCCAGGAGGGCAGAGGGGAAATGTGAAATACCAACCTTTGAACAAGGCAACAGAGCGTGAGAGTGACAAAAGGCCAAAGAGGAGGACAGTCCCCAGGGCCAGCCAGTTGGAGGACACTGTGTAGTGCTCCAGGCGGTAGCGCTGGAAGATGAAGTGGTAACATTTCTCAGGGAAGAGATTAAAAAAAAAAAAGAGAGAGAGACAATACGAAGTTACTCCAACTCTGATCCATCCAGCAAAATTCACATTTTTCATTAAGCTCTTACAACAGTGTGTCCCCCACCAGATTTTTAAATTCAGAGCCATCAAAATGCACAGAAACTCATAGGGTTTGGTCACATTTAAGTGATAATTTGGGGTATTTCAGTGTTTTTATGCTTCCTAGGAAAGGAAGGGCCTAAAGTGATCTCTCAAGGGTTCCAGTTTGGTTGCTCCCAGATGAACCAGGGGCAAGAGTCCCTTCCAGAATTTCCCTGCACACTCACCTGTTTTCCATGCTGGACTGAACTCCTGCCTAACACAAGCTCCATGACCCAGATTTCCAGAGTGACCTCTGCTTGTTTACCCTGCCTGCACAAACCACAGCTTTGAAGTGAACAAAACACCACAGAGCACATTCTGCGTCCAGCTTTGAACACAGGTCACTCTCTGAAACTCATAAAAGAAGAACTGATAACAGAAAAACTGATAAAAGAAAAACTGATAAAAGAAAATTGATAAAAGAAAAATTGATAAAAGAAAATTTATAAAAGAAAAATCGATAAAAAGAAAAATTGATAAAAGAAAAGTCCTTTAGGTTGGTTTTTTCAATTAAAAAGCCTTTCTGGGACAGCCAGGTGGAAATCCATCCAGTCCCTGCCTTGGTCCCTCCCTGCTGCTCTGCAGGAGTGGTTGGTTATTCACTCCCTGCCCTCAGCTGCTTTCTGTTTCTCCTGTCCTGTTTGCATTTTTCTCATAACATCCACATAGTTTGGAGGGGGAGAGTGACAAGCTTGTCCTGCTGGTGGGCAATCAGCTCCAGATCCTCAGCTGGATGCTCCAGACTGGGCAAAATGTCATCAAACAGTGGCAAAATATGCAAGAAACGTACATGGGGGAAAGTTTCCTCAAGTTACAATAAAAATAAATGAACATTGCTCTGTGATGTTCTGAGAGCATGGAGGAATTCTCAGTGAGAGCCAGAAAATTGGTGACATTCCAAGCTGGAGCCTGTGTGGAGGCAAGGACTGGAACTCATCTGGGAGTGATGGAGATCCAGAGTGGGAACAGCACCTGAGCAGGGGGTGAGGGACTGAGGGTGGGCAGGAATTGCAGGACAGAGCTGGAACAGGCTCCTGGCTGCATTCCTGAGCCTTTCCAACAGCAGGAGATGAGTAATTCTGAGCTTTGGGAAGGTTTATATCAGTCTCTATTACTGCTTTGCTCTGTGAAGTGTTTCAAGTGATGTTTACTAAACATCCAGTTTTTGGCTCTTCCAAACTTTCAGTGCAATTCCCAACATTTAAATGAAATCCTTTTGCTTTTTTTCAGCCCAGTGAGGGAGGGATTCCTTCTGAGACACATCAAAAGGCATTTCCTACACACCCACATTCCTGCCCTCAGAGCTGAGCAGCCAAGGAGCCACAGGTCCATCAGCAGGACACTGATCCCTCAGGAATCCCCTGGATTTTGGGTGCTGTTGGCACTACAGCACCACAACTCCAGAATTCCCATTTGGGACTGGAGAACAGCTCAAAGCCATGATGAAATAACAGCTGGGAAATATTCTCAGCTGTTTATTGAGCACCACTGGAATTTACCTGAAGAGCAGAGAGCGCCACAGCACCAGAGAGACAGATGAGGGGGTAGATGGGGAACAGAAATCTCTCTTCTTTGTGGGGCTGGCTGAAGAAAATCAGGATCCAGATGTACATGGGAGCCAGGGTCAGCCAGTAGGGACGGCCCAGGTTCTGAACTGCAAGAAACAAAACCTCAGCAAAGGAGAAATGCAGGAATTCCTTCTCTTGCACAATCCCCTCCCACACCCAAAGCCCACTCTGGAGACCCAAACACGCCCTGTCCTGAGCACCAGTGTTCCTAAAACCCAGTTAACACACCCCAAACAGCCAGCAGGGTGTTTTCCTCAGAGGATTTTTGCAGATTTCTACAACACTGACAATTCCAATGGCCTCAAGAAGAGCAAAAGCAGAAAATAAGAGTTGGTGGACCCAAAGCCCACTCTGGAGACCCAAACACGCCTTGCTCTGAGCACCACTGTTCTTAAAACCCAGGTAACACACCCCAACAGCCAGCAGGGCGTTTTCCTCAGAGGAATTTTTGCAGATTTCTACAAAACTGACAATTCCAATGGCCTCAGGAAGAGCAAAAGCAGAAAATAAGAGTTAATGGACCCAAAGCCCACTCTGGAGACCCAAAAAGGCCCTGTCCTGAGCACCACTGTTGCTAAAACCCAGGTAACACACCCCAACAGCCAGCAGGGCGTTTTCCTCAGAGGATTTTTGCAGATTTCTACAACACTGACAATTCCAATGGCCTCAGGAAGAGCAAAAGCAGAAAATAAGAGTTGGTGGACCCAAAGCCCTCTCTGGAAACCCAAACACGCCCTGGTCTGAGCACCACTGTTGCTAAAACCCAGTTAACACACCCCAAACAGCCAGCAGGGTGTTTTCCTCAGAGGATTGTTGCAGATTCCAACAATATTGACAATTCCAACAGCCTTAGGAAGAGCAGAAGCAGAAAATAAGAGTTGGTGGATCCAAGGAGACACAAGAGCCATCAGGAACTGCCAGGTGTGAGGAGCACACAGGAGTGCTGGGTTTCCTGCTGGGCACTGAGCACACCAAGATCAGAAGGGGCCTCCTCAGGAGCTGCCCTTCCCTCCCAAATGGTTGTTTGGAGCCTGAGGTTTGCCCACCCTTCATTGCCTCATTACAAAAACGACACCGGCAGAGCTCTCCCAGGCGCCTCCTGCTTAACAGAGGAAATAACTGACTCAAAAATAACAACAATTACCCTGAATTTCAGTCACACTGAGGAGGGCTCTGCGCTGCCTGACAATTTTCAGTCCCTCTCCTACCCCTTGCTACTCCCAACAGCAGAGTTAAGCAATTAAGCCAGCGGCATTTCACAGACAATAAGAACAAAGCGCTTGGCAGAGTCGCTGCTGCTGCTCAGCACAAGAACACCAAGTGAACAGCAGGAAATCTTGCATTTACAGGAGCTCCTACTGAGCTTTTACTGCTCTCTGCGAGTTTGTCACTCGCAGCCAAGGAACAGACATAAGCAAACACCCCTGAACATACATTTTCATCGAGGATTGTGTTACTGTTTGTTGTAGTCAGTATAAAAAACAGAGAGAGCACAGCACAGACTGGACTGATGAATCTGGAGGCTGCTGCTGAGCCTTGATGAATTTTCCTCAGGAAAACAGCAGAAAGGAATTTACACTTCCCCTCTGGAGTCACTCACAAGTGTCATGTGGTCAAACTGATGTCATTTTATTCAAGAAAAAGCCCAGTGTGAAGTAGGGAATATTCTGGTTCCTCTTTTTGTTTGTTTTTTTTAAACTCTCATCTATCCACACCCACGGGGACACTGCCCAGAGCAGGGCTCAGTCCTGGCAGCTGAAAAACCCACAGTGCCCAGAGCAGCCCAGCTTCAACCCCAAAGGGTTTCTACTCATTTCCAGCTGCAGACAAGATGGGAACAGCACCAGGTTCAGCTTCTCCCCCCTTCAGGATCACTGACTGGGCCATTCCTGATGGATTAAACGTCACAGTGAAGCTCAGGAACCTTGTCAGGCTCGCTTTTTTTAACACATTTTTCCTCTTGAGGCGGAGGCAAGGAACAATCCTGAACCCTAATGAGCTGCAGGAACTTTCCTGGTGCTCCGAAGGCTCTCCCTGCTCCCAGTTTCACTTCCATTGGGGAAAAGCTGCTCTTTGGCAGGCAAACCCTGCACTCACCACGGAATTTCTGCAGCAGACACTCCATCAGACAGGTCAGAGGCAGCACCAGCAGGGCCAGCACAAAAACCACATTGAAATTCAGAAAGCCATTGATGAAATAGAAGTACCAGGGTTCTGTACCTAAAGGGGGAGAAAAAAGGAAAAAAAGAGGTTTGAAACTCAAGTATGAATGGATGGAGCAGCAGCTTTGGCCCTTCTCTGCCTGACACAGCCCACCAGAGTATCTCACACTCACACCTGCACAAGAAACTTCATTGCCTTCCTGCTCAGAAATTAATTTTTCTCCTTACCTTTAATCTGAGGGTGAAAAATAGTCAGTATTACACCTGCTGCCCATGAACCCCAGAGCCAGCAGAACTCTGTGACACAGAGCTCACCCCTCCATTCAGCAGGAAAGCAGAAGTGGAAACTTCTAAAATTGGGAAATTTGACCCCAAATTCATTCTCTCTTTCTAACTGCAGAGGAGTCACACAAAACCACACAATGCCATCTAATTCTGGAGTGAGGATGCTCGTTCTGGGTTGGCAGCAACAGAAAGGTACCAAGAAGGATTAAGAAGGGAAGGAGTTTTTATTCTCACTTCACCCCAACAAAACCTCTGCCACTAAAGGCTGGTTTTGGTCCCTCCTTTCACTCAGCACTATTTAAATGTCCCAAATTCAGCCTGTTCTGACACCAAGAGGAGCCAGGCAGCTCTGCCTCCACACTCGGGAGCTGGCTGCAAGCTCTGCAGGATGTAAACTGAAAGAAACTCCAGTCCAACTGTCATTTATTTAGACTCTTAATTCAGGATGCTTAAAGCCCTTAACAATGAGGAATGCCAGTTCCTCTCCACACATTTCCCACTCTCTCAGTGTGATTAGCTCAATCAGCCAGTAAATGACACGCGGGGGCTTTAATCACGGCACTGTTGTGACATGTGTCACATGCCACAGCAATTTCCTGCAATCACAGCCACTTACATCGGTCCGTGTTGAAATTAATCAGACAACCCAACAGCAGCAAGGAAAACCCGAGGGCTCTGCGGCTCCTGCAGCTAAAAAAGGGGAGAAGCTGCACTGGGGGTGTCACAAACACGGCACTGGAGTCACTGCCTGGCCAAGCAGCTTGGGTTGGTACAGGAACGCCCGAGTTATCAACAGCAATTATAGAAATCAGGTCTGAATCTTTGAAGGGTCAGCCCAGGGACCATCCTGTCACCTCTGTGGCTGAGATGGGAAGCAAAGGGAATTCACACTGAATTCACCTCTCCCTGCTCCGGTTTCAGATTTGGCAGCCTGGGGGGTCAGGAGTGAAGGACACCTCATGAAACACAACTCCTCCCCAGCCCAAACACAGCCCACATAACGCTGCTAATAAACACAGCAGCTGCTCTGAGGCACAGCTTTCACCAAAAAATAGCTGCTCGCTCACATCTTTTTGCAGTGTGACTGAATTGCCCAGAAAAAAACAAGCACTGGAGCCTCCCCTGCCTCTCCAATGAGGGATTTTCTTCTCTGTGAGAGGCTAAAAAAAAAAATAAAAAGGGGGGAAAAAAGAGAAGAGAACAGTGCACAGCAGGCAGAGAGCACCAGGCTGGCTCACTGGTGACGCAGCCATTCAGAGGCACTCAGGCTCAAAGCCTCCCAGGGCTAAAGGGATTTTATTCCTCTTATCCACACGGCTCAAGGTGAACTGCGGCCTCAAAAAGGAACAACCCCACTGCAGGCAAGAAGTCCTGGCCCAGAACATCACCTCTGAAGCAGGGAGGGGCACTGAGAACTCTCCAGCAATGGGAATGTGCTTGCAGAGCAGGAGAGGAGCTGGAGAATCTTCCTGCAAGGATGCTGGGCAGCCGTGGGGTCCAGGACACAGACTGGGGAAAGCAGTGGGAAAGGAGCACCCAGGCAGCTCCTGGCACGGTGGTTCCATGGGGAAAAGCAGCTGGAAGCTCTGTCAGACCCCAGAGAGAAAATGCTTTGAACTCTGAGGCCTGGGAACGGCCCCAGGAGCAACTCCAGAACTCAGGAGTGAATCAAATTTACCCACGCTGCACCCTGAGCACAGGAATGGTGGGGGCAGCTCAGGCCAGAGCAGGGGAGCTGTAAAGGAGGTTTGGGACAAGGAGCCCCACCCTGGGCTGAAGCCTGAGTGCAGGAACTGCAGCTGGCAAGCAGAAACTAAGCTGCAATAATTCGGTCATGAGTCACAGCCCTCGCTCTGATTCAGTGCTGCTACAATGAACAGTCTGCTCCCTGCAATATATTCATTTATTCTCACTCTGCTCAAGAAGCAGGGCTCCACAGAGAAAGGAGGGACATGAGCAGCTCCAGCACCTTCCACCCAAGCTGAATAAAGCCTCCCAAAGTGGGACAAAACTCTGGTCACAAATTAAGTACACAAAAACACCCCAAAGCCTCAGAAACAGGGATATACTCTTGGCAGCTGTTTTCCCTTGGCTGTAGAAACCAAATCACCCCAGGGAAATATTAATTGCACAGACAATATTTATACAGAGGGAGCATACTGCTAAAGACAGAGGAAAAAAAAATTAATTGAACCTTGTCTCAAAAACAGTGCAGGGCTTACACTGGAGATGATCTGGGCTGGTGACTCTGCCCCCATCATGTGAACGTAGGGAAATCCCAGCTTGCAGAGCCAAGAGGGATTGGCCAGCCTTTCATCTCCCCTGGCTGTGTTGTTTTTCCCCAGTGTTTTGAAGCTCTCTAAACACACAGCGTTGTCCTGGCCACACTGCATTAAAGAGCAATTCCAGGCAGGCTCCTTTACTAGCCCGAGGATGTTGTGTGAATGTCACTGTGAATAAAACTCTTCAGGACAGATGGGTCCCTGGAGGCTTCTGCAAACAACTCATGCACCAGTGTGGAAAAGGTCAGGCACAAGGCCCTGCCAAAACCTATCAGAGACAGAGCCTGGAGCTCACTTACACAAAACTCCCAGCCCCACACTTCAGAGCCTTCCTGCAGAGGCCAAGAGCCCTGGCAGAGCAGCTGCTGCCCTGCTGGGCCAGGCACAAGTGACAAATCAGCACCACCCAGAACAGCCCCTCAAAACAACAACCAGCAGTGCCAGCTGCCAGAGAAAGCCCTGATGCTGCTGCTCCCAGGGCTGAGCCCTCCTCAACAGCTCCTCTGGCCTCACACAGAGCACAGAGATGCTGCAGGCATCCCCTGGGCTCTGCCAGCCCTTCTAAAGCCCTGCTAGAAATCAATTTCCAGCTTTAAGACTGGACAGAAAGCAGTATGGATTCTGCACAGAGCACAGAGATCTGCAGGCATCCCCTGGGCTCTGCCAGCCCTCCTGAAGCCCTGCTAGAAATCAATTTCCAGCTCTAGAAGTGCAGGATTTGGATAGAAAGGAGTACGGATTCTGCACAGAGCACAGAGATGCTGCAGGCATCCCCTGGGCTCTGCCAGCCCTTCTAAAGCCCTGCTAGAAATCAATTTCCAGCTTTAAGACTGGACAGAAAGCAGTATGGATTCTGCAAAGCGCACAGAGATCTGCAGGCATCCCCTGGGTTCTGCCAGCCCTCCTGAAGCCCTGCTAGAACTCAATTTCCAGCTCTGGAAGTGCAGGATTTGGACAGAAAGGAGTATGGATTCTGCACAGAGATCTGCAGGCATCCCCTGGGCTCTGCCAGCCCTCCTGAAGCCCTGCTAGAAATCAATTTCCAGCTCTAGAAGTGCAGGATTTGGACAGAAAGAAGTCTGGATTCTGCACCATTCCTCACTTTCTCCAAGTTCTGCAGCCTGACTGCGAGGAGCAGCAGGCAGGAACGGATCCAAGCTGCCAAACACACCCGGGCCACTTGTGCCCAGGCAGTGAGACACCTCCTGGCAGCTCCACGGGAGCGGAGAGTGAACAAAAGCAGCACAAGTCCCAGCCCGGAGGAACCGGCAGCGCATTGCCAGCTCGACAGAGACATCCCGTGTCCAGAAGCTGCAGCTGCAGCCCTCGGAGCCGGCAGCAACAGAAGCTGGCAGCTGCTTTGGCTGGAGGGCACAAAAAGCACTGGCAGATAAGGGCCAGGGCAGCCAGAAAAGCTCGGGCTGCCTCCCCGGCTCGTTATCCCAAACTCACCGTAGAGATCAGGCCCGTGGGGGGTGAAGACATTGTACAAAACGATGTTGAGAGGTGCCACCACCAGCTTGCCATAGTAATAGCTGTCCACCACCACCAAGGGCACCTGGGGGAAAGCAGATTTTGGTTAAAGTGCAGCAGCTCCAGCAGATTTTCCTAAAGGAACTCATTCCTTGTGTTGCCATCCATTCCCTCTGTGTTGTGGCATGTCACACACATCTTTTATGAAAAATCCTTTCCTTAGGATTTTTTTCTCCTGAGAAGCTGGGAGGCCTCAGGAATAAAATGGAAACAATGGTTATCTGCTGCTGTGGAATGCAACACGTGCATCTGGGATTGGTCTCATGTGGTTGTTTCTAATTAATGGCCAATCACAGTCTCGGTCAGTCACAAGCTTTTGTTATCATTCTTTCTTTTTCTATTCTTAGCCAGCCTTCTGATGAAATCCTTTCTTTTATTCTTTTAGTATCGTTTTAATGTAATATATATCATAAAATAATAAATCAGCCTTCTGAAACATGGAGTCAGATCCTCATCTCTTCCCTCATCCTCAGACCCCTGTGAACAGCAGCACAGGGGCAGGCACTCACCAAAAACAGGATCAAGGACACCACACACCAGTTCAGGAAACTTTTCCACCTCTTCTTCAGGATCAACAAGTCAAAGGCAATAGGAAGCCTGGAAGAGAGACCAGCTGTCAGCTGGGGGCTTTGAGAGCCCCACTGCAGCTTCTGCTGCCCCTTCAAAGCAAGAGACAGAACCACCACTCTGCTCTTACTCCAGATTCATCATCCACCTCAGGATTCACCCAAATTAATGCCAGGAAATCTGCCCAACCTGAGCTGTCCAAAAGCCAGGAAGGCTGTAGCAACGATCCAGGGCTAAGCTGGCAGCTCAGTGCCTGCTGGCTCTGCCCAGGCAGGTGCAGAGCAGCTGAGAAAGGGCAGCAAGTGCTCCTTACCCCAGAGCTGCGCTGAAGGGCCAGCCCAGCAGGGCTCCAGCCGCCACCCCCAGCACTGCCACCGACGTCCTGTCCATGTACCAGCCCGTCATGGCCACCACCGTGGTGTACATGCAGAAACTGCTGGGCAGGAAAGCTGCAACACAAGGGGGTGGAAGGTCAGCACAGGCCCCCCACACTTCACACAACACTGCTGCAAGTCTTGCAGTGGCTGGGAGAGCAGGTACAGCCAGCCTGAGGGGACAGCACACAAAGGCAAAGTGCCAGCTCCTTCCTTAGAGCAAGGGCAGGCAGGCCAGGAGCCTGTGTAAAGGCACTGCAATACTGAAAACCAGGAGGCAGCAACAGAAACAGGCCTGGGAATTGTAACACAGAGAACAAAAATGGAATCAACGCTTTTTCTGTCATGGGAGTACAACAAAGAGCACCCGGAGATGTGATTTTCTTCTCTCTGAACCTTTGTCAGTGCCAGTGCCAAGCCAACTCACCTGCAGAAGCACAGAACATGCCCGTGCTGAGCACCAGGAAGGCCAACATCAGCCTGCTCACGTGCAGCCCAAACTTCTTGCACACAGCCCTGGGGAAGCAGCAGAGAAACAGGTACCACAAAACAGCCCCAGGGCCAAATCCGCAGCACCAAGGCATGCAGAACCACAAACAACCCCTGGAGCAGCCTGAGAGCTCTGAGCTGGGGCACTCCCAACACTCAGCTGCTGCCTCCCCTGGGATTTCAGACCCTGAGTTTCACCAGTACAAAACTCTGGGTGGGGCCTGGATTCTCCCAGCTGTGCTTGTGCAAATCTCAGGAGTGGTGGCTGCACTGCTGCACACCCCTATCCATCCCCTCACCCCTCACAAAACCCCACCACGCAAAAAAAGCCACAGTTCATCTCTTTAAACCAGAATGTGGATGAGAAAATACGTGTCAGTGCTCTGGTTTAAGGAGATGAACTGTGGCTTCTGACAAACAAAAAAACTCATGCAAGGCAGTGGATTAAAAATCAGGAATCAAGAGGCAGCCGGTAAAAACAAAAATGCAGTTTAAACAAGGTAATTGCATGTTAGGGCTACTGATTTTAGTGGCTGTAAACAGCACTGGCAGTGAGATTCCAGACAGCAGCAATCAGTGTGTTCCAGTCAAATTCACTGGGATAAGCACACACAGCCCCAGACTCTCCTCAGTCTGCAACACTCCCACCCTGCTGCTGCCAGCAGTGAGGAAACGAGCAGAGCCAACAAAATGCTGGAGTAGAAGTGTGGGTGGGAGATCTGGGAGTGCAATTTTGTCCTAATTGTGACGTTCTGACCAGCATCTCAGTGAGTTATTATGAAAACTTGTATTTTCTCATCGACACACGAGCCTCAAAGCCTATTTCCTGTGGCAGGAGCTGTCCCTGGCACTCACACTGCTCCCACACACGCCCTGCAGACACTCTGACACTCACTTGTAGAAGTAGAGTTCACAAACACAGCTCAGGAAGGCCAGGAAGCATCGCAGGAAATAGAAGATGAGAACCTGGCAGACACAGACAGTCTGAATGAGGCACAGGACAGAAAATGGGCTTGTAAAACATGAGGGGAAACCCACAAACCCTTGGAAATCCTTCCAGGGAGGCCAATGTTTGTCAACAAACCAGTTTTACAAACATGAAGTGAATTTCAACCATGTTTTATAAAAATGAAGTGAATTTCAACCATGTTTATAAAAATGAAGTGAATTTCAGCCATGTTTTATAAAAATGAAGTCAATTTCAACCATGGTTTTTAACAATGAAGTCAATTTCAACACCAAACAGGCCGGCTGTTTCCCACACTAAATGTACATTTCTTCCTCTCAAAAGCAGCTTCCACACACCAAATTTACCTTGTTGGTTTGCAGGACCCTGGCGTGGAACCAGGCTGGCAAGGCATGGAGCCACAGGTAAGCATAGGAGCGGATGGCGTAGGCAGGAGAGTACTCCCAGGTCTGAAACCCCTTCCCATAAATGAGGTAGTGTGTCTACAACAGAGATCAAATAAATAAATTAACTTGCAGCACACAAAGCAGAGAGTTTTCCACAAAGCAGAGTTTCCAGAGCAAAATATTTCTCATTGAAACAGAGGGATCAGCACAAGGTTATATAAATAAATCTGCATTTGCACAAGCTAACTGGAAACTGAAACAAGAGAGCGCAAGGTTCTAAATGAAGGGGTATTTGCAAATTGCCAATCCCAAGGGCAGGAAGGGACTCACCGGCTCCCAGTAGTTAAAGGTCTCATCACAATCCGAGATGTTGCTCAGCAGAGCTGCACAGAACCTGGCCGAGATCAGACACTTGAAAGCTGTTGATCCTTCAGGGGCCCAGACGTGCCCTGCTTTGCTCCCGCATGATCTAATCCAAAAGCGGGGCAGGTAAAAAAAAAAAAAAAAATACAAATATGCAGCAGAAAAACTCAGCTACAAGATCACGGCTCACAAGGTGACAGCGAGCAAAGGGCTGAGGGTGGCATTAGGGCAAGATGGGGATGCCGGTGCCCTCACAAGGTGACACCGAGCAAAGGCTGAGGGTGGCATTAGGGCAGGAGGGCTGGGGATGTCAGTGCCCTCACAAGGAAGCAGCAGCAGCCCCTCAACACCCCCAAGGCAGCCGGGCCGGGGATGCTCCGGCACCGTCCCCACAGCACGGACCGCCCGTGTAAACCCCGGCACCGGCAGCCCCGGTAGCCTCAGCATCCCCGGCGGCCTCGGCAGCCTCGGTGGTCCCGGTAGCCCCGGCAGCCCCGGTAGTCCCGGTGGTCTCAGCATCCCCGGCAGCCCCGCAGCCTCAGCAGCCCCGGCGGCCTCAGCAGCTTCCGTGGCCCCGGTGGCCCCGGTACCCTCAGCATCCCCGGTACCCTCAGCAGCCCCGGTAGCCCCGCTCGGTCCCCGGCAGCACCCACTCGTTCCGCGCCTCCTCGCTGCCCCCGGGCTCGGGCCGCCGCCCCGCCGCGTCCCCGCCGCCCGCCCGCGGCCGCTGCCGGGCCCCCTTGGCGGCCATGCCGGGTACGGGCAGGCAGCGCCCGCCGCCCGCCGCGGCCCGGCCCGAGCAGCTGCGGCAGCGCGGCCGAAGCCGCCGCCGCCATCACGGGTGTGGGCAGCGCGCTCCCGGCGGGCGGCGGGAGCGCCACGGGGACCGCGAGCGACACCGGCACCGAGAGACGGACAGGGAGCGACAGAGGGACTGACAGAGGGACCGGGACCGACAGACGGACCGGGACCGACAGACGGACAGGGACCGACAGACGGACAGGGACCGCGACAGAGAGAGCGCTGCCCCGCAAACCCAGGTCCATCACCCATCTGTGTCCATCACTCCCAGGTCCGAGCCAGGGTCCATCCCCGCCCTGCCCTGCCTGCCGTTTTGGGCAGGAAAAGTGAGGGAATGGGGAACGCACTGATGGAGAATGTTCTTTATTTGGTACCCGCTGTGATCAGGAGATGGGGAAAGAGCAGCACGGCAGGGATATGGAGGGGTTGGAGCATGTCCAGGGCAGGGAACGGAGCTGGGAAGGGTCTGGAGCGGCTGAAGGAGCTGGAAAAGGGCTCAGACTGGAACAAAGGAGGCTCAGGGGGGCCCTTGTGGCTCTGCACAACGCCTGACAGGAGGGGACAGCCAGGGGGATTTGGGATCTGCTCCCAGGAACAGGGACAGGAGGAGAGGGAACGGCCTCAGGCTGGGCTGGGCAGGCTCGGGGGGGGCACCAGCAGGAATTTGCATTAGTAAAGAGATCAAATCCACTCTCACAGGAGCCCAGGAAAGAAAAGCTCCACTTTATAAAACGAGGTTTCATCACACACACACAGAACAGGAGCTCCATTAACAGGAGCTCCCACATGGAAACGTGGGCAGGCGCTCAAAGTCCACCCCGCCCTCGTGACGGGCATTGCAGTAACACAGCCCCGGTCCAACGACGGGCAGGTGACATTTTCCAGCTCAGAAAGGGCCACAGGAGCCCCTGCAATGTTCTACCTCAGGGTCACACCCAGGTGCTGCTGGATTTCCTCCCGAAGGTGCAGCTGCATCTCCGCTGCCTCCCGGCTGCCCAAGGCCCTGTCACAGGCCTGGAAAGTCACCCTGTAGCAGAGGCTCCTCCGTCCCGTCCCTGGCTGCTGGAAACTGTCCCTCAGCTGGATGGAAACCACCATTTCACCTGACACCCTCCTGGCAAGGGTGTGGAAAGCCACTTCATCAAAGTCCTGCCCGCCAGGAAGCCAGAAGCTGACATCGTGCACGTAGGAAGGTGGGTAGAGGGAAAAACTCCTGAAAAGCCTCAACTCTCCCTCAGGGAACTGCCTGAGGAAGCGCCTGTCCCACGTCCAGAGCATTCTCCAGTCGGATATTCCACACAGCTGCATGGCCAGGAGGTCCAGGTTCAGCGAGGCTGAGACAACAACCAGCTCCTGGCTTTTTAATTCAGCAGGAGCTGCCCTGATAACGCCCACACAGGAGCCTGGGGGCTCTGGCTCTGTCCCCACCCAGAGGAAATGCTGAACTTCACCAAGCTGCCTTTCAAAAGCAGCAAAGTCACTGAGCTCAGTTCCAAAACTTGGTTCCTGCAGGCTGATGCTGGGTTTGACACCAGAAGTGCCCTGGTGAAGGGAATTCGTGGTGGTTTTAATGTTCTCCACCAACATCTGCACACAGCTGTCCTCTGTGCCCCTGCTCACTGCAAGCACAACCAGCATCTCGTGGAAAGCAGGCATGGAGTGGGGAGTGATCCGACATTTCCTAAAAACTGGCCCAGAAAGAACCTGAAGTGTCCCTGGGGAAAAAGCTCCATTTTCTATCATTGCCTGGGCATGAGGCAGGAGGGAAGGCCTAAGGTAAAACTGCTCGGGAGCTGGGCATCCCTCCTGCCCATTCCCATCTGTGTCCTGGCCAAAATGGGAACACAGAACTGCATCTGCCAGTCCCTGAGATGTTTTCTCAGTGCCTGCAGCCTCCCCGGGGCTCAGGGTGATGCAGAAGATGTTGGAGTGGCAAACACCACCGGGGTGACCTTGCTGGAGCAGGGGAAGGCAGGAGCTGATGTCCTGCAGAGGAAAAGCTTGGCCGAGCCCTGCACTGAGCTTCTCCTTTATTGTCCTGACTGGATGACTTGAATTCACCTCGAGGAAACCCCTGTGAAAAACAAAAGTGCAAATTACAGACACCATCTGTGATTTCCTTCCTGTGGCCATAATTTGAGTGCAACAATTCACCCAAAACATTCTTAAGCCAGCAACCACCAAACCAAGTCTTTCACCAAAGGTGTTGCACATTTTCAGGACACGGGTGTTATCGAGAATTCACTGCAATTTTCTGGCAAAAAAAAGGATTTCCCAGTCACCATATCCATTTATCTGACCCCACTGCTGGCCATCCCCACATTCCTACTGCCAAAGAGAAACCAATTATAAAACTCACCTGTTAATTTTATCCACGAGGACTTGTGGCACTTGAAAAGAAACTTTCTGGCTCCCCAGTTGTGTGTGGCAGCTCATGGGTGTGAAACACTGGGGTGCTGAGCTCCGTGTGAAAATGTGGTTCAAAGCACCCTCTACACAGAAGGATTTATCCTGACTCCTGAAAATACACAACACCAGAGCAAAGTCACTGCTAATTTCTGATATTTAATGTGTATAATATTTAAGTAGAGAGGAGCAGAGGTCTCTGCCAGCACCAACCCCCAGCCCTCCTGTCTTTAGGCTGAGATTGATATTTGTTCTGAAACGGATGCTTTTGACCTTTAAAATCCTCAGATAGTCTTATTTTTAGAGGGTGCTTTGGCAGGAAGCTTGCCTTTTAATCTTGGCTATTCTGCTTAGAGATGAACAAGAACTGCAGCTATTTTGGGGAAAATTAAAAGGAAAATTTCAAGGAAAATTAAAAGGAAAATAAATTAAAAGGAAAATTACAAGGAAAATATAAAAAGGAAAATTAAAGGGGAATTAAAAGGAAAATTAAATGGAAAATATTAAAAGGAAAATTAAATGGAAAAAATCAAAAGGAAAATGAAAAGGAAAATTAAAAGGAGTTCCTCTCCAGCCAACAAGACACTAAAAGAATATTCTAGCACTGGGGCATTTTAAGAGCACAAACATCAGAATTTCAGTTTGTGATGGTTACCTGTAACCTGTGCATTTGTATCCCTCGATAGTCTCTGCTTTAAAGGGATGAACGTGGCTCAGGATAAAGCCAGCTCCTGCAGCCACAGCCACGATTTGCCAGCTGTTGTGCCACTCCCTCCTGGGCTGATCCGCAGGAGTCCCTCCCTGGCCATTGCAAAGGGCCACGTGGACCTCTCCCTCCTGGGCCAGCACCTCTGCACAGCTGGAAGGGAAGCCAGAGCAGAAAATCCTGTTAGCATGGTCTCAAAAAATCCTGTTAGCCCAGCCCCAAAAAATCCTGTTAGCACAACTCCAAAAAATCCTGTCAGCACAACCCCAAAAAATCCTGTGAGCACAGCCCCAAAAAGTTCTGTTAGCACAACCCCAAAAAATCCTCTAAGCATAGCCCCAAAAAATCCTGTTAGCACAGCTCCAAAAAGTCCTGTTAGCGCATCCCCAAAAAATCCTGTTAGCGCATCCCCAAAAAATCCTGTCAGCCCAGCCCCAAAAAATCCTGTTAGCCCAGCCCCAAAAAATCCTGTTAGCACAACTCCAAAAAGTCCTGTTTGCCCAGCCCCAAAAAGTCCTGTTAGCGCATCCCCAAAAAATCCTGTTAGCCCAGCCCCAAAAAATCCTGTTAGCCCAGCCCCAAAAAATCCAGTTAGCGCATCCCCAAAAAATCCTGTTAGCCCAGCCCCAAAAAATCCAGTCAGCACTTACCCAAAAAATCCTGTTAGCATAACCCCAAAAAGTTCTGTTAGCACAACCCCAAAAAATCCTGTCAGCACAACCCCAAAAAGTCCTGTTAGCCCAGCCCCAAAAAATCCTGTTAGCACAACCCCAAAAAATCCTGTGAGCACAGCCCCAAAAAATCCTGTGAGCACAGCCCCAAAAAGTTCTGTTAGCGCATCCCCAAATCCCCCAGCGCCCCAAAAACACCTGGAGCACAGCTGGAAAGCTCTGCCACGGCCGGTAATTAGCACGGCATTAATTAGGGTTTACTCACCTATGGAAAAAGCCAGCGAGGAGCTGCCTGTTCTTCACCACCCCAGCCTTCCTCCCACAGTGGGGGAAATTGAAATAAATACGGTCAAATTCCCGTTTTCCCGGGACAAAGTGCTCCTTCAGCTTGGTGCAGTCCACGGAAAACACAACCTCGGCTCCTGCGACAGCAGAACAACGCTCGGCTGGCTATCAGGGAGGAAAATTTAAAGAAAGGTGGGAATGCAAAGCCTCCAGGGCGTTTG
The DNA here is from genome assembly GCF_047830755.1 of Zonotrichia albicollis. Taxonomy (NCBI): domain Eukaryota; kingdom Metazoa; phylum Chordata; class Aves; order Passeriformes; family Passerellidae; genus Zonotrichia; species Zonotrichia albicollis. The sequence continues at coordinate 1,660,888 of NC_133845.1, read as the reverse complement.
GAAGTGGGTGAGAGCTGCCCGGAGAACTGGGCACGCCAGGGAGCCCTCTGGGGCTTTCTTTGCTCTCTTTTAAGGCAGCAGAAACTTCTGGTAACAGTTGAAAACAGAAGTGGCAGCACTGTTTCATCCTGATCAGATTTTAAAGCATTTCTGGGCTATTCCAGTCCCTCCCCTGAGACGCCTGGAGGGGCAGGGGGCTCCCAAGGGACAGAGCAGCGGGGGACAGCGATGCCAGGAGGGTGGCACCAGGGTGACAGGGATGCCAGGAGGGTGACACCAGGGTGACAGCGATGCCAGGAGGGTGGCACCGGAGTGAGAGTGATGCCGCTCTGGGTGACACCAGGGTGGCAGCGGTGCCAGGGGGGTGACAGTGATGCCAGGAGGGTGACACCAGGGACAGGGATGCCATTCTGGGTGGCACCAGAGTGGCAGTGATGCCATTCTGGGTGGCACCACGGTGACAGGGATGCCATTCTGGGTGGCACCAGGGTGGCAACGATGCCAGCAGGGTGACAGGGATGCCAGGGGGTTGACACCAGGGTGGCAGCGATGCCAGGAAGGTGACACCAGGGTGGCAGGAGGGTGACACCAGGGTGGCAGCGATGCCATTCTGGGTGGCACCAGGGTGGCAGCGATGCCAGGAGGGTGACACCAGGGTGGCAGGAGGGTGACACCAGGGTGGCAGCGATGCCATTCTGGGTGGCACCAGGGTGGCAGCGATGCCAGGAAGGTGACACCAGGGTGGCAGGAGGGTGACACCAGGCACAGGGATGCCATTCTGGGTGGCACCACGGTGACAGGGATGCCAGGGGGGCGACACCAGGGTGGCAGCAATGCCAGGAGGGTGGCACCACGGTGACAGGGATGCCAGGGGGGTGACACCAGGGTGGCAGCGATGCCAGGAGGGTGACAGTGATGCCATGAGGGTGACACCAGGGTGGCAGGAGGGTGACACCAGAGTGATAGCAATGCCACTCTGGGTGACGCCAGGGTGGCAGCAATGCCAGGGGGGTGGCAGCGATACCATCAGGGTGCCAGCAGGGCTCCCAGCAGCATCCCCACGCCCAGCCCAGCCCGCCCCCGGCGCGCACCCACCGCTGTCCCGCAGCCGGCGGATGCTCCGCGCCGCTCCCCCTCTCCCGGCCGCCTCCTCCTCGCTCTCGTAGCAAGTGGCCACCACGTGCGTGCCCGGGGCCCCGCTCAGCGCCGCGGCGAAGGAGAAGTTTCCCTCCCCGAGCAGCAGCACGCGGCGGGGCTGCGGCCCCATGGCCCGGCCGGCAGCGGCGCTCGCAGCCCCGCAGGCGCCGGCGCTCGCTCATGACGTGCGGCCGCTCGGCGGGCGCTGCCGGAGCCGTCCCGGCCCCGCGGGCATCCCTCGGCAGCCGCTGGGGCGCAGGGTCCCCGTGAAGGAGGCGGCACCGGGAGCGGCACCGGGAGCGGCACCGGGAGCGGCACCCGGGATCGATCGGGGAGCGCTCCCCGCCCGCCGCCGAGCAACAGGAAATGGGAGTTGTTCTAAACACCGGAAAACGGGATGAATCTGAATCGTACACTCGCAGGGTCACGGAATGGTTCGGGTTCCAAGGGGCTTTAAAGCTGAGTGTATACTGGGACACCTCTTGCACGTTGCTCCTCAAACACTCCCAGCCTTTCCCAGCATTTCTCTGGGCAGCCTGTGTCCGAGCCTCAGCACCCTCACAGCGTAGAATTTCTTGTTAATATCCAATCTAACCCTGCTCTCTGTCGGGTTGGAGCATTCCCCCTTGCTCTGTCACTCCAGCCCTTTGGGAATAGCTTCTCTCCACCTTTCCTGCGGGCTCCCATCAGGTACTGCAAGGCCACAATTAATTCACCCTGAAATCTTCTCCTTTCCTGGCTCAGCAATCCCAATTCTCTCAGCCTTTCCTCATAGCAGAGGAGTTCCAGCCCTATAATCAAATTTTGTATCAAAAATTACAGGTACAGCTAAAGAAAGATCAGTTCAAAGCCTCCTCTGAACTGACTTTTACCTGTACCTGTAATTTTTACTCTCTGACAATCTTTGTGCTGCTCGAATTCCCAAAGGGGAGAAGCAGAGACAGAAAAAGTGAAGAGGAGCCATGGAAAGGTGCTGGAAGCATCATCAGGAGTCAGATAATTGCAGACATAATCAAGGCGTAATAAGAAGGTCCCTAATTCCTCAACAGGGTGACACAAGGTAAATTAATTACCCTGCCTCACATATGGTGCCTTTGAGAAGGAAGGAAATGATGGTCTAGAATATCTGCAACAGCCAGGCCTGGGTGTCACCCGCTCCGTTTGTGTGCCCTCAGCTGCCCCACAGGGCAGGGACAGTGTTTCACACGGAAAATGACAGGGGGAGGTTTGAAATGCACCCAGACCCACTGCCGCAGTTTGTGAGCTCTGTGCTGGCTCCCTGTGGCCTTGAGAGAATCATTTTAAATATTTTAAATGATGTGCTGTGGCCTGGAGAGGTGTTGGGTACTGAGAAAATGGTTACCACACAACCTTCCCATGCCAATAATTATAAAAAACCCCTCTAAACTTGTATTTAGCCATGCTAAAGGTGAATTTTCCTTTTCAGCACCCTCACTGCTTTGGAAACAACCTGCTCCAGATTACAGGGAAACATCAGAGAGGGAATTTCACGTGTGCAGAACTGGGACAATCGGCTGGCTGTGAGGAGCTCCTGGATGGTGTCTGTGCCTGGAGATGGCAGAGGTGTTTTGTGTCCCTCTCCCCGTGCTGGGCTGTGCTCCTGTGCCACCCCAGAACAGGAATTTCAGGTCACTCAGGGAGTGGTTCTGCATTTCAAGTATTCTTGTCTGGCTGACCTCATCCAGTTTATCCCCAGAGAGCTTTCACTCAGAATTCCCATTTCTGGCGCTGATTTGAGCCTGACAAAACCCCTGTGCTGTAAAACCCACTTCCCTCAGCTGCACTTTCTCTAAATTCTTACTGTTTTACATTTGCTACCCTTCAATGTTGATTCTTTTAGGATTTGAACAAAAACCTCCTTGATTTCCAGCTGGAACCTCTTTTGTGCAGCCCACTGCCCAGTGCTGCTGCACTCTGGGGCTGCAGGTGGAGAAGGACCCAGAGGGAAGCAGAAAAAGCAGCAGAAATCCCCAGGAACCAGAGGTGCTGTGATTTCCTTCAGCACCAAGCGCTGCCACACATGAAAGCCATGTGGGAAATGTTCCTGCTTTTTAACCTGTGCTGTTTGTAACCTCTGTGTGTGTCTGGGGCTTGTTCTTGTGTGCAGAGGTTGTGCCTGGCCAGGCAAGCCCAATTAACACCTGAGCTGAGAGCTAATTAAAACCAGCTAATGGGAAAGACCTTGGAAATGAGGGGGGATTTGGGGTGTTTGACAGTGACCCTGCAGCACAGAGTGCTCATTTGCTTTTTCTCACCTGCAGGATGTCCTCCCTGCCCAGCTGAGGGGAGCTGTGATCCTGCTGACAGAACTTTGGTCTCAGCAGGTGGAAGGAACACAGAAAATAGGCCAGGCCATGACTGAGTCTGATGATCTGTGCTTCAGATCTGTCCTTTTTGAAGATGGGTTTTAGAAATTCACTTCCAGCCATCCAGACATCCCTTTCCACCCCTTTGAAGAGAGGTGCTAGGCAGATGAAGATGCCTGAAAAGGACTTTAGTAGTGGTTTGTATCACTCAGCAATGCTGGCATAAATCAGATTATTGCTGTAGACATCAGTGTTTGAAGGGCACTGACAGCAGAGTTTCAAAGGGAGGTGATTTGCATCATCAGAAAAAGATGTTTTCTGGGTAGATGTGTGTTTCCTGCAGCCCTGCGCTTTTCACCTGGAGCTGCTCTGAGCTGGCTGCAGCCCCTGGGTGTTTCTCCATGGCATGAATCATTGGAGAGATTTGAGATACAGCTGTTATCAAACCCCCACTCTTCAGATGGGTTTCAGTTGGCGTGGAGCTGTTTGACCAGTTTAATCTGCACGGGAGAAACTCTCCTGTTGCTTGTGAAACACTCTGAAATCCTCTGGCAGTGTTGCAGGGAGAGAGAGCACAAGGGTGATGAGCAAAGCGCTTCTGAGAACCAGATAATCTGTCCTGGGCACGGACATATTTTCTGAAAAATCCTTTTGCTAGGTTTCTTCTCCTCAGAAACCAAATATAAACAATGGTTTTCTTCTACTGTGGAATGCAACAGTGCTGGTGCATCTGTGATTGGTCTCATGTGGTTGTTTCTAATTAATGGCCAATCACAGTCTGGCTGTCTTGGACTCTGATCAGTCACAAGATTTTATTATCATTCCTTTCTATTCCTTTCAAGCCTTCTGATGAAATCTTTTCTTTTATTCTTTTAGTATAGTTTTAGTATATCTATATAGTATATATATATAGATATAGATATAGTGTATATATATATATTTAGTATATATATTTATCTAGTATATTTAGTATGCTATATAAATAAATATATATACTAAATATATAATATATAAATATATAATAACTATATATTTATGTAGTATATATACGATAAATATATATACTAAATATACTATATATTTATATAGTATATTTAGTATATATATTTATTTAGTATGTTTTGTATATATATCTATTTTTGTATATATATCTATATATATCTATTTATCTATTTGTATATATATCTATTTGTATATATATCTATTTTGTATATATATCTATATATTTTTTTTCTTTTAATATAATATATATCATAAAATAATAAATCAGCCTTCTGAAGCATGGGAGTCAAGATTCTCATCTCTTCCCTCATCCTGGCACCCTCAAACACCACCACAGCCTGCCACCCAAAAAACGATGTCGCCCTGCACCCTTTATCCACCTTTCTCCACCCAAACCCCGAAACAAACCAATGCGAGCTGCTTCTCCATGGTTTTATTCGTTAGTAAACTTACTCAGCATAAATAAGAGCATGTCCCTGCAGGGGTGGCTCTGGGGACAGCAGCAGAGCAGGCCTCACTTCCGCTGGGCGCCCGCGATGGCGGGCTTGTCCTCGCGGGTGATGGGGATGCTGCGCTCGGGGACGTCGCTCTGCCGGCGGGGAGCACTCACGGTCAGCACCCCGTCCAGGGACAGCGAGGACGTGATGGTCAGCGGGTCCACGTCGTCCGGGATGCGGTACTTCCTGCTGAACTCGCGCGCGATGAACCCGTGCTCGTCCTGTGCGGGAGGGATGGGAGTTGGGACAAGGGTCACACACGTGTGGGGCTGGGCAGGAAGATATTTGGATGGGGAATCTGAAGGAGGAATAGGGATGGAAGCGAGTTTGGATATAGGGATGGAAGCGAGTCTTGATATAGAAAGGAAAGCGAGTCTTGATACAGAAAGGAAAGCAAGTTTTCATATAGAAGAAAAGAATTGCTGAGCCATTAATATAGTGTAATGTAATATACTAATATAGTGTAATGTAATATAGTAATACAGTGTAATACAATATAGCGTAATATACCATATTATATATTATATTATTATATAATATATTGTCACCCTGGTTTTTTAAGATTTTCTAAGCCTTCTGATGTTGACATTCTTGCAGTGAACTTTCTCACACGCTTTCTGTAAATAACTCATTGTTCTGCATTCCTTCATGGAGGAGGAGAGAGCTGGTGGACTGTTGGTTTCACCGGTGTCATTGGAGAGGTGGCACTGTCACCCTCCAATCCGCTGTCACTTTTGTAAAACTCTAAATATTGAAGTCAGAAAATAAACTTCCCTTTTTTTCCTTCACCTTGAGAGCAGTAGTGAGCTTGTGTTCCTTCGTGTCCTATAGCAACAATATATAATATATAATATATAATATATAATATATAATATATAATATATAATATATAATATATAATATATAATATATAATATATAATATATGATATATAATATATAATGTATAGTAATTATGTTATGTTATATTGTATTGTATTATATTGTATTATATTATATTATGTAATTATATTATATTATGTAATTATATATAATTACTATAATATAGTAGTAATTATTATATGATTACTAGTATAGTAATATAGTGTAATATAATACAGTATAATAATGTAATTTATTAGCCTTCTGATAAGATGGAGTCCTCATCATTTTCCCCTCCTTTGTCACTATACAGGTACCCAGAGCCAGCAGGGAGAGGGAGGAATGACAGCAGAACACAAGTTTTAAGGGTTAGAAACTGATAGCTGGGCCTAGGAGAGGGCAATGCTCTGATTTTTTTAGGTGGCTTAATTGTTACTTAATTTTTAGCTTGTTAGTTAATTTTAGATTGTTAGTTAATTTTAGATAGTTATCAATTTTAGATTGTTAGTTACTTTTTAGCTCATTGGACACCTCCCTGCATTCCTGGCCTCTCCCCAGAAAGAGGGGAAGCCCAAAAATGCCCATTTCACAGATGATTTTCCAGCTCAGTTCACAACTCATGCAACATCAGCAATAAGCCTCCACCCTCTTGCTGCCCTGTCTGGGATCAGCTTGGAGGGGATTGCTTGGAGCGTCTTGATTTAAAATAATGACAAATATTTGAGATGAGCAGGGGGTTGTTCTGCAGTCCCCAGGGTGAGGGGTTCCCTCAGGGGTGGATCAAAGCTGGGGGTACCTGGGAGGATTGCGTGGAGTATCTTGATTTAAAATAATGACAAATGTTTGAGATGAGCAGGGGGTTGTTCTGCAGTCCCCAGGGTAAGGGGTTCCCTCAGGGGTGGATCAAAGCTGGGGGTACCTGGCGCTCCTCGTGCTTGCCGTGGATCTCGATCATGTCCCCGAGCACCTTCACCTTCAGCTCCTCAGGGGAGAAATGCTTCACATCCAGGTTCACATAGAATTTGTCCTTATCCAGTCGCATCTGCAAAAAGCAGGAGGTGACTTCAGAAAAGAGTGAAAGCAGGAGGTGACTTCAGAAAAGAGCAAAACAAGAAGGTGACTTCAGAAAAGAGCAGCTGAGGGTTTCAGCTTAAAAAACAATGCAGCAGGCCAAGACTCAGGCTGGTCTCCACACACACACAGACCTTTATTTTGGGACCTAATGTGAGTGGCTCTGTCCCTTGCTGGCCTTGTGCTAACGCCCATCCCTGCAGGACCTGAGATTCTCCACCTGAGTTGGTTCAAACTGACTCTGGATTTAAAGCTGAACTCTTTATTATGGCTGCTCCACTGGGCAGCCAGACCCAGGGCACTAAATCAAGAGGGGCATTATGCAAGGATTAAAATAATACTTTCACTCCTTCTGCTTGGAATAGCTCCTCAAGCTCCTTGTGAATAACAGAGTTGACTTGCAGGACAGGCAAAAGCCTCTTGGCTCAGCCCCTGGAGGGAGGAGGCGGCTGCTTCATGATCCTCTGGTCCTGGATTTTATTAAAACTCTGTTTTTCTGGGCAGTGGTTGTTTGAGATAGGCCCCTTTCCCCTCAGCAGTGCTTGGCATGAGGACCCCACTGCCCCTGTGCTCTTCACTTCTCAGGTGGGAGTGGGATTGAAAGTTTGGTGCAGCAGACTGGGAAATCAGATAAAATTAGAGAAATTAGGGAAACCAGAGAAATTAGGGAAATTAGAGACATTAGGGAAATTAGGGAAAATAGAGAAATTAGGGAAATTGGGCTTCCTCCTTTCCTCTGCCTGCTCCTAGGGTGACCTGCCATGCCCGCTGAGCTCTGTCCCCATCACTATGGCCACACTTGCTCCATCCCAAACAACGCAGACACAGCACCTTTCCCCCCAGCCTTTTTCCTAATAAACCCCACCTAGGAGCATCTTGCACTCTCCCAGCTCTCCTGGGCCCGCAGCAGAGCCCAAAAGGAGCCCCAAGAAGCAAAGTTTACCTCGGAGAGTCCTGTCTCTAGCCAACTGGGCATCCGAAGGATGGGGGATCTCATCAGGAAGGGGCTGAAGCTGGGGGAAATGGGGAGCAGCTCCGACTCGGGCAGGTGCTCCCCGAAAATCTGGTCAAAGATGCGGCTGGGTGCCAACCAGGAGAAGAAAGGTCTGCGGATCAGGGGGTTGTGGATGGTGATATCCATTGGAGAGCGCTGGAGGAGCCTGGCAAACAACTGTGCTGCCGTGCTGGGAGCGGGGACAGCTTTATAGGCGTGCAGCTGGCCTGGCCTTCCACCCCCCCGAGGCCTCTTGAACAGTGGTGTCAGGGATTTTATTGTCCCACTCCTGGGCTGGGCCCTTCGGCGGTGCCCAGCCGCTGGCTGAGGGATTTGAGCGCGCTGCTGAGGAGGAGGAGGAGGAGGGGGCAGGGGACGGGAGGAAGAGGAGCCCAATGGGGCAGCAAGGAGCTGCAGTGGCCGTGCCCGCCCTGCTGCCCACGTGCTGTTTATCCACGGCGCTGGGCAGGCTTGGCCGCTGGTCCAGCTGCCCGGGATGCCAGCGGGATCAATGCGGCTCCTATCTTTGGATGGCAGGAGCAGCACAAGGGGCCCTTGTTTGTTCCCAGGAGCTCAGCATCCCCCAGGAGGGCTCAGCAGCAAAGGGAGCCCCAAAGCCAGGGCGAGGGAAGGTGCCAGGAGGGCTCTGCCGGGCTCCTGGCACTGCGGCGGCAGAGTGAGGCATTCCTGGAGTTAAATTTTGCAACAATGGTTTTTCAGGCCATAGATCTCGGAGAGAGGCTGAGTAGGAATTTGTGATAGGATTTGTTTTATTTTTAGGGTTGTGTTTTGTTCTGGAGGGGTTGGCATCTAACCCATTCCTTTATTACAGGGTGTTGGGATTGGTTGTAGCGGCTGTTGCAGGGTGTGGTGTGAATAAAGGATGGATCTCTCCACCAACCCCTCTGGTCTTCTGCTTGGACTTTTTCCCACTTTGTTCTGGAGGGAAGAGCCCCAGGCTGTGACCCCAGACAGAACCTGGGCATGGGCTGGGCCTCAGGGTGCTGCAGAACACCCCTGCCCCTGCACTCACCTGCCTTCCTGCAGCTCTCCCCCCAATAATTCACACATTTGCTTTAATTCCTGCCTCACCCATGAACCCAAATCTCAGGAATGGGCTCAGCCCAGCAACTGTTGAAGGGCAAGAGCTTCTCTGCCTGTGAGAGCTCGCAATTTAAACACAATTTCTGGCTCAGAGGCGCTGCCAGCTCTGCCAGCCCTTTGCCAAAGGCTCTGAGCCTCTTCCTCTCGGCTTGCCTGCAAGAATAGGAGCAGGATTTGCTCTGTGCAGCAGCCCAGGCCATAAATACCCTCTCCAAGTCCCCATTACATCAGCAGCCCTGCACCTGCTCTCCCACACTGCAGGGCTGAAGGAAATCTCTGCTTTCAGGCTGTGCAGAGCTCAGCACCAGCAGCCCACCAGCCCTGCCCAGCAAAGCTGGGCTTAGGCAGGTTCAGGGCCTGGCTTAGCTGCTGAGGGCTGGCACCAGCATTTCTCCGTGGATTGTGCCAAAGCCTGGCCAAGGGAAGGTTGGGCAGCCAGCAGGGCTCAGGATGTGGGGAGGGGACAGCAGTGGGACCCTGCTGCCCTCCTGCAGCCCTTCCCGCTGAAGGAACGGGAGGTTTGAGCTCAGCTCCGGGGACAACCAGGCTCCTCATGCAGGGAACAGGAGGGGTTTGAGCCCCAAGCTCACAGTGGGCACTGGGTGTGGGCAGTGGCTTCATCACATGAGCTGAACAATCTCATCCAGCTTTTGGAAAGAATCGCTGCCTTTGGCCCACATTTCTTCCACACTTTGTGGTTCCCCTCTCCCTCAAAGCCTCATCCCTGAGGAGCCAGGAGGACCTCCAGAAGAAGAAGAGCTCATTCCTCCTGCTCTGCAGCTGTGGCTGGTACTAGCAAAGCCCATCATTCTCCCAATGAGTGCTGTCCAACCATGTGGCTGCCAGAGATAAGCAGATTCCTTTTGGATCTGATGGAATTTTTTGGAGAGCAGCACCTTACAAACCACTCCGTGTGTGTCAGCCACCCTCAGGGCCACCAATTCCAGGTCAAGGACACCCTGAGCTGCCCCAACGAGCCCTTGCTTTGGAGCAGCAGCACCTGGGGTCTGTCCTGCCCCTGAATCTGGGCTGCCCACCCACCCCCTGCTCCAGGAGGGACCCTCTGAGGGTCCCCAAGGTGTCCCCTGCCCTCCCTGCAGGAATGCAGCGAGAAGCTGCCCTGGCCCGGCGTCCTGGGGCCTGTGTGGGGCTATTTTGGTCCATCTTTTTTATCACTCACTCACTCCCTCCCTCCTCCCTTTGGAATCCACCCAGCTGGAGCCTTGCAGCCTGCAGCCCTCGCTCAGAGAGGCAGCGAGGGCTGGGGAGGCAGGAAGGAAAAAAGGAAAGAAGGAAGGAAAGAAGGAAGGAAAGAAGGAAGCAAAGAAGGAAGGAAAAAGGAAGGAAAAAGGAAGGAAAAAGGAAGGAAAAAGGAAGGAAAAAGGAAGGAAAAGGAAGGAAAAAGGAAGGAAAAAGGAAGGTATCTGTCCTGGACACACTATGGCCGCCCGCACTGTGCCCCACGCCTACCCCATGAGCTCTGAGTATGAATTTGCCAACCCCAGCAAGATCTACGACCAGAACTTTGGAGAAGGTAAGGAAGGGAGTGGGATCCCCCCTTCCCTCTTTGCACCCTTCTCCCCTCTGCTGCTGCAGGGCTGGGGGGTTCCCTCTGGGGAGCTTTGGCTCCAGAGGGGGAAAGCTGGAGCTGAGGGATTTTGAGAGGAGGAATCTGGATCAGATCAAGGGGGAACAGCCAGGGAAAAAAACAGGGAATAGCCAGGGAATAACCAGGGAATAGCCAGGGGAAAAACAGGGAATAGCCAGGCAAAAAACAGGGGAAAATCAGAAGGAATAACCAGGGAATATCCAGGGAATAACCAAGGAATAGCCAGGGGAAAACCTGGAAATAGCCAGGGAATAGCCAGGGACAAAACAGGGAATAACCAGGGAAAAAGCAGGGAATAACTAGGGAATATCCAGGGAATGACCAGGGGATAGCCAGGGAATAACCAGGGGAAAACAGGGAATGGACAAGGAAAAACCAGGGAATAGCCAGGGAAAAAATGGGGGAAAACAAGGAAAAAAAAAATAGGGAATAACCAGAGAATATCCAGGGGAAAATAGCCAGGGAATAGGCAGGGAATGACCAGGGAATAGCCAGGGTCTGTCTCTTCATGTCCACTTCCCCATCCATGCCCAGTGCTGCCCGTCCCTCCCTCCCTGATGCCAGCCATGCTCTGGCATTCGTGCACATGCTGTGAAAACATGGAGCTAAAGCGCCCAGGGGAGGGGGGGGGAAGCTTTTCCAGCCAGGGGGATGTGGAGAAAAGCTGAGCTGGGGCGTTCAGCACAAAGCTGGGCAGTGCTGGCCAGGGGGAAGGAATGTGGGCAGCAGCAGAACCATTCAGCACCGGCACAACAGCGTGAAAAGGCAAAAAGCTCCAAGGAAAGCCCTGTGGACAATGGCGCACAAAAGGCCTTTAGTCCTTCACCGTCAGCACTTTCCATGCCCATCCCTGGCCGTGGGCTCTGCTCTGCTGAGCTCCCAGAGCACCCAGCAGGCCCTCCCAGCGCACCCAACATGAGAAGCTGGATGCCAGCCCCAGCCTGGGCAGCGCGTGGCACGCAGCAGCTGGCAGGGACGCGGCTCTGGGTGGGTTTTAGGGGCACAAAGGTGGGAACTGCAGCAGACTCCACCCCTGCTTGGGGATGGGACGAAGCCAAGGTGTCCCCCAGGTCCCACTGTGCTCCAGCCCCACACTCCTCGCGGGCTCTCCTCTGCAGGTGTTTCCCCATCGGAGATTTTGGCCCCTGCCCTGTACCACGGCTACTACATCCGGCCCCGCATCAACAAGCAGCTGGAGAGGGGCACCTCGGAGGTGTGCCTGAACCAGCACAAGTTCCAGGTGTTCCTGGACGTCTGCCAGTTCCTGCCCGACGAGCTGAGCGTCCGCACCGTGGACAACCTGCTGGAGGTGGCGGGGCAGCACCCGCAGAGGGCCGACCGCCACGGCTTCGTCGCCAGGGAGTTCACCAGGACCTACATCCTGCCCCTGGACGTGGACCCGCTGCTGGTCAGGGCCAGCCTGTCCCACGATGGCATCCTGAGCATCGTGGCTCCCCGCACGGGCAGGGAGGTGAAGGCCAGGGTCAACGAGGTGGAGATAACCCGGCAGGAGCAGCCCCTGGGGAAGGAGGAACGGGCTGAGGAAGGGAAGGAGAAGGACAAGTCCTAAAGGCTGCAGATCTGGGAAGGTGGGGGGGATAGGGATGGGGAATGTGCAGTGCCAGAGCCCTGTTTGTCACCATCGGTGTTTGGCAGCCACACTGATGGCTGGGAACAAAAGGGACTCGGAACTGGAAAAAGAGTGGGGCTGAGGTGTGAGTGTGAGTGTGAGTGTGAGTGTGATGTAAGTTGTTTTCTAGGTCAGGTGAGCGTGCAGAGCTCTGCTCTCACCCCAGGGTCACTCCTGCCCTTAGCTGTGAGGCTGTGACTCAATGGACTGAGCTCCAGCCCAGAAGGGCACTGGGGAGGGAGAAAAGGGGATCCCAGTGCCTGGACTCTGAGATTCCTGCCTGTGCACGGTGGGTGTTGCTCTGTCAAAGTGCCTGCAGCAACCAGGAGGAGAGAGGAATAAATCTGCCTCTGCTCTTCTCTTGTTTGCCTTGGATTGGTGTTGCTGCTGTGCAGCAGGACGGGTGGGCAGTGGCACCCACCTGTGCAAGTGGCACCAGTGGGGACATGGAGGGGCTGTGGCCACCCCTGTGCCTCACCCGAGCCCAGAGTGAGGTGACCTCCAGGACACAAAGGTGAGGAGGAGTGATGAGCCCTTGGAAGGTCCCTGAGCACCTCCGGAGCTGCAGCTGGAATGAGCCCAATTAAAGGGGCACAAATTAATGCCCAGCACAGCCTGTGCCAGCTCAGCCCTTTGCTTATGGGGCATCCTTCACACGCAGCCCTTTTGGGGGGGCTGAACCCAAAATACCCAAGGGAGAGGCTCTGCTCAGCCCCCAGATTCCTGGCTGGGCAGGCAGGGAGGGGCTGCATGGGCCCCTTTGGCAGCCACTGAGCAATGTCCCCGTGATGGGGACAGGGATCGTGTGTGAGCTGCTGGCAGCTGCTGCCCCGGGGCTCAGCAGGTGGCACTTGCCACCCTTGTGTCATCAGGGCCAGCCAGGCACACAGAATGCTGTGTCAGAGCCTAAATTTGGGGGTGCCTGGCATGCCTGGCTGCTGCTCTCCCAACAGAGAGGAGGGGAGGCTCCAAAATCCTGGGGGATGTGAATTCCTGCTCTCCCTGTGGCTGTGCCCACCCCACTCTGGGGCAGCAATGCCAGGGGCAGTAATTCCCGGGTAGGAATGCCAGGGGCAGCAATTCCTGGGGCAGCAATGCCCAGAGCAGGAATGGTGAGGGTAGGAATGCCAGGGGCAGGAATACCAGGGGCAGCAATGCCCAGAGCATGAATGCCAGGGTGGGAATGCTCAGAGTAGGAATTCCTGGGGCAACAATGCCCAGGACAGGAATGCCCCCTCAGGCCCCCAGCACATCCCCTGGGACTGCAGCACGGATATCAGGCTGATTTTTGTCCCCTGCCAGGCCAAGAGCAGGGCACTGCCCAGCTATTTTCAGCTCCCTTCTGCTCCCCAGGGCGCTGCCAGCCCTGGGATCAGTCAGATGAGGAGCAGCCCTGCCAGGCTCAGGGGGCACAGTGAGGGCACTGAGTGCAGAGCAGGTGCCAACAGTGCCCAACCTCCTGCCCTGAGCCCTGAGGTAAAACCAGATAAAGTGTCAAAATAAAAAATCACCTCAGGGCACTTGTGCCAGTGTCACAGCGGTGTCACCGTGCAGGACAGAGCTGGCAGTGCTCAGGAAGGACAGGGGCTGGCAGTGCCCGGTGTCACAGCAGTGTCACCGTGCAGGACAGGGCTGGCAGTGCCCGATGTCACCATGCAGGACAGGGCTGGCAGTGCCCGGTGTCACTGTACAGGACAGGGCTGGCAGTGCCCGGTGTCACAGCAGTGTCCCTGTGCAGGACAGGGGCTGGCAGTGCCCGGTGTCACAGCAGTGTCACTGTGCAGGACAGGGCTGGCAGTGCCCGATGTTACCATGCAGGAGAGGGCTGGCAGTGCCCGGTGTCACAGCAGTGTCCCTGTACAGGACAGGGTGTCACAGCAGTGTCCCTGTGCAGGACAGGGTGTCACAGCGGTGTCACTGTGCAGGACAGGGCTGGCAGTGCCCGGTGGCACAGCAGTGTCCCTGTGCAGGACAGGGTGTCACAGCGGTGTCACAGTACAGGACAGGGCTGGCAGTGCCCGGTGACACCGTGCAGGACAGGGCTGGCAGTGCCCGGTGTCACAGCAGTGTCACCGTGCAGGACAGGGCTGGCAGTGCCCCGGGCTGTCCCCCGCAGACACTGCAGACACGGAATGTGGGGTGGCAGCCAAGAGCTGCCGGCCCCGCCAGTGTTTGTGATGCTTTTCTGTTTCTCTGGTGGAGCTCGAAGCGGCGGCCGCAGTGTTTGTGGGAGAGGCTGATGGGAACGGGCTCCCAGCCGGTTCTCTTTGCTCCTTCCCCACAAAGCAACAAAGGCCGAGTTATCCCGGGAATCACAACAGACGCTGGCTCATTAAAACAACAGCGTCTGTGGCAAGGCACAGACACAGAGTCTGCACTTCCCAGGCAGGGACGGGCTCCTGGAACACCTGGGCTCTGCAGAACCCCAGTCCCGGCTGTCTGCGCGCATCCAGCCCTGAATTCCGGGGTGTTTCTCCAGCCCAAGCAGTGTCAGAGCAAGGCTGCTCTCCCAGAGCCAGCTGTGACCCTTCCAAAGCAGAATCCTTCTCCTTCTGCCCCTCCTGCAGGCTTTGCTGTGTGTTGTAGGACACGAAACAACACGAGCACACGCACTGCTGCTCTCAAGGTGAAGAAAAAAGGAAGTTTATTCTCTGACTCCAACATCTGTAGTTTTCTATAAGTGACAGTGGATTGGAGGGTGGCTTTTGGCAGCACGAGCCCGAAAAAGGCCCCACATTAACAGAGGATTAACCCTTAAAAGCAACAGCCTGCTGCATATTCATACATGATGCATAAATTCCATTCAAACACAGGATTCTGGCTGGGCAGGGTCAGCTTCTGCCTCTGAATCCTGACAGCGCCTTTGAGGTGGGAAGAAGTTCATTTCTTCTGATAAGAGATAAATAAATTGTTTTCCTCTGAAAGATTCAGGTGTCCTGTGGCTGCTATCTCACTGCGAGCCCTTTCTTTAAAAAATGTATCCTACATAACATAGTTTCTATTTTAACAATTTTTATAACCTAAAACTATATTTAACACAGTACTTAAGAGAATTAATACAGCATCGCTTTCTAACACAACACAAATAATATTCCTTCGGATATTTGCGAAAAGCCAATCATAAAATAAATGCATTTTCCACAATCCTGATAACCCTGGGAGAATGGCGCTTCCCAAGGCTCGGAACCGGGGCAAGCTGGATGGTAAACAAGATGTGGACTGGAATAAACTTCATAAACTGGAATAAACTTAATAAAGGGAACAAAGGGGCAGTTGAGGGCTCGGCTGGGTCCGTGGCTCTCCCGGGGCAGGGACAGAGCCGGGTTGGGCGGCCCAGCCCGGGGACGCGGCAGCGCTCCCGTCCCGCCGGGACTCCGGTAGATGGCACACGGGGCCAGCTCCGAAACCCGACACTGGGGACACTCCCTGGGAGCCGGGCCCGAGCAGGAACAAGGAAATACGAGCTCAGCCTGCCCGGGGAGCGCTCGGGGAGCCGGGGAGCGCCATGGGCAACCTGTGCGGCTGCGGCCGGCGCTGGTGAGTGCGGGGCGGGCACCGGGAATGGAGAACCGGCACCGGGAACTGACACCGGGCACCGGACACAGGGGGTACCGGGCGCCGGGAATCGGGAATCGGGAATGGGCACCGACACCGGGCACCGGCACCGGGAACAGGGAACCGAGAATCGGGAACCGGCACCGGGCATCGGGAACCGGCACCGGGCATCGGGAACCGACACCGGGCACTGGCACCGACACCGGCACCGGGAACTGACACCGGGCACCGGGCACAGGGGGTACCGGGCACCGGGAATCGGGAATGGGCACCGGCACCGGGAACAGGGAACCGGGAATCGGGAACCGGCACCGGGCACCGGCGCTGGGAACCGGGCACCGGGAACCGGGAACTAGGCACCGGTACCGGGCATCGGGAACCGACACCGGGCATCGGGAACAGGACAACGGGAGCCGGCACCAGGCACTGGCACTGGGAACCGGGAACCGGGCAACGACACTGGGCACCGGGAACCGGCACTGGGCACCGGGAACCGGGCACGGGCAGGATTCGGGAGATTTGCACCCTTGCGCTGGGCTGGGCAGGGCTGGGCAGAGCTCTGAGCCTTGTGCTGGGGTGCCCCGGGCTCTTTGGGCTGACCAGGGCTCTGAGCCCTGCACCTGCCTGGCACGGACAGGTGGGCACGGCAGCAGCGCTGTGCAGGTGCCCGGGGCACGGGGACAAGGGGGGTTTGTCAGTCTGAGCCCGGACGGGAGCTGGGGAATCCCAAATCGCTGTGCTCAAATCGCTGTGCTCAAATCGCTGTGCTCAAATCGCTGTCCTCGTAAGGGGTCCCTTTGAGGGGTCCCTGGGACAAGGGGGGTTCAGCCACCCCGTCCTGCCCTCACCCATCCCAGCCCCTCTCCCTGCCCGCATCTGTCTGGATTTTTTTTTCACAGAATCCCAGAATGATGAGGTTGGAAGAGACCTCCAAGATCATTGAGTCCAACCTGTGCCCTAACACCTCAGCCAGCCTATAGCACCATGTCCAGGCTTTGTTAAACACATCCCGAGATGGTGATTCCACCACCTCCCGGGGAAGAGCATCCCAGTGCTTTGTATTCCTGCTCGGGAAATCCTGGGCACGTTTCTGAGACGCTGTGGCTGGCAGGGAGGGAGGGAAGGTGGCACTTGAATCCCCCCTGGCTCCTGCTGTGCCCTGCAGCTCCTGCTCGCAGAGACAGGACAGCACTCCCTGCCAAGGGGGAATAACTTCAGCTCCGCAAGGGAAGAGCCATGAATTTCAGATGAAAGTGCAAGAAATTCATCCCGTTTTTAATAATTCCAAGAGGCACAGCATCACCTAGTGGAAGAAGGCTCAGGAGCTGAGGACAGTGAGGTTCTTCCAAGCCCTGAGCCTTGGGGAGTTTGGGATTTCGGAACAGGAGTTGGAGGTGGGAGGTGGAAAGGTGGTCACCCCCCAAAACTCCCATTTTTCATTTCAAATGAGGCACCCGGGGCATCGGGGCTTGATCAGGGCATGCCTGGGGCACAGTGTGAGGTCTGGAAAGAAAATTGATCACAGCAAATTGATTCTGTCTGGGGAGTCATTGATGAAGGAATTGTGCCCTCGGGTCTGGGCTCCTCTGACCTTTAAAGTGGCACTAAGGTGGCACAGGCTGCCCAAATCCAGGTGCCAGGATTGTGTGGGGCAGGGATCAGCCTGGCCTTGGCACAGGGACAGGGCAGGAGCAGGGCTGTGGGCGCTGCCACGGAGAATCCTCTCTGGCTGGGAGCTCCAGCAGCTTTGGAGAGCAGGGCAGAGGTTTCCAGCTCCCATTTCCCCTGCCACACACGTGTCCCCATTCCTGGGGAGATGCCTGGCTGTGATTATCCTGCCGACAGGAATAGCTGCAGCCCACACACTGCCTGCAGTGTTCCTGCACTGGGGGAACAGCCTGGAATGGCAGCCCAGCCCCTGCCTGCCCAGGGAGGGCAGGGACCCTGCTGCTTCTGCCCCAAAAGGGGCTGCTTGCTGAAATCCTCCTTGTCTGGGTGCTGGCAGCAAGGGAAGTGCCCCAAAAGGTCCTGGTTTGGTGAAATTCTCTGTGTCTGGGTGCTGGCAGCAAGGGAAGTGCCCCAAAAAGGGAAGGGAAATGCCCCACAAGGTGCTGCTCTGGTGAAATCCTCACACCTAGGTGCTGGCAGGAAGAAAAGTGCCCTAAAAGGTGCTAGTTTGGTGAAATCCTCTTTGTCTGGGTGCTGGAAGGAAGGGAAGTGTCCCAAAAGGTTCTAGTTTGGTGAAATCCTCCATATCTGGGTGCTGGCAGTAAGGGGAATGCTCTGCCACACAAACTGGGCAAGGAGGGGACACTGCAGGCAGGGGAGGAGGAGGAGGAGGAGGAGGAGGAGGCTGGGAGAGCCCCACAAAGGGGCTGCTGTGAGTTAAACCCAAATTCCTGGGGAGAACCCCCCGGATTTTGGCTGTGAAGGGCTGGGGGTGCCCCTGTGGCAGCGCTGGAGCCTCGGCCACCCTGCCCTGCCAAAGCTGCCCAGTCCTGGTTAATCATTCCTGGCCATTCCTGCCTGCATTCCCAGGGGGGGATGTTTTCCCTCTGCAGTGCCAGGGCATGGCTGCGCTGCCTGGCAGAGCTGGCACAGGCACAGCCCTGCCCGGGGCACTGCTCTGGGCCTGCATTCCTTCCCCGGAGCCCCATGCAGGCACTGGCAGGGCAGCTGACCCCAAAAGGAGGGGCTGGTGACCCCAAAAGGAGGGGCTGGTGACCCCAAAAGGAAGGGTTGGTGTCCCCAAAAGGAAGGATTGGTGTCCCCAAAAGGAAGGGTTGGTGTCCCCAAAATAAGGGGCTGGTGCCAGATGGGATGGTGCCCTGCAGCCCGTGCCTGGGAGCTGAGATCAGGAACGGAGGAAAATGCAGAAATGCAAAGCTCCAGGGAGAGGAGCTCCCATTGCTGGGGATGCTGCTGGGGCAGGAGGGAGAGCTGGGGTGGCTGTGGGAGTGTGGGGTGCCCCAGGAGGAGGAAACACATCCCATCCCCTTTGGACACCTTCCCTTTGGACACTTTCCATTTGGACACCTCCCCTTTGGACATCCCCCCTTTGGACACCTCCCCTGCCAGGGTCACTGGAGCTCCTGGCTGGCTCTCCTGGGGTCTGTCCCACTCCCTGGTAGCCCACGTGGGGTCTGGGCTGCTTTGGGGGGCAGAGGTTTGGGATTTGCAGGGCTGATGTGTCTCTCTGCCTCTCTGATTTCAGGAAGTGCCCTTCACCTTTCAAAAGGAAGAAAGCAAAGCAAGGTAAGGATGTGTGACAATGTTTGCAGTGACAGAGCCCCCGGGGAGGGGACATTCCTTTCCACACTCATTTTGCACTTAACCTTCCTCAGGAGGAGTTTGAGGCAGAATTTCCTTAAATCTCAAAGCAAGGAGGGTGATGTGCCACAGGATGTGGGGAGGGAAGGGACTCAGCAGCTGTGACCGTGTTCACAGGGCTCTGAGGGTGAGGGAAGGGAAGAAGATCTGACTCCATGTTTCAGAAGGCTGATTTATTATTTTATGATATATATTATATTAAACTATACTAAAAGAATAGAAGAAAGGATTTCATCAGAAGGCTGGCTAAGAATAGAAAAAGAAGGAATGATAACAAAGGTTTGTGGCTCGGACAGAGAGTCTGAACCAGCTGACTGTGATTGGCCATTAATTAGAAATAACTGCATGAGACTAATTACAGATCTACTTGTTGCATTCCACAGCAGCAGATAATCATTGCTTACATTTTGTTCCTGAGGCCTCTCAGCTTCTCAGGAGGAAAAATCCAAAGGAAAGGATTTTTCAGAAAACATGTCTGTGACAAGCAGAACAGCCAAATCCCTCCTCAAAACACAGCCAGGAGCTCTCCAGCAGGGCAGGGGCTGCAAACATCTGTCTGACAGCCCTGCCACAATCAGGGCCATTCCTCAAGCTGTGTCCTGTGGCCTTTGGACCGTGCTGGGCAGAACATGTTTGCCAGGCAGCAGAGGAAATGACAAAGTTAAAAGTGGCTCTGACTCCTCTGAGGGCCTGACAAGGAGCTCTCTGTGCTGGGTCTGTGCCTTCTGCCAAGAACTCTGTGGTGCAGAGCGTGCTGCCATGCTGGGAAACCTCATTTTCCCCAAAGAAACAAGCCCAGGCTTTCTTCTTGGGCAGCATCAGGGCTGAGGGAGTCAGAGGAGATGGAAATCTGATTTGTGCCCCGGGGAGAGCCCACCCAGCACTGCTGCACCCCGAGGTGGAACAACAAACTGGTTCAGGCTGACCCCTAAAGTGGAGTTTCTTTTGCAGGAGCTAATGGGAGGCAGGAGGCGCAGCAGCAGCAGCCTGGCAGCAAGGTAAATGAATTTCCAGAGGGTTTTCCTAAGGGTGGGTTGAGGAGACAGAGCTGCCCTGGACTGGGGGGGACACAGGGCAGGATCCAGAGCCAAGAATCCTCTCCTGCTGGGCAGTCTCTAATCTGGGCACACTGCCCATGGCTTTTCCCATATTTTTTGCCCCTTGTAGGAATGTGCCCCCTGTTGATGAAGTGACCAAATTATTCTTTGCCTACTTAAAAGGGCAGAATTTTTGGACAGAATCAAACCACGACAGGAGATAAGCCAAATTTTTTTAATATTTGTTATGCTGAAATCATTCTTTGTAAGAGTCTCTCAGGCCAATTCTGGGAAAATTTATCTAGTTTTATTTTTTTTTTCTGAGCAGGCTGTCCCATCAGCAATGCCCACGTATGAGGATGTCCCAGATGTCCCTGTGTATGCCACGGTGAGCAGGAGGGGAGTCCAGCAGGAGGAGAGCATCCACTACGCCGACATCCAGGTGTTGTGCAGGGCCCAGCAGCGCTCAGCCGCCCCGGTGAGGAGCCTGCAGCAGCACCAGCCCACCGAGTACGCCACCCTCAACTTCCCCAGGGCCAGGCTCAAGTACGACAGCAAAAACGGGACCTTGGTCTGAGAGGAACCAGGGCCTCGTCCTGCTGCTCTGGCAGGGAAAGGAGCTCGAACCATGGACTCCTCCTTCAGGAGGAAAAGGAGCTCACCCCATGGCCTTGTCCTGCTCCTCTGGAAGGAAAGGGAGCTCACCCCATGGATTCATCCTCCAGCAGGAAAAGGAGCTCACCCCATGGCCTTGTCCTGATCCTCCAGCAGGGAAAGGAGCTCAGCCCATGGACTCATCCTTCAGGAGGAAAAGGAGCTCACCCCATTGACTCATCCTCCAGCAGGGAAAGGAGCTCAGCCCATGGCCTAATTGTCCATTGGGAAAAGGAGCTCACCCCATGGCCTCCTCCTCCTTCAGCAGGAAAGGGAGCTCACCCCATGGCCTTGTCCTGCTCCTCCATCAGGGAAAGGAGCTCACCCCATGGCCTTGTCCTTCAGCAGGAAAAGGAGCTCACCCCATGGCCTTGTCTTCCATCAAAAAAAGGAGCTCACCCCATGGCCTCATCCTACAGCAGGGAAAGGAGCTCAGCCCATGGCCTTGGCTTCCATCAGGACTTCTCCTTCAGGAAAGGGAGCTCACCCCATGGCCTTGTCTTCCATCAGGAAAAGGAGCTCAGCCCATGGCCTTGTCCTGCTCCTCCTGAATTCAGGAATTCAGCACTAAAGGGAGGTTCTGCTGCTGCCTTTGAGGAATTCAGAAATTCAGGACTAAAGTGAGGTTTTGGTGCTCCCTTTGGGGAGTCAGGAATTCAGCACTAAAAGCACTAAAGGGAGGTTTTGGTGCTGCCCTTGGGAATTCGGGAATTCAGGAATTCAGCACTAAAGGGAGGTTCTGGTGAGGGTTTTGTGTCAGTGTTAAAGCTCTGAGCCTGCAGAGTGACTCGTGGCTGGTGCTGTGAGGAGATCAGACCTTCAGCAGGATCTGCTGCTCCTGCAGGTGCAGCCAGGCCCTGGTGCATCCCCTTGCCCCAAAATCAGTGCTGTGCAGCCATGCACGGTACCTGGCAGCCAGAAATGCACAATTAGGAGGGCACAGAAGGATTTCTGTCACTGCTGGGCTGCTCAGAGGTGCATCCTCTGTGCAAACAAGTGAGGAGTGAGCTCCTGGCTCGGGCTGGAAGTGAAACAAGGGAAAATTGGCGGTTTAGATGCAGATCAGTGCCTATTTTTAGGGCAGTTCTCTGAGTCCAGCAGCTGCCTGGGGAACTGGGAATGAACCCTGGGCAGCCTCAGAGAAGACTTTGGACTTTGCCTCCACTTTTCCCTCATTTTGTGCTGTCAGCCCTGGTTGTAAACCCCAGTGACACCGAGCACACACCCCGTGGGGCTGCCAGCTCCACCTCTGTTTGTGGGTCTGCAAGAGTGTCAATAATTCAGCGTAGCAATGGTCCAAACTGGGCAGCACTGGCACCAGGGCTCCCCAAACCCCTTCTGCAGGCACTAAAGCAAGGCTGGCACATTCTGCTCCTCAGTCAGGGCCTGCAGAGCAGATTCTGGGGCAGCCCCAGTCACTGGCAGCGTTTAGAGATGGAGATTTTATTATTAACACACAGAACTTTGCAGGGATGGTTCCTTTTATAAACACACACAACTTTGCAGGGATGGTTCCTTTTATAAACACACACAAGTTTTCATTTTACAACTCAGCTGGGTGGGAAGAGCATGAAGGAGTTCCTGCTCATGGTGAAAAATAAAGCTGCTCCAGGCTGTGTTTGCCGAGGTGGGAGTGTTTGAGGACCAATATTCCCATTTTTCCTACGTGTTTTAATGAGTGCCCGAGTCCCTGGAATGGTTCTTATCTGCCATTTCCTGAGGAGCTGCGGCTTCCACACCACCCTTGGGCTGTTCCTGGAAGTGCAGGACAATTCTGTGCTCATCCTAAGACAATTCCATGTTCATCCTGGAGACAATTCCATGTTCATCCTGGAGACAATTCCATGCTCATCCTGGAGACAATTCCATGCTCATCTTTGTCACTATAGGACACAAAACAACACGAGTGCACACTGCTGCTCTCAAGGTAAAGAAAAAGGGAAGTTTATTTTCTGACTCCAGCATTTACAGTTTTCTAAAAGTGACAGTGACAGTGCCACCTCTCCAATGACACTGCACAAACCAACAGCCCATCCAATTTCTCTTCTTCAATAAAAGAATGCAAAACAATGAGTTATTTACAGAAAGTGTGTGAGAAAATTTGCTACAAGAATGTAAACATCAGAAGGCTTAGAGAAACTGAAAAAATCCAAGTGACACATCCTGGAGACAATTTCCATGCTCATCCTAGAGACAATTCCATGCTTATCCTACAGACAGTTCCACACTCCCATTCCGGTGGAGTGCCATTTCCCCAGGTTTTCCATGGGGAATTGTGGAAGCCGCGTGTTCTGCAATACAGATTTTCCTGAAGGACTCGGTTTTGCACTGAACATTAAAATCTGCGCTGCCCGCGTCTGCCGTGTGTGCCCAGCGGGTGTTGATGTGCCATTAAAGATGCAATGTTCAGTTTTGAGTGAGAATTCCTCTCTCTGGGGGAGGCTGGGGGGACACACAGGATCCCGTTCCCGGGGGCGGTGCGGGGCTGGGCAGGGGCATCCCCGAGCTGGCTCCGATCCCATCCCCGTCCCCATCCCGATCCCGGCCCCCCGATCCCCATCCCGGGGCGGAGCCAGCGCCATCCCGCCCCATCCCGCCCCCGTTCCCGCGGCAACCGGAGACGCGCCGGGAGCAGGTAGGGCCGGGAGTGCGGGTCCTGGTACCCATCAATCCCATCCCACCCCATCCTGTCCCATTTCCTCTCCCCATTCCCCCTCACCTCACCCCATCCTATCCCATTTTATCAATCCCAACCCACCTCACCCCATCTCACCTCAGCCCCACTCAATCCCATCCCACCCCTGCTCGCTCTCTGTCCCCATTTCTGCCCGTGCCACCCCATCCCCAGCTTCTCCTCACCCCCCAGCACTGCCCTGCTCCTGCTCCTATTCCAATTCCTGCTCCCCACATTCCCATCCCACAGCCCATCCCAGCCCTGCTCCTGGGTGTCCCTGTGCTCAAGATCCCATCCCATCCCATCTGCATCCCATCCCATCCTGTCCCATTTCACCTCTCCCCATTCCCCCTCATCCCATCCCATCAATCCCATCCCATCAATCCCATCCCATCAATCCCATCCCATCCCATCAATCCCATCCCATCAATCCCATCCCATCCCATCCCATCCCATCCCATCCCATCCCATCCCATCCCATCCCACCCCATCCCATCCCATCCCATCCCATCCCATCCCATCCCATCCCATCCCATCCCATCCCACCCATCCCATCCCATCCCATCCCATCCCATCCCATCCCATCCCATCCCACCCATCCCATCCCATCCCATCCCACCCCATCCCATCCATCCCCATCCCCATCCCATCCATCCCCATCCCCATCCCCATCCCATCCCATCCCATCCCATCCCATCCCACCCCATCCCATCCCATCCCATCCCATCCCATCAATCCCATCCCATCCCATCCCATCCCATCCCATCCCATCAATCCCATCCCAAATCCCTGATGGATTTGCTTTTCCCTTAGGCTCAGGAGTGCTGGGACCCTCCCCTGGCACTGAGGTGACATCCAGCATGGGGACTCTGATGGGCACGGGGCCCTGTCACCCCCCACAGCCTCCTGCACCCTCTGTGAGTTCCCAACAGCCTTTTTGGTGCCCTTTCTGTCCTTTTTGGTGCCCTTTTTGTCTTTTTTGGTACCCTTTCTGTTCCTTTTGTTGTCCTTCTGTCCCTTTGGTGCCCTTTCTGTCCCTTTTGGTGCCTCAGGAGGATTTGGGATCAGTGACACGAGTGCAGCCGTGCCTTTGGGCAGCTCTTTGGGTTCTTGCTGCAGTCACAGCCCCACAAACCCCACGGGTGAATTCCTGACCCAGGAATTTCTCACCCAGGAATGGGGTTGGATCATTTATGTTGGATCATCTCTGGGTAATGAACAAGTCAGCCCCACAGGCCTCAGGAAATTATTTTTGCTACCAGAGAGAGAAAAGTGATGTATGAGACTGGAATTATTCCTGACCCAGGGATTCCTCTTTTGTTTTCACCCCCCAAACCCCGATTTTAGTGACCAGAAGGGTGCAAGGACAAGGGCTGGGGTCATGCTGGAAGTGGCCAGGAGATGGCAATGCCACCGAGCGCCACCAAGCCTGGGCTCAGAGGTCACTCACCCAGGGGCAGCTGCTGGGGCATCCTTTGGGTGTCACTGCCCTGACAGGGCTGGAATCACTGGGCAGAGAATTCCCTTGGGAAAATTCAGGGAGAATTCTCAATTTCCTGTTAGTGAGAGGCTCCTTGCAAAAGCAGCACTGAGAGGCAGCTCTTGTGTAAAACTGACAGCAAAACACAGCCCTGCCAGCAGCAGCTGGAAACTTGGGAGTCAAGCACAAAGGGAGAAGTGGAATTTAATTTTTAAAAGTTATTTTTAGCCCACACTCCCACCCCAGCCCCATTTGTGTCCCCACAATGGGCAGGAGAATGGCTCAGCAGGTCCAGCCTGGTTTCCATTCCCTGGCATTCAGGCACAGATAAGAAACTGTAAGAATACAATGAAAAACTCCTGCAGAAACAAATCTTTGATGAGAAAACCTCTGAGCTGGGCTGTACCCGAGCCTGGCAGGGAAAAGGAGAACATTTGGAACATTTTTGCCTTTGCTGGAGCAGGAGGGGGCTCTGCAGGAGGGAGATGGGATGAAGGGGAGCCCCTGCATCCCAGATCTTCTTGGTCGACCCAAAAATCTCAAAATCCTTCCTTGTTATATTACAAATCCCCTATAAATGTGTGTTTGCCATGTAAAACACAGGTGGTAAATACATATAATGCAATAAATAGAAATAATTTATAATTTAATAATGTATATATATAATATACCATATATAATATGCCATATACCATATACCATATATAATATACCATATATATAATATACCATATATATAATATATAATATATAATATATAATATATAATATATAATATATAATATATAATATATAATATATAATATATAATATATAATATATAATATATAATATATAATAATATATGCTATATAGTATATAATACATAATGCATACTATATAATATATAGTAATATATTATATACAATATATAATAATATTTATATATATATAATGTAATAAATTATTAGTCAAGAAGAGCATTTTAAACTCCACACTGGAAGCTCTGAGTGTGTTTTGTTGGTTTTTCCTCCAAAATTAGGTCGCTCTTTGTCTCATGGGAGAGCCACTTCGTTTTCCCACAAAATGTTATTGGAATTGCTCAGGCATAAGCTACTCAATTGCATTAAAAAAGGGGTTACATATTTATTTAATGGCATTTTGAAGCTCAAAAGTGAACGGGATCAAGGCTCCAAGCCCCCAGCAGCCCCAGCTTACGGGGCTTTGTGCAAAGCCTGGCTGTAATCTGCTGTTTGGCTGAACAGATGTGGCATTAGAACCGATGAAAACATCAAAATCTCCACTCCCGGGGAATGGAGAAAAAGCAGGGAGAGCAAAATGGATAATTTAGAACGGGACGAGAGGGAACCGCCTCCTTTTGGGTTGGGTACAGAGGGAAGCGACCTGTTGCTTCTCTTTCTGTATTTTAGCTGTGTTGGGCTAAAATTGTGAAATTGTGCCATTGATTTTTCCTCGGGATGCATCAACACTTAGGCGGGGGGGGGGAAAAAATAAAAAAAAAGTTTGTTTTTAACCGCGTTTCACACCTAGAAATGCTGGCAGGACATTTTGGGAGCGGAGGGCAGCGGGGTCGGCGCTGGCAGAGCCCCTGCCCGGGGGTTTCACCCATTCCGCTTTCATTTTCCTTTTTTCCTTCCCCGGGCGCTTCCTGAAAGGTGACACCGACTCCGAGAGGCAGCCTGGGGACACTCGATACCCATTTCTGTCATGGGAGCGCTTAGTGCTGTACGGAGCGAGCTGGTTATTATTTGAACGTTTTCTCTCGCGTTTGGGGTTGTTTTTTTTTTTTTTGCGTTTTTTTTTCTTTTTTGTTTTGTTTTTGGGTTTTTTTGTTTTTTGCAGGTTTTTGTTTGTTTGGGGGTTTTCTTTATTTCTTGGGTTTATTTTGTTTTTGGGGTTTTTTTTGTTGGGTTTTTTGTTTGTTTTTTTTGGGGGGGGGGGGGCTTTGTTTGGTTGGTTTTTGGGGTTTTTTCTTTGTTTTTTGGGGGGGATTTTTTGGGGGTTTTTTTTGGGGGGGGTGTTTTTTGTTTGTTTTTTTTTTTCCATTGAAAAAATGAAGTGTTCAAACTTGCGAACCTCCCAGGCGTCGTGGCCTGCCTTGCGGCTTCCTGTGGCTGCAGAACGATCTCCTCTCAGCGCTCTGCTCTCCCTGCAAGGCATCACCTCCCTCCGTCCCTCCTTCCTCCTCTTCCTCCTCCTCTCCCCCCGCTCTTGAAAATCCCCATTTCCCCAGCGCCTTCGGGGATGGTTTCGCGGTCTGTTTTCCCCCTTTCGGCTGGAAATGGCTTTCAGATGTTTTCTCCCCCGCGCCCGCATCTCGTAAAGCCGCGGCGTCGCCGTGACAACCGAGTGACATCTCCGCCGCCTCCTCCCCCCGAGCATGCCCACAGCGGCTCCGCTCGGCCCGGCCCGCACAGATGGGACCATGAGAGCCCTTCCCCGCCGCCTCCCGGCCTTTGTGCTCGGGAGGAAGAGGAGGGAGAGCAGCGAGAGGCGGCGCCGCGGCCCCTGAGCCCCCCGGGACCATGCTGGCCTGCCTGGCCCGGGGCAGCGTGCTGGACATCCTGCAGGAGGGATTCAGCGAGGTAAAGCCGCGGCCGCCCCGGGAGGAAGGCACGGCGGGGTAGTGCGGGATTGGGGGCAGAAATGGGGGGAAACAGCGAGGTTTATCAGCGGGGAGCGGGAGTTGGTGAGGAGTTTGTGGCCGGTGCTACGGGAGGGGTTGGAGCTCTTCTCGCTGCTCTGCTGCTGGCCCGGGAAACCGCACAAACTGGGGGGTTACGGTGAATTGTACAAACTGTGGGGTCTCGGGAAAGAACAGAGACTGTGGGGTCCTGGAAATAACACAAATTGTGGGGTCCCGGGAAATAACACAAACTGTGGGGTTACAGGAAATAACACAAATTGTGGGGTCCCGGGAAAGAACAGAAACTGTGGGGTCTCAGGAAAGAACACAAACGTTGGGTCCCGGGAAATAACACAGACTGTGGGGTCCCGGGAAATAACAGAGACTGTGGGGTCCCGGGAAAGAACACAAACTGTGGGGTCCCGGTAAATTATGCAAACTGTGAGGTCCCGGGAAATAACACAGACTGTGGGGTCGCTGTAAATAACACGAATTGTGGGGTCCCAGTAAATAACACAAACTGTGGGGTCCCGGGAAATAGCACAAACTGTGGGGTCCTGGTGAATAACACAAACTGTGGGGTCCCAGTAAATTGTACAAACTGTGGGGTCTCGGCAAATTTTACAAACTGTGGGGTCCTGGTGAACAGCACAAACTGTGGGGCAGCGTTTGTTGTGTAAAAAATCGACTCCGCTGCTGAGGGATGTGTGCTGGGGGGCTGGAAATCGGATTTATGGACTCACATTGCTTGGGAGAGGCAGCCAAAGAGCTGCTTTGGGGTTTTCCCCCCCGTCTTTTTCTGTAAAATGAATCCCTGGGGGACTGAAATGGAACTTGGTGGGGAAAATGTAATTTTTAAAGTGTTTTTATTTGCCTATTCTGCTAGGAGAGTAATGAATTGTAAAATAAGGACATGCACAAGAAACTGCAGAGACGGGGATCCCGCAGCTGTGGGGGGACAGCAGTGGGACCTCCCTCTTTGGGGGGCACAAAAATGAGTTTTGTTGGCTATTTATGGATATTTTTAATCCCCGGGCAGCCCGTGCTGGGGCTGAAAAGGAAGAAAAACTGAGTGGGGATTTGCTGGAAGCCCAGAGCTGCTGCTATTTGCTCTCTCACTTTTGGGGGGTTTTTATCCTTTCTCAAAGCACAGAACTGAATTCTGCTTAGTGTTGTGTGACTCCTCAGCCGTGCCGTGCCTGTTATGCACAGAAAATGAAAAATGAACCCTGGACATCTCCGCCGGGCATCCCGAATCCGGGAAAACCAAACTGGGGGTGAAACCTGAGCCTGGCCCGGCTCCTGGAGCTGGAATGGCTCCGTTCCTCCTCCTCCTCCTCCTCCTCCTCCTCCTCCTCCTCACAGTGTCAGTTCATTTTTAGCCAGCCAAGGTCTGGGTTTAGATCGAGCTCGTACTTCCTGTGCTCGGGGCAGCACATCCTCCCCAGGCACAATTAGTGACTTATTTATTAATAATTTAATCAATGATGGGAGTGAACCCCAGCGATGCTCAGTGCCTGGCCCCGGCTGGTTTTACCTCAGCTGTGGAAGAAACTTCCCTCTGCCACCAGAAAAAAGAGATTATCGGGATCTCTGCCTCCTCACACGCTCCTACAAAAGTAAAACTGAAATGGGTTTAGCAAGGGGAGGACCTGGGATTTGCCGAGGCTCTGGGAATGAGAGAGGAGCTCCCACTCCATTCTTGCTGTGATCACCAGCTCTGAGTCCTGCCTGTCTCAGTTTGCCTGTTTGGGTGTTCATTTACACAGAAATTAACGTGGAATTGTGTCCCCATACCTGGTGCTGTTTACATTTACATTAACGTGGAATTGTGTCCCCATGCCGGGTGTTATTTACATTTACATTAATGTGGAATTGTGTCCCCATGCCGGGTGCTATTTACACAGAAATTAACACGGAATTGTGTCCCCATGCCGGGTGTTATTTACATTTACATTAATGTGGAATTGTGTCCCCATGCCGGGTGTTATTTACATTTACATTAACGTGGAATTGTGTCCCCATGCTGGTGCTGTTTACATTTACATTAACGTGGAATTGTGTCCCGATCCCGGGTGCTGACCAGACCCAGCACAGCCAAGAGCCTCGGGGAGGTTCCTTTGTCCCTTTTTCTCCTTTTCCCCCTCCCTCTCCATCCCCTGTGACCGAGGGCACCTCGGCAGCCCAATTATCCCTAATTAGTGCTGGAGCAGCATTGTCCTTCTGCACTGCTGCTTTCTCCACCGTGTGAGGAATCCCGTCCTGCTCCAGGCTCCCTGAAATTGCTGAATTGTCACTTCAGGCCCGTTTATTTCCCTTTTTCCCCTTCCCTTTCAGAGCCAGGGCCCTGGTGGCCGCTGTCACCTGCAGACATCTGAGGGCAGGATGGTTTTGTTTGATGTTGAGATGCAGCAAAGTCCCCCCCGTGGGCATTAAAGCCCCTCATTAATGGCCTGCCCTGCCTTGAAGGTGTTTCCCTGCTGTTTGTGGGGATTTCTGCAGCTCCCAGGCAGATAAATAATTCAATCCCGCAGCTGGATGGGGCCCTGGGGATGTGTGGCTGCTAAAAGCAGGAGTTTATAATGAAAGGGAACCACAGAGAGGGGGCTCATCTGCTCTGACTCTGTCCATGTGGCCCCAGCCTGTTCCCTTTCCTCGGGGAAATGCAGTTTATTTATGCGCTGACACTTCTGCCAGCTCTTGCAAACAGATGG
Source organism: Zonotrichia albicollis (assembly GCF_047830755.1). Classification (NCBI taxonomy): domain Eukaryota; kingdom Metazoa; phylum Chordata; class Aves; order Passeriformes; family Passerellidae; genus Zonotrichia; species Zonotrichia albicollis. Next base: position 1,630,587 of record NC_133845.1, on the reverse strand, counting down.
GGCACAGAGAAATGTGTCACAAGTGAGCTCCAGGCTGCATTTGAGCAGCACCACACCTTGTCTTTTTTCGAGCTGGAGGATCATTTCCTGTGGCAAACTTCATTATGTGGCTGCCCGTGTGCAGTGAGTCATTTAAAATAACTATTTTCTTCCCCCCCCTCCCCGAGATTATGCTGAACAAACGATCCATTCCAGAGAGGCCAGGGAGGCTGGCGGGGGCTGTGGGGCAAGCAGGGCAGGGTGAAATGCAGGATTGGGGGAAATCTCCCCCATTTCTGGGCTGCAGGGAGCTGCAGGGCTGTTCTGCCCCTGTTCCATGGGATATTTCCCCTGGTTCTCAGCCCTGTGAAATTCCTGCATTTCCCAACCCCTCTCCTTCACCCTGCCCGGGTGGAGGTGCCGTCCTGCCTGTGAGCTGTGATTCCTCACCCTGGGCAATGCTCTGGGGGTGATTTGGGTTCGTTTCTCTGTTTGGAGTAATTTTCTGGGGTGTGAGCCCTCTGCTCCCCTCGAGACAAGGTCCTGATCTGTGATTCCTCACCCTGGGGGTGTTTTGGGTTCGTTTCTCTGTTTGGGATCATTTTCTGGGGTGTGAGCCCTCTGTTCCCCTCAGGGCACAGTCCTGATCTGTGACTCCTTGCCCTGGGATGATTTGGGTTCGTTTCTCTGTTTGGGGTCATTTTCTGGCTCTGTTCCCCTTGGGGCAAGGTCCTGATCTGTGACTCCTTGTCCTGGGCAATGTCATGGGATGATTTGGGTTAATTTCTCAATTTGGGGTAATTTTCTGTCTCTGCTGCCCTCGGGGCACGGTCCTGATCTGTGACTCCTCACCCTGGGGGTGATTTGGGTTCGATTCTCCGTTTGGAGTCATTTTCTGGGGTGTGACCCCTCTGCTGCCCTCGGGGCACGGTCCTGATCTGTGACCAGGAGGTCTCAGCTGGGCGATGTCAGCACAAGGAGCTGGCACTCACCCTCTCCTGCCCCAGCGCTATTTATAGGATTAATAGGATTCACCATGGAGAGCTGGTTTGACTTCTGGCTCCCTCACCCTGCTCAGCCCCAGGGCTCTCTCAGGGGTCCCGGATCCCACCCCAAGCTCCGGAGGTGCTGGTTCATCACGCCAGCTCTGCTTTGGGGTGATCCTGGCAGCGTTTCAGCCCTTCCCCACCCTGCTGGAGCCTGGGGGAGGAAGGGGGGCTGAGCCTTTGCAGGGTGTCCGGGCTGCCCTGCAACCCCGGCAGAAAACACAGCTGGGGCTCCCCACAGCTGCATTCACCCCCAGATGTGCATTCACCCCCAGATGTGCTCTGCCATCAGTTTTCCCCCAAACCCTGGTGCCTGGCCAGCAGTGGGACTCCTCAGCAAGGTTTTGCTGCTCTATAGGATTAGGGTGGAGCAGTTGGGATCAATCCCTGCCTTGGTGGCTAAGCCAGGCTGTCCCTTGGCAGGGTGTCCTCACAGAGCGTTTGCACAGGAGCAATCCCACATTTCTGCTTTTCAAAACATTTTTTCCAGGAGCAGGAAGGTTATTGCAGCTGCTTTTTGGGTGGAAAGAGGAAAAAGGGGATGGGACAGGGGAGACATGAGGGAATCCCGAATTTCTGTGTCCTGAATGTGCCTTTAGGGCTCTGACTCTGGGCCAGGGAGCCTCTCTGGGTGTCCTTCCAATCTGCAGAGTTTCTGCTTGCAGATTTTGGAGTGCTGAGGAGCTGAGGGTCCCCTCAGAGCTGCCTGGGGATGAGGATGGTGCTGAAGGAGGAACAATGCTCCTTTCCCCCCCCCAGAGCACCAGGGGATGTGTCAGTGCTTGGGACTGACAGCTCAGGGTGAATCATGTGCTCCAAAGTCCTCTGTGCACTCAAAGCTCAGCTCTTTGCCACTTTTTTGCCTTTATTTTTTGCCTGTAGCTGGCACAGAAGCTCTGCCTGGGTGGGAAAAGGGCCTCAGGTACCTGCTGAGCATCATGTGAGAGGCGCTGCTCCCTCAGGGTCTTACATTTGCATTATTAAGCCCTTTCACTCAAAATTAAACTCAAAATTAAGCTCAGAATTAATGAAATGCCAGGATTTAGGCGCAGGTGGGAATGACTTCATCCTGCACTGGAAGCTGGGTGGCTCTGGAATGGGCCATGGCAGCTTTTGGCTTTACAAAAATCAAAGGGGCTGAAATAATTTAAGGAGTTGGGATGGAATTTGTTCTTGCTGCTTACACTTAAGCTCCTCCTGTTAACGGGTAAAGAAAGAACTCAGGAAAAGGTGGAAAACTCTGCAGTCAGAAATTCCATGTCCTGCTGGAGGGCTGGGCACTCTGGAAATCAACACCTGCTTTAAATTATTATGAGTTTTATGAAGGAGAACTCCTGTGGGTGCTGTTGGTCGTTCTGGCCTCACTGTGGTCATGACTGGGTGGTTTTCACTGTTGGATGCATCTGAACACATTAAAAAACTTGAATCACGTTCAAACATCAATTTTGAGGGGGAAAAAATCTTTTTCTGCCTTTGAGAGCAGAGGGAATCATTTTCTTTGCTTGGGAGTTTGTGCTTTCTGCTTCCACAAAGGCTTCCTTGAAAAGCAACAAAAAAATTAATCAGCAAACTGGAGGAAGGCTGGGTGGAAAATTACAGTCTCCATCTAATTAAGGTAATGTCAGAAAGCTTAGAAATCATTCAGGGCCTCAACCTGATGCAATTAGGCTGCTGCAGACCTTTGGCTCAGGGCTCTGAGGGATGGAACAGGGAATTTCTTTTCATCCTGGGCTCTTCTTGCTGCCCTCAGCAGCCCTGGGGCTTGGGCAGTGGCCACAAGTGTGCCACAGAGGGAAATGGGTGTGAGGAGCCCCAAAAATCTCATCCTAGAGGATGGTTGAGCCCCAAAAAATCTCATCTTAGCAGGATAATTCCCTAAATCAAACAGGAATGATGGATTCCAGCTCAGTGCACAAAGCCAGATCAGTGTAAAGAGCCCCAAAAACCTCATCCTAGCAGGATTGTTCCCTCAGTCAAGCAGTAATGGTGGATTCCAGCTGATCAAAGCAGTGCACAAAGGTAAATGGGTGTAAAGAGCCCCAAAAATCTCATCCTAGCAGGATGGTTCCCTAAATCAAACACTAATGATGGATTCCAGCTCAGTGCATAAAGCTAAATAAATGTAAGGAGCCCCAAAAACCTTATCCTAGAGGAAGATCTCCTAAATCAAACACTAATGATGGATTCCAGCTGATCAAAGCAGTGCACAAAGGGAAATCGGTATAAAGAGCCCCAAAAATCTCATCCTAGAGGACTGAGCCCCAAAAATCTCATCCTAGCAGGATGATTCTCTAAATCCAGTGATAAAGATGGATTCCAGCTCATCAAATCGATGCAGAGAAGGGATCTGGTTCCAGAACAGAAGGAAACAGGGTCACAGGATCTACTGGAAGGTGGCAGTGAGCAGGGCAGGCCCTCCTTGCTAGAAAAATGATTTTGTCCATTTGTTCAACACCAAAAAGTGCCATATTTTGATCCCAGAGAGGTAAAAATTAACCTCATATATCCCAACCTGTAATTTACCCATGGAATCTGTTGGGATGTTCTGTAGTCCCCAAGACCTGGGTTTAAAAACCTCCTGCCCTGCAAAGTGTTCCAGAGTAAGGCAAAACACCAAAAAAGCTCCAACTCCCTTCAGGTACAGCTGCTGCTCTTTCTATGGCAAGTACAGGTAAAAGGGGCTTTTTTTGGAACACAAAGCTGTGTTAATGTAAACAGGATTAAGCTTAGCTCCACCATAATCCTAAATAATGTGTGTTCTGTGGAGCACACCCCACAGCAGGCTGCTTTTCCTGTGAAAAATTCTGGGTTTGGAAGAAATGTTGGTGAGAAGCTGAATAGTGAAGGATTTTGGGCCCTCCAGCTTTGAAAGTTGCCTTTGGGGTTTCTGCTGAGCAGCTTGGGGGCTTTGTCCCTTCATCCTATGTGCATTTCGCAGCACTTGGCCTTTTTTAGGTCACTTAACTTTTATTTCTGATAAATTTCCTTGGGAGGCTCAGTCCCGTGCTGCCCTCAGCTGCCAGCACTGACAGCTCCCTCTCTGGATTTCTGAGTTCTGCAGCAATCCAGGGCTCTTGCTGAAGTCCCTCAGCCTGCCAGGATTTTGGGTACAAACTTAGGAAATGCTCTTCAGTCCAACTGTCTGAGCGTCTGCAGGAAAATCTGATGTTGAATGGAAAAAACCCAAACCCAACCAAGTGAGTCTGTAAATGAGGTGTAAGTCTGCAGAATTACAGCAGCCATGGCAGTGAAACGACTCTGTCCTGGTGCCATCCCAATTCCATTGCCTCAGAAGCCTCCTTTTAATGCTCATTGTTTAAAATGTAACTGCTCTGGGATTTAGGGATGGCTTTTTTTTGTTTTTTTTACTAATAATAACAGTGACAACCTCCTCCTTCTTTTAAGAGACTAAAATCTTGCCAAAAATTCTTTTTTTGTGAATGTGCAAGGAATGTTCTGAGAGGAGGAACAGAAAACAAACTGCTTGGTGAAAGGGATTTTCCTCTAAATGAGGCAGAAGTGGAAGATCCACAGAGACTCCTCCAAAAAGTGCAGATTTTCTGCAAGCTGGGAGGAGCTGTGTCCTTGGGGAATCAGTGCCAGTCCCTAAAATGATTAGAAAAATACAAAATAAAGACTTGTGGGGTGTAGGAGTGACAGGGGTAGGAGGGTCAGGATGGAGGGAGATGAGAGATCTCTGCAGCCAGGGCTGGGAATTGTGGGTTATTGCAAAGGGCCAAGTGCAGGGCCCTGCTGGGAGCTGCCAGGCACAGCCGAGAGCAGGAATGAGAGAGAGAAAGAGAGGTAAAGAGAGTGGTAAAGAGAGAATGAGAGAGTAAAAGAGAGGATCAGAGGGCGAGGTTCCCGTTACAATACAATAAATCTTCTTCTGGTTGTGGAATTTGGGGTTTATTGCAAAGGGCCAAGTGCAGGGCCCTGCTCTGCAGGAATGAGAGAAGAGAGAGGAGAGAGGATGAGAGGGTGAGAGAGCGACATTCCCATTACAACACCATAAATCTTCTTCTGTGCTGAATATTGTAATTCTCACTAACCAATCTAGTACAAGATACAAATCCTACAGCATTTCCATACAGCCTATAAGAATCATTACATCACCATATTGTGTTATATTTTACACAAGCTCTTTCCTCACCAAGCCTTGGAAAGCAAGGCCAAGCCTGCAGCCTGCTCAGAGCCCCAGAACCTCTGTGTCCCCCTCATCCAGGGCTCTGAAAACCACTTGCTTGCCATTATCTCTCATTTGTTTGTGTACAAACTTTATATTTAACCTTGTAAGGAGAGTTCAACCACATTACATCACCATCCTGTGTTACATTTTAAACCCTAAAAACTCCTCTTTGGGCCCCTTCTGCCAAGCTGCAGGGTCTGCTCTGACCCTTGGGCCTGCTCTGACCCTTGGGCCTGTCTGCAAGCAGAGGGTGTTGTTCCATCCAAAGGGGATCACCTTCAGCAGCCACACCATTGTTTTCCAGCTGTTCAGTAACTGAGGGATCTCAAAGCTTGCTTTCATTTCAATCTCGCTTATAGTGTCTATATTCTCAGAATCTTTTGCCAGACAATGATATTGATAAATATTTCCTGTTCCATCTCCCCCAGCAGTGGGGCTGGGCATTGCTGCCACCTCAGCAGAAGCTGCAGAGCCCCTGCCCAGGCCGAGCCAGCTCTGCCCCAGCAAAGATGGATCAGATGTGACATTTCTGCTCCCTTTTGTGGCAGAGCCCCCGGGGCAGCCCCTCGGAGCCCCCCAGGCCGTGCTGAGTGAGCAGAGCTGCCTCCCACAGCTCCAGGCGCCTTCCTGAGCCAGCCACCACTGATCCGAGCTGGATTTCCTCTGTCAGGATCATTCAGAGCCGGGCTGTGACCAGACTGTGACTTTGATGGGCTCTAAAAGCATCAGCCCTGCTGAGATCATATGGGATGGGGGCTTAAAAGCTGCTGCATGGGCACAATCATGGGGAGCTTAGTGCACAGGGAGCTAATCCCATCAGGGGATGGGTTTGTTCACCCTCCATGTGCCACTGAGCCCTGCCCGGGGATGGCAGCAGCCCTGCAGGGTTGCAGGGAAAGGCACTGGCATCTGCTCGTGGCCTTGGGGTCATTTGTGCCACATGGGGCCTCAGGGTGACCAGGAACCTGAGTTTGGGTTTTCCTGGTGTGAATTTCAGTTTGCCTGGTCCGAATTTGAGTTTTCCTGCTCTGAGTTTGAGCTGTCCTGGTCCGAATTTGAGTTTCCCTGGTCTGAATTTGAGATTTCCTGGTCTGAGTTTGAGTTTCCCTGGTCTGAATTTGAGTTTTCCTGTTCTTTCAGACTGGTCCGAATTCACACCAGTTTTCCTGGTGTGAACTTGAGTTTCCCTGGTCCGAATTTGTGTTTCCCTGGTCTGAGTTTGAGTTTCCCTGTTCCGAATTTGAGTTTCCCTGGTGTGAATTTGAGTTTCCCTGGTCCGAATTTGAGTTTCCTTGGTCTCTCAACCTGCCCAGGAGCCTGAATTTGAATTTTTCTTGTCTCTCAGACTGACCACAACCTGAATTTGACTTTCCCTGGTCTGAATTTGTGTTTCCCTGCTCTGAGGTTGAGTTTCCTTGGTCTGAGTTTGAGTTTCCCTGCTCTGAGTTTGAGTTTCTCTGATCTGGATTTGAGTTTCCCTGCTCTGAATTTGTGTTTCCCTGCTCTGGGTTTGTTTCCCTGCTCTCTCCCACCCACAGCATCCCTCCTGAGCCCAGCCCAGCCCCTGTTCCTGGCTCCCAGGCCCCAAGGCAGCTTCCCTGCGTGCAGGAATAGAAACTGGGCCACAGGAAATGCTGAGGCAGCTCCCAGGCTGTGGAGGGGCTGTGCAGGAGTTCCAAATGAGCCACGCTGGGAATGGTACAGAATGAGGCTCTGGTCTCTCCAGGAATCCTCCCCTGCTTGTCCTGGAGCTGTTAAACGAGCAGACAGTTGTTAAATTGTTAAATTGTTAAATAATCAGGGTTCCCTGCCCCTGCACGCTGGGTTCCTGCTCTGGGAGTGAGCAAACCCCCAAAGTGAGGGGATGACAGCGCTGGTGTGGCTGCAGTGCAGCTGAAATGCAGAACTCGGTGAGTTCAGCTCCAATTTAGATAAAATACAAACCTCTGGGGGTCAGCTCCAATACAGATTGTGAGAAATGAACCGTATTTATCTCACAGATGCAATGCAGAGCTCTGGGGTCAGCTCCAATGCAGATGGAATGCAAAGCTCTGGGGGTCAGTTGCAATGCCATAGATGCAATGCAGAGCTCTGGGGTCAGCTCCAGTGCAGCTGAAATGCAAAGCTCTGGGGTCAGCTCCAAAGCAGATTGTGAGAAATGAACCCTATTTATCTCACAGATGAAATGCAAAGCTCTGTGGTCACCTCCAGTTTAGATGAAATGCAAAGCTCTGCGGTTGGCTCCCGTGCAGCTGAAATGCAAAGCTCTGGGGTCAGTTGCAATGCCACAGATGCAATGCAGAGCTCTGGGGTCAGCTCCAATGCAGATGAAATGCAGAACTCTGGGTTCAGCTCCAGTGCCACAGATGAAATGCAAAGCTCTGGGGTCAGCTCCAATGCCGCAGATGCAATGCAGAGCTCTGGGGTCAGCCCCAATGCAGATGGGCTCAGCTCCAGTTTGGATGCAGTGCAGAGCTCTGGGCTCAGCTGTGCCCAGCCAGGACCCCTGTCCTGCTCTCTCCTCGGCCCCTGAGCTGCCCCAGCAGGCAGGGCTGGCAGCCAGGCTCTGGGGTGACAGCTCTGCTCTGTGCTCCCCAGGGCAGGGGCTGACGGCTGTGAAAACCAGGGAGAAAAGCGAAATGCCTGCAATGCAAACGTTCTGGTTTCTGTTTCAGCAACAGCTGCAGGCCTATGTGGCCTGGGTGAATTCCCAGCTGAAGAAGAAGCCGGGGGTGAGGCCAGTGCAGGACCTGAGGCAGGACCTGCGGGATGGGGTCACCCTTGCCCTGCTCATCGAGATTGTAGGTCAGTGCTGCCATCTGGCCCTGCTTATCCCCCTCAGCTCTGGCTCTGGCATCTGTCGGGCAGATGTTGCTGGGGGTGGCAGAGCTGGCTGAGAAGGAAAACAATCATAAATCAGATCACAAGTGCAGTTCTGTTAGAGCCCTTACGGCTCAGAGGCAGTTGGAGCAGACGGGGAAGGCTGGCAGGGGCACTGGGAGCTCCCACAGGGAGTTAGGGGTGGTTTTTGGGAAGAGTGACCTGTGTGCTGATGGCATTGGGCAGGGGGACAGGGAATGGGGCTGCAGTGAGTTCACTGTGCTCACTGCTCCTTCCTGCTCACCCCCAGCCCCTGCCCCAGCGGGGGACGGCTCTCCCAGCTCCCCCCAGGTGGGTCTGTCCCATTTGGCACCAGCTGAGCCCTTGCCGTGGAGTCAGTCCTTTGGGAAGAGGCAGCTCCAGCGTGGGTCCCTCAGGGGGCCACAAATCCTGCCAGAATCCAGCCCCAAAACCTTGTCATCATCCCAACACAGCCCCAGACCCAGTCACTCCTGGTGTGGTTCCTGTTAAACAGCTCCAGTCACTCCTGGTTCTGGTTCCTGTTAAACAGCTCCAGTCACTCCTGTGCTGGTTCCTGTTAAACTGGACCAGTCATTCATGTGCTGGTTCTTGCTGAGCAGGACCATTTCTGGTGCTGGTTCCTGTTAAACTGGACCAGTCAATCCTGGTGCTGGTTCCTGTTAAACTGGACCAGTCAATCCTGGTTCTGGTTCCTGTTAAACTGGACCAGTCACTCCTGGTACTGGTCCCTGTTAAGCAGTTCCAGTCACTCCTGTCATGGTTCCTGTTAAACTGGACCAGTCACTCCTGTGCTGGTTCCTGTTAAACTGGACCAGTCATTCCTGTGCTGGTTCCTGTTAAACTGGACCAGTCAATCCTGGTGCTGGTTCCTGTTAAACTGGACCAGTCACTCCTGTGCTGGTTCCTGTTGAGCAGCTCCAGTCACTCCTGGTGCTGGTTCCTGTTAAGCAGTTCCAGTCACTCCTGTGCCGGTTCCCGTTGAGCAGCACCACCGGCCCCGTGCAGCACCAGCCATGAGACCAGAGCAGTGCCAGCGATGCCTCGGGCAGTGCCCAGAGCTTCAGCTCTCCTCTGATAATGCCCAAAGCTTCAGCTCTCCTCTGATAAAGCTTTTTCTCTCCCTCCAGCTGGTGAGAAGCTGAGTGGCATCGAGCCCAAGCCCAGCAGCCAGCAGGAGATGAGGGAAAATGTGGAGAGAGTCTTGCAGTTCGTGGCATCCAGAAAGATCCGCATGCACCAGACGTCAGCTAAAGGTGTGTGGCCCTTGAGGGGATTCCTGCTGCTGAAATTCTGGTTTTGGCTTTGTTTTCTATCTTATGAGTAAATTCATGTGTCCGTTTGTGGGGCAGTTGGAAGTTTTCTCCCCCTCTGGTTTAGTGACATTTTTGGGTTGAAAGATGGGGAATGCAGAGGAAAAAAAAGTGACTTTTTTCCTGCTACTGAGCACTGAGAAGCCCAGGCAGTGGTGTAATGAAAAATACAGGCTTGGAATCCTTCCCCAAAAGGACACACAAACCTGCTGGAGTGAAAGGAGACATGGAAAAAATATCTGTGGTTCACTGGAAGCCATGGGCTGGAAACAGAGAGGAGACACAACACACAATCACATGTCTGTGGCGTGGCTTAGTCGGGACTTTGAGCAGCTCTGACTAAATTGTTTTGGGAAATCTTGGTCTGGGAGAGTGGCTGATCTTTGCCATGACATCAGTGTGCTGGAAAACACTCGTGTGATCTCACTGAATGGGATTCATTGACATTTGCAGGGTGCTGCAAACAGCTGATGGCACAGGATGCCACCACTGGAGAGATGCATCGCTTTAGTGCTCTAAAAAAGAGAATTCTCTGCCAAGAAAGTCAGTGGCAATCCTCAGTAACTGCTCTGCTCCTCAGCGAGCACTCAGTAATTACGTGTCCAGTAATTAACTGCTGGAAATGGCCACGAAGGGAGGCTCAGGGCTGTTCTGTGGAGGTGGCAGCGCTTTGCAGTGCCCTGCAGCACCAGGGCTGAGCTGTGGCCCCCAAAGTGAGGGGGTGACAGTGCTGGTGTGGCTGCAGTGCAGGTGGAATGCAGAGCTCTGGGGTCAGCCCCAATGCCACAGATGAAATGCAGAGCTCTGGGGTCAGCTCCAGTGCACATGGGTTCAGCTCCAGTGCAGATGAAATGCAGAGCTCTGGAGTCAGCTCCAATGCACATGGGTTCAGCTCCAGTGCAGAGGAAATGCAAAGCTCTGTGCTCAGCTGTGCGAGCTCAGCCTCCTGTCCTGCTCGCCCCTCTCACCCTGAGCTGCCCCAGCTGCCTCTCCCTATCTCCATTTCTCCTGCAGCACCCCCGTTAACCACCCAACCATTTGCGTTTCGCAGATATCGTCGACGGCAACTTGAAATCCACCATGAGGCTGATCCTGGCCTTGGCTGCTCACTTCAAGCCGGGCTCTGGCAGGGCTGGCAGTGCCGGTTTGGGGGGCAGGGGCTGGGCAGCGCCCCCGGGCCGGCCCCGGCCGCGCTCGGCCGCTGCCGTGGCTCAGGGGGCGGCGGCCGCGCTGGCCGATGTCCGGCAGGATGTCCAGCACTCCGGCCGGGACCTGCTCAGGCACAGGCACAGGTGAGGCTGCTCTGGGCATCTCTGCTGCTCACAGCTGGGGCACAGTGGAAGTTTCCCCGGGTGGAAATCCGTTTTGGTTTAGGTGGAATGTGCATCTTTAAGTGTGTGGCTGTGGCAGGGCTCTTCAGGTGAGGGGAGAGACGAGAATGTTGGCTCTGTGTTCAGAATGATTTACTGTTTTATGATATATATACTACATTATAGCTATACTAAAAATAATAGAAGGAAAGGTTTTCTCTCAGAAGACTAGCTAAGAATAGAATAGAAAAGAATGCTAACAAAGGCAGCTGGCTCCACAGAGAGCGAGAGCCAGCTCTGCCGTGACTGGTCACTAAATCCAAACATCCACAAGAGACCAATCACAGATTCACCTGTTGCATTCCACAGCAGCAGATATATTTACCAGAACTTCCCAATACCCATCACCTATGTTAGACAGTGAGCTTCTACTCTAAACCATTCCAAAAGTGCCACCATCACAGCAGAAGATGGAGGCCAAGAAGGAGAAGGACAGGACACACCCAGATTCCTCCATCTTGGGACCCTGAGCCCCTATTCTGAAACCCTCAAAAATCTATTTTTCACTCTGTGAAAAACTAACTATTATTCTACTTAAACTCTCGTGACTTGTAATTCTTCATATAAGTTTGGTAATTGTTTTTTCCAAGGGCTCAATCAAAGGCACAGGGGTCTGGGGCTCTGTGCCAGGGTCTCTGAGCCCCCCGGGCAGGGGCTGGAGCCCTCCAGGGCAGCCAGAGGGATTCCCTGGGTTCCAACACCTGGGAACGCGCCTGGAGCTGTTTTATTTTCCAGCATCAGTCTCATTCCATGGTTATGACAATGGGAAGATGCCAGCAGCTCACATCCCTGGCAGCAGACCAAGAACTCAATGTTACAACTCACTTTATCAGTTTTTTGACCAATCACACAAAGCAAAAGCACATTGACAGTAGTTCTGTCCAAGCACTATAAGCACATGTACCTTTGGTTAAACAATGCTTGCTTATTTCAAATATAACGTGTGCTTGTGAGCCTTAAAACACAATGCACAGAGCTCCATTATTAAGGTTAGAACTCCCTAATATCTCACTAGATAACCTTTTTTGTAGTTTAGGGAGTTATTCTAGCCAAGCATTAATACACAGACCATTGTTCTATTTGTCCTAACTTTTCTACTTTTTAATTAATTTTTCTGCTGACCAATCTCATGGGTACTGCTGAGCTCCAGTCACAGTTCTGCTGTCTCTGAGGCCTTTTGAAATTTTCCCAAACCTTCTGATTTTAAGGACTCCCACATAAATGTATCTTTGCCACTTCTCCAGGTGGCTGCTGAATCCTGGGGGTACTGAAAATCCACACACAAACAGGGAATAATGCTGAAAATCCCATTTTCCCCTTGCCAGAGGTGCTGAGGGGGTGACAATAACAATAATAGCAGTGACATTTAGCTGGGAGCCAGGTGCTGGGGCTGTGCAGGGTTTCATTTACACGGCTGAAGGTCATTTCCCATTTGGTACTGGCTCGAGGGAGCGCCCGTGAAACAGCCTGGAAAGGAGGCTGAGATGGTAACTTTGGCTGGAAAATAAAATGTTAAAGGTTTCCCTTGGGGTTCTTCAGGAAAGCCAGTCCTTGTGATGTTTCCTTGCATTCCCAGAGCTTTCGGAGTTTTGTAGTCACAGAATTAGGGACGAGTTTAAAACAACAAGGCCTATTTGCCTGTTTTCCCTTAACACCAAGAAGATGGGGATCCCCGATGGGAAAATTGGCATTTTTCTGGCTCTCTCCTCCCTCCTTTTTTTGGGGAGAGAAGATTTCCAGCAGCACTCAGGTGAGGCTGCCCTCATTCTGTGCCTGTGACCCCCAGGAGCAGCAGCGTGGACGAGGAGATTGAGAATCCCTGCTGGAGCGTGCGGGCGCTGGTGCAGCAGTACGAGGGGCAGCAGCACGTGCCCCCGGAGCCCCACCCTGCCAGGTGAGCAATTCTACTGCCCAAGTGTCTCCTCTCCAAAATGTCACCCTGCCAGCTGAGCAGTTTTATTGGCAAAATGTCTCCTCTCCAAGATATCACCTGTCAGGTGAGCAATTTAGGAATTTTATTGCCAAAATGTCTCCTCTCCAAGATACCACCCTGCCAGGTGAGGAATTTAGGAATTTTATTGCCAAAGTGTCTTCTCTCCAAGATGTCACCCTGTTAGGTGAGGGATTTAGGAATTTTATTGCCAAGGTGTCTCCTCTCCGAGATGTCACCCCACAAGGTGAGGGATTTAGGAATTTTATAGCCAAAATGTCTCCGAGATGTCACCCTGTTAGGTGAGGGATTTAGGAATTTTATTGCCAAGGTGTCTTCTCTCTGAGATGTCGCCCTGTTAGGTGAGGAATTTAGGAATTTTATTGCCAAAGTGTCTCCTCTCCGAGATGTCACCCCACAAGGTGAGGGATTTAGGAATTTTATAGCCAAAATGTCTCCTCTCCAAGATATCACCCTGCCAGGTGAGGAATTTAGGAATTTTAATGCCAAAGTGTCTCCGAGATATCACCCTGTTAGGTGAGGAAATTAGGAATTTTATTGCCAAAATGTCTCCTCTCCAAGATATCACCCTGTTAGGTGAGGGATTTAGGAATTTTAATGCCAAAGTGTCTTCTCTCCGAGATGTCATCCTGCCAGGTGAGCAATTTCATTGCCAAGGTGTCTCCTGTGCCTGACATTGCCTCAAGTGCCTGTTTTCCTCACCAAAATCCGCTCAGTTCTGGTGGAAAAGGGCACCCCTGGCTGGTCCGGAGGGCGAAAGCTCAGGAATCAACATAGAGCAGTTTTCTGTGAGAAAATGCAGCTATAAAAGGTAAATTGTTCCAGTGAGGGAGCTGATCCAGCATGCAGAGCTCTGTAGTAAAGGGAAGCCGCTCCCTTTCCCCCAGAGAACCAGAAACCACTCGGAAGAGCCAGAGCCGAGTTACTGAACAACTGCACTCCCTGTGGAAATGGAGCTGTGCTCCAGTTCCTCTCGTCTGGAGCAGATTCCAGGGCAGCGCTGCTCGTGGGGAGCTGCAGCCTCAGAGCCTTCCACTCTGATTTTCCGTGTCCTTCCCTGCCTGGGCTGTTCCCCAGTGCCTCCCTCCCGTTTGTGAGGGAGTCAGGAGCTCGTTTGCCAAGGACAGATTGCCACTGACAGCCTCTCAGCAGGCACGACGTTCCCCCGGCGTTTCTCAGGCCAATTTTCACACTCCACAGCACCAATAATTCTCCGCGCACCTGGAAATTAAAGTTGCTTTGCCCAACAGAGGAGAAAAACACAAGAGTTTTGTGTTGATCCCCCAATTGCGCTGCGTGTCATTGAGGGCCTGTTTATAAATAGAGTTTTGGAGGAGCGTGGGGCTCCCGGGGAGGCAGTGCTGGAGCGGTGCCTCCACATGATGTCAGCAGTGTGCTTTGGAGGCCAGCCTGCCCGGGGGGATGGAGAAATCTGCTCTTGGCAGCAGCACTGCATGGATAATGCACAGGAGCTTGGCTCTCGAGCAGGGAGCTCAGGAGTGCCACATGCTGCTGCCTGCTCCCATCCCTCCCTTCAAGGGAGATGGAATATTTGATGTATTCTCCTGCCCCATCAGGTAGCTGCTGTTCCCTTATTTTTAAATTTTTTATTATTTTTTATTTTTTATTCTTTTATTATTATTATTTTTATTCTTTTATTATTATTTATGTTTATTATTTTTATTATTTTATTATTTTTATTATTTTATTATTTATTTTTATTTCTATTATTAGTTTAATTTTTATTCTTTTATTATTATTTATTTTTATTATTTTTATTATTTTATTATTTTTATTATTTTATTATTATTTATTTTTATTTCTATTATTCGTTTTATTTTTATTCTTTTATTTTTATTATTTATTTTTATTTTTGATTATTTTATTATTTATTATTATTTTTATTCTTTTATTCTTCTTTATTTTTATTAATTCTATTATATTTTTATTCTTTTTTTTTTATTATTATTATCCTTATTTTTGGTGGTAAGCAAAAATCTCTCTGTGCATCCTGCGTTTCTATTTTATTTTTCCCCACAATGTCACGGATTCTCTGGTGATATTATTGCTGATAGGGCAGAACACAGCGAGAATCTTTCCAAAATGATCAAAAACTGGGAGAATTCTTCCCCTGCAGCTGCTGGGGGTGTCTGTGCTGGCACAGTTCTGCACGATGGAACCAAGATGCTTTGAGATGCTTTCCCTTTCCTCGCGGGGAGGAATGTGCTTGGCTCGGTTCGGAGATCAGGCTGGGGGGAACGAGATGCTTTAATTATTGGTGAGAGACGGTGCTGAGTGCAGGGACCCCTCCTCCTGCCAGCTCAGGTGTCCCAGGGCAGCGTCCCCGGCCCTGAGCCCTCCCGATTCCCAGGGAGGGCAGCGCAGGCTGCCGAAATGATTCATGGAGAAATCTGCCCAAAATCAGCTGATCCCCAGGCTGCCGAGCCCCTCACCCATCCCCATCCGTCTCCGTTTCCCCTCCCCTTCCAGCAGCATTCCCTCCCCCACCCCCGAGCCAGGCATCTCGGAGAAAGGCTGTGCCTGCACAGCCCGTGTGACAGCGGCAGGGACAGCGACGGGGACAGGGACAGGGACAGGGACAGGGAGCCGTGCCTGGGGCTGGGAGAGCCTGGGCACAGCCTGCATCCCTCTGGAAGCTGAGAGAGCAGCTTGGGCAGAGCCTGCATCCCCCTAAAGCTGGGAGAGCCTGAGCAGAGCCTGCATCCCTCTGGAAGCTGGGAGAGCATCCTGAGCACAGCTCACATCCCTCTGGAACCTGGGAGAGCCTGGGCAGAGCCTGCATCCCTCTGGAAACCTGAGAGACCTGGGCAGAGCCTGAATCCCTCTGGAACCTGGGAGAGCATCCTGAGCAAAGCCTGAATCTCTCTGGAAGCTGAGAGCAGCCTGGGCAGAGCCTGCATCCCTTTGGAAGCTGAGAGCATCCTCAGCACAGCTCACATCTCTCTGGAAGCTGGGAGAGCATCCTGAGCACAGCCTGCATCCCTCTGGAAGCTGAGAGCATCCTGAGCACAGCCTGCATCCCTCTGGAAGCATCCTCAGCACAGCTCACATCCCTCTGGAAGCTGAGAGAGCATCCTGAGCACAGCCTGCATCCCTCTGGAAACCTGGGAGAGCCTGGGCACAGCCTGCATCCCTTTGGAAGCTGAGGGCATCCTGAGCAAAGCCTGCATCCCTCTGGAACCTGGGAGAGCCTAGGCAGAGCCTGGATCCCTCTGGAAGCTGGGAGAGCATCCTCAGCACAGCCTGCATCCCTCTGGAAACCTGAGAGACCTGGGCAGAGCCTGAATCCCTCTGGAAGCTGAGAGCATCCTGAGCACAGCCTGAATCCCTCTGGAAGCTGAGAGCAGCCTGAGCACAGCCTGAATCCCTCTGGAAGCTGAGAGCAGCCTGAGCACAGCCCGCATCCCCCTAAAGCCGGGAGAGCATCCCGAGCCCATCCCGCAGCCCCCGGCAGCGCACGGACCCCGCTCCGGCCGCAGCTCCTTCTTTCCCTCCCTCCTCGGATGCTCGGCAGCGCAAGGAGGGCGGGATGGGATGAGAAACACCCCCGGCAGGCCCGGAGCCTTGTGATGAAAACAAGCGGCTGTGCAGCGGAGCAAAATGCAGCAGCAGCAGCAGCATTGGGAGGCGAATAACGCGCGAGGGAAAGCAGCGGGAGCCGCGGGCAGGCTGCACAATTCCCCCCCGGCTCCCGAACCCAGCCCGTTCCTGGAGCTGCCTCTCGGCCGGAGGAGCCCCTGAGCCGGTTTTGTGTGTGTGTGTTTGTGTTGTTCCTGCCGGGAATCTCCGCGGCGCTCGGGCTCGCAGGATTTGCCCCGGAGTTTGGCAGGAGCTGAGCCCCGGGCGGTGGAGAAGGGAAGGAGGAATGAGCAGAGCCGGGATCCTGCGGATTCTGTGAGGCCACAGCTTCAAGTGGGATCATGGGAGGGAAGCAGGTCAAATGGTGAGCGATTGTGTGCATTGTGGTGGGTGTTTGGTAGAATTCGGGGCATTCAGGGGCTCGTTGCTCTGAAGCTGGGCTGTGCTGGAGGATCTGGGGCTCTGGGGAGGCAGGATGTGGGTTAAGGAACCAAGTGGTGGAAGGAATAAAGTGGAGCAGTTTGCATCATAAATCTCTCTTGGAAAGCTTTCATTTCCCAGCCCTGGCTCCTGCATGCTTTAATAGGGAATTGTTGTGCACTTTTAAAGGCGTTGCATCAGAGGCTGTTTCACTCTCTGATGGCTCAGATTGATACAGAAGCTGGGCAAGTGTTTGCAGCATTAAGTGGGTGATGCAGAAAGCAGCGTGACCTGTGCTGCTGCTTCAGCTGCCTCTGGCCCTGTTTGGGCACTGTTTGCAGTGTTTGGGAGGAGGTTGTGGATGCTGCCTGAACCCAGGGGCCTTTGGAAATGGAAAAACTGCCTGGAAATGGTCTGGGGATGTGGGAATGCCTCAGGAAATGTAAAGCTGTCTGTGCTGGGGGGACCTATCCCCACTTGTGATGCCTTTTCTTGGCTTTGGGCTGTGGATCCAGTGCTGGGAGAAGCGGATGTGGAATGTTATTTCCAGGCTTGTTTTTCATCCTGCTCATCCTTTTCCCTTCCCCTGTTTCACCACCTTCTCTCCCATCTGTGCCTGGTGGTGTTTTTCTGGGACAGTTTCTGCATGGATGAGAACCAGCAGTGCCTCGGGGTGAGGGCAGGTTCAGAGCATCAGCTGGGAATGGGAGGGAGGGAGGGAGGGAATTCTGAGATCTGTTCCTAGAAAGAAGTGAAATCCCTCCTGGAGCTGCTGGCCATGTCAGACCAGCTGGGCTCCCTGCTGGCGTCTGTGTGGTGTGAAAGTCCCATCCTTTCTTCTGGCCCTTGTTACATAATGCAATCCCAGCAGAACTGCCAAATCAAGTCATAAACAGCATTTTAAAAAACCCCAAACCCCGTAATTTTATGCCATGCCCCCCTTTCAGCAATGAGCAGGAGCAGGGGCTGGTTTAGTATTAAAATGGTATAAAATTTGATATTAAAAATATGTCTAATGAGGGACTGCTGTGATGGATTTGAAATTCCTGGAGGTAAATCCTGGAGCAAAGCCAGCAGCCCTTTGAGCATCACAGACACACCTGAAAGGACTGGCACTGTCCCTGTGGGACATTTCTGTTGGACATTGATTATTCTTTCGCTTTAACTCAGGGGAAGTCTGGGCCACAAAAATCTGGCCTCAGGTCTGTAATTTGAATGAGGAGGGGCTGTCCTGGCCGTGGGAGTGGGGCAGGCAGGAGCAGCAAGTCATTTCCATCTCTATTGCAGGGCTTGTCCCATTCTGTGGGAGCTGTGGGAGACGAGCAGCAGTGCTGGGAAGATGCAGGGAGGGAGCTGCTGAAGCCTCTTATTTTTCTAAACCTATTATATTATTTCCACACTGTTTTTTCTTTTTGTTCTCTGCCTTTTGTTTCTGTGTTGGGGGAGAATGAAAAATTAACTCCTGCTCACACTTGCAAGGATTAATCCCTGCGACTTTCGGGGTACATTGAATGGGTCAGTGAGCTTCAGCCACCTTTTGATGTTGTCTGGGAGATGCACTCAGGAAGAATTTCTGAGAAAAAGATTGCTTGAAGCTCCCAGTCAGCTGGGATGGCTCCTGTGAAAATATGTGGGCACTTGCAAGAAGTTTTAATCGAAGAACACGAGTGAGTTGAATCTGACTCTCAAATATGTTGGGATTTAAAGTTGGAATGATTCATCTGAAAGCTCTGGAGTAAGAGATGAAGCCAGGATGGATTTTTGTCCAGCATAAGGCTGGCAGTAAATGACTCCTCAGTGTGGTCCTACCCCTGTGTGAGTCTGAATTCAAAAATTTACATGTCCAGGCTGGGTTGTTGAAGGTTCCTCTGGGATGCAGATCATTCTTAGATAAAAGTGAACATGGAGAAATGCTTGTTCAAAATTAGTGTTGATTACCATAATCTCCAGCATCTAAAAGAGCTGTTCCTGCCTTGCTCTGCAGCCTGACCTCACCCAGCCCTGTGCACAGTGCAAAGAGTGAATCCACTGTAGCCCCCTTGGAGGAGAAGGAGAGGCTGGTGATCCTCCAGGCTGAAGAAACAGAGCCTAAACCAGGTAAAACCTTGGCATCGTTCTGTGTGATAAACTAGAAACCCTCCCCAGGGGCTGCAGTGGGTTAGTGCTGCCTCCAGGGTGTCCGTGGGCACTGAGGGATGCTCTGCAAAGCCCCCAGCGCTTCTCCCCCTCTGTCACTGTCCCCAGTGCTGAGCGTGCACATCTCCCTGAGTGCAGTTCTAAATAAGCTGTGTGCAGGACAGCTTGGATAGCCTCGGGAACGAGGCAGGGGTCCTGGGCCAGCTGAGCTGTCCCCCTGGCTCTGGCAAGGGGAGCAGCAGGGCCCTCTGCGCTGCTGCAGCACTGCCAGCCCCTCTCTCCTGCAGGAGAGGCCCAGGCTCACTTCCAGCCCGAGTGGCAGCCGGGCAGCTCTGGCTCCTGCCTGGAGAGCTCATGGGAGGAGCAGCTCCTGGAGCAGCAGGACCACCTGGAAAAGGAAATGGAGGAGGCCAAAAAGATGATTTCGGGTTTGCAGGTGAGAGATTTTGCTTCCGTCCAGGGTCACCCAGCCCTGCGTCAGTCAGTCTGTCAGCTTGGATGGACCTTCACATTTGGCACGTTCTCCCCACAATTCTTCGTTTTTGGGGTCTTTCCCTCGCTTCCCCTCCCTGCCCCTCAGCCTGGTGTGTGTCTGGCTGTGCCTGGGGAACAGAGCCCCTTGATCCATATGGTGAAGGCACTGAACTCCCTCAGAACATCCCTTTCTGTTTGTGCTGGGAACCACAGTGGCTTTGAATTGTAAATATTTATGTGGCAGTAAACAAAGCAGAGATTGTGTGAGGAGCACCGGCAGCTGGGCGGGCACTTTCCCCAGGGGACAATGGGCAGGACACAAAAGAGTCACCAAAAAAAAAAAAAGAAAAAAATTCCTTGGTTGACTGGTAAAATCCCTGCATTTTGTGCCCACTGGGAGCAGGGACTGGCACTGCTCCCCTCTCATCCCCTGGGAGTGGGGAGAGGCAGCTGATGTGGCCACGCAGGAAATTGGATTTGGTTCATTGATTTTCCTCCTCTTCCTCAATAATTGGGAAGCTCCAGATTGTGACAGTTTGGTTGAAGTGTTGGGGATCTGATGCACACACACCCTATAAGGTGCCGAAGCTGAGACTTGGCTCCCTGGAAATCTGAGTTGTCCTTGTTTGGTTCTTTCTGTGGGGAAGAGCATGGGCTGACAGACCCCTGGGAGAGTTTGTCAGGGGATAAATCTTCCTGTTCATTCCTGGAAAAAAAAACCAAAAAACCCTTCATTTTTGAGGGGAATAAATCAGCAGAAATGGGAAATGAAGCTGGCTGGGGACTGTCAATAGGAGTGACTGCTGGCCAGAGCTGCAGCTCACCTCTTTCCCTTTGAAATCTCTGAAAATGAGATTTATTTCCCCCCTCCCCTTTATCTCCCCAGGCTTTGTTGCTCAATGGGTCTTTACCTGAGGATGAGCAGGAAGGATCCTTTGAGCTTTCAGAGCGTGGAGCCTGCCCTGAGGAGCAGCTGGTGAGCACAGCCCTGGACCCCACTTTCCCTGCTGCAGCTGCACAATAACCACATTAATGCTGATGTTTTGCTCTCAGATCATCATCCGGAGCCGCCTGGACCAGAGCGTGGAGGAAAATCAAGATCTGAAGGTCAGAGGGTGACAGATTGTCCCACTTGACTTTTTAGAGGAAAACAGGGTGGGGATGAGGCAGGGTGGGCAACATGATGGATAAAACTGGAAATATTCAGGGTTGTAGTTGAGGGATCCAGCTCTGGAGGCTTGAGACCAGTTCTGATGCTGGAGAAGTGTTTGATGTTGGCCTGAAGAACAGATTTGGGGGACTGGGAAATCATTATTTTCCTCAGGGCTTTAATAACAGAGCTCAGCTCTTTGTCATGTTTGTAACTCATTAAAGTGTCTCAGGCTGTAGGGTCTGTGCGAAGAGGAGGGATGTGCTTCCTCCTGCAGAGAAAACCCAGCTCTGCTTGGTCCTGAAGGGGTTAACAACACAAGGTGCTGTTTAACCAAATTGTGTTGCATTTGCAGAAGGAGCTGCTGAAATACAAACAAGAAGCTCGGAATCTCCAGGGAATAAAGGTGAGGAAAGGGGCATTGCACCAAAAATGAACTGTAGTGCTGTAGGTGAGTAGGACCAGCAGACAGCACACACCTCTGAGGAACCCCAGACTGTGGAAGGAGGAGTATTGGGGGATCCTGTGGTTTATTTCTGAATTTTTAGGCAGGTGCAAGGAGCTGGGTTTCCAGTTTACTGCTCTGTCTGTAAGACTGTGGTCAAGTATTCCCCTTTTTCTCTATTTCTCCCTGTTTCTCCTGCACAAAAAGAGGCATAAATTGGTTGGCTGGCTCTTTTATTCCCTCCTCTCTCTTGGAGTACCCACCCAGCAGCATTGGCCCAGTGAACTCATTCCTGCCAGCGCAGGAAAAGGAGCCTGGGGTGTCCCTGTCCTGGCCAGAAACAGCTCAGTTTGTGCCTCTGGAGTGCCAGCACTGCTGATCTCCTCCTGGCAGGGGTATTTTTAGAGCTGCCTGTCAGAAGGGAGCAAACAGCAGTAGCTGTGCAAGGTGCAGCTCTGGGTGAGTGAAAGGTGCAGAATTAGTGCTGACTTTGGCCTCTGCAGAGAGGATTTCACTGCACAACTGGGTCACGCTCAGGCCTTAAGGCTCCTTCTGTCCTGGGCTGATCTTGGCCTCTCTGTGCCCTCGGGGTGAGTGGCTGGGGCAGGAGCTGCAGGGCTCAGCGCCCTCCAGAGCTGTTCTGTCCATCACAGCCAATATTCATCACTTCTGCAGAGGGAAATTCAGGCTGAAGCAGAGAAATCCCTCTGTGCTGGTGGCCAGAACCTTGGCAGGGAAATCAGTTTTGTGTAAGGGAGAGGCAGGAGGGCTGAGAGCCCCCGGCAGCAGCTCAGGCCTGGGTGGCCACAGGGTGTTGTGGCCCCTGAGCCCCAGGGAGGGGTCCCTGTCCCCCTGCCCTCCTGCAGAGGTCCCCTCTCCCCAGGACGCCCTGCAGCAGAGGCTGCTCCAGCAGGACGCTGCAGTGCTGCAGCTCAAGCAGGAGCTGCTGAGAGCCAACATGGACAAGGAGGAGCTGCACAACCAGAACGTGAGTCACTGCTGCTGCTGAGGCTGGTTTGGGGGGGATGGTGGCCCCAGGGGTGGCTGCAGCAGAGATTTCGGGGTCGTGGGATAGTGAGCAAGCAGCCAGAGGTCTCTGCACAGCACAGGCTGCTCACAGCCTGGACATTCCCGACCTTCACTCCCGCTTCCTGTCCTCCAGGACCTTCAGCTGGGACAGGGAGGGGCTTTCCCTGATGTTTTCAGTGCTGTTGCATTTGTCCCTCCTCGTTCCCCGGCTCAGCAGGTGGCACCTGCCCTGTGCAGGTCTCTGTCCAAAGGTGCCACCCTAAACAGCAGCTCCCTTGCCCTCTGTAGGTTTGTGCTCACCCTTCAGCACAAGGGGTTTGCGCTCTCTGGGAATGTCTGCCTCACACCTGGCTTTACTCCTGCAGGTTGATCTCCAGAGGAAGGTTGAAGAGAGGAACCGGCTCCTGGCAGAGTACAAAGTAATGGAGCCTCTTCCATGGGGGTTTGGGTGGATCTTCAGTTCTGGGGATGGGATGGTTCTTTCCCTGGCACTTGGACAGCCCTGGGGAGGAGCTGTGGGAGCCAGGGGTGTGTGCAGTCAGGTGGAGGGATCAGAATTCTTTGCATTCTCCCCATGGCTTCCTGCAGATCTTTAATTGTCATGGGTGTTGGTGGTGGCTGCTGAGTGTCCAGCAGAGCCCTGTTTGTGCTCTGATCCCTGGGGAATCCGTGTGCTCTGGGACAGCTGTGTGACCTCTGCAGCAGATCTGTGGCCAAGGGGACTTGGGGCAATAAAAACCTGATTGATCTTGTCCAAAAAAAGCGCTGACCCTGTGCCATCTGGCAAAGCACACCCTGTGCGAGCCGCCTGATCCTGGCAGGGGACAGGATTTTCCCCACCCTGGGAAGATGACAGAGCCTCCCTCCTGCCCCGCTGACTCCCTGGCTCCCTGTGTTGCAGAAGGAGCTGTGCCAGAAGGAGCGGCACCTGCAGCAGCAGCAGAGCAAGCTGGATGAGATGCTCAGGCAGCTTTCCGAGGCCAGCTACCAGCAGGTAGGGGGAGCTGGGCTGGGCTGGGAGCTGCTCTGCCTGGCCCATGGGTGCTGACTCCTCTGCTGCCCCTCCACAGGTGGATTTGGAGCGGGAGCTGGAGCACAAGGAGGCGCTGCTGGCTCACTGCATGAAGAGAGAGGCTGAGGAGGTACGGGAGCCTTGCTCCACACCTGGAGTGGTGTTTGCCCAGCAGCCTGCAGGGTCTGTCTCCAGGAACCCTCCCCTCCATCCCAGAGAGGTCTGGCTCTCCTTTCTCACTACCAAGGCAGGCAGAGCCCCCAGCACTGAGCACTCTGGCTCAGCCTCTTGGCTCAGAATCCTCAGGGATGAAAGCCAGAGGCTTTCTCAGCTTCCAGCTTCACCTCTGACCATGCCAGTGGTTAGACCACAGCTCAATTTACTTCCCCTTTTCCTGCTGACCCTGCTTTTGAGTCTTTCCACCTTTACATCAGGAATCAGGTCTGTGCTGTGAGCAGGAACTCCCTGCACGCTTTAGGGACTGTCTTTATCTGGGAGAAGATGGGAGCTTTATCCCTGATGAGGAAAGCTCTCATTCCCTCTCACTTTGAAGTGCATAAATGAGGATTTTTGGGGAGGTCCTGACCTCACACATCTTCCCCTGCCCAGGTGATGGCTTTCAGCAGTCACAGTGCCCAGAGCAATGGCTTTCTGCAGCCAGCAGGAAAAGGAGCTGCTCCCCCGGCCCACCGAGGGGTAAGTGCCCCTGAGGGCTGCATTCCCGGCCACATATCCTGGAATTTTTCTTTCATTCCGAGAGGTTTCCCCTTGCTGGGGAGGCAGCCCCGGGCTGGGCTCAGCTGTGCTGTTTTGGGCAGACCAGTGACCTGCAGCTGGTGCGGGACGCGCTGCGCAGCCTCAGGAACAGCTTCAGCGGGCACGACCCGCAGCACCACACCATCGACAGCCTGGAGCAGGGCATCTCCAGCCTCATGGAGCGCCTGCACCGCATGGAGACGCACAAGAGGCAGGACAGGAGGGTAAGGGCTCCCCAGGGCACGCAGCTCCTGCCCCTCGCACCCCAGGCCGGCTCTGCCTCGGAGGTGACACGCTGTTGTTCTGGCTTTGTGCGCCAGGTGAGGGGGAAATCACCAGCAAGCAGAGCAACCAACGAGTGCAGAGACTCCTGGCCCCCCAAATCCAGTAAGTGCCTGGCAGATCCTGCCCTTCCACTGGTGTAGAATCCCCTTGGGAATCCCAAATCCACTGCTCAATTCCCGGGTGTAGAATCCCCTTGGGAATCCCAAATCCACTGCTCAGTTCCTGGGTGTGGAATCCCAAATCCACTGCTCAGTTCCTGGGTGTAGAATCCCCTTGGGAATCCCAAATCCACTGCTCAGTTCCTGGGTGTAGAATCCCCTTGGGAATCCCAAATCCCCTGCTCAGTTCCTGGGTGTAGAATCCCCTTGGGAATCCCAAATCTCCTGCTCAATTCCCAGGTGTAGAATCCCCTTGGGAATCCCAAATCCCCTGCTCAGTTCCTGGGTGTAGAATCCCCTTGGGAATCCCAAATCCACTGCTCAGTTCCCAGGTGTAGAATCCCCTTGGGAATCCCAAATCCCCTGCTCAGTTCCCAGGTGTAGAATCCCCTTGGGAATCCCAAATCCCCTGCTCAATTCCCGGGTGTAGAATCCCCCTGGGAATCCCAAATCCACTGCTCAGTTCCTGGGTGTAGAATCCCCTTGGGAATCCCAAATCCCCTGCTCAGTTCCTGGGTGTAGAATCCCCCTGGGAATCCCAAATCCACTGCTCAGTTCCTGGGTGTAGAATCCCCTTGGGAATCCCAAATCCCCTGCTCAGTTCCTGGGTGTAGAATCCCCTCGGGAATCCCAAATCCCCTGCTCAGTTCCTGGGTGTAGAATCCCCTCTGGAATCCCAAATCCACTGCTCAGTTCCTGGGTGTGGAATCCCAAATCCCCTGCTCAGTTCCCAGGTGTAGAATCCCCTTGGGAATCCCAAATCCCCTGCTCAGTTCCTGGGTGTAGAATCCCCCTGGGAATCCCAAATCCACTGCTCAGTTCCCGGGTGTAGAATCCCCCTGGGAATCCCAAATCCCCTGCTCAGTTCCTGGGTGTAGAATCCCCTTGGGAATCTGCCCCCTCCAGGATCCTCCCTGGAGCAGAGCTCCTGCAAAGGGAAGGGACACACGTTTATGGCTGGTTTTCTGTAGAAAAAGAATCATCCACCATCACAGCGCTGCTCTGGGCCTCTTGGGCAGTGCTGCAGCAGGAATAAGCGTGGCAATCAGTGGGAAAAGGGATGTCATCCCAGCTCTCTGCTGCTGTGCACCATCTAGTGGGGACAGAGGAGTGTTCCCTGCTCAGTGTTTACTGTGTTTCACATCCACAGAATGAAACACCACATCTCCTTTTAAACACCACATTTCTATGTGTGCAGAATATTCTCTGCATAAAAGGAGCCTTGAAACTGTGGAGTTCAGTTCCTCTGTTTCAGCTCTTGGGGGGAAGCAGGAAGCAAGGCAGGAGCTGGGGAGAGAAACACAAATGGGCAAATTAAAATGCACGCACCACCATCCATCCTGGCCAGCAGGGAGGCGAAGCTGGGGAGGGATAATGATGACAAGGGATGATAATCGGGGAGTTGCTGCCTTGCAGAGCTGCCTCACTCTCAGAGCACGCCCGTGATGAGCACCAGTGCCTGCACCAAAGTGTTGTACTTCACCGACCGCTCCCTCACCCCCTTCATGGTCAGCATACCAAAGAGGTGAGCCTGGCTTTCCTAAGCCTCCTGTGCCCCTAAAACCAGCACTCTGCTTTCCTGGGCATGCTCCCAGCCAGCACAGGTTTGCTGTGCTTTAACTGAATTTCATGCTGTTGGCTGGGGAAGATTATCTGCAGTAGTCCCTGAGCTTTGTTTTTGTGTTTTGCATCTGCATTTATTTCCCTTGCAGGTTAGGGGAAGTGACTCTGAAGGATTTCAAGGCAGCCATTGATAGGGAAGGAACCCATCGGTACCACTTCAAAGCCCTGGACCCAGAGTTTGGCACAGTGAAGGAGGAGGTAAAAGTGGGACTGGCCTTGGGATCAGTGTCAGCACACAGCCCTGGGGACCATGGTCACCTCACTTTTAAGCTAATGAAATAGTGGATGTTCCCCCAAAGTGTCTGCTTTCCCAGCTGTGGGTTAAGCTGCTGTTGTGCTGAAATATTTTCATCCTCAGCAGAAGCAGCTCCATGGATGTGGCTGTGACTGCCTGGGAGCTGCAGAGCCCCTTGGGCAAAGCCAGCCTGTGACACAGCCCAGGGACACAGCAAAGCTCTGGGCTGCAGGTTTTATAACCCCTATTGCAATGGGAGAGCCTGCATTAAGCACACGATCTCTTCCTTTTCTCGGAAGGTTTTTCAGAGAGAACTCTGTGTGTGTGTGTGGCATCGTTCCCTTTGTGTGCTGCAGTGCAGCCTGTTGTGCTCAGGCTGGTGTGGGTGTGGATTGGATTCATCTCGGGTTGCTGGGACAGTTCTTGCTTCACAAATTGATTAGGGCAAGGGCAAAGGGCCACCCTCTCTGGGGACAGGCAGCAGCAGCAGCTGGAGGTCGTGGTCTGGCTCAGAAAAGGCGTGATTCCTGTCTTTAGTTTACCTTTAATGTCAAAAAAACCCAGCCGATGATAACCCTGATATTCATTGGTTAATGAGGCCTGGTCTGTTATTTACCCAAATTGTGAAAATGTGACTCATACCTCAGCCATCACTGCCATGTGTTCCCTGGATTATTTTGGGAAATCTGAGCTAGGGTTTGACTTCATGCCCCTGATGCCACTCACACTGCAGAACCCTGTCTCCAGACCCCAGACATGACTGAAATACTTTATTTTTTTAATTTTTTTTTGTAGGTGTTCCACGACGACGACATCATTCCTGGCTGGGAGGGGAAAATCGTGGCCTGGGTGGAAGAAGACCACGGGGAGAATTAATGGAGCTTTCAAGCCCTGTTTCTATGGAAACCTGTGACTGTCTGCAGAGCTCAGAGAGTGACCAAGGAGCCCAAGTGCTGGGAGGAGGCCAATTCAAGCTGCCAAAAAAGAGCCTCTGTGCCAGCCACGGGTGGTGCAGGCTGCGTGCATGGACAGCTGGCACCTGAGTGCCCGTGCCCGAGGGCAGCTGCTGTCCTGAGGCTGCAGGGATGGCTCTGTGGGACAGAAACACCCGGCTCAGCCCTGCCAGCAAAACCCTGGAGGCCTTAAGGATGCTTTGCCCCCTTCTCCTCCATCCCTGCACCGTGTGCTGTGGGCTCAGCTGGGCATCTCCTGTGCTGCTGTCACAGAAAACTGCACTGATGGTGAAAATGCGAAGCTTTGCCTTCATGGAGAAGAGGTTGCTGGATTGTGGGAGCTGAAGCTGGACCAGCTGTTGTCCTGCAGGAGCAGAGTGACTCTGTGGACATTGCAGGCTGACAGGACCTGCTCTGGGTGGGGGAAGAGTTCTCTGGAGGGTTGAAGCATGGTCTGAAACAAAGCTCACCAACCTTTCTCCCAAACTCAGGCTCCCTGCCCTGCTTTCCCCACTTCCCAAAGCTGTTCCCATTTTCGAGCCCCTCGGGGTTTGCTCTGCAGCTCTGGGGACTGTGGATCTTGGAGCTGTTTGTTTGCTGAAGGATTTCACGGGTGGGGGAGCTGCAATCAGCTGCTCCCTGAGGTCTTTGCACGCCCTGTCCTTGCTGAGCCTCTGTCCCTGCACTCCTGCCCTCGCTGCTGTCACCTCCTGTGCACAGGCATCCCCTGCTGCTGTCCTCACTGCCCGGGCCACCAAGCACTTACCCACACCAGGTCCTTGCTATGCTGAGTCCTGAAGGATCAGGAGAGAACTGCTGGGGGAATAACAAGCCCTACAATCCCCCAAGGGAGGGGTTTTCCCTTTGGTTTTGTGGTTTTGTTTCTCTACATTGCCCGTGGGCTTGGGAGGTCAAATGGGCTCTGCTCCTTCCCAGCTCCTGTGGGACTGTCTGTGTGTGTGCTGTGCATGAGGCTGGGAGAGGGGGCAACCTGGTTTTACTGTTTTATATTAACATGTCCTTTTGTAAACCTGTTCTTGAAATTATTTTGTACCGATTCACATTTGTCTGAGGACTGTGGATTATTTTTATACTAGTGCAAGTGCTCTCTGTATATTTCTGCACGCATTATACTGTGTTTTACTCCTTTCCTGGTGGATGCTGAGATGTTTTGTATCGTCTTCTGTTGACACAACACTGGCCTTGTAATTTTATCCTATTATGGAAATCCAACTGGTTGATACTGGGTTTTATATCAAGGTTTCTATGTGGTTTTGTGCCACATTGGCACAACACAAGCTGCCTCCTGTTCTGGACAATTTGTGTGACTTTCTGCTTACAGACAGCGGGAGGAAAGTTCATCAATGAACAGGTTAATTAACGAGGGAAATACATCCCTTTGGAAAAGAAACAATGATTTTCTTTCTCCCCTGGACACAGTTTCTCTGTTGCATGGTCTCTAGTGAAGAGGGCATGGGCTTGTGATACTGAGATCAATTGTATTTGAATTGCAAACTTCTCACAAGTGTTTCATTCTTTGGGTTTTACTCATCGGTTTTATTCCAGCAACAGCCACACACACAGGCTAGACTTTCATGGAGCAAATTTCAAAGCTTTTCAAGGTCTGATGTTGGCCAGCCTCGTGTCCTTCTCTCCTATCCAGAGGTTTCTCCCCCATCAAAGCAAAAGGTGTCAATTTTAAATGAGTTTTAACAGATGTCAATTTAAAATAAGTTGAAGAGATTTTGCTGCAGGATCAAGTTGACAAGTATAGGAACAGGAAAGTAACTCTGAGGAAATTGGCAGAAATAAACCAATTGTAAACAGTGAAACAGACAAGCCTGGAATATGGCAGCGAGAGCACACCTCAGAACAAACCCACCCCTCGTGGGAAGAACTTGCTTAGCTTGAGGCAGAACTTGGTATGTTTTAATTTAGGACTGAACGGAGCCCTGACTCTGGGTGTATTTAATGTGTTCTGCCCCATCCACAGCCGCTCCCCTGGCCCAGCCTAAGGGCCGTTCCCGGGGAGCAGAGCCGACCCGCGGTGTCCCCTCCTGTCAGGGAGCTGTGCAGAGCCAGAACGAGCCCCATATCCCGTTCTCGGCAGGCTGAGTCCCGTACACTGGCCGCTCGGGGCAGAGCGGCGCCGAGGCGGTGTCTGAGGCGGGGCCGAGGCGGTTCCTGAGGCCGTGCTGAGGCGGTGCTGAGGTGGGCCGGTTCCCGCCCGCCGCCGCTTTACGGCCGCCCCAGTGTCGCGCCGCGCCGCCCGCACGGAGGTCACCGAGCGCCGCCGGCCCCGGTGCGCCCGGCCCAGCCCAGCCCGGCTGCAGCCCAGCCCCAGCCCCAGCATGTGGCGGGTGTTGGCGCGACGCGTGTCCCGGGGCGCGGCCGGGCCGCCCGGCCTGGTGCGGCCCCGCCGAGCGCTCGGGGCCGGGGTCGGGGCCGGGGCTGGCCCGGCCCGGCGCGGCCCGGTCTGGGGCGGCCCCGCGCCTCGCCCGCTGCTGCCGCCGCCGGCATGGCCCCGGCTCGTCCCGCGCCGCTGCTGCAGCCTCCCGGCGCACCAGAAGGTGAGAGTCACCCCCGGAGCCTGCCCCGCCTGTCCCCCTCGCTTTCCCCCTCACTTTCCCCTTCCCTTGCCCCTTCGCTGCCCCCTCGCTTTCCCCTATCGCCCTGCCCCTTCGCTCTCCCCCTCCCTCCTCCTTGGCTTTCCCCTTCCCTTTCCCCTTCGCTTTCCCCTCGCTTTCCCCGTCCCTGCCCCTTCGCTTTTCCCCTCTCCGTTTTCCGTCCCCTCCCCGTGCGGCTCACTGTGCCCCGAGGATTGAGTTATGGGATCATCGAGGCTGGAAAAGTCCTTTAGGATCAGCGAGCCAGCCCTGCGCTGGAGCCCCCCACCCGCACGGCTCTTGGATGCCCCCGGGGATGGGGACTCGGCCGCCTCTGTGGGTAATCCTGTTCCAACACCTGGCCGCCCAAACTGGGAGAAAATCGGTGTTTTTTGTGTCTTTGGCACCACTTAGCCTCAAGTCCCTGCGTGGCTCTTGGGTGCTCCCTCCATCACCTCTGTCCTTTATCCCAGCTCCCTGTTGGCCCTTGGCAGACCCGGGCCGAGCCCTGGCTCTCTGTAACCCTTTCTTGGGGGAATCATAGAGTGCTAAGGGGTTGGAATGGACCCTAAAGCCATGTGCAGGGACACCTTCCACTGTCCCAGGTTGCTCCAAGCCCCACCCAGGCTGACCTTGAACACTTCCAGGGATGGGGCAAGCACAGCCTCTGCCCTCAGCACCCACTGTGGCTTTGCCAGGGTTCTCCACCGGCAGCTTGGGGCAGTGCTGGGGATTTGCAGCAGATCTGTGCCCCACATGCACGCTGAGCTGAGGATTTGTCTCTGTCCCGTGTGTGCTGCCTGGCTGTGACACTGCCCTGTCCCTCACAGGTGGCACTGCCAGCGCTGTCCCCCACCATGCAGATGGGCACCATCGCACGCTGGGAGAAGAAGGAGGGGGACAAGATCAACGAAGGGGATCTCATAGCAGAGGTATCCTGGGGATGAGGCTGGGCTGAAGGGGATCTGTAGCAGAAATATCCTGGGGACCAGGCTGGGCTGAAGGGGATCTGTAGCAGAAATATCCTGGGGACAAGATCAGTGAAAGGGATCTATAGCAGGGCTATCCTGGGGACAAAGCTGAGCTGAAGGGGATCTCATAGCAGAAATATCCTGGGGATGAGGCTGGGCTGAAGGGGATCTCATAGGGGATCTCATGGCAGAACTGTCCTGGGGACCAGGCTGGGCTGAAGGGGATCTGTAGCAGAAATATCCTGGGGACAAGATCAGTGAAAGGGATCTATAGCAGGGCTATCCTGGGGACAAAGCTGAGCTGAAGGGAATCTCATAGCAGAAATATCCTGGGCATGAGGCTGGGCTGAATGGAATCTCATAGCAGAAATATCCTGGGGTTAAGACTGAGCTGTCTCTCTTGAGCTGCATGTCTGGCCTGGGGGCTGTCCCCTGCAGAATGCAGATTTTGGATCCCATATCCCAAGGGATGCTGGTGGGCAGGAGTGGCTGTCAGCCTCTCAGACCTGGTTTGAGGGCAGACTTCCCTAGAGCTGCTGCCTCAGGGTGATTTTTCCAGAACTGTGACCCTCCAACAGACTGGGAGGCTCTGGGCTCACCATTTGCTGTTTTCTCTCAAAGGTGGAGACAGACAAAGCCACAGTTGGCTTTGAGAGCCTGGAGGAATGTTACCTGGCCAAGATCCTGGTGCCTGAAGGAACAAGGGATGTTCCTATTGGGGCTGTAATATGTATCACAGTAGAAAAGTACGTATTTTCCTAACCCTTGATGTGAGTTTCCCCTCTTGGGGCTTCTGGGATGCCTTGAGTGAAAGACAGACCAACACCTGATGGGCTTGGGGGGCTCTGTGTGTTCTTCTAGGCCTGAATACATTGATGCCTTCAAAAACTACACCCTGGATTCTGCAGCAGCTGCTGCCCCTGCAGCCTCAGTGCCTCCCCCTCCAGCTGCAGCCCCCTCCCCACCACCTCAGCCTTCTCCTCAGGCCCCTGGCAGCTCTTACCCTCCTCACATGCAGGTAAGAGAGCACTGCTCCTGCTTTCAGGCTTCTTGCACTCCTTTTCTGCCCCAGCATTGCTGCCTGTGGGGTATTTTGTCATAGAAACTGTCTGGAATGGGAATTTGTTGACTGTGCCACTTCAGTTGTGGTGTGCTTAGAGCAGGTGTTGGGGGACACCCCAGAAAGCTTTTTTAATAAATTCATCTCAGCATCCCAGCTGCTGGTGGAGGAGAGACTTTCCCTGCAGGGTTGTTGCTTTGAAAAATGCGCTAAATCTGCATTTTTTGGACAGTTGTGATGTAAAAATTCCTTGTGCTTAGTGTGAGTAGGCTCTGCTCATATCTCAGGCAGAACTCCAGCCTGTGGTGCTCTGGTGACCACACCAGAAATGTCTGTGGGTGACCAATAATGAATTGTGTTTGTGGGTACAACCTTTTTGCTTTGCTTGGATTCTGAGTGCATCCACTGATGCATTTTGTACAGGGGGTTGCTTTGAAAAGGAAAATCTGGAATATTGAACCCCATCCCACAGATAAAGCATGGGGGAACTGATTTGTATGAGATGTTACTCAAAAGTCAGGCATAAAATAATTAATGAATGGCTTCTAAATGTGTGTTTTGGCTACTAAAATTGCTTTCCTCCCTCTGCTTGCCCCCTGTGCCCAGTTGTGTGTCACAGTGACAAAGGGACTTGCTGCAGCCTTCCTTGGCCTTGCAGTGATGATCACTGTGATTGATCCATTCCTTGCCCTCTGCTCTTGCTGGCTCTCCTGCTCAGGCCTTGCTAACAGAAGCCAAAGCAGCCCAGAGGGACAGAGGAGCCAGACTAGGAGTGCATTAAAGCTGCTTCTTTAGGGTGGCATCATCGTCAGGGCTGTGCTGCTGAGCCCTGTGGTGAGCAGGGCCTGACTGAGCTGTGTTCTGTGCCTTCCCAGATCACCCTCCCTGCTCTGTCCCCCACCATGACAATGGGCACCGTGCAGAGGTGGGAGAAGAAGGTTGGGGAGAAGCTGAGTGAGGGAGACTTGCTGGCTGAGATTGAGACAGACAAAGCCACAATTGGTGAGTGTCCAGCCGGGGTGGGTGAGGTGCCCTTGGGAGGGTCCTGAGCAGCCTCTGCCAGCTCCTCTGGCTGCTCAGGGGGTGGTGCTGTGGGACAGGTTTTGTTAACATCCCATCCCACTGCAGAGCTCCTAAAAACACTTCTATTATCTCATCAATCCTTCTTAGCAAGTGCCTGGAGAGGTTCCCTGCTGGAGAGGGTTCTCAGTCTCCAGCAGCACTTGAGCAGCCCTTCAGCTCCTCAGTGTTGTTTGTTTCTCTCCCCTGCAGGCTTTGAAGTGCAGGAGGAAGGCTACCTGGCAAAGATCTTGGTGCCTGAAGGAACAAGAGATGTGCCCTTAGGAACTCCTCTGTGCATCATTGTGGAGAAGGAGGCTGATATCCCAGCCTTTGCTGACTACCAGGCTGCTGCAGTCACTGACATGAAGGCACCAGCTCCTCCTCCCCCTCCTCCTCCTCCCCAGGTAAGGAGAACTCATGGGCACCACTGAGGAGCCTGACTGAGCTGCTGCTGACAGCGTGAAGCCCAGGCTTCAGCAGGAGTGTTCTGATTTGTGAGTGCAAGGCCGATCCATGTGCTGAGAAGTGATCACTGATTTGCCCTCCAAGACCTACAGCAGGTTTCATTCATTCTGAATTTTTCCCAGCTTGTTGTTTGTGCCAGCTCTGATTCTTCATCCTTGAAAATGGGGAGCTCAAGTTCTGTATTTTATTTGGTTTTTTATTCAGCTGACCTCCTTCCCAGTGAGTTTCTGATTTAATTTCTGGGAGCCTTTGTGCACACGAGTCATTATCTCTTGATTGATAATTAGGTGGGCCACTTCTCTTGCTGTGGGTTCCACTGATGGCTTTGATTCTCTGTTAAGGTGATGGCAACTCCTGCAGCTGCTCCTCCTCCTGCCCAGCCTGCTGCTGCTGCTGCAGCCCCCTCAGCAGGGCCACCCCGCAAAGGAGGAAGGGTCGTGGTCAGTCCCCTGGCAAAGAAGTTGGCAGCAGAGAAAGGAATCGACCTTACCCAAGTGAAAGGTACCTTTCCTTTCCACTTCTTTGCTCTC
This sequence comes from Zonotrichia albicollis, assembly GCF_047830755.1. Classification (NCBI taxonomy): domain Eukaryota; kingdom Metazoa; phylum Chordata; class Aves; order Passeriformes; family Passerellidae; genus Zonotrichia; species Zonotrichia albicollis. The sequence goes on along the minus strand of NC_133845.1, from coordinate 1,596,910 downwards.
ACTGTCAGTTTTCTGTCCCTGTAGAGCCATATCCTCCTGTTCTTCCTGACTGTGCAGCTGTGAACCAGGAGTTGTGTTCAGTGATTCTCTCTGTTGAATAAAACTGAATAAAACTTGACTTTAGAAGCAAAGCCATGCTGGAAATAATCAAAATCCTCTCCTGTTTTCCTTTGTCCCTTTCAGGCACTGGACCAGATGGCAGAATCACCAAAAAAGATGTGGAGTCATTTGTGCCATCAAAGGCTGCTCCAGTGGTAGGCTGGAAATCTGTGGGAAGGGATTTTACAGGCCTGGAAAGCTCTGTGGAAGGGCAGTTCCTGCATGGAACTGGCATTGCTGGATTCTGTGGGTGGTGGTGACTGTAAGGTTGGGAAATTTAACCTGCCAGAAACACTGGTGTGAAGCCTTCTCCCTTTGTTTGTCCCTTTGAAATTCCACCGAGAACAAAAATAGTGTGCTCCCAACCCTTCCTCTGGCTGCTGCATCCTCCTGGCTGAGGGCACCCAGTCCCAGCTGGTCCAGATTGCTGGGCAGAGGGGGTCAGAAGGAAAGGCAGACCTAGGCAAGCCCAGCCTGTCAGTGCTGCCCCAGAAGTGCTCTGGTGCTGTGGTTTGTGCTGTCCCTGGGCTGATGGAGGTGTTTCCTGTGTGCTGCAGTTTGGGAGAGCCCCCAGCACAGCTCTGCTGTCTGTACAACAACCAGAGCAGCACATCTCAGTGCTGAGCTGCTTAGCACTGCATGCTGCATTTAGTAACCAAAGAGAGGGCTCAGAAGGAGCGTGGTGGGCACTGGAGAGGTGGAAATGGCTGCTGCCCTTCCCAAGGGGCAGCTTGGCCTCAGCACTGAGCTCCCTCGGTGCGTTTCTGGGGTGACTCTGGTGTTCCCTGCAGGCTGCAGCTCCCGAGGCAGTTCCTGTGGTGGCAGCAGCACCCGAGGGGACCTTCACAGACATCCCCATCAGCAACATCCGCAGGGTAAGGGCTCGGTGGGTGCCAGGGCCGCTGTTCTGCCGGCGAGGGCTCCGGGCTGATCTGTGTTCATGCTCTGCACACCCCAGGTCATTGCTCAGAGGCTGATGCAGTCCAAGCAAACAATACCTCACTACTACCTGTCCATCGATGTCAACATGGGGAAAGTCCTGGTGCTAAGGAAGGAGCTCAATCAGGTGAGTTCTGGCATCTTGCCTTGGGAAAAAACCATTCTTTTCAGTGCTTTTTGTGGGTCAGTTCTGGACTGTCTGTGACAGAATGAGATTTTCCTCATATCTGCTCCTTCCTGACTTCCCTAAGGGGCTGTTCTGAGCTCTGCTTGGTGGTGATTCATTATTTCAGGTGGAAAATAAAAGGATAGAAAGATTTTTAATAAAAAGAAAGGTAAAAAAATTAGGCAGAATAATCATTCCAAGCCAAGTTTGAGGAAAACTAAACATTAACAAAACCTACGTTCTTAAATTACAAAGGAAATACTTTCACCTTCTAAATTATCCTTGAATTTTAATGCTTGCAAGTGGTGTGATTGTTTTCTCATGTTCCTGTGAACTGCAGTGACTGCCCTTGTTAACTGGGGGGATGAGTAGGGGACAAACTGACACCTGGGATCTCTTCATTTGCAGGAGGTCTCGGAGAACATTAAGCTTTCTGTCAATGATTTCATAATTAAAGCTTCTGCGTTGGCATGCTTGAAAGTGCCTGAGGCAAATTCTTCGTGGATGGACACAGTTATTAGGCAGTAAGTTTATGGCATGGTCAGAGCCACGAACTTCCTTTGTTCATGGCACAACAGAACTGCTGGGATTTGAGGGAGGGCAAAAATATGTGAAGGTGAGAGGTTTTGTTAAAGAGATAAAATCTTCGAGTCTAAGGCTGGTGGGAAAGGTGAAATAATTGTCACAGATTAATGTTAATTTTGGGTTGTCTGGCCTGTTTTTATTTTTCCTGTTTGCTCCCTTGCTGGAGGTGTTTCAGCTGCTGTGTGTGTTGCAGGAATCATGTGGTGGATGTGAGTGTGGCTGTGAGCACCCCTGCAGGGCTCATCACCCCCATCGTGTTCAACGCCCACATCAAGGGCCTGGCTGCCATCAGCAAGGACGTGGCTTCCCTGGCAGCCAGAGCCCGCGAGGGCAAGCTGCAGCCTCACGAATTCCAGGTCAGACACCCCAGGTGGAAACTCTGCTGCTCTTGACTTGTCTGAAAGGAGCAAAGGCTGGTTTGTGATGTTTGAGCCGTGTTCAGTAGTCACAGAATGTGCTGAGTGGGAAGGGACCCACAGGGGTCATGGAATGCAGCCCCTGGCCCTGCACTGACACCCCAAATCCCACCCTGTCCATCCCTGGCAGTGCTGTCCAACCCTCCTGGAGCTCTGGCAGCCTCAGGGCCGTGCCCATTCCCTGGGGAGCCTGGGCAGTGCCAGCACCCTCTGCGGAAGAACCTTTCCCTGAGATCTAGCCCAAATTCCCCTGGCACAGCCCCAGCTCTCCCTGGATCCTGTCCCTGCTCCCCAAAGAGCCTCCCCTCCTCAGGAAGCTGCAGACTCTAAAGAGGTCCCCCCTCTCCTCATGTTCCCAGTTTTTGTGAGTTTGCCCCTAAATGTGTTTGTTTTCTTTCAGGGTGGTACTTTCACAATTTCCAATTTAGGAATGTATGGGATTAAGAATTTCTCTGCCATAATCAATCCACCTCAAGCCTGCATCCTGGCAGTGGGTTCCTCAAAAGAAATACTAGTGCCAGCTGATAATGAGAAAGGGTGAGTTTCCATCTGATCCTGAACTCAAACTCTGAAGTCATGCCTAGTCTCCTAACACCTACATTAGATAGTAATTTTAAAAACCTTAAAATGTATTGTTGACACAGTGCTTTCAGTACTTGCTTCAGTTTGCACTTAAGGAAATCCTCAAGGATGGATCCTGTATTAATGTCCCCTTGCTTAGAGCTAAAATGTTTTTTTCCTTTGTGTGTGGGGCTGTCCTTGTGCTGCAAGGAAAGCTGAGCTCCCTGCCCTCAGGGGAGCACACAGAGGTGTTCTTAGTGCCTCTGGGAGGTTCCTTCCTTGGTTTTCCTAGAGAAGGAACGAACATGATCTGCTCCCCAGTGCAGCTGGGGGAAACATCTGTCACCAGGCACCAGCTGCTGTTCCTGGCTCTCCAAGCAGCTTCTCTGCTCTGTAAGTGGCACTGCCTTGCAGAGGGGTCTGTTAACCCTTTTTTTGTTGTTTTTCTCCCAGCTTTGACGTGGCCAGCGTGATGTCTGTCACCCTGAGCTGTGATCACCGTGTTGTGGATGGAGCAGTTGGAGCACAGTGGCTTGCTGAGTTCAAGAACTTCCTTGAAAAGCCAGTAACCATGCTGCTATAATTTAACCATGCAAAGCAGAATTTTCATGGGTCACACTGTTGTGTTTTAAACAAGCTATTTAGACTTTAGTGTTCAGACTTTGAGAGAGTTCCTTTTTTTATTTAAAAAAATGTATTATATTATCTGGTAATGTTATTTACCAGTCTGTACAGAAAAAAAAAAAAAGTTTGCAAAAGTGCTTTTCAGAGCAATATTACAGCTACACTGTATTTTTATACAGTTAGTTAACTTGCAAACTCTTCCAAAACAGAGTTAAGCATCCCAGATTTTAAATAAAACAAAATTATCCTGGCATTGTGCCAGCTGCTTCTGAACTCGGGTGCCCAGGGGCTGCACACCAACGTTTTCTTTCATGACCTCGGTGTGGGCAGAGCCTGGAGTTTCAAACACCTCTCGCCAGGAGCGCAGGTGGGATGGCCACAGAAGGGACAAGAGGAGGGGAACTGCCCTGTTCTGGGCTGGGAGGTGGCACAGCAGGGCCAGGGACAGTCTCAAAGGCCAGCAAAATTCCTGTTTGGAATTTGGCCCTGGCCGGGACCTTCTGAGCTCCCTGAGCGCTTTGAGGTGAAGGAGCTCTGCTGGCTGTGGCTCCCAGCCCTGGGGCACCAAACAACATGCTGTGCATCTCTCATGGACTCCCACTGCCATCTGCTTCTGCTGTGGAAGCCCTGCAGCTGCTGTTCCTGTGGCTGACTTAACCCGGGCTCTGGTGCCATGGAAGTCACTGCTTTGCAGAATGTTGAGGGTGTGGTGGAAGGCAGTGTAGGCAAATCCCACACGCTGATAACCCCAGCAGGGGAAGGGAATCATGTGAGGACTGGGATGTTTGGGATTTTTCATTTCAGGCATTCTAACACAGGAAGCTCTGACTTTAGCCACTGGAATTGCAGACCTTCCCTGGATTGTCCCTGTTGTCCAGCCCCAGTGAAGCTGCAGAATGTGCTCTCCATGTACATATTGTATGTAAGGTGCTTCTCTAGTCTGTTGGACTCGTGTCCAGTTACCCCAGGCATTGCACCCTGCGAGGGCTGCGGTGCTGAACATTCTGAAATTCCACTTTCCACATGGAAACGTTCGTGTAAAAAAAGGACAAACGTGCAGTAATGACAGAGTGACCAGGAGAATTAAATAGGGGGGCAGAGCTGGAAAAAAAAGGAAGAAGTTGTTCAGGCTGATCCTGTTATTCTGTATATTGCATTAAGTACTGTCTCCTGTAAAATTCTACACAATTCACTAAAGATACTGAAAGAAAATACTGTGGAAATTAAATATTTTTGTGGGAACTGTTTAGTGTCTGGTTGCTGTGATGCCTTGCTTAAGCGCAAAAAAAAAAAAGTGCATTAAGATTTTGGATTTTCTTGAATGACCTGAAATACCCTGATTCCAGACTGGCTCTAGTGAACCCATGTTCCATTAAATGTTGGGAATTGACAACTACTAAACCATGTCCCAGTGCTTTTCTCTTCAGTTGTGTGTGGTTTTCCTGCTGTGGCTCAGTGCTCTGCAGCCTCTCACCCTGTTAACCTGAGATTTAATCACAGATCTTTTGCTTTTTGCTGTCTGCAGCTTCCTCTCGGCTCTGCTCACCCGTGGGGCTGTGTGTGACACGTTCCAGCATTAAATACTTGAACAGAGCTGCTCTAACCATGGCATCCTGTCCATTTATTTATTTAACAAAAACACATCACCACTGTTCCTGCTGTCCCTTCAGTAAAGCGTGTGGGCACTGGTGATTCTTTACTACAGCACATAACAAATTCTGTAACTCAATATTCAGCTATTCTTTGAATATTTACAGTCTTTACTCATTTTTACTGCTATTCCTCCAGCCTTCCTTTCCTGCTTGCATCTCTGAAGGCATTTCAGATATTCACCCCTCATGAGTAAAAAAGGAATTAAAAACGCCCTTAACCCGACTCCTACCAAAGATTTTCACTCTGGGTTTCTGTTGTGTAATCTGCCAAAACTTCAAGAAGTTTCAGTCGTTTTCCCAAGCTGTGTTTGTGCAGAAGTATCTTACAACAGCTTTGCTAAATGCTGGCTAAGCATATCCACAATTATGGAAAACAATTAATTAAAAGGCAATTAAAAATAAATTATAAATAAGACTCAACAATTTATTAAAACTATTATTTTAAAATGTTATTAAAAACATTACTTAAATTTAAACCATTACTTAAAGTTGAATTTAAGCCATTACTTAAAATTGAATTTAAACTATTACTTAAAATTTAATTCAAACCATTACTTAAATTTTATTAGTTAAGTAATTGATTCAAACTACCAACAAGTTCTATCGTTTCCAGCATTACCCAGCCACAGCGTTTCTGGCAATTTCTGTGTTAGTTTGGGGTATTTTTTCCCCAAAAGGAGGATTTCTTTCGAGCAGCCTCCTGCTGTCCGGGGCCCAGGCGGTCCGAGCCGGGGGGGGCAGCGCGGGGCTGGATCCGGTGCCGGGCCGGGCGGTACCGGGGCGGTACTGGCTTCGTTCGGGTCTGTTCGGGGCGGTTCGGAGTGGTTCGGGTCCGTTCGGGGCGGTTCGGGTCCATTCGGAGTGGTTCGGGTCCGTTCGGAGTGGTTCGGGTCCGTTCGGGGCGGTTCGGGTCCATTCGGAGTGGTTCGGGGCGGTTCGGGTCCATTCGGGCCGGTATCGGTTCGGTTCGGGTCCGTTCAGGCCGCCCGGAGCCCTCACGGCCATGGCGGCGCCGTTGCCCCGGAGACGGCGCCGGAAGCGGCGCGCGCGCGGCCCCGCGCGTTTCCGCATCCCCCGCCCGGCCCGGCCCGGCCCGGCCCCGCCGCCACAAACAGCGCCAGCCCCGGCACCGAGCCCGGGCCGGCCCGCGGCAGCGCCCGCAGCATGTCCCGCGTGCCCGTGGGGAAGGTGCTGCTGCGCAACGTCATCCGCCACACCGGAGCGCACAACAAGGTGAGGCCCGGGCCGCCCGCGCCCGGCGGGGCCTGCGGGGCCGAGCGGGGCGGCCCGGGCTGCGGGGGGGACACCGTGAGGGACATCCCGGTGTGGGGGACAGCCCCGGGCTGCGGGGGACACTGTGAGGGACATCCCGGGCTGCGGGGACACCGTGAGGGACATCCCGGTGTGCAGGGACAGCCCCGGGCTGCGGGGACACCGTGAGGGTGCGGGGACATCCCGGTGTGCGGGGACATCTCTGTGTACGGGACCCTGCAGGGACATCCCGGCGGTGCCAGCCGGCGATGCGGGAACCCCCCGGTGTGCGGGGCAGCCTTCGTGCCCCGCTGCTGGTGCTGCAGGGCAGAGCGGCAGCGTTGGGCAGAAACCAAAGGAGTTTGGTAAATCCGCCACATCCTCCGGGTCACTTCTGGTTTAACGCTGTTCCGGTTTTCCCTGAGTTTCGGTTTCACCCCAATATGTCTGTGTTTACTTAAAAAGTAGCAAATCTCGAATAGGCTTTGTTGTATTTTATTTGTTGCCCTGCGTATGTGCTTTTAATTGCATGAAACAATTTGAACTTTGTTTGCACAGGCAGGATTTTAGTGCAAGGTTAAGCAACTCCATTAAGTTTAGCAAACTGTTTCATGAATCATAATTCAGCAGGTCTAACCAGCACCAGGAAGTTCTGTTTGGGGTACAGATATGGGTAAATAATCCTTTGTTTGGGGATGGTAGGAAAGGTGGCTGTGCGTTTCCTTACCGGGAGTGTTGAGGTGAGTGCTGCATAACTGTGAATTTCCCATGATGTTCAACTCACTTCCCTTCCTGTGACTTTCAGCTTCAGGAAGAGACAGAAATGTGGAAGATAAGGGAGTGGGAGAAGCAGACAGAAGAGACTTACTGGAAAAGGCAGAGCAGAATGCTGTCAGACACCTCCAGGTGAGATACACCACAGAAATGTTGATTTTCTCCTTAACAACTCCCTGCAAAGAGCTCGGGCCTCAGCTTGAGCCTGATCTCAGTGTGTTGATGGAGATGTGACATGCTGGAGGTGCTGGGTGAATGAGGGGGTGAATGAGGATTTTGGGGGCTCTGGGAGGTGCTCCCCACCTGAAGGAGCCGTTCCCTCTCCAGCAGCCGCATGCGCAGCGACGGCTTCGACGAGGAGGGGCACAGGGCGGACTGGAAACCCAGGAACCCACAGCTCCTTGACCTGGTGGAAGATGATCTCCTCAGGGCCAGATCCTGGAATAAAAAGCTGTATGAATGTGAAGCCAACATGCCAGACAGGTGTGCGGGGGAATTCTGTGTTCTGGGATTGTGATTAAAACATCTTTTTGGAGCCCTGTACCAAAAAATGACACGTTTCTGTTTGGTGTGTGCTGTGATGAAATAGAGCTTCAGCTCATTTTGAGAATGAATAACATGTACAAACTTCTGCCATGTCACAGAATAACCAATTTGAGCTCATCTGTGGAATTTCTAAGTCACACTAAGCAGCAAAAGCCCAGCCCTAAGCTTAATATTTATTACTCTGCCCAATAAGCTTAAAGAAATCTCAAGAAACACCATTCTAGGGTTGGATTTAAGGAATCAGAGTTGTGGTTTGAGAATATAAGGTGTATTTAAATAGCATCAAGCAAATCGGTCCTATTTCCTTCCTGTCTAAACTCAGATTCATTCTGTGGCTCTGCCTTTTCAGAATTGCATTTTTATCATCAAACACATTGTGTGTTTTTAATGGATGGTTCTGCTTTCTTGCAGGTGGGGGCACAGTGGATACAAAGAGTTGTACCCTGAAGAATTTGACACAGACAGGTAAGGCAGACACCCTTACTGATGGGTCCAGAATCTGCCTTCTGACAAGTTCTGCAGGGAATTTTACAAACTGAGTTTTGAATTTTGAATATAAATCAACCTTGACTGCAAAGCCTTACTGTTAAAAAACTCCAATCCATTAACGTGGTGTGAGTCTTCAGAGAATCTTTTGTATTAGTTAAGATAGTCAGGTTTAGCTGGAGTTACCAAAATCGATGACTCTGGGAGGTAAATAAATTCTTGCAGCATCCTAGACAGTGGAAAAACAAGATTTTAAGAATTAATTATTTTTAACCTACACCCAGCAGAATCATCAATATTTTTCAGGCTTACAGATTGGATGTAAATGAATTTCATCACTCAGTGGCTTCCAGTTCACCTCTCTCTGTTCTTTTCCCAGTGATCAGCAGGAAGGAGAGGAGCAAAATGCTGTCAATGGGAAGAAGAGATCCCACCTGGGGAAACAAACAGCCCGTGAGTCCCACAAAAGGAAAAAAACCAAGAAATCCCACAAGAAGAAGCAAAAAAAGCGCTCACACAAAAAGAGGAAGAAAAAGAAAAAGGAGCAGGAGAGAAGTTCCACAGATTCCTCCCGGGGGGAGAGCGAGGGCTCAGGAGAGGAGACTCCGAGCGCCCGCAAAGGAAAACACAAGCGCAAGAAAAAGCCCAGGAAAGTGCCTGCCAAGGAACCTACCTCTTCTTCTGGGCAGGAGAGTGACTGTTGCCATGCAAGCAGCTCCAGCACCAGCAGCTCTGAGGACACCGAGTCCGAGGGGAGAAAGGAGAAGCGGCCCCCGAGGAAGAGGAAGAAGCGGCACAGCTCCGTGCCCGAGAGGCCGAGCGAGGTGCCCGAGAAGAGGAGCAAGAGGAAGAACTGGAAGGTGGCGGGGGATGAGAAATCTGAGGACAGCTCTGATGAGGACTGAGGGGTCTGGGTGCAGCTCAGAGCAGGAGGGGAGGGCAGAGGCAGCTCTGTGTCACTCAGCACTGCTCCAGCACTGGTTTACAGGCACGCTGCCAGCCCACAGGGAGCAGGGCTCGCCAGGCAGCACTGCAGGACAGCACCTACCTGCCCCACAGGTGCGCTCATCCCGCCAGCTTGGCTGTGATCAGGTTGTTTTGTTTCTTAAATTATGTTTGAACAGATTGCTCTTTGGCTCACCAAAACAATGGCCAGTAGGAGAGAGGACAGGCTGGTAAATCAAGCTGGTAGCAGAGGAAATGTCACTGTAACCCCCACGGCAGTTTTGTCTTCCCATCCTCCACCAAAGCAGCGCTGTGGGGGCGTGCACAGGGTCAGCTGGACACGGAGGGGAGCTGAGGGAATATCCCCATTGCAGCTGAAGGGCAGTGACTTCTCTAATGGTGAAAAAGGCCAGCAGTTTGCTTGGTTTAGCCTCCTGTCCAGAGCCTGCTGTGGGCTGGCCACTGTGTCCACCTTCCTTCCTCCTCTGTGGGGATGCTGGAAGCATTTGTGCTGACAGAGGAGCCGTGGTGGGTGTTGTGTCCTGTCTCTGCTGTGCCCAGTGTTACTGGAGAAACTGGTACCAGGCCGTTCTCCCTGCAGCGAACAGCCAAGCCTTTTAATAAAACAAATAAATCCAGATGTGTTTGATGCTTTAGTCATTGTTCTGGAGCAAAGCCCGGGGACAGAGCACAGGCCTGCGAGTCTGGGTGCTGCCTGTGTTCTCTCTGTGCTGTTTGTTGCTGCCTGACCACACTTGCAGGAGATGAAATCAGGGCACTGGGGAATGTGTGGGGTGATTGTTGTCTCCTGGACAAGCACCAAACAGTGCCAGCGGCCCTAAATCCTCAATCCAAGCCCTGACTGCTGTTCCTTTTTTCCCTCCAAATGGAAAGAAAAACAGGATCTTCATGGAGGTGTTTATGGTGTGTACCAAGGTGTTGCAGTAGTGAACACACCGATGAGGAGCACCTGGGTCTGTTGCGGGGTTTAAGACAGAATTATAGAATTACAGATTGGTTCGGGCTGGAAGGGAATTTAGGGATATTCCAGTTCCCTAGCACCGCACCTTCCACAGGGTGCTCCGACCTGTCCTTGGGCGCTTCCAGGGATGGGGCAGCCACAGCTCCTCCGGGCAGCTGTGCCAGGGCCTGCCCGCCCTCACAGCGGAGGATTCCTGCCCGGATCCCACCACGGCCGCCTCTGGCGCTCGCACCCTCCCCGCGCAGCTCCGCGATCGCTCCCGGCCGTGCCGGTGCCCCGGAGGCGGAAGCGGCTGCGGAAGCTCGGGCGCGGTTCCGGGTCCGGGCGCGGTGCCCTTGGAGCGGACATGGCGCTGGCGCTGCTGCGGCCGCGGCCCCGCGGGGCCGCCCTGGGTCAGTGAGGCCGGGGCGGGGAGCGGGACCCGGAGGGAGCGGGACCGGGAGGGAGCGGGATCCTGGAGGGAGCAGGACACGGAGGGTGCGGGACACGGAGGGTGCGGGATCCTGGAGGGAGCGGGACCGGGAGGGAGCGGGACCCGGAGGGAACGGGGCGGGGAGCGGGACCCTGAGGGTGCGGGACCCGGAGGGAGCGAGGCTCCGGAGGTAGGGGAGTTCCGAAGGGTGCGGGATCCTGGTAGCTGCGGATCCCCGGAGGGTGCGGGATCCAGGTGACTCATGGCCTTCAGAGGTTGCGGGATCCTGGTGGCTCCGGGTCCCCGGAGGATGCGGGATCCCTGAGGGTGCGGGGCTCCGGCGGGTGCGGGTTCCTGGTGGCTCCGGGTCCCCGGAGGATGCGGGATCCCTGAGGGTGCGGGCTCCGGAGGTTGCGGGGTTCTCACGCCGCGCCCCCGCTGTCCCCGCAGCTCTGCTGGGCTCGGCCCTGCTCCGCCGCCCCGCCGCGCTCGGTGCCGCCGCCGCCCGCTGCGCTCCGGCCCGCGAGAGCCACGGCCCGCCCCGCCAGGGACACGGTACGGCCCTGTCTGTGTGTCTGTCTGTGTGTCTCTATGTCTGTCTGTCCGTGCTGGTTGCGGGGCTCTCGTTTTGCCGGGATCGGGACCCCTTTTCCCATCCGTGCTGTACCCGAGCACCCGGGTCCAGCTCAAGGCATCCTGCCCATGGCAGGCGTTGGGGTTCGGTGATCCTTCAGGTCTATTCCAGCTTCTCAAAATTCTGTGATTCTGCCAAGAATGGGCTGTAAAGGACCAGATTTTGGTTCCTTTGGGTCCTTCAAGGCACCAACAGCGGTGCAGGAACAGAGGTGACGGAGGTAGTACCTGATGGCCATACAGAGACTTAGAACAAGATGAGCTTTAAGGTCCCTCCCATCCCCAAACCAGGCTGAGTCTATAATTTTTTTTGGGCCACTCTAGGAGATTTTAAGTGACAGCTGTAAAAAAGAACAGAAGATATTTACACATGCTGCAGTGGTTTTCTTGGTGTCCTGTTGGGTGATGTACAGTTAGGGGTGTTACCAGCAAAGTTAAAAACAATCCTAAATTCCCGTTGGTTTAAGGGAAAAGCTGTGAAATGCTGAGCATTGTTAGGTAGGGCAGTAACTGTGCAGAGATGTTATTTGTGATAAATAATGGTGCAGTTGTGGTGCCTCAGGCTGTGAGGAGTTTGTGTATGTTGGGAATTCAGCTGCTAGAAAATGGAAAAGTACAAAACCATGGCTAATTCCAAGTCCGGCACCTGCAAGATAGCAGTGTCCTTGGGCCTAGCTGTGGTAGGATAACAAACAGTGAAAGAGGCATGAGAAAAGAGACATGTAACCCCTAAGGAATGAGGAAGAGTTGATGGTATAGTTTAACCAATAGATTGCTTAGCTTACAGAATATTCATAAGCCTATTACTTGCTGTATAAGTGTCTGATGCTCTCTTCAATAAACGGAATTTGCTTATCACTCATATTGAGTGTCTGAGTCTCCCCTCACCGACATGTGTACCCTCCCCTTCAGCAGCTCTGGTACCAGTTAATAACACTTCAGTTTGCCCTTTGCCCAAGTCCAAACTTCAGATCCTTTGCTTTCCTTATGTTGTCGCTTTCTAAATTTCTTTCCTCCGTGCCAAAATGAAGGAAACCATTTGCATTTTGGTTTAGGTGGATTATATTTGTGTGTTAGCTGAGCACTTTGGGGGTGTTGCATTGATGATTTCACAGAGTCAGTTCTTGATGATCTCAGCCTGGGCTGATGCTCCCGTTGTGTTGCCAAGCATTGCTCGAGCAGAGTTGTGGTTTGCAAACTCTCCAGATGTGACAGCCATCCCAGCCAGCCGTGCAGGGGCTGCAGAGCCCTTGGCAGAGGGGCTTTTCCCTGAGGATGTCTCTCCCTGCAGGCGGTTCCAAGGCTGCGTCTCTGCACTGGACAGGGGAGCGAGCGGTCAGTGTGCTGCTGCTGGGGCTGCTCCCCGCAGCCTACCTGTGCCCTGGACCCGCTGTGGACTATTCCCTGGCTGCTGCCCTCACCCTGCACGGCCACTGGTAAGCACAGCAGGGCTCAGCTCACAGCCAAGGAGCTTTGGTGCCTCCAAACCTCATCCTGGGCTAGTGGAAAGCAAGGAAAAAGTCCTTGGTTTCTGCATTCGTTGGCAGGAGTGGTTGTACTTTGGTCTTCCTTTCTCTCACTGTCCTCTCAGTCAGAAAAAGAATCCATAAAATCTTAACCTTAAGAGCATTTCCTTGCCCCTGGAGGTGTAGAATCCTGGATGTTTTTAACCCGTGGAAGAACCAGTGTTGTGTGAACAGAGGGAATAGAAAGATCTGTATAAAATAATATAAAAATATTCTGCCTCTAAAGCTCCATGCAGTGGCTTTGTACATCTCAGTGGTGAGGAGATGGTCTCATCACCATCTCATCCATCTCAGTGGTTCTGCGTAATAAAGAGCTCACTGCAAATATTCCACTAAGGAGACCTGGATGATTGTTTCCTTAATTCCTGGATGGATGTTTGCTCAGTGTGATCCTTGATGAGAGCAGGGTTAGTTAGGAGTGGATCCAGCTGTGTGGTTGGCCAGGCTGGCAGCACCCACCTTCCTGAGGTGATCCTGCTTTGGGAGTTCCTTGCCACAAGGATAAAGCAGATTTTTGTGGTACTTTGAGGGTGCCAGGTTTTCTTAAAGCTCAGTTTTGCCCTGAGGAATTTGTGCCAGGGATTCTTGCACTTTCCTTGCTCTGACTGGGAGCTTTTTCCCAAAACAAGCATCCCGTGTCTCATGTTGCTGGATAGTTCAAATCTGGACAGGAGTTCACTTCCAGATGTAGAAAAAACTAAAAATATACTAATTTCCTTGGCTGCCACTCTTCTAATCTAAATGAGTACCCAGGAGTGTTCTGTGTCTTTGTGACCATGGCTGGTCCCAGATATTTCCTTGCTTTTCCTCTTTTCCAGTCCTTGGAAGTCAGATAAGAAGGCAGATCCAAGGATTCTGTTTGGAGAGCTGTGGTCAGCACTTGTTTTCCTCAGGAAAACTCTGAGCCAACCTGTGTATTTTCAATAGGATCTCAATAGGATCTCAATAGGATTTCAATAGGAACATTTTGGCTTGTTTTTGAAATAGGTTTTTCCCCTTTCTGTGTGGGCACTGCAGGAAAGGCTGATGGCAGCAGGCGGAAAAAAGCCCAGCTGGCAGAAGGGGGAGCACAGAGAGGATGGATTTGATGGATTTCAGTGAGTGACCTTTGCTGATTCGAGCTTTTCTCTCTCGTTTAGGGGCCTGGGCCAGGTAATTACTGATTATGTGCACGGAGATGTCCCCATTAAAGTGGCCAACACGGGGCTGTACGTCCTGTCTGCCCTGACCTTCGCTGGCCTCTGCCACTTCAACTACCACGACGTGGGCATCTGCAAGGCTGTGGCCATGCTCTGGAGCCTCTGAGGAGCCCCAGCCCCGGCACACACCATTGTCCTCTGCTGCCTCTGCTTCATCAGCTTGTGAGCAACATCCTGCACCTCACAGGAGCAGCCAAGGGTCCCCCGGGAGCCTGCAGGGGGCTCACGGCTAGTTTAGGATATATAGAGCAAAAACAGGTTTAAATACAGATTGAACTGGGAGATGTCCAGTGAGATGAGTGGATTCCAGCTGCACTGTAAATTGGGATGGATGGATGAGTGAATTACATCAGTGGCAGGTTTGCATAGCTAAAGGGAGCTCTCCTTGTAATAGCAGTTTTAATGAGTGTTTTTCTAACTGTTGGTTGGTTTCCTGTTCTGTAAAACAAATTGCCTTGTGGAAAACTGAACTGTTTCTTCTGACATCAGTGTGTAAGGCAGACCCTGTAACTCTTTGGACCCTGGGAGCTGATGTAGAAAAGGGAATACTTTTTTTTCAGATTCCATGCAATAAAGAATTTACAGAAATTTTGTGTGTGCTTCTGAACCATTTTTACTGCTTTGGGTTGCCTAAAATGTTTTCTCTGTTGGTAGGTCTGCTCTGCCTTACTTCATAAAATGAAGAATATTTGTATGAATTAATACTTAGAGATGACTTAGACTTGACTTAACACAAGGATAATTAATGTCCCTTAGAAAACACAGCAAGAATAAAAATACTTCTGCAGATTGACTTTAGGAACATTTGACTTTTAAGGTTTTATTTGTTCTTTTTTGAGGTTTATTTTCTAAATACTCTGTTGTCCTGTGTGACAGAAAAGACAATGAAGAGGCGGCTGAGGGAATGTTCTGTTCTTTAAGGGATTTTTAGGGAGGAACTGAGATTGTGGTTTTTAACTTTTGCTGCATCCTGTCTGACTTTCACATTGCCAAGGAGTGGAGAACTCTCTCCACACTCTCATGGTACTTTTGTGGCACTGTTAATAGTGAGAGGAAGAGAATTTGTGTTACCATCAGTGACTCTGCAATGAACAGAACAACCAAGTCACTGTTTGGATTCTGCAAGACTTGGAGGGTTTTTTTCTTTTTCATGTGGATTGGAAATTTTATTTCTTAGCAAAAGCAGGTAGCTGGCCAGTTTTTTGGTGGTGTTGTGGCCAGAATGGAGCTGTGGGCTGGTTTCAATGCCAGCACGTGTGAGTGCCAGGAGGAGGAGCAGGCAGATGGTGAGTCATGGGGAAGTCCCTGTGGGCGAGCTGAGGGTCTCTCATGGAAAATGTCTGAGATTTCCTCACACAGGATGCAGCTGGATGTGGTGTTTAGGCTGCCTGGGTGAGAAATTCATTATCTGGGAGGTTTGGCAATGTAGAAGTCCAAACATAATGCAAAAGCTGTTGGGTTGACATAAAAGATTTTAGGAATTTAGGCATTAAAGGTTTTAGAGATCAAATTTTCCAGGACTGTATTGACATTATGGACATTCTTGTTTCTTCAGTGTGTAGTTCTCTTCTGTCAGACTGGAAAACATGCTTGGCCTTTTGCCAAAAACTTGCATTTATTTTTTTAATGAGTACTGACAGCAGTTAAAACATAAAACTGACTTGTTTAGGATAAAGAAAGACAAAAGTTTATTTTATATAAAAAAACAAACTGTATTTTAAAACTGTTGAGGTGTCCCATCATAGGTTGTGATTTTCATTCTGACTGAACTTACATAAATTTATCTTCATGGTTTCATCCACTTCATCTTCTGACAGTTTCTTAAGGATTAATTTTCTCAAGTAGCCTTCCTCCTCAAAGGCCAAGAACATTCCTTGCTCCATGGAGTATTCAAACTTAAATGCTTGGGAGCAGCAGGATGTAAACGTCTTCTTGAAAAAGATGATGTTGCTTTCACCAGGAATTTCTTTGGGAACTTCTCCTTCCTGAGGAAGGAAAAAGGGAGCAGGTTAATCCCAGCAGGAGCCCTGGGCAGTTTCATTGCAGCTCTGAGTTGTTAATTGTGCCTGTTGGGTTTGTGCAGATGAGGAGAGGGCAGCAGGTCCTTACCTTGAACCTGACGATCATTTTCCCGCATTCCCTCTCACAGCACATGTAGTAACTCTTGTTTTCCACTTGGACGCTGAAGGCCACGGGCAGCCCGGCCGAGGGCGTGGTGGTTTTGTAGCAGTGAATGCTGAAATGCATCCCCTTGCCTGGAAAGAGATGGGTTATTGCTGATAACCTGCTCCAAGGGAGCTGCAGCAGCCGCAGCCAGTGATGCTTTGCCTGGCTCACCAGGGTGTTCTTCCTGACAGAAAAGCCAGGACTTGAATTTTTATGGCTTCTGGTTGTGCTCTGTGCAATAACCAGGGTGCACCAAGGTCACCAGGCAGGGTCAGACCCTTTCATGTGCATGCAGGAACTGAGACTGGCATGTGGAACTGGCTGCTGTAAATCAGAGCATGGCTGGGTACACGTGATCCAGAAATAAATATGGGCAATAAATAGAGTTGTAAATAAATTGCTGAAGTACCCCAAGAAGTCAAAACCAAAACTGTAAGTTTATAGCTAGTATTATTAGAAGAAAGTAAGACCTTTTAGTGCCAATACATTTTTTCAATTTTAAAATGATTTTTTGTAATCCAGCATAAAAAAAGGGGAAAATAAGAATTTTGTGATCAGAGCCAAGCAAGAATCTTAACAGCCCTTTTTCTGCATGTGACATCCTGCAGGCTTTGGTGTAACCCAGAAACCTTATCCATCACCAATGCCCAAGACACAAAATTCCACTCTCAGCTTCGTTTTCTTCTTGCAAATGAAGCTTTAAGTCTTTACACTCAGTCCCATTGCTGCGTGGATGATCACAAAGAACAAAACCGCCTCCAGGATGAGGCAGCAGAGCCGTGGGGATGGTTTGGGCTTGTTTGGAAATTACCAGATTGCATCTCCTGGTCTGTCACATCCTCAAAGGCCGCCACGTTGAGGTCGGGGCGCACCACCAGCAGCTGGCTGTTCACGTTCCTCAGCACTCGGTGCAGGGTCTTTTCCTTGCACAGGGCATCACACTCCAGCTCTGCAGGAAGAATCAACCAAAATTCTGCACATTTCAGCTGTTGTCTCCTCACATCCTGACAGGTAATCCTGCCATTGTGGATGTCACGTGAAAGGAGTTCTGAGAATGACATCAAACTCAGCATCTTTTACACCTCTGCTTGAAGCAGATTTCCAGAATCTGAAAATTAGTTATATAAGCAGAAATTTATTTATAACAGAAATTTATTTATAGCAGAAATGTATTGATATAAAATTATAGATATTTTATTTCTAAGAAAAGCTGCTGTGTTTGTTAATGAGCATTCAGAAGCATCAGTTCTCTTTTGCCCAGCGATTAAAGTGCATTGAAAAGCGCTGTCAGGGAAGCCACCGCCCTGTGCCTTAAGAGGAATTAAAGTACACAAGTAAATTACACAAGTAATGAGCCAGCTCTGTGATTTTTGCAGCCACTCTCAGTGTGAAACTTGTCCTCTCTGGATTAGCAGGTATGAAATGAGTAACAAAGCCATAAAAGATGAATTTTCAGCTTACCATCGTCGTCTTGGTTCCAAGTGAGCAGTGAAAAAAAGGAAAGAAAAACAACATTAAGCTGTGCCCCCGCACAAGAAGTCACTTTGTGC
Organism: Zonotrichia albicollis; assembly: GCF_047830755.1. Classification (NCBI taxonomy): domain Eukaryota; kingdom Metazoa; phylum Chordata; class Aves; order Passeriformes; family Passerellidae; genus Zonotrichia; species Zonotrichia albicollis. The sequence goes on along the minus strand of NC_133845.1, from coordinate 1,579,398 downwards.
CCAGGCAGCCACCTACGCGTTCCCAGTGCCACCAAGGCTGGGCTGCTCACTACAGGCAGGATTTATCTGTCAGCAAAACAAATGACAGCCCACTCATTTGAGAACTGAGTCACCACCAAACCAGAGGTATGCAAAATGCTTTTTTAGGGTTATTTAAGGGTGAGGAGGTCACTCTGAGCCTAAAACTGAGGAATAACTGCATGCAAATTTTTGGGTTTATCGGTGCCTTCAAGTGTGAGACAGGACAAGAAGAACTCATTGCAAATTGCTTTTAAAGAAGAAACTGTTTCCCAACTGACTTTTTTCCTCAAGATCGGGAATTACTCACTCACTCATTCACTCCAGGTCCACGCCCCAGTATTCCAACGCTTTCCCAGAGCTTTTTGTAAACAAGTATTGCCCTGACTCAGCCACTTGGCTAGCAACGCTTAAAACTGAAGCTTATGTGGGAAATGAGCTGAAATCAGACTGACAAAGGAATTGTGTTAAATCAGTATTCAAACAGAAAAGATCATTAAATGCTCTAATTACCTTCAAAATAGAGGCAGAAATTTTTTCCAAGTTCTATTGCATACACCCGAATCTCTTCAGCACTCATCTTCACCCTGCCCACAGCGCAGGGAGAGGAATCAGAGTTAACCTCGATGCTTCTTACCCCATAAAAGGATAAAAGCTAGGTCTGCACGCACTGATCTTACCAGTTTTCCCTAGAAAAGCATCAGCTTCCAAAATACCCCAAAGTTAGAACCCATTTCTGACTGCCCCTAGGCAGGTCATCCCTTGCACTAAAGATAATAAATGTCTTAAAACCAGGTGAACAATGGGGAGATCTGGCTCTTGCACGGGGACTTGATTGTGCAATCAAAACACGCAGCTCACTCCAAAGCTTTTTCACCAGATGAAAATGACCTTTTATACAAAAAGTGAGCAATATAGACATAAGTAAACATGCACACCCAGAGGGATGAGGGTGGAAATCACTGTGCTTTTCTTTGTCCCTGTAGCAAAGCACTTTAATTAATGATGTTTTTTAAAGAGTGATTTTTTTTTTCTCTGTATTTCATACGGTTTTTATGTAGCTGCAGCTGTGCAGAAGAGACAGCAGGCTCCCAGCAGCATCTTTGTTTGCAAACGTGCACATTCACACCTTGGAAACGAGACACCACAACGCCCAACCGCGCACGTCTCGTTCTTAGCACATTAACCTCAAAATCCTCTGTTTTTCAGAGGAAAAAAACCCAGGGACAAGCAGAGGCTGAGGACTAAAGGAAAAAGCGGCCCTTGGTTTAATGGGTCAAACAAAACGACTGTGCCTCTCCCCTTGATCACAGAATCAAAAACGTTGGAAAAGACCAACGCCAGGATCGTAAAACCCAGCCCTGAGTAATAAAAGATGGCTGTTTAGCCCTTTTACCGAGGACCGTTTCTGGATTACCCTTCGAAAGGAACGGCAGGAGCTCAAAGGAGTTCCTGACTCACCCCGGGAGGCCGCAGGGATGCGGGGCGGGAGCAGAGGCGGCTCTCGGTGGCCCTTTCTGGCTCTCAGGGATCCTTTCTGGCTCTCGGTGGTCCTTTCCGGCTCTTCGGGAAGCGCAGCAGAGCGGTGAGAGCCAAGAGAAGCGCAGGGTGCAAGGGCGGTGGCTCTTGGTGGCCCTTTCTGGCTCTCGGTGGCCCTTTCTGGTCCTTTCTGGCTCTCAGGGATCCTTTCTGGCTCTCGGTTGTCCTTTCTGGTCCTTCCTGGCTCTCGGTGGCCCTTTCTGTCTCCTGGGGAGCTGCAGCGGGGCGATGGGAGACAGGAGAAGCGCAGGATGCAGGGCGGGAGCAGAGGTGGCTCTCGGTGGCCCTTCCTGGCTCTCGGTGGCCCTTCCTGGCTCTCGCTGGTCCCTTCTGTCTCCTGGGGAGCTGCAGCCGGGCGATGGGAGACAGGAGAAGTGCAGGATGCAGGACGGGAGCAGAGGTGGCTCTCGGTGGCCCTTTCTGGCTCTCAGGGATCTTTTCTGGCTCTCGGTGGTCCTTTCTGGCTCTCAGTGGTCCTTTCTGGCTCTCGGTGGCCCTTTCTGGCTCTCAGGGATCCTTTCTGGCTCTCGGTGGCCCTTCCTGGCTCTCGGTGGTCCTTTCTGGCTCCCGGGGAGTTGCAGCCGGGCGATGGGAGACAGGAGAAGTGCAGGATGCAGGACGGGAGCAGAGGTGGCTCTCGGTGGTCCTTTCTGGCTCTCAGTGGCCCTTCCTGGCTCTCGGTGGTCCTTTCTGGCTCTCAGTGGTCCTTTCTGGCTCTCAGTGGTCCTTTCTGGCTCTCGGTGGCCCTTTCTGGCTCTCAGGGATCCTTTCTGGCTCTCGGTGGCCCTTTCTGGCTCTCGGTGGCCCTTTCTGGCTCTCGGTTATCCTTTCTGGCTCTTAGGGAAGCGCAGCAGAGCGGTGAGAGCCAGGAGAAGCGCAGGGTGCAAGGGCGGTGGCTCTCGGTGGCCCTTTCTGGCTCTCGGTGGCCCCTTCTGTCTCCTGGGGAGCTGCAGCCGGGCGATGGGAGACAGGAGAAGTGCAGGATGCAGGACGGGAGCAGAGGTGGCTCTCGGTGGTCCTTTCTGGCTCTCAGGGATCCTTCCTGGCTCTCGGTGGCCCTTTCTGGCTCTCAGGGATCCTTCCTGGCTCTCGGTGGCCCCTTCTGTCTCCCGGGGAGCTGCAGCCGGGCGCTGGGGGCCGGGAGGAGCGGAGCTGCCGGGTGAGGATCGGGGCTGTGCCAAGGCCGGCCCGGGTCAGTGCCCGGGGCTGCCCCAGCCCGAGGGAAGCCGGCGCTGCCGGAGCGCCGCCGGGAGGGGTTTTATAGCGGCCGGGGCGGCCGAAATCGGGACGTTTTCCCAAGGTCTGTGCCTACGTCCGCATTTCTCGCACGACATTTCCCCTCCTCGCTGCAGGAGCCAGCGCCTTATGCAAATCTGGGGTTCCGAGGGTGGCTTTGTGCCGCTCGCTCGGTGTCGCGCTGATGTCAGCGGGCTCGTCCCGTGGCTCCAGCACTCTGTGTGCCCGGCCGGCTCCCTGTCTGTCGGAAAAGCCGCTTCGGGATGGAATCCCCGCGCTGCTGCTCCTCCACTGCTGGCGGCAGCAGTGCCCAGGAATGCCGGCCTGGGCGGGGAAATCTCCCCGAGTGCAGGAGCGGCCGCATGGGAGGAGTTCATGGATGGGGAGAACGCCCCGTCCGCGTCCCGCTGCCTTCGGGACGAGCGCTGCCACTGCCCTAAAAACCCGGGCAGCCAGCTAGGGAACGAATTATTGCCCAATGTCCTGGTTTAGGGCAAATCTGGGAGAAAACCTCTGAACGGGTTTTCTCTAGAAAGCAAATTTAAGTGGCCTTTCTTCTTTTTGGTTTGGGAAAAAAATTTTTTTTTTGGAGAAAAGTGTAAAAAACCTGCTTATTTAACAGGCAAAGCATTCAGTAGGACATAATATGAACAATATTAAACAATAAAACTTGCTGCTCCAAAAGAGATGACAAACTCAGAAAGTCCCTCTGTGGGCTGTAGCTTGTCTCAGTCTCTTATCAGTCTCTTATCAGTGTCTTATCAGTGTCTTATCAGTGTCTTATCAGTGTCTTATCATTCCCCCCGGTGCTGGAAATGCCGCTACCCAGGCCCAGCCTGGTGGGCTATAGCTGCTCTTCTGGGTGTTCAATCCAGAGCAGGTTTAAATAGTTCTAAAGAAAAAGAAAAACCACATTCTGTGGAATTCCTCTTCCTCAGCTAGCTAAAAAACTGACTGAAAACAAAGGAGAGCTCTGTCCTGCTGTCTGTCCGTGCTGCAGACAGCACAGTCCAGGAGCCGGAATGTGGAGGAGTGCAAATTCTGAAAATAAAACTCTGCGTTTCTTCTCTCCCCCCTCCGCTCTCAGAACCAGCCTTAAAGGTGCAAAACTTATTTCTGGGCTAAACAGAGAACTGGGGATACAAGCACCATAACGTCCCCCCAGTTTGTTGCGTCTCCGTGCCTGGATTTGCTGTTTCTGTGGCTGGTTACAATTCAGGGCACTCAGCCCTGCAGATTGGGGGGTAAATTGAAGAGCCCCAGCTTGTGAGGATTATAAAAACACTCCCACAAAATCCCACATCAAACCCAAACCTGAGTTTCCAGGACATTATCTCAGCTGCTCACATGCCTTTTACTGCTCCCGGAGGCAAAAACAAAAAAAACACCAAAGTTAACAGGGATGATTTAATATCTGTATGATAGACATGAGGTGGTTTTGAGATTAAAAGCTGCCTATTTGACTAATAACCCTGGATTTTGGCTGGTGTAGCCAAGAACGTTTTTCAAAAATGAATGCTGTACTACTCATTTATCATTTAAGTTTAAATATATATTCAGATAATTATTTATTTTGTATTAGCCGTTGGCACTGATATTTTTGGCCAATTGATATTCCATACAAAGCTATCAGGAAGAAGGACTTTGTCTTTCATGTCAGCCTTTGAGAGCCTTAAAATTCCATTAGTTCACTGAACACATTTAATAAAAGGCATTTCCTTATCCTTTGTGCATATATTTGCATTTTTCAGGACCAGATCTAACTCATACAATGGTGTTTGTGGTACAGTTTAGACTTTTCATTTCTCCTGGAATTTAATATCTCCAATTTTAGAGGAACTGCAACTACTTTTAGAGTAATGGTTTGGATCATTTTGCTCCAGTTTGAAAGGAACTGGACCTCCGGTAAGAGTGAACTCTCTCCTCTTAGATAATTTTCTTTTAAATATTTTAATGTTACTTTTAGTCCTAGTTTTATTTATAGACTATCATATCCATAAGAAAATGGAAATGAAAATTCAGATGTCTAATTTGTTTTACTCCAGGTGGTCTGGTAGTGAAAGCTATTACCATGACACAGTGAAGTGGCCATCTTAATATTTTCCTAACATGTTCTGTCATATCTGTTCGTTGATGTTTTGATAGTAATGCTTGTAACATAATTAAATATCTGATAATTAAATGAATTATGGCTATGGCTGCTTATTAAAAGTTGTTTTTACTTTGAGGAAGTATTTAGTTCTTGTACCTTCAGGAGTTTGATTTCTCATGCTGATATTTTAATTTCTTCTGTGGATGATGTATGTGAGATTCAGGTCCTTTGCTGTCTTCAAAAGAGAAAACAGAAAAAGGAAGAAAAGAAAAAAATGAAAAAAGCACAAGTCAGAGGCAAACATAACCTTACATGCCATAACTTTAATATATCATAATTGAGACAGATAATATTGCATAACATAATCATAAATTCCCGTCTTGCAATGATTTATTTCGGTCTAGTGAACAAAGACTTGGCTCACCTACAGCAGTGAAGCACAGTCTCGGGAAATCTACATTTTTTTTTCTCCGCTTATTAGACAGAGAGAGAAAATATGGTCTTGGCAGCCCTGTGTTGTGGTGGTGTTACCCATTTTAGTGTTACTCATTTTAGTGTTTTTATGCGTTTTTAGATTTTACTCGTTTTCGTGCTGTTACTCATTTTCGTGCTGTTACTAATTTTAGCGTTTTTACTCATTTTAGTGCCTGGTCGCTCCAACTGCGCTCATTTCTCGCTTGTTTTTTGAGGCAGATCCATGGCGCGTGAGACGCGTTCCAAGGATTTCGTTTAGAAGGTGAAATTTGACGGGACATTTGAGGAACTTCTCAAAGTTTTAATTAATCGAACGGTCGGGGCCCGGGCCGCTCTCTGGGCCCTCAGGGCGCGCCTCGGGCCGCTCCTGCCGCTGCCACCGAGGCTGGCACCGAGGCGCTGCCAGCCCTGAGGGGAGCGAGTGTTCCTTGTGTCCCTTGTTTCCTGTCCCTCGTGTCCCTTCTTGTCCCTTATTTGTCGTCCCTTGTCGCCACAGTCGCGGCCCGTCACGGCCACTGCCCGCCGGCCTGAAGGGGAAGCGGCGAGGCCGGGGCGTCCTGGGCGCCTCGGTGCCCTCAGGCTCTGGGGGGATCAGAAAGGTTTAAATCCCCTCGGATATCGAATTTAAATCCCCTCGGATATCGAATTTAAATCCCATCGGATATCGAATTTAGGCCGGCCCGGGACTCCCCGCCATCCCCCCGCCGCCTCCAGCCCTTGGAGGAGCTGCCTCCCCCGTGAGAGGAGCGCCCTTGCAGAGGAACGAGCTGCAGGTTTTACAGGTTTTTATTTAAACATTCTTCCCAGCGTGACCTCTCAGCAAACATCTCGTGCTTTTCGTGAGGCAGCCATGGCGAGCAACTCGCAAGAAGCAGACCAAAATAGAAATAAAAGCAAAAAGATGGAGGTGAGCAGTGCTGTGTGAGGGAGGACCCCCCTTCCCATGTCCTCCTCTGAACTGAAGGAACAGAGATCCACGGCACCTTAGGGAGGTTTAGGGGAACATAAATTACTTTTTCTGTGTAGGGAAACCGCAGTTTCTCTGAGGGCTTGAAGCCCAACAAAATCGGGTAAGCACTGGGATATATTTATGTAGAACTTCTTGAGAACGAGCTTCTGAAGTGCACCAGCTTTTACTGAGCTACATATACTACATATATCAGTATATAGATATAAATGTGTGTGTATATATAAATAAATGTCTATATATAGAGACATCTCAATCTGGTACTTCCACCCACTCCCCAAGATGCTCACGATACTGTGAACCCACTTTCATTTTCTCCAAAAACATCCTCAAGGTCTTTTTAAACCTTTTCTTTCTCTCAGTTAAACTCCGTGCAGAGCTTGCTTTAAATCCCAGACTGTGTTTTTCCTAATGTGCTCTGTTGTTAGAATGAAGCTTCAGAAAATCCTCCGTTGTCTGACAAAACAGATTTGGCTCCTTCTGAGGACTCGCAGTCCCTTTTCAAGACTGAACCACTGGAAAAGGTTTTAAATGGTGATGTAGTAAATATACTGGAAGTAAGTATGGAATGACCTAATTTCATCTTGAGATTCATCCAAATGTTTAAATAAAATTATCTTTTTCTTTCTTAACAGAGATCAGCAAAGAAATTAATAACTTGCTGTCAAAATATGCTGACACTATAAGGCAAGTTAACTTTGTGTAATTTGCACAGCAATTTTTAAATTCTCTAGATAAGATGGATGGGTGGCTGCAGTTTAGGGAAATTAACACTGAAAACTGTCAAGCAGATCTTGAAAGAAAAATGGTGGCTTTTATTACAACAAAGGATTAATATGGTCAGAAACTGTGTATTGATAGACAACCAATTTTTAAGAAAAACATAAAAGTAGTGAGAAAGTTAATGGCATAAGCACTGATTTTAACCACAGATTTCTTCACTTTAGTGCAAGAATAGCGTTGGATTCTTCTTATGTCCAGGAACTTGATGAGATCCTAAAAGAAGCCAGGGCCATAGAAAAGCATTTGAAGCAGAAAAGGGAGAAGCTGAAACAGAGATTCGCTGTCATCGCCAATAGTCTGCAAAGCTAAATGGAGTTTGTTATGAAAACGTAGAGCCAAAGTTTTGTTCGTGTATGAAAACAAATCGGGATGCGTGTTGTGATGTCTGTTTCTTGTATAAATATTTCTGTCAGTTCAGGAAACTTCCAACAAGTTAAGCAGCTACTTAGTGTTTAAATACATAGTGTAGTGGTAGTTAATAAAACCAATTCTGAATACCTGTTTTAAATCCTGTGACTCAAGGGATTAAGACATTAAGCTATGTTAACCCATTAAACACAGCAAAAAACCCATTTCTATGAAATATAGAAATTTATGATGTAAGTGGAAAATGACCTCAGATTATTTAATGTTAACCATTTTCTGGTTATGAGTTGTTTTTTTCCAAATGAGTTGTAATACTGAGAATATGTGTTATATTTCAAGGCCATGTAGTTATAAAACACAATCAAAGCCTTGCTGTTGATGTCAATAAGTAAACAGAAAACGTTAACACGATGTAGAATTACAGTGTTATTTTGTTTAGCTTCATGAATGTTGTTTGTTCATATTCAGTCCTTCTGAGAACACTGAGCCCTTTTTATTTCTTGTCATTCTACTCTTGTTAAAAAAAAAAAAAAAGATGAAAGATGGAATGTACAAAGGACCACTTGTACTAAGTATGGGGCTCATGTAATAAAGAGAAGTGCTGAAACAAGATATATTTCCATCTCTCCCCCAGCAGTGTGCAGTGATTTCCTCTCTAAATCCCCTCAGACCTAATCCACCCTCCTTTCCCCCTTTCCTGAGCTCCCAGCCAAACGTGCTGCGTGTCACAGTGACACGATTTACAGCAAAGAATCAGAGGAACTGGACATGTAGGGTGAGATTTAGATCCCTAAAGATGCAAGATATGTCCTTAGCAGGATTTTCAAAGTGCCTAAGCATGGTGTAAGCGCCTTACCCGCTTAGGAATTTTGGAAAATCCCATAAGGTGCCTATCTGCATCTTTAGCATCTCAAGGCTTTCCAAAGTCTCACCACTGCTCTGCTGTCATATTTAGCAGTCTCCTATTTTTTCCCTGATACTCTCAGGCTGCTCTGTTTATACAGAGAAGATTTAGGAAGTGACATTTCTTAAAATATTGTGCTGGGTGTTTCTGAAACCCTGGCTCGTCTGCAGTGATGACACAACCCGGAGTTTCCCAATGACGCCTGCCAAGGGCCTGAACACAGACATTTACCCACAGTTATTTATGAGTTATAAGGAAAACTTACACAAATCTAATTACTGAGGAGCATCTGCCTGTTACTGCATTTGAGCTGTTTGCTCTTGGGGAAATGGTGCAACCTCTTTAGAGCATTTGGGTTTGGATTATCTCCATTAGTTTATGTGGCCAATATACCCAACTATCATTAAGCTCCAGAAGTTAATTTTGGGATACAATAATTTTATAATATTTTTCCCATGGGAAATCAATTGCTCCTGTTGCAGAAGTTTGCTCTATTTAAAAACTTCATAAAATCCAACAAAAATGAGTAAAGTCCCACTTTTAAAACAATGAAGGACTGCTTATTGCAGTTCAATCCAAGATGACTCTAGGTTTTTTACAGTGATTTCTTACAGAGTTGATTGTCATTCCAATGAATAACCTTTAATAGAGTGGGATTTCTGGGATAATAAGAGGAATTTAGAATTGGAGGAGTAAAGTCAGTGAGTATGGCCATAGTAACCTAGGTGAGCTTATTATTGGGCATGAAATTTTTAAAATTACTAAGAGCAACAAAGCTTCTGGTTTTGCTGCATGAATATAGGTGAGGATACATACATATATGTATATAGGTATATAAAGTAAAATGAATTCCACATCTATTTTATAGAGTTTAGGCTTGAAATGGTGAGTTCAGAAAGTTTAAAACACCCATTGAAAATGTCAGCCTCTCCTCTTGTGAAGATAAATAATATTTCAGTAATGGAAATACTTCCTACATTGGAAATTGAAATTGAAAATGAAAATGGAAATCAATCTTAAATGTAAGATTTCTCCCTGTTTAAAGAGAACTTTCCATAATTATTGTGCTGATCAGAAATACTGAGCACTTTTCTGCTGGCTGCTCTTTAGTGTTCCACTAAGTATCTTAATATATGAACACAGTCATTGCACACTATAATCCTTCTAAGCCATTAAAAATAAAAATTGATCACTTTCTTATTTGACTAAAACTCATCCACTCTGCTGATTGCCCCCCTTATGGATTTCAGTGTTTATTGGGAGAAACAAAGGAACTTTTCTGTTCAGATCTGACACTAAGGGCTCCTTCCTGCTCTCCCTGAGGAGTGAGCTCCTTGTGAAACCCACCTGGCATCCGTCCCATCCCTGTCTGCTGTCCAATTTTACTGCAGGAGGTTTGGACAGAAAATTAATTGGCTTTAAAGCTGCTAAACCTGATCAGCAAAGCTCAGCTGGGAACTGCGTTTTCTTTTAAGCTTCTCCCCTCCTTGTTTAAGCTCCAGCCTATAAATTAACAAGAACGTCTAAGATGACAGATCAGTAACAGAATATAAATGGATTTTTTTTTTTTTAATCTTGAAGCATTTTAGACGAAGTTCTGACACTTCTTGGAGTCAAGGGGATCTTGACACTGAGCCTTTGCATTTCTGAGCTTGCTGTGAATTTCTTCACAGGCTGGAAAGTGTAAGTGATGAAAAACTCAGTTTCTCTCATTGCTCTTCTATTGTCTAAAAGCTAAAAATGAGAAATAACAGATAATGCAGAGGGTTTAGATAATCAGTGATGAGAATTCTTTCCTGAGAAAAGGCTAATCTTGATTGTTTACTTAAAATGAGATCACCTTTTAGAATAGAAAAAAAATAGAATAGAAAATAGAATAGAAAAAAAATAGAATAGAAATAAATAGAATAGAATAGAATAGAATAGAATAGAAAAAACCCCACAAATCTAGAGGAACTAGAGGTGTTTTAGGCTCAGGACATTCTGTCCAGAATTAATCAAAATTCAATTTTGCTAATGGTAGAATGCTTGACCTTTGAATTGGCTTTGAAGTGGCACTGGAAAAGAAGAGAGTGAACATTTTGTATCAACAGGGGAACAGCCAGGAAAAAAAGGAGGGCAGGGATCCATAGCTCAGTCAGCCTAAATCCCATCCTGGAGAGAGGCTGGAGGAAATTTCTTAACTATGACTTGGATAACAATAAACTAAAACAAAAAAAAAATTCATTTATGAGAACATCTGGCTTAATATGGAAAATTACCAGTGGGTACAGCTTGGTGTAAGGTCATTGACACCATCGTGTATGATGATATAGAAAATAAGAGCAATCAGTTAGGGCAAACAAATGAGTTTAAAAGTAAATGAATACTTTTTTTTTTTTGTCATAGATCAGCCTATGGGGTATTGTATAGTGATCTGCTTCCAGCTTTGCTAATTCCACATTATCCCAAATGATTTAGAAAAAACCTCAGAATTAATATAAAACCAGAAAAAACAGAATTAATATTTTTTTCTTTTTAAAGAGCAGCAAACTAGAAGCCACAAACGCATCACTAACATACATTAAAAATTCATGGTAATCTCAAAAACATGAAGGGTTGAGTGGAAATCAAGATTTCCAGAAATGAGAAATAATAAAGAGCTGAGAAAAGATGATCTGTGGGAAAAGGTTGAAGCAGCTGGATTTGTTGAGAGAAAGCACAACTCAAGGGAGGGAATAATAAGAGAGGAGTTTTAAAAGTGCAGGAAGGACAGGAAGAAATCAGCTTAATTCTCAGCAGGTTTCAGATGAGATTTAATCTGTGTGTGGAACAGGGTCCCTGGCGTGCTGTGCCTGCTGCCCAGCTCCCTCTCCAGGCACAGCACAGCCTTAAGAGCAGATTAATGACACGAAACCAATGTTCCATCACAAATCCAGAGCGCTGGCAGCTCGCTCCTGGCATCCCCCAGGGGAAGGCTCTGTCCCAGGGGCAGCTCAGCAGAGCACAGCCCATCCTGCTGCCTTTGCTGGGGGAACCTGGCCTGGCAACCAGTATTCCCAAAACCCTGAGATTCATTACGCTGCAAAATGGCTCCTCGGGTTTTGAAACAAAACCATTTTGCATCCCAGGTACTTCTGGGAGCTGAACATGAAGGCGAGGTGACGAGAATTTCCTGGAGCCACCTGGAAGCCTGGCTGCTCTGATACACACATGCATGTCCTGTTCTTGCCTGTCTTTCCATCTCTCTGGCTGGCACAGAGTGCTGGAGCATTTTTCCCAAGGCGCTGCAGTGCCCTGGCAGCAGCAGCAGCAGCAATGCCCTGGCAGTGGTGGCAGTGCCCTGGAAAAGGTGGCAGTACCCTGAGAGCAGCAGCAATGCCCTGGCAGTGGTCACAGTACCCTGAGAGCAGCAGCAATGCCCGGGCAGCAGCAGCAATGCCCTGAGAGCAGCACCAATGCCCTGGCAGTGGCAGTAATGCCCTGAGAGCAGTAGCAATGCCCTGGCAGCGGCAGTAATGCCCTGAGAGCAGCACCAATGCCCTGGCAGCAGCAGCAATGCCCTGGCAGTGGTGGCAATGCCCTGGCAGCAGCAGCAATGCCCTGGCACCAGCACCAATGCCCTGAGAGCAGTAGCAATGCTCTGGCAGTGGTGGCAATGCCCTGGCAGCAGTAGCAATGCCCTGAGAGCAGCAGCAATGCCCTGGCAGCAGCAGCAATGTCCTGGCAGTGGTGGCAATGCCCTGGCAGCAGTAGCAATGCCCGGGCAGCAGCAGCCATGCCCTGGCAGCAGCAGCAATGCCCTGGCAGTGGCAGCAATGCCCGGGCAGCGGCACCAATGCCCGGGCAGCAGCACCAATGCCCTGGCAGCAGCAGCAATGCCCGGGCAGCGGCACCAATGCCCGGGCAGCAGCACCAATGCCCTGGCAGCAGCAGCAATGCCCGGGCAGCAGCAGCAATGCCCTGGCAGCAGTAGCAATGCTCTGGCAGTGGTGGCAATGCCCTGGCAGCAGTAGCAATGCCCTGAGAGCAGCAGCAATGCCCGGGCAGCAGCAGCAATGCCCTGGCAGTGGTGGCAATGCCCTGGCAGCAGCAGCAATGCCCTGGCAGCGGCACCAATGCCCTGAAAGCAGTAGCAATGCCCTGGCAGTGGTGGCAATGCCCTGGCAGCAGCAGCAATGCCCTGGCAGCAGCAGCAGCAATGCCCGGGCACTCGCGGCTCACCTGGCCCAGGTGCACGGAGCGCTCGGGGCCGGCGAGCGCCGCGCTGGCGGCAGGACCCGCCCCGGCCCGCGGGACGCGGCGCTGCTGCGGGCAGGGCGCTGCTGCGGACACGGCTCTTATTGTGAAAGGATGATGAGAGGCAGCGCTCACCTCTCCCGTCCATCGCTGCCTCCCTGCTCGCTGCCCTGGCACCGCTACCTCCGCCCGCTCGCTCCCAGCCGATGCTTTCTGCCCGCCGGAACATGTTCGCCAAAATCCTTCTGTCCGCCACCAGCCTTCTGCTCGCTCACCTGCTGCATTTCCTCTGCTCTTTGATGCAATTCATTCCAGGTAAAACGCGTTAAAATCCCTTTCATCCCGTGCCCTCGGAAAGGGGCTGCTGCTGCTAACACGGGTCGGGAGAACGATTCCTATTGTCAGGCATTAGCGACGGAGCGATTTGAAGTCTTTGTTAGATGGCACAAAATGCCTGTTGTTTGCTGAATGGATAAAGGGCAGAGGCAAGGATTACAGCAGATACAGATGGTCTAGAGCTGGAAAAGCAGCACACAGCAGATTCTGTGTGCGAGGGAGCCAGCTGGAAGTGGGCAGGGAGAGGGTTCTTTGGAGCCGCATCGTTGCCGAGGCTTTAACCCGACCGTGCAAACGGTGAACTGCCCCAAAGGATTTGTATCACAGCTTTGTGTCATCATTGTACCGCTTGGGCTGCTTTTTGTTTGGGGTTTTTTCCCCCTTCGTTTTATTTTGTTTATTTGTTTACTCGTTTTCTGTAATTAGGAACCAATAAAAATCATGGCCGACCTCAAGGGAATTTCTGCTGTTTGATGGTAGTGGTAGTTTTGTGCCCTTTAAATTCAAAGCACTGCTTCCCAGGTGTCCAAAGAGCTGAAAAAAATCTCAACTCTGCCTTGTTGTGCCATGAGAAGACCCCAAAGTGTAAACTCTAATTTTTCTGGGAAATCAACAGCTATTTCATGTGCTGGGGTTCACTGTCGCCTTCCTCCTTCCCTTCCTTTGAGCCTTCCCCTGCTCTTTCTCCATTTATTTTTTCCCTGTGTTTTCTGTCGTTTCTTCTCTGTTTTCCTTTGCTCCTCGGGCTGTTAGAGAGGAAGTCGGTGCCTGAGGCCCTGGCCATGGGGAACCAAGCAGCTGCGTGGAGCAAGGAGCCCAGCACGGGCACATCCCGGCACTCGCCAGGCAAGTGCTGCCCCTTCCCCTCGGAAATCCCGCTGCGAGCTCAGGGCTCCGACCCTGGGGATGGCTGGAGTCCAGAGGGCACAAATCCACAGCTCTGCTTCGGCCTGGGGTCGGGGAGAACTGCTTTGCTTCCATGTTGCGCCAGTGTTTTATATGGAACAAAACACAGCCTGTGCTGGAGGAAAATTCCCAGTTCGAATGTTCCTCGGGGAGAACAGAATTCTTGCCTCATTCTCCCTACCTGAAGAATATAACGAGCATTCTGTTTGCTAAATTTTGCCCTTAATTCTGGAGTCAAACAATTAGACTGTGCATGGAGAGGTGGATCCTGAGCCTTGGCTTTGAAGGTGTAGATTAAAATCAAAATGGCGTTGCCCATGTAGCAAATGGCTCCCATGCTTCTATCATCCACCATTCCAGATTTCGTGTGCCACCCACTGCTGTGGAAATGCAATTTAATGTCTGATTCATGGTGGCTGCACCCACAGCAGCTTTCTCTTCAAAAGCCTGGTCCTTCGTCCCACCTATATCTGCATAGAAGCAATCAATAAATAATCAATGCTGGGCTGTCAGTTTGTACGGGCCAGTGAAATCATGGCACACTGTGCAGGGAAACAGGAGCTGAACAAAGGATAACTCTGCTGTGGTTGCCTGCTATGTTAAGAAAATATTGGAGGAAAGTTAACACCTCTGTGTCTGGCACTGCCTCTGCTGGGACATGCCAAAGACCTTAAGCGTGTTTTTAAAAGTCTGAGGTAGGATGGAAAGGAACTACAGTGGAGAAATGAGGGTTCTGTGATCTTGTGCCGATTTTCAAATGTTCAAGCACACACAGAGAGCCCTGCTGAGACTGTCGGCTTTTAATTATGGATTCAAGTTCTTCCATCTCGGAGTGTGGCCAGAACTGAAGGAATAATTTTATTTATGCATTCTTTAAAATTAAAAACCGGCCTATCTTCTGCCTTCCTCAGAGAGAGATTGGTCCATTCTTGGGGAGCTGGATGTTTAAAAAGGGTTTTTTTATGAGTGAGTTTTCCCCTGAAGCTGAAACAGCTTTTTTGAAATTACTCAGGAGCATTGTGTGGAGCAGGAGTTCTCTGTGCTTCGTGCATTCAAAGTTCACTTAAAGTTAACAGTTATTAGTCACATCTCTTTTTGTTTACTAGGGAAGATATGTTGGTTTGTTTTTTTTCTTCTGGCATGCCTTCCCTCCCACTAGCTGTTCAGAATTGTCTGCAATGACTTGTCTCGTTTCTGGAAGTTTCTGTTTTGACTCATGTTGGTGTTGGGATTCGCTCCCATTTTGCCAGGGAGTGAATTTCTGCCAGGATCTTCAGCTCATTTGAGTGATGCTCAGAAGAAAAAAACCAATCCATTCTCTTGCTGTGCTTCTTTCTCCCTTTCTGGCCTGCGTTTGGGGCATTCCCTTAAATATTCTTGTTGTTTATAGTCCATTCTATTGAAGTCCAGTTTGTAGGGGATGCCTCGGAATGAATTCTAATGAGATGAGTTCTAACTAGATCAGATTTCAAGGATTACTGAGATGACCACGTGAATGGTTATCACAGGACAGGAAAAACAAAAAGAACTTGGCTTACTTAGCTTAGGAAGTGATATGATTCTTCACCCTAAATACAAGACAAGGAAGAGAAAACTACCAAAACTATACACCAGACCTGCCATAAAAACAAGAATAAGACCCTTTGGTAAATTGGAAGCATTTTCCTGATCATCTGGACAAGGAGCAGTTATCAAAAGAGGGAATAAATGCATGTAGACATAATAATTTTTAACACAGAATTCTTAAATACGAATTTCTGGGGCAGCAGTTGGGAGGGGTGGACTCAGGAGGTCTTTTCCAGCCCTGGTCAGGCTCTTTTGTGGAATGTATCTTTGCAAAATTTCCATTTACAGTGCTCTCCAGGAACTTTCAATGTAGTGCTGTCTTGAGTCATGCCAGCTTTGTTTCTGCTTGGATGTGAATTATTTCCTTATGGATGTGTTTCTCTCATTCTTTAAGGCGTATTTTGCATCTTTGCAAACGAAATCTTCTAAATATCTCCTTATGGATGTGTTTCTCTCGTTCTTTAATGTGTATTTTGCATCTTTGCAATCCCCATCTGCGTTTCTGTAAACACTTCAGAGATCTAAAGGGGGATTTGGGGATTGGCAGATTGGAGAGCTAGACTGGCCTTTTACCTTCTTGCAATCCTAACACACAACCTGTGGGTGTTTTTGTGTAGAGAAACAAGCTCAGCAGAGTTCAGCCTGCCGGCTCAGCTCCTTTGCAGATAGTCCAGCTGAAATAGTGGATTTCCTCTGGAGATGTTGAGCAAAAGGTTTCAGAGGAGGGAAATTGGGCAGCAGCTGCGCTTGGTCACCTGGATTAAAGGATGTAGGCCAGAAGCAGTGGTGGCGAAAGAGCAGAAAATCAGAGTGAATTCTGAAACAGCCCGGACTCCCTTCAGTGTGTGGTGTCTGAGCAGCCCTGGGCGATGGAGCTCTGCCTGCCATTGCCCTTTTGGGTCAGCATTTCCCCCACCTCAGTGCTCAGCAGTGTCTCGGGGAGAGCACAGAGCGGCTGCACTGAGGGCAGGATGGGCAGGTGCCAATCTGGGCAGGGAGGCACCCCCGGCTAAATCCACCTCTGCAGCTAAATGGATTGCTAAAACAATCCTTGTGTTGATGAGGCTTTGCAAACCAGGCTGTGGGAGCCAATCACTGACATTACTGGTGGCTCACAGCATTCCAATCACTTCATGCTCTCCTGGGGCTTTTGTTCTCCAAAAGGGGTGGTTGCAGCCAAACCAGAAGCTTCGTCATAAATTATCCTTCTCTGCTTATCTCCCTGCCAAATAAAAGTTGTAAATCTATCTTGTGCTGTAAATGGGCTTGGGCTCAGTTTCATTGGTCTTCTTCCATTTTTTGCAGGTTTTTTTCTCTTCTCTTAATTATTTGCAAAATTAAATCCAAATATGCATTTCTTTGATTAAAAGAAAAGGCATTATCTTTTCCATCATCCTATATCTGTTACCTCCTTTGGGCTGCAGAACTAGTGTTTCTTGTGGATTAACTAGAGCAGAGTATCTACAAGATTTTCAGCTCCCTGTGGATGTGTTGGGTTTTGTGGCATTACTTTGAGTATCCACCACAGCTTGGCTGCTTGCTGAATGCTCTTCTCCCTGACATCCAATCTCAGGATCTAGCATTTGTCACTCAATTCCAGTGAAAATCTCAATTCCCTGTGTTTTGTCCTCCCTGCTCTCTTTGCAGGTTTCAAGCATTACCTGCCCAGCCCATCCAAGGAGCAAACCCTCTGCCACAGACCCCGGGGGCTGCAATGCATCTCCCCCTTAGTGCAGAGCGTGGAGGAGACCCCCGAGCCCATCCCAGCCAAGATCAAAGGCCACATTCCCAAGTGGATCAATGGAAATCTCCTGAGGAATGGCCCTGGCAAGTTCGAGTTTGGCAATGACAAGTAAGTCTCCTTTAAATGAATTTTTAAATGCCCCTGGGCAGAACGCTGCCTGAACCTAAAGGGGACACCCCTCATGACTATTTAGAGCATCTTTTAGCTTCTTTTTATGTAAGGGAAGGAAGAAATACCAATGTCACTCTTTTGAGAGCAGTTGCTCCCTCAGTTGGGAACTCCCATTTTCTGCAAAGAGGACCTGGGTGGTGAAGTCACCCAGGCTGGCAAGGCTGAGTCACAGGGAACATCTCGCTCACAAAGAACATGCCCAGCTTTGTCCTCTGTCCTGAGCAAAAATCCACCCCTGAGCACTCTGAAATAAATCCAGGGCAGGAATTTGGAGAGTTGGTTGCACCAAATGGTGTGAACTGCTTTAGAAGCAGATCCACCCAGTTGTAAGAATAATATATTAAAATGCCCCCAGAAGGCACTGACTCCCTGTGGCTTGGAATGTGCCATTGCAGTAACTGACAGCTCAGCTGGTGTCAGTAACTGGCCAAAGCTGATCTCCTCCTCATATTCCTAGAGTGAGACCATCAGGTGTTCTGGGAGTCTCACAAATCCCTTGGTTTGGAGACAATGACATCCTGCAAGAAGCTGAGAGCTAAACGCCCCTGCGTTTGCAGTAATAATTTATGTTGTTGTACATTACAGCACAAACTCCATTCCCTCTGCAGAGGTGGGTGGTTTATCTATATAGATTATTCCCAAAAAACCTTACAGCATTTGCAAACACCACATCCCACAGCTATGAATATACTTGTTTCAATTTGGTTTGATTTGGTTTGATTTGGTTTGTTTGATTCAGAGGTTGTCCCAAACAAAGCTGTCGTTAATATATTATTCAAGGGATCTGGGAATCAGCTTTTACAAACATCAATAAACCTAACAAGAGGGTACTACACAGCATCATACAATGCCCAACTCTTCTTCATCTCTTTTTTTCTCCCTCCGGGAAGGTTTAACCACTGGTTTGATGGCATGGCCCTGCTGCACCAGTTCCAGCTGGCCCATGGCACGGTGACCTACAGGAGCAGGTTCCTGCAGAGCAGCTCCTACCTGAGGAACAGCCAGCACAGCCGCATTGTGGCCTCAGAGTTTGGCACCTTGGCCATGCCAGACCCGTGCAAGAGCCTCTTTGGGCGCTTCCTGTCCCGCTTCGAGCCGCCACGTACGAGTGCTTCTGTGAAACCTGAGGGGCTGCTGAGATCTCCTTGGAGGAACTTGTGGTTAGGTGGAAAGGGAGGGGAGAGGAAGTCTGGCAGACTTTCTGTGAGCCCGTGTTTTTCTTAGAATATGGCCCAAATTCCAAAATTATGCAAATTGGTGTCATCCTCAGCGGGGGGAGGCAGAGTTTAATGTTTTAATGCCACTTCAGCTCGCTCAACCCTGCGTCTTTCTGCAAATTTCCCAAAGAAAGCTCTCCCCGAGAGAACATCCTGTGCAGTGCTGATAATGAGCATTACAGCCTGATGTTCTACCTGAGACACAGCTTTGCCCTTAGAACACCTTGCCTTGCTAAGCTTGTAGGGTAAGTGGGCTAATCCCTCCCTTCCTGGACTAAGGGGCAGGAGATTATTGGGTAGGGTGAGGGATGGAGCTGCGCAGGAATGGAAGTTCCAGTACCTGTAGGATTCTGTGTACGTCAGGGAAGAAAGAGGCTTAAATGCAAGCAAGGTGTTCCCCACTAAAACCAGCAGGGCTGAAGTTTGCACCTTGTTGCTGATGCTGTGACCATCCTCTGTTTGTCCTCTCCCCTCCTGCCACATCATCTGTCCTTTCCCGAGGTGCTCACACCTTCTCTCGGGGTGACACCCCCCAAATCCCCACCCCAGCTCCCTCAAGGCATTCCAGACCTCTCCACATCCCTCACCTGCCTCTGCCCGCTCCAGCAGTGATTCCATCTCTGTCCTTGTCCTTTTCACCCAGCTCCACCTGCACAGTTTCCCTGTGTAGATTATCAAGATGTTTCCAATCAATCTCCCAGGGATTAATGCCACTGCAAATGGGTTTATTTGTTTAAACATGTCTAACTTGCCATAATTCAACATGAGCTGCACAGAGCTGTACACAATGCCAGGATTTCTGTTTCAGAGCCCAGTGACAACTGCAATGTGAACTACGTGCTGTACAAAGGGGATTACTATGTCAGCAGCGAGAACATCTGCATGCACAAGGTGGACCCAGAGACGCTGGAAACAAAGGAGAAGGTGGGAAAAGGGAGCTGAGATGTGGTGGCGCAGAACCACACCTTGCTGGATCGAGGGGAATTCCATCTCCGGAGGGATTTGTCTGTGCCTGCAGCATCTCCGAGTGCCGAGTCCCTGGGCAGCTCTCAGGCGTGGGGGTGCAGTCACTGCCTGGCTGGGCACAGCTATCAGTTCTCCTCTGCTCTCCCTGCTTGCCTGGGCTTGTCTGCGCCTCTCAGCAGAACAGGAAACGGCTTTTTTCCGCGCGCAAGAAAAAGTGAACATTGCTGGTCTCACATCTGCCTGTTCCCTGCTGCTTTGCTTTCGTATCGATTCTCTTGATCTGCTTTTTCCACCTCAAGCTTTGCACGCTCCAGAGCTGCCCCTGGTCAAACCCTGTTGTAAAGGGGTGGTTCAGCTGCCACTTGATTTTCTCCCCCCTGTTAGGAAATGACCAAAACATCAGAGAAGTTTTTCCCTGTGACAGAAGAAGGTGACCTGTGACAGCACAGCACAAGCTATGTAGGGCTGTCCTGAGCCATGCCAGCTTTGTTTCTGCTTGGATGTGAATTATTTCCTTATGGATGTGTTCCTCTCATTCTTTCATGCATATTTTGCACCTTGGCAAGTGAAATCTTCAAAATATCTCCTTGTGGATGTGTTCCTCTCATTCTTTCATGCATATTTTGCACCTTTGCAAGTGAAATCTTCAAAATGTCTCCTTATGGATGTGTTCCTCTCATTCTTTAATGCATATTTTGCACTTTTGCAAACGAAATCCCCCCTGCCTGCACCCTTAGAGGGGATTTGGGCTGGACAGCTGTGGGAAGGGCTGAGGGAGGATTCTGCCCTTTCTAAGTCAGTATTTACTGCTGGGCTGTTTGACACCAGAAAATGCCAGCTCAGAGCATCCCTCAGGTTGTGAGGGAGCCACTCCAGGAATTCTGCAGGGTCAGCAGTGAGTCATGAATAAGCTGTGTGTAAAGCACAGCCACTGAGCTGTGCTGGGTGGTTTGCCAGCTGACCTGTTTGTAAACCAGACCGCAGTCATGAAAAGACACATGGGGATTTTCAGGTTCAGCTCTGTTGAGCCATCTTGTCATAAAATGAAAAGAATTCCCCTCAAGTGTATTTTTTTAGCTGCAGGCAGTTATTTTTTTGGGTAAGCGAAGAAATGGAAGGGATTATCTCACATTTAAACTCTCCAGTTTGTGATGCCTTAATAGGACCTGGTTTTGTGAGCTTGCAGTGACAAAACTCTTGGTGATTTCTTGGGGCAGTGACCATCCCTTCACACACCTACCTGTGCTTCTTGTGGGCATCATTCCCACTGCACCCGTACCCTAAGGACATCTGTGTCCTCCAAGGAATGTCTACTGCTATTAGTCCTGCTTCACTGATAGAGAAATATCCTTATTTTCAAGGATTTGCAGGCAGAATGAAGGCTGGAGTCCAGATGCCACAATATTAATAATGAATAAAATCTGCTCTTCTTCCTCAGACTTCCACAAAAGCGACCCTTGGGGAAGTTGTGCACTGACTGAAAATCTCTGGCATTTGCAGGTGGACTGGAGCAAGTTTATTGCAGTGAATGGGGCCACAGCTCATCCCCACTACGAGTCTGATGGGACAACCTACAACATGGGCAATTCCTATGGGAAGCACGGTGAGGAGGGCATGGCCAGGCTGGTTTTTGGGCAGGGGGTGCAGGACCCCTCCTGGTGCTGCTTCAAGGAGCAGCTGTTGGAGAAACACCCAAAGAGACCTGAAAATTGCTGTTCCTCAAATGTCAAAATGTCAGTGTCAATCTGTGCCATAAAACTGGCTCCTCTCAGGATTTAGTTGCAGATGCTTCTGACTTTGGCCTGTGAATGTACAGCAAATTCTCCTCTTGCTCTCCCAAGCTTTGCTGGAAAACAGGAGAATGATTTTTTTAAAGTCCCCTCCACTGTTAAAGCCTCATCTGAAGAAATTTATCAATTCATGTTTTTCACTTAGAATAAATTGGCTTTTGATGAGCACCATAAGGGTTTTTGCAGGAGGGGAGACAGAATTTATTCTGGTCACCTGGCTATCTTCCAGCAAAGCTGGGTTTTATGGGATGTTTTTCTTCTTCTCAGAACTCTGAGCATCTTGATAGGATCCTGTTCCATCCACATGGCTGCTCAGTGAAATCCTTCTTTTCCAGAGGCCTCTGAGAACAGCCACTGCCCTTTATTGTGATCCCTTGTGATTTTCCCAGTTTTGACCATTTTCCATTCTTTCTGCTTTCATTTCCTTTTGGCCTCAGAAAAGCCCAGCTCCGTGCCATGTGATTTTCCAGCTGGACATACCAAGCTCTAGATCATTATTACTCAGGAGTGCCATCCTTTCCTGCTCATATGCCAGGTTTATTAAATGAGGATTACTAAGGCTCAGAGTTTTCATTTCCTGTGGGCTTGGTTTTCATCCTGCCCATGTTATCACAGGACAGCACTTCAGGCAGAGCTGGCATTCTCCCAGGCTAAGATCCCTCTATTTCCTTTCAAGCATCCCCTTTTCGTTGTTCTTTTGGTAGATAAATCCTCTGTAGATGCTTTACTGCCTGTTGGGAGATGTTTAGGAGGGGTTATTCCAAGTATTCCTGGAGGACAGGGAGGAGCAGAGCCTGAGTTTGGTTTGAACACCTTCTCCCCTTTCCAGGATCCAGCTACAACATCATCAGGGTCCCCCCACAGGAGTCAGGCCACGGGGACACCTTGGAGGGAGCCAAAGTTCTGTGCTCCATCCCTCCCAGGAACAGGGCAAAGCCATCCTACTACCACAGCTTTGGTAAGATTCCACCCCAAAACCAGGGAATTCGGGAAAATGCGGTGCAGAAAGGGCTGGCCAGCTCTCTCTGCCCTGGAGATGTTTTCTTTTCATTTTGGGTGATATTCCTCCCTTCTCTCCTCAGGCATGACTGAAAACTACATCATTTTCATCGAGCAGCCCCTCAAGCTGAACCTGCTGAAGATCATCACCTCCAAGCTCTGTGGGAAAGCCATCTACGATGGGATCAGCTGGGAGCCTCAGCACAACACCTACTTCCACGTGGTGAACAAGCACACTGGGGAGGTGAGGGGGTCTTTGGCCCCTGCAGCAGCTAATCTGGAACTTCAGTTCCAAATTTCCAATTTTTTTTTTTCCCCAATTTTTTGGGAACTTTCATTCCCAAAAGTGCTACATAGCAGCCATGGGGAGTTTAGGAACCAATCCAGAAGTTACTGCAATAAATATTTTAAAGTTTATTGTAGTGTACATTTACACTGCAATGTTTATTTGTAGATTTGTTAAAAATGGGATTTCTTCGTGCATTTTCCTCTTTATTCATTCATTTCTTTGCCAGGCAGAAAGAAGCAGTTTGGAGGGACAGGGACTGAAATGCAGGTCCCAGGTACTACAGGGTATAAAAAAGTCAGAACCTGGGAAAGATGCACAGCAAGGTTAATTGATATTTTGGGTTTTCTTTGTCGAGTTTTGCTCCTTAGGTACTTAAGGCAGCCCTTTTGTAGTGACACAAGGACAGAAGGCAAAGCCCAAGGGGTGAGAGGGGTTGCAGAGGGGGGCAGAGTGTGGTATTTGCAGGGATCTTCAGTACGGGGAGAGAATGATGCATCTGACTCCATCTTATCAGAAGGCTAATTAATTATTTTATTATAGTATATTCTCATGACTGTCAGCCAACAGTTCCAACACACACACACACACCTGGCCCTGATAGTCCAAGGAAACAAAACACCATGACTTTGGGTAAATAATCTCCATATTGCATTCTGCTTTTGCACAAACACGGGCACAGCAAATGAGATAAGAGTTGTTTTGATCACTCTTTGTGGTTCAGAGAATGTGAAACCCGGGAGTATTCTCGGGAAGAATTGTGCCTCGCTTTTCTCTGTGAAGGTGAATTTCTCTGTGAATGATGAGGACTGCATTGATATCAGAAGGGTAATTAATTACTTTATGACACTACATTATTCTATGCTATATTACATTGATTCTAAACTGAATCTTCCAGGCACCAAACTCTGCACACAATCTTGTGACTGTCCTGACTCAGACACACACACCTGGTCCTGATAGACCAAGGAAATAAAACACCGTGACCTTAGGTAAATAATTGCAGTATGCAGTAATCCATATTGCATTCTGCTTTTGCACAAACACAAGCACAGCAAGTGATAGGAATTGATTTTCCTTTCTCTGGGGTTCAGAGAATGTGAAATCCAGCAATATTCTCGGGGAGAATTGCGCCTTGCTTTTCTCTACCAAGAGAAATGCGGGGCTGCCGGAGAGAGGAGGAGGAGGAGGAGGAGGAGGAGGAGGAGAGGCAGGAGCTTGCAGAGGAGCTGAGCTGTGCCCTGCTCCCTGCAGGTGCTGCCGGGCTCGTGGTGCTCGCAGCCCTTCGTCAGCTTCCACCAGATCAACGCCTTCGAGGAGCGGGGCTGCGTGGTGCTGGACCTGTGCTGCCAGGACGAGGGCACCAGCCTGGCCCTGTACACGCTGCAGAACCTCCGGAGGAGCGGGCAAGGGCTGGACCAGGTGAGATCCCTGCCCCTGCTCCCCCAGCAGCTGCTGCAGTAAATGAGCCTTGCTTGGTCTTATCCTATGCAAGCTGTTCCAGCTCCAGAGCTCAGTCCCCAAGGGGACTGGGTGCCAGAAGCCAGCTCGCCCTCAGACCAAGGCCATGGGACAGCCCTAGCAAGCAGGGAGATATTCAGCTCTTAGTGATCAGGCAGCTCTTGTGATTTCAGCTTTGCTTGCTAGGTAGCTTTTCCCTTGGCCTAAGGCTCCAGCAGACGGGAGAGAGAGGAGAAGCAGAAGACGCTGGCTGTTCCACGAGTGTGGCTTTATTGTAGGGGTCTGTGAAGGGTCTCAGCTCTTCTTCTTCCGAGTTAGTAGGGGTACAGTATGCTACTTTTATACCCTTGGCCTGGATCCAGTCCTGACCAATGGCAAAGGTGTTAGAGTGACCATAAGTGACCAATAGTAGGGTTTAACACAATATTGCCTTCCATGGCTATAGGGATAAGGTACAAGGCGGATGTCCCTGGAGACAGGAAACTTCTTTGCCGCTGTGTCAGCATTCTGTTCTCCAAGGGGCCCTGGCTAAACCTGAGGGGTTTACTACACTGCAGCAGTTGATTTTCTGCAGCAAAGCTCAGGTTGGGAGAATGGAGAACGCCGTGGGGACAGCACAAGCACAATCCGTGAAAACTGAAATGATCATCTCTTGATGCTTTCTCTCTTTTTATATCTCTCTCCATGGAGCGTGCCCTTGAAACTCTTCAAGCCCTGTGTGTGACATAGAGCTCCGTAGCCTGGCAGGATTTATTTCTGTTTTAAAACCTTGGTTTTAATGACATTCATTTTCCCTATCCGCGTGTAATGCAATTTTCCCCCCAGAAATGATGCAAAATAAGTTGTAGCATAACTTCTAAATGGAAAAAGAAAAAGGAACCCTGTTCTTTAAGACATTACTTCATGAAACGAGCAGTTTTTTTTGAAAATCACAGAAACACAAATACCACAGAAACCCCTGCCCTGTTCCTCACAGACACCTCACAACAGCACATTCAAATAAATTATTTATTGTGCCCAGGTCTGTGAAAAGCCCCGTTTCAGGCTGTGTGAGGGGCATTATTTTGCATAGGTCACACATGGGAAAAGTGGGGGTGCTTTCAGTTTCTCAGCGTGCAGATGTGTTTGTTGGAAACCCAGCGTGCTGAGGGGACTGCTGCATGTCCAGACAGGGCTGAACTTCCTCTGTCTGTCCTGAGCTGTCTAGAACCAGCTCAGCCCCTGCCTGAGAGGGGCACAGCTGCGTCCCTTCGGGTTCTGCTTTCTCTTGGCATTTATTCTGGGCGTTTCTCAAGCATTTTCCGAGCCTACGCAAGTAGAGCAGATTGTTAACACCAGCTTTTATTTTGTCCTCCTCTGAGCACAACCCAGGTGGAGTTGGATGTGGCTGGAGGTGTCCTGGTGCCAGCACTGGGCCTGTGTTTCCAGCAGGCACGTTCTTCAAGGGACAAGTGGCATCACCAGCACACTTCACCCACGCACACGCAGAGGAGTCATTTCAGAACAGAACCTCAAACTTCACTGCAGCAAAAGCCTCACGACTGTCTGGGCATGGCTTGTCTGCTTTCCCCAAATTTTCTGCCTCACTAACCCTGGCAGAGTATTCTGTCTGGCAGAGTTCCTCAGCCAGATTATACAAACCAGTAAAGTTTTGAAAACAAGGTTAACATGTAATTAAAGTGAGCTTAACTGAGCTGGTGGGTTGTGGATTGAAGTAACTGAGACACACCAAAACAGGGTCCTTATCTATTTTAATTAAATGGGAATATGATGGGTTGTGAACTTGGCTTGAGCAGAGCTTTAGTGGCAGTGGTGGAATTATCCTCTCAGTGTGCTGTCTGCCACACTGGGGGCTGCACTTTGCTCCCCAGGTAAACCCATCATCATTCCCTGGGCCTCCAACCATGAATCCACAGGTACCTGAGCATGGAGGAGGGAATCCTGCAGGGGAACTTGAGGCACTGAGGGCACAGTGCTCTCCTGCTTCTCCTCAGAGTGATGTGAAGCAACACAAGCCTGTTCTAACTGAATAAAACACAATGCAGTGTCTGTCCCACTGCTGGATTTGGTGATAATGGGTTTTTTTTGGGCTGATTTGCATACCCAGCTCAGCATTAATTACTGTGAGAGCAGTGCGGACCCTTTTAATTCATGTGGTTTTGGATTCTGCTGTAAATTACTGGAACATGCAGGAACTTATTCTTTCCATTATGTGCTTTACTTTACCAGAACTCGGTCAAACATGTAAGGAAAAGAAGAAGAAGAATTCAGGGGTGTCTAAAACTTCAGAATTGTTCCCTAAAAGTGCATTTAAGCAGAAATGTGTGTCCTCTGCCCATCACCATCACTCTCTGTCTCTGTAACAGGTTTATGCCTCCGTGCCCAGAGCTTTCCCTCGCCGCTTTGTTCTCCCTCTGGACGTGGGCTCAGACACACCCGTGGGCAAAAACCTGAACCCGCTGCCTTACACCCAGGCAAAGGCTGTGAAAGGTGCAGATGGCAAGGTGTGTACCAAACCATAAATGCCTTTATGCAGCAGCTCCTGGACCTCGGAGCTTTAACCACCTTTGGTTGTGTGATGGTTGGTGGGACCAGCCAGCTCTCCTGCCCTGCCCGAGCGGAACCAACCCTGCACATTTCCTGGAGAAATTACCCTGCAATTTTCTTTTTCTCCCAGGTGTGGTGCACACATGAAAATCTGCACCCTGAGGGCTTTGAGAAAGTCGGGGGCCTGGAGTTCCCCCAGATCAATTACTCTGGGTACAACGGCCGCAGGTACCGCTACTTCTACGGCTGCGGCTTCGGGCACCTGCTCGGAGACTCCCTGATCAAGGTCGATGTGGAGACCAAGAATTTCAAGGTGAGGTGAAGGCAGCTCATCGAGTCCTTCCCCTGAAGTGCATTTGAAGGTGTGACATTTACTGGGGGGTTTTTAGGGCTTTGCACAGATGGGTCTGGGATGAGATTCCCAATTTCATCCCTCACCTGGCACCCTTATGAACGTGGCACAGTCACCAAACAGGAGAGGATGGCACCAGTACACTCCTGGAATGAAAAAAAAGTTAATAAAAAGTTGAACTCTTAAGTTTCTTGGAGCCCAGAGTATTTCCAGGTGCCTTTGTGGGGAGCATTGTAACTCTGCTCAGTGCAGCAGACAAGTATTAATGCAATGAAGCTCATCCATATGTCCCTGAAGCTCATCCATGTGTTCCTGTGCTTGCTAGATCTGGCAGGAGGAGGGATGCTACCCGTCAGAGCCCGTGTTTGTGCCAGTGCCCAATGCCACGGCAGAGGACAGCGGAGTCATCTTGTCCGTGGTGGTCTCCCCTGCTGAGGTAACTTGCTGCCTGCAGTTTGTCAAAGTCACACAGCATTAATTCACTTTTTAAACCTCGCAGCCGAGCTGGAGGCTCCTGGCAGGTGCTCCCCAGAGGCAGTGCAGGCAGGAGTTCTCCCCAGGCTGTTGGTGTGTCCCCAGTGAGGCTCGGAGCTCCTGCCCTGCAGGTTTGCTCTCCGTGGTTTGCTCTGTGCCTTTGTGTGCAAACACTGCGAGAAGTTCAGCCTGGGCGCTCACTCTGCCTCTCTGCTCCTCCTGCAGGACCAAAGTGCTTTCCTGCTCGTGCTGGATGCAGAGACCTTCCAGGAGCTGGGCCGAGCAGAGGTCGGGGTGCCAGTGCCTTACGGGTTCCACGGCGTCTTCAGTGCCCACTGAGGAGCTCCTGGGCACCTCCTGGGACTCAGGGCCGAGCCAGCCCCACGAGGAGCCTCTGCTGCCTTCACCTCCCACCTTTCCATCGCGTCTGGGATGAAGGAGCTGCTTTTTCTCCACCACAACCTCCTGTATTCCTAACAAAACACAGCCAAGGAAGGCAGGAACCCCTTTGCTCCCACAGCCCACTGCTTTATCTGCATTTTTTTTACTATCTTGCTAGACCAGCTGGAGCAGAAGTTCGCAAAGGATGCCAGGGTGAGGCTTGCAAGGCAGAAAATGGAAGTTGAGGTGATAAAACCCTTCCTGTGGTGCCCTGAGGGGAAGAGAACATCAACATTCAGGGCTGTGACTTTGGCTGAAACATTTAGAGCAGACGAGAGGAGTAAAACCCAGCGGGTGACAGGTGGGCCCAGTGAGGGGGAATAAATAAATCCCCCCTTGCATCCAGGTTGCCTTCGGGGGGCTCCAGGGGGTAGATGCAGACACTCACAGAAGCTGTGCTCGTGCTTTTTTCTGTACCATAGCAGTGCCCTCAAATAAAACCTTGGGAAGTTTTTCCTTTCTCTGCCTGCCCTCAGAGGCTTGTAGATGTGGGGGGCACATCTGCAGAGCGGGACACAGCTCTGCTGGCTGACAGCTCCTGCCTTCCTCCCAGTCCCACCAGTAGGAAACACCAGTAGGAAACACGGAGGGCTCCAGTGTGGCCTTGGTGTCCCTCTGGGGTTGAGCAGAGCAGAACAAACTCCACCCCCCTGTGTCATCCAGGCTTCTCCAGACCCTCTGGGTGGGTCAACAGTGAGGACTTCTAGTTGTACTTTTTCGTTGTGAAGAATTATTTGAATCATTTCCTTGAGTAATAAAGGAGCCCTTTTGCCCTTGGGGCTTTTCCCCCTCTGAGGAAGCTTCCTTCACCTTCCTTCCAGGTCTGGGGAAAAGAAAAAGGATTTTACCTGAGGGAGAGGCAGACGAGGCTCAGCCAGAGCTGGTGGAAGCCACTAGATGGCAAACAGTTCCCGTTCCTGCCGTTCAGCAGCCTCTGGTCATTGTCACATCCCGCTCTCCTGCTGGAGCCTGTCCCCGCGGGACAGCAGAACGGTGCCAAGAGCTGTTTGATGGAGTTCAGCCACCATTGGTTCTCTTTTTTCATTTTTGTTATTTTCTCGTTGAGGTGGGGAACGAAAAGGAGCATCCTGAGGCCAATCATGGGGGATTGAAACATCCCGGGGCTGAACATGAGGGGATTGGAAC
Source organism: Zonotrichia albicollis (assembly GCF_047830755.1). Lineage (NCBI taxonomy): Eukaryota > Metazoa > Chordata > Aves > Passeriformes > Passerellidae > Zonotrichia > Zonotrichia albicollis. The sequence goes on along the minus strand of NC_133845.1, from coordinate 1,550,399 downwards.
ATCCTAGGGCTGAACAAGGAGGGATTGGAGCATCCCGGGGCTGAACAAGGAGGGATTGGAACATCCCGGGGATGAACATGGGGATTTGGAGCATCCCGGGGATGAACATGGGGGGTTTGGAGCATCCCGGGGATGAACATGGGGGGATTGGAGCATCCTGGAAGCGAACACGGGGGACTGGAGCATCCAGGGGCTGAACACGGGGAGGAACTGGAGCATCACCGGGTCCGACAACAACACGGAAGGACCGGAGCATCTCCAGGGCTAAACACGGGGTAACCAGAGCATCCAGGGGCTGAACACGGCGAGGAACTGGAGCATCCCCGAGTCCGACATCGGCACCGGGGGATTGGAGCATCCCCGCATCCCGCACCGGCACGGATGGACCGGAGCATCCCCGGAGCCTCACACGGGGAGGAACTGCAGCATCTCCCGGTCTCGGCGGGCGGATCCCGCGGGCTGGAGCCGCCCCCGGGGCCGGGATGAGGCCGGGCCGGAGCCGCCCCCGTGGCCGGGCTGGAGCCGCCCCGCTCCGGCCCCGCCGCGTCCCCGCGATGTCACCGCGCTCCGCCCGCCTGGCGCGGCTGTCGCGCTCCGTCACCTTCAGCGCCTGCCACCGCCTGCACAGGTGAGCCCCGCACAGGGAGCCCCGCACGGGGAGCCCCGCACCGGAGGACGCTCCGAACCCCGCTGCGTTTCCCGGTTGTGCCCCCGGCCCGGCCCCTTCCCGCAGCCAGCCCTCCGTGCCCGGCTGCAGTTCCGTGTTCCGACTGAGCCGGCGGCGCTTTCGCTTTGTAAACATCGCCCTGCGCCCCCCCCCATCTGCTGGTTTTCCCCCAAAACTGATAAATTCCTTGACCTGAAGCTGCCTCAGTTTTAGGACCGGTCTCTTCTCCCAGGCTAGGAGCGGTAGGACGAGGGGAAACAGCCTCGAGCTGTGCCAGGGGAGGTTTAGGCTGGAGATCAGGAGGATTTCTCCATGGAAGCGGTGGCCAGGCCTTGGAAAGGGCAGCCCGGGGCGTCCCCATCCCTGGAGGTGCCCGAGGAACCCCGGGATGTGGCACTCAGTGCTCTGGCTCTGCTTGGACCCCAGGATCTCACGGCTCTTTCCAACCTCAGTGATCCTGGGGTTCTGTGATGTCCCCAAAATGTGCCTTGACCTGAAGCGCTCAGAGCAGGGCCCTGCATTGCTTCAAAGGGAACATTCCGAGGGAAATCCTTTGTACTTCTTTGTTAATCAGCGATAAATCCAAATGTGCAGCTTGCTGCAGGCCGAAGGGATTTTGGGCCCAGATGTTGAACATTTATCCAGCAGTGAAACAGACACAAAACCACAGCAGGGAAAGATTCAGTGCTGTCAACAGCATCTTTTCATGGCCCAGCCATTTCTGTCTGTGTTTGTGCCTCCTGGGCTGGTTAAATGTGGGAGAGATGGAGAGCTGGAGAGCAGAGCTGAGTGAACCCATGGAGATGTGGAACAGATCCATGCCTGCCTTTCCCACAGCAAATCCCTGAGTGATGAGGAGAACCTGAAGCTCTTTGGGAAGTGCAACAATCCCAATGGCCACGGACACAACTACAAAGGTGGGAAACTGATTTCCATCCTTGCTCAGGGTGGGGAGGGCAGGGCCACACTCTCAGCAGCCTCAAACAGCTTTTTTTCCTCCTAATTCTTAATAAAAACACAAACCCAGCGGCTGAGTTTGTGTTTTTATTCAGATTTAGGAGGAAGTTTCAGCAGCAGGGGGTTGAACCGTAGCATGGGTTTGCCATTTTTCAGCTGAGTAGATAATAAATATTTATTTTCAAATGCCACTTTTTGAATCAAGTCTGCTTGTTTACGCGCTGCAGAGTCATTGTGATTGGAATGGAGATTTTTCTAAGCAAGAGCCATGCAAATTAAACAGCCTGTAAACATTATTTGAATGGGTTTTTTTCACAAGTTCTCCCATTTGAACACTCCGAGCACGCAGAATTAGATCTCTGCAATTCCTGGAGAGGCTCCCTGTGCTGTTGGCACCCTGAAACCTCTGCTGAGGAGCTGCTTTATCAGGGGAGACAGGCTTATCTGCAGCCTGCTGTGGCACCAGCCCTTGGGGAGGGATTTTTGTGCCTCTGAGCCATTGTTTTTATGGAGCATCCCCTCATTTTGTAAAAGCAGTCCCACTCCTGAGTGCAGCCCGTGGGTGAGCAGGGCTGTGAGTCCCAGCCGAGCAGCAGATGTGGTTTTGGGTTCATGGGCACCACAGTGACCTGGTCTTTTCTGTTTTCCAGTTGTGGTCACCGTGCGTGGAGAGGTGAGTGCTGCCAGCATCCTTTCCTGTCCCTCAGGGTGGCAGAATCCCCACGGTTCTGGATTTCCCAGAGTATTTCAGAAACTCTGTGCACATCGCTAGAGCAGGTTTTCTGTGCCCACTGTCCTGTTCACAAGGATTTGCAGTTTAATGCTGTTTTCATGCTTGAAGACTCTTCCAGAGCGTTGTTTCTGCCTGGTGTCAGCTTTTAGGAGAGAGTGGAACCTCTGGAGTTGTTTCCAGGCTGTACCAAGCCCTTGGGAGCATCCCAGGAGTGCAGCTGGAGCCCTCTGACAGCGGGGAGATAATTTCCTTGTGGCTCAGATGAGCTGAGCATAGATATTCCTGTCTGGTTTGTGCTGCCACCAATGTCCCTTGTGCTTCCCTGCAGATTGACCCGGTCTCGGGGATGGTGATGAACCTGACAGACCTGAAGGAATACATGCAGGTAAAAATAGCCCAGTTTTCCTTCTAATCCCCTGGGAGAGATGATTAGAGCTTGTCTGGTCCCAGCATGGGGACGTGGTGAGCTGCTGAAGGCAGCACATCAAAAGGAAATTAGGCAATAATTGAAGAATAAATGCCTTAGCTGTGTTCTGTGAGGCAGAGCCGCGTCTCCAGCTGGGAATCTACAGCTGCATCTGGGGCTCTTTCCCTTTATTGCCATCCTGGCTGTGGGGGTTACCTGGGCCTCAGGCCAGGCAGGGACAGGGACGGGGACGGGGACGGGGACAGGGACAGGGCTGTCACTGTGCTCTCTCTGCAGGCAGCAATCATGGAGCCCCTCGACCACAAAAACCTGGACAAGGACGTGCCCTACTTCTCTGGGGTGGTGAGGTGGGTCAGGGGGCTCCTGGGGGGGCTCATCCTGCCTGGGCAGCAGCAGCAGCAGCAGCATCTGTACCTGTGTGCTGAGCACACCTGTGTCCAGCCCTGCTGCCCCTCCTACATCAGCTGGGATGGGCAGGACCTGCCCATCCCACCCATCCCATCCCATCCCATCCCACCCCATCCCATCCCATCCCACCCATCCCATCCCATCCCACCCATCCCATCCCATCCCATCCATCCCATCCCATCCCATCCCATCCCATCCCATCCCATCCCATCCCATCCCATCCCATCCCATCTCCCATCCCACCCATCCCATCCCATCCCATCCCATCCCATCCCATCCCATCCCATCCCACCCATCCCACCCCATCCCATCAATCCCATCCCACCCCACGTGCTGGCAGTGCCACCATCCCCACGTGGCCCAGCTGTCCCCAGCTGCCCCTCAGCATCCCCCAGCCCACCCTGGCTGCAGATTTTGGTGTCAGTTCTGCCCTCTGAGCCCTGGCCCTGCTGCTGTTCCCCCTCAGCACCACGGAGAACGTGGCTGTGTTCATCTGGGACAGCCTCCAGAAGCTCCTGCCCCAGGGCGTCCTGTACAAGGTGGAGGTGCACGAGACAGAGCAGAACGTGGTGGTTTACAAGGGAGAGGAAACAATTGTCAAGTGAAATCAGCCTGGCCTCAGCTGCCCAGCAGAAATCCCCATTCTCAGCTCCCTGCCCAGCGTTTCCTGCAGCCAGCCCTGGTTCTGTGCTCCAGCAGGACGAGGGCAGGTGTTTCACCAGGACCCTCCCAGCACTTTGCCCATCTGGCTTCTCACAATGGGTTGGTTTCTCTGCTTTTCCTCAAGACCTTCCTGTTTTGCCAGCTGATGTGAGATTTAGAGTTGTGCCGTGGTAAATAAAGCAGCTTTGGGGAGAGGAGGTGGCCTGGCAAAATCCCCAAGTCTTTGATTTCTCTCTGATTAAATATTGAATTAATTTATTTGATAATGTGAGCTTTGGTGTTGCTTTGCTCCTTGATCAAACAGAGAAGCATTTTTGAGGGTGAGAACAACATTATCTTTCTATTTTTTGCTTCTTATCAGTTTATTTCCTGTGCTGCAGGCACGTTTCGTGCTGTGGCCAGCAGATCTTTCTGTGTGTGTGCAACTGCTGTGGTGGGCAGTAAAAAAAAGCATTTCTGACCCAAACTGGAGAGCCAAAGGGAGCAGGGTGAGAATGGAAAACTGAGGGAGCTGCAGTGGGAATGCCACAGCCCCGGTGGTGGCAGAGCCCTGGGGAAGGAGTGCAAGAATAAACCCTTAAATCCACCCTGAAATCAACCCTGAAATCCTCCCTTAAATCAACCTTTAAATCAACTCTTAAGTCCACCCTTAAATCAACCCCAAAGCTCAGTGGAGGCTGTTGCAGCAGGATGAGGCTGTGAGAGGAGTTTAGATGGGCACTACCCCAATTCTCCTGGATAACTTAATGGATATAATTAAAAAAACAGAATCTGATAAGCAAGGCAGCAATTCCCTTGCTTTCAAAGGAAATGGGGTGTTTGAGTAATGGGAGCAAACATCCTCTTTGGGGAGGTTTAATGAAGCTTACCTAATTGTTCACCTTGGGCACGCTCTGCTGCAGGTTCGGGCAAAGTGGGGTTTGCCCTGCCAAAAAATACCTGGGATGGTTTAAAACTTTAAATTCACAGGAGTCTGAGCTGCTCTGGAATGTGAAATGGGAATTGCTATAGATGGGGGCAGCTCTGTGCCCTGGCCTGGTTCAGCTTCACTCAACCTCCCTGGGAGAGCTTCAGAAAGGGAATTGGGAGAAAAATGAGGGATATTCCCTTTGGAAATTCCAAAAGGGAATTGGGAGAAAAATGAGGAATATTCCCTTTGGAAATTCCAAAAGGGAATTGGGAGAAAAATGAGGAATATTCCCTTTGGAAATTCCAAAAGGGAATTGGGAGAAAAATGAGGGATATTCCCTTTGGAAATTCCAAAAGGGAATTGGGAGGAAAATGAGGGATATTCCCTTTGGAAATTCCAAAAGGGAATTGGGAGAAAAATGAGGGATATTCCCTTTGGAAATTCCAAAAGGGAGTTGGGACAAAAATGAGGAATATTCCCTTTGTCAGGGCAAAACCTCTGCCCTGGCTGCAGCGGCTTTGGGGATTTTTTTCCTATTTAAAGGTGGTGCTTTGGGGGATATTTGGCTGCAGGTTCCTTGCAGTGTGAGCCATGCAGGGAGTGCTCAGTGCAATGAACACTCAGCGGCCACATTTGCCCCTTTTCCCTGCTTTTTTCCCTCCCCAAATGTGGAATCAGCAGTTTTTATTCACCATGGGGGGGTTTTGCAGCTGCTCTGACCCCTCCTGCTGCCCTGCAATGATGTAAATCCAGAGCTGGTGCTGCTGATTCACAGGGCAGTGACTCATGGACACTCAAACACATCATGTGCTCTCTTTATCAGAGCAGGAATCCGCTCAGCTGCTGGCAAAACCCGAGCAAACAAACGTTACATCTGCACAGCACAGCCCACTGCTTTTATTGGCACGGGGGCAGAAAAGGCAGCCCAGACTGCTGAGGATTTCTGCAGCCCCATGGCCCTGACAAAGCCCCTGAGTATTTATTTAATATTATAAAAAAAAAAAATATATAGTATATATAGTATATATAGTATATATAGTATATATAGTATATAGTATATAAGGTATAATATATATAATATATAATATATAATATATAATATATAATATATAATATATAATATATAATATATAATATATAATATATAATATATAATATATAATATATAATATATAATATATAATATATAATATATAATATATAATATGTAATATATAATATATAATATATAATATATCTATATTTGTATTTATTGCTGTGAAGATCGATCTGCGCCAATTATTCGGATTTCTCCGATTTCAATGACTGCAGCTCTGGGGAAATGGGAATAAATTGGGTGCCTGGCCAAGGGGTTTAGGTGAAAGGGGCTGGAAACAGCAGGGCTGGCGTTGAAATTGGGATTTCATTGGTGTGAAAATTGGGATTTCAGTGGTGTGAAAATTGGGATTTCAGTGGTGTGTAAATTGGGATTTCAGTGGTGTGTAAATTGGGATTTCAGTGGGTGCTGTCCCCTCGTCCTGCTCAGAGGGAGCCCTGCAGGGAATTCGCTGTGGGATTCCAAATTCCCAGCTGAGGGAGGGAGGGAATGAACTCCCGGAATTAAACATTGAACATTAAACATTGGGCTGTGCCGGAGTTACTGAGTGATGAAATGCTCTGAGGACAGTTCAGGTGACAGAGGGGACAGCCCTGAGAGGCCACAGCTGATCCCAGCAGAGGCTGGAGGAACACGATTCCAGCTTTGGTGCAAGGAAATGAGAATGGCAGGGAAATAATGACAGGAAATGTCATTTCAAGTCCCCAGTTGTGGGACTGAAAGACCCAGCCCTGCCTTCCTGCCCCGTGCTAAAATCAAATCAGGGTTTGTGGAAGAGCTGGGCACAGTAAATAATTTATTTGAATGTGCTGTTGTGAGGTGTCAGTGCAGGGGTTTCTGAGGTATTTCTGTGATTTTCACCAAAACTGCTCCTTTCCTGAGCGAATGCCAGGCCAGGGGCTGCCTGTGCCAGCAGCTGATGGAGTTGAACGCCCGTGGCACGGTCTGCTCCTGTCAACCAAAAGCAAAGGTTGAGGCAGCCCAGGAAATCTGTCCAACAGCAGCTTTCCTTTTTATTTCCATTTCTTTTCATTTTTAGTTCAGGGAGGTTTTTCCCAATTCTGCCTCACTGGAGGAGGAAAAATCTCGATTTCTTCCTGTTTTTGAAGCACAGTGGCCAAGGGAGGACAGAGGGTGCAGTGAACTGATCCTGTTCCTGTGACACCTGGGGACATGGAGCGCCCAAAAGGAGCAGCAGAGAGAGAGGAAACTCCACCAAGTTCTGCCGCTCCTCGGGCTGGTTTTTTACAGCCCAAACAAGGCAGGAGTTAATAAATAATCCACATATTGAGGGACGAGGAGCGGCTCCCCTGAGCTCAGCTGCACCTCCCAGTTCCCCACTGGGATTCCCCTCCTTAAAGTGCTTTTATTTCTCTCCTTAAGGTGCTTTTATTTTCCTCCTTAAGATAAAACATCTTAATTTTCCTCATTAAGGTGCTTTTATTTCTCTCCTTAAGGTGCTTTTATTTTCCTTCCTTAAGGTGCTTTTATTTTCCCTCCTTAAGGGGCTTTTCTTTCCCTCCTTAAAGTGCTTTTATTTTCCTCCTTAAGGTGCTTTTATTTTCCTCCTTAAGATAAAACATCTTAATTTTCCTCATTAAGGTGCTTTTATTTCTCTCCTTAAGGTGCCTTTACTTTCCTTCCTTAAGGTGCTTTTATTTTCCCTCCTTAAAGTGCTTTTATTTTCCTTCCTTAAGATAAAACATCTTAATTTTCCTCATTTATTTTCCTCATTAAGGTGCTTTTATTTCCCCCCTTAAAGTGCTTTTATTTCCCTTTTTAAGGCGTTTTTGTTTCCCTCCTAAAGCGGTTTTTTTTTGGGATTGCTCACTTTTGGGCTGGACTGAATGAGGCCAATAAAGAGCAAAAAACTGGAGAAAAGGAGCTGTCTGTGCCCCAGAATTCCCCAAATTTCCTCATTTTCCTGAGCCCCCGCAATTCCCACCCTGGGTAAAGCTCATTAGGGTGTTTGTTTGTGCCTGGCGCTAATTGGAACCAATTAATTAACCTGTAGAGTGGGGAGGCCAAGTGGAAACAGAGCGTGGGAGTCTGAAAAAATGAGGGGAAAACCGGGGTTGGGTGCTCAGGGGCATTTCTTGGCTTTTTCCCTGAAATTGTTTTTACACTGGTGTGGAAAATTCAAATTTCTGCTCGCAAATGTGCTCAGAAATTCAGTGAATGAGACAAAGAATTAAAAAACTTTGTCCTTGTAAATTTACCTAGAAATTCAGGGAATGTGGTAAAGGAATAAACAGCTCTGTCCCCATAAATGTACCCAGAAATTCAGTGAATGTGGCAAAAGATTCAGCATGGATGGGCCAAAGCAGCACGTGGGGATAATCTGGGACATGGGAGGTGCCACAGGGACATTTAAATGCAATTTCATATTTATTATCCAAGGCTGTAATCTTAGCAGATAGATGGTTCAACACAGAGATGGGAGCTGAGCCGTAATTTCCCGCACTAATTAGGATTTTATTGTGTGTTTTGCGCTGATAAAGAATGCTCCTATCTCTGCTAATTACCCTGTCTGCTAAACAGGAGCCAAATTTAATGGCTGGCCACTAAAATGAAATAATTTATGTGGAATTCTGCGAGAACATTCCACGAATGGAGCCCTGCAGGCTCAAATGGCACCTGTGGAAATGTGAAATTGTGCTGGGGAATTCTTCCCTCGCCAACCCCTCCTCAGCCCAGCAGCAAACAGGGAGAGAAGTGGAAATTACGGTGAAACAAGTGGAATTTACACTCAGGGCATGGGAGGGGGAATTACCTTTATTTTTTGGGGCAAATCATGGCTTTTGTACAATTTGAACAAGCAAGAATTGAGTGAAAGCTCAGCCTGAAAGCCAAACCAGCCTTAGCAATGTTTAATCACAGTTGTCAACTCTTGGGGATAATATTTTGAACGATTCTGATGGAATTAATTAAAAAATTTCCCTCTCAGACTTGATATCTGAGTGCCTAAGAAATAGAAATGAGCAGGGACAAATTCTTCTGAATTCCTGAGAAATAGAAATATAACAATTCTTTCCGAATTCCTGGGAAATAGAAATGGGCAGGGTCAATTTTTTTCTGAATTCCTGGAAAATATAAATGGGCAGGCACAATTTCTTTCTGAATTCCTGAGAAATATAAATGAACAGGCAGAATTCTTTCTGAATTCCTGAGAAATATAAATATAGTAATTTTTTTCTGAATTCCTGAGGAATGGAAATGGGCAGGGACAATTTCTTCTGAATTCCTGAGAAATAGAAAGGTAACAATTTTTTTCTGAATTCCTGAAAAATGTAAATGGGCAGCCACAATTTCTTTCTGAATTCCTGAGCAATATAAATGGGCAGGCAGAATTTCTTTCTGAATTCCTGAGAAATATAAATGTAACAATTTTTTTTTCTGAATTCCTGAGAAATATAAATGGGCAGGCACAATTTCTTTCTGCATTCCTGAGAAATAGAAATATAACAAAACTTTTTTGAGTTCTTGAGAAATATAAATGGGCAAGCAGAATTTTTTCTAGTGGTGTTCAGCTCCTGCGTTAAATTTTCAGGCTCCTTCATTCCCAGGCTCCTCAATCCCTTGGGAATTAGGATTTGTTCAGCAGAAATGAGGGGATTGGGCAGCTCTGGGCTGGGAAGGGCAGTTTAAAGCCAGGGCTGTTTTTTAAATTTGAAATGTTGCTCTGGTTTGGGGCTCAGCCTCCTCAAGAGGAAACACAAGAGGATTTTCCCCCAAAAATCCAGGACTGCAGAGCTCAGGCCTCACCTTTATTTATTTCCTCCATCTGTGGGGTCAAAGCCAAACATTTCAGAACAATTTCAAATCCCCCTCACCTCCAACAACATCACCAGGAAACAATGGGAGGTGCAAGAACCAATTTTGATTCCTTATTTTATTTAGATTTGTTTAAGGAAAAAAAAAATTGCTTTCCACAATTTGAAAAATTTCTAAACACACGTTTTTCCCATATAAAAATACAAACAACAATAAAATCAAGACGTCCGTTGGCCCACACAATAATCTTGCCTTGCAGTAAAAATCAGCTGTTGATTTAAAAAAAAATAAAAGAGGAACACAAAATGCCCACCTTGCCTTTCCAAGGGGAAAAACAGAGGGAGAACAAAGAGAATCATCTGCTGGAAGAATGAAATTCAGGGGGTTTGGAGCAGAAATTCCTGGGCTGGGTGTGGGGGCTCTGCAGCCTGGGCTGGGCTCAGCCTGGGGGGTTTGGGCTGGATTTCCCTCCCCAGGCTCAGCTCCGCTCCCCGAGAGCCAGGGCTGTGCCAGGAGGGCATGGAGGGAAAGAGGAGGAAGAGGAGGAAGAGGAGGCAAAGGCAGAGCCCTCCTGGAGCTTCTTGGAAGAGGAGGAGGAAGAGGAGGAAGACGAAGAACAAGAAGAAGGAGGAGAAGATGGAGAAGAAGAAGAAGAAGGAGAAGACGACGAAGATGAAGAAGACAGAGATGAAGAAGAAGATGATGAAGAAGACAAAGATGAAGAAGAAGAAGACAAAGACAAAGATGAAGAAGAACGAAGATAAAGAAGACAGAGATGAAGAAGAAGAAGAAGAAGATGAAGACGAAGATGAAGAAGAAATAGAAGAAGGAGAAGAAGACGAAGAAGACGAAGAAGAAGAAGGAGAAGACAAAGATGAAGAAGAAATAGAAGAAGGAGAAGAAGAAGGAGAAGACGAAGAAGGAGAAGACGACGATGAAGAAGAAGAGTTCTCCTCCCTTCAGGCGTTTTGTGCTTCACAGGATGCCTTCAGGCCATGAGGAAACCATGGATTCATGAATGTCCCGTGTTCCTTGGGCTCTGCTCACCCATTTTTGGGTCACAAAAGCACAGCCAGGGCAGAGGGGTCTCTGCTGGGGAAATTCCCTTTTGCTGAGCTCGTGGGCGAGGGCAGCAGGGGAGGATCCCTGTTCTCGTTTCCCGTGCAGGTGCATTTCTCACACATTTCTCACAGCAAGGAAGAGTTTTCCTGAGTAAATCAGCTCAGCCCCGTGTTCCTGAGCAGGGGAAGGGGCAGCAGAGCTGGGGCCCCTCTAGGAGAGCAGGCTGGCTGTGGGCAGCAGCAGCAGCAGGGCAGCCAGCAGGCAGGAGCTGCCCCGAGCCCTGCCCACCGAGTTGGGAGTGGTGCTGGACGTGGTGTTGGAGGGCACCGGGGTGGTTTCTGCAGCTGAAATGGAAAAAAAAAAAATTGGTTACAAATGTAAAGGAACATTTGTAATTTGAGAGCTTCTGCTTCTGTGATTTCAGAGGAATGAGGGGTCACACTCGCTGTGGAGGAGGGGGGTGGCTGAGGACATCAGAGGAGCCTGACCCTAACCCTGATCCTAAACCTGACCCTGTCCCTGACCCTGACCCTGACCCTGATCCTGACCCTGACCCTGACCCTGATCCTAACCCTGACCCTGATCCTGACCCTGATCCTAAACCTGACCCTAAACCTGACCCTGACCCTGACCCTGACCCTAATCCTGACCCTGACCCTAACCCTGATCCTAAACCTGACCCTGGCCCTAACCCTGACCCTGACCTTGTCCCTGACCCTCTATGCAGATTATTTACCTCTATGCAGATTATTTATTTACCTCTATGCAGATTATTTACCTCTATGCAGATTATTTATTTACCTCTATGCAGATTATTCTCCTCTATGCAGATTATTTACCTCTATGGAGATTATTTATTTACCTCTATGCAGATTATTTACCTCTATGCAGATTATTTATTTACCTCTATGCAGATTATTCTCCTCTATGCAGATTATTTACCTCTATGGAGATTATTTATTTACCTCTATGCAGATTATTTACCTCTATGCAGATTATTTATTTACCTCTATGCAGATTATTCTCCTCTATGCAGATTATTTACCTCTATGGAGATTATTTATTTACCTCTATGCAGATTATTTACCTCTATGCAGATTATTTATTTACCTCTATGCAGATTATTCTCCTCTATGCAGATTATTTACCTCTATGCAGATTATTTACCTCTATGGAGATTATTCACCTCTATGCAGATTATTCATCTCTATAGAGATTATTTACCTCTGTGGAGATTATTTACCTCTATGATTATTTACCTCTGTGCAGATTATTCACCTCTGTGCAGATTATTTATTTACCTCTGTCCAGCGTCCAGATCCTGAGCTCAGTGATGTCATTAGGGAGCCTGATATAGACCCTGTGGGAGGAGGGAAGAGAGAGGAAAACCAGTTCAGGGCAGAGAAGCTGAGTGTCCCAGGGGATGGAAAGGGGACACTGCCAGCAGATGGAGGGACAGGAATTCCAGAGCCACTCTGAGCTTGTTTTGGGGGTGTTTCCAACATCTGAAATTGTTTCTCCATCACATTTTGGCTGCGCTGGGGCTGGGGATGGGTGGCAATTAACTGGGAACCATCTGCTCCCTGTAATTAGCAGGAGCTGGCTGAGCTTCCTCCCCACAGATAAGGCTGGAGGCTCTGCTGGCCTTGGACAAACGTCCCCCACTGGGGTAATGGGAGTGCTCAGCTGGGCCCCTGCCATGACATTAATCTGCATTTCTGCTCTGCGAGCATCTCCAGACTCCCACTGCACCCCTGGGCTGGCTTTTGGGAGCTAAAGTTGGAAAAGGAGAAGGAGGAGAAGGAAAAAAGGAGAGGGAGAAGGAGAAGGTGATGGAGGAGGAGAAGGAAAAAAGAAGGAGAAGGAGAAGAAGGAAAAAAGGAGGAGGAGAAATAGAAGGAGAAGGGAAAAAGGAGAAGAAGCAGGAGAAGGAAAAAAGGAGAAGGAGAAGGAGAAGGAGAAGGAGAAGGAGAAGGAGAAGGAGAAGGAGAAGGAGAAGGAGAAGGAGAAGGAGAAGGAGAAGGAGAAGGAGAAGGAGAAGGAGAAGGAGAAGGAGAAGGAGAAGGAAAAAAGGCGAAAAGGAAAAGGAAAAGGAAAAGGAAAAGGAAAAGGAAAAGGAAAAGGAAAAGGAAAAGGAAAAGGAAAAGGAAAAGGAAAAGGAAAAGGAAAGGAAAAGGAAAGGAAAATGCAGAGGGCTCTGGAGGATGTGCTCAGCCCGGCTCTGGGTTTGTCCCAGCCGGGGGCTCAGGGGGTCGCTGCTCACATGATCTGCACTGAGGAGAGGTTCTCTGCATGGGATGTCCAGTTGGCCGCTCTCTCAGAGACGTTCAGCAATGCTGTGGTGACATTGTTGCACATCTGCGTGTCTAACTGCTCCCACTGCCCCACCGAGGTGTTCTGGGACAGGGCCTGCAGCAGGAACGGCCCCGGGCTGCTGCTGTGGTTCCTGTCGTCCTTGATGGTCACTGGGGGCACAGCGAGAGGGACACAGTCAGATTCCTGCCAAAATGAGATTTACATTCCTGCCAAAATGAGATTTACATTCCTGCCAAAATGAGATTTCCACCAAAATGAGATTTACATTCCTGCCAAAATGGGATTTCTGCCAAAATGAGATTTACATTCCTGCCAAAATGAGATTTCTGCCAAAATGAGATTTCTGCCAAAATGAGATTCCTGCCAAAATGAGATTTACATTTTTGCCCAAATGAGATTTACATTCCTGCCAAAATGAGATTTCCACCAAAACGAGATTCCTGCCAAAATGAGATTTACATTTCTGCCAAAATGAGATTTCTGCCATTATTATTCTGCCAAAATGAGATTTCCACTGAAATGAGATTTACATTTCTGCCAAAAGGGGATTCCTGCCAAAATGAGATTTACCTTTCTGCCAAAATGAGATTTACATTTCTGCCAAAATGAGATTTCCACTGAAATGAGATTGCACTTTCTGCCAAAATGACATTTCTGCCATTGTTGCATTTCCGCCAAAATGACATTTCTGCCCTGCCAGGACCCCGAGCCCTCAGGGTTTGCCCACACCCTGTGTGGCCCTTGTGGTGACAGCAGCCAGCACAGAGGGTGTTTTACCCCCAAAACCCCCTTTATGTGTCCCTGAGCTGCTCACACCAGGCTCAGCCCCCGGTGCCACACCTGGTGCCACACCTGGTGCCACACCTGGTGCCACGCCAGGCAGAGCCCTGTGCCCGCCCTGCAGACGGGAAGGAACCCTGGGCAGCCCCAGCCTGGCTGGTTCTGCCTCTCCCTGCCCTGCCCGGGGCTCTCGGGGATTTTCCCCAGAGCAGAACCTGGCCCGTGGCCAGGTGGGGCAGGGAGGAGCTGCTGGGCACCACCAACAGCACTGGGCACCAGCAGGGGCTGCCCAGGCCCCTGAGTGCCCGGCCACGGCCCTGCCAGCCTTCACTCGCCCTTGGGCCAGGCCTGCCTCAAACCAAAGCTGCCAGAACCTTCCGGGAGATGAGGTGAGGCAGGAGCTGCCATCCAAACCTCAATTCCCTGCTCAAAAAAATGGAAATAATAGCCAGAACCGCCAGGAGATGAGCTGAGGCAGGAGCTGCCATCCAAACCTCAATTCCCTGCTCAAAAAAATGGAAATAATAGCCAGAACCTCCAGGAGCTGAGGTGAGGCAGGAGCTGCCATCCAAACCTAAATCCCCTGCTCAAAAAATGGAAATAATAGCCAGAACATCCAGGAGATGAGGTGAGGCAGGAATTGCCATCCAACCTAAATCCCCTGCTCAAAAAATGGAAATAACAGCAGTGAGTGAATGAAAGGAGCCCAGCTGAGTGCTGTGGGTGCAGCCTGGTGGGATCTGAGGGAACCCGTGTAGTTCACACCTCCTCCCTGCAGGGAGGATCAGGTAAGGCTCAGGGTGTCTTTTCCCCACTGTTTTCTCAGAATTTGGGTTTTTCTGGGCCTCAGGGCCCAAGCTGTGTTTGCCCCATCCTGCTGCAGCCTGAAATCCATTTCCTCCCGTGGATGCTGAGCGTTTGTCAGCACCAAAGTCACCTCTTCCCCTTTGTCTGTGCAGAAAGACAAAGTCCGAGAGAGGAGGGGAGGGAACCAAACCACAAAACAGCTTCCCCAAGTTCTGTCTTTTCTTTTGTCCTTCTGTGCAAAAAGATAAAGGGGGGGGGGGGGAAAAATCATCCTGAGCAGAGAGAGGGGATTTGGGATTGAGCTGCGGAGGGGAAGATGAGATAGGAACAAAGAGGTAACAGCAGCAAATAACAGCCAGAACCCGCCTGGAATGAGAAGGGATTGCAGCAGAATCAGAACGTGCATTTGCAGCAGATTTGCAGCAGCACAGCAGGGTCAGGCACAGAGGGCAGCCTGCGAGCTCCAGGCAGGGCTGGCTTACCCAGGTAGGTTGTGCTGGGCTGGTAAGTCTCAGGTGTTGTTTTCACAGAGAAATTCCCTTCGGTGGTGTTCCTGAGCCACAGGCATCTATCTGTGCCTGTGTCTGCCTGGCCAGACGCCGTCCCCAGCAGCAGCAGCGGTGCCAGGAGCAGGAAAGCTGCCATGACCCCTCTGGTGCCCCCTGCTCACCCACCTGCCCTGGCACTGAGGCAGCCTCGCCCCTTGCCAGCCCCGTTTATACCCAGACTGCGATGAGGTCAATGCAAATATTCAAGTATTTCCTCCTCCCCGTCCAGCTCACGCGTCCACACCCCCCTGGAGGTTTCACTGATAGAGACACTTCCTCCTACCTGCCCAGAACTGGTGACAAACAAGGGGTGAGCCCTGTTTGAGGGGTTCAGATGGGCACTGGGGACATCCCTGGGCTGGACACCAAGGTCTGTGTCCCTTGGAATGGTGACCAGTCCTGTGAGCTCTTGTAGAAACCCTGGAAAGGTGGAGGAGCCTCCAGTCTTGGTCTCCAGGCTTTTCTTGAAATCCCAGAGGATGTGAAAAAGCCAGAGAGGGAACAGCCCTGTAAAAATGCTCAAATTCAGCTTCTGATCCTGCTTGGAAAGAGCTGGATCATGAAGGGCCAAGGGTGTGGGGAGAGCTGGTCTCTCCTGACCCCTTTTCACAGCCCCTCAATAGTGAACATGGAATTTTCATGCTGGGGGACTCATCCCTGGTGGGATTCCTCCCCAGTAATTTTGGCTGGACACCTCAAATAACATCACAGAGGAAAACGGCTCCAGTTTCTCTCTCCTCTCCTTCCTGGATTTTTCCCCATTTCCCTCTCAGGTCCTTGGCTGATTTTGAAGTATTTCAAGGTTGATTTTGATGCTGATTTGAGGCTGATTTTGAAGTATTTTGAGGCTGATTTCAAGGCTGATTTTGCAGCTGTTGGGGCAGTACTTGGGATCAGTGCTGGGGACAAGGACAGCACTTCCCTGTCCCTGAAACAAGCGGGATTCCTCCTGCTCACCTTCCACCTCCTTGGGACAGGAGAAGGAATTGAGGCCAGAGCGAAACCCGGCTCTCTAATTACCCAGTAATTAGAGCTGATGATCCTGAATCAGCGTCCGTGCACGGGGATGGCTCCAGATCCTGCTCCAGGGATGGTCCCACTCAGATTTACATTTCTGGGGAAGGGCAGCAGCCCCAGCCCTGATGCTCAGGGGCTGTTTGGAAATGCTCGGGGTTGTTTGGAAATGCTCGGGGTGTTTCCCCGGTGCCGCCCACATGGCAGTGTGTCACCAGAGGGGATGATCAGGATCCTGATCAGGATCTGCTCCCTCCTGGTTTGCAGCAGGAGCTGTCGCCAGGGCTGGGCTGGGATCTCTGCTGCTCACAGTGACCCCAGATGAGTCAGAAATTCTCTTTTCCCAGTCTGGCAGTCAAAGAAGGAGTCAGAACTCTTCAGTTCTCTTTCTCAAGGTTGTTTAGTGTTCCTTATCTATAAAATTCTTTCTCCTGTCCAGCCAAGGCCCACTCAGCAGGACAGACAGAGGCACTCTGGTATTATCTTTTTATACTAAAAACTACATGTACAATATTTACCATAACTTCCCAATACCCATCACCTGTGTCAGACAGTGAGCTTCTACTCTAAACCAATCCAAAAGTGCCACCATCACAGCAGAAAATGGAGGCCAATTTTTCGAGGCCAGAGCGAAACCCGGCTCTCTAATTACTCAGTAATTAGAGCTGATGATCCTGAATCAGCGTCCGTGCACGGGGATGGCTCCAGATCCTGCTCCAGGGAATAAAACAGATTAAACAAGTGCACAAGCACCTGCCTGGGAGCAGGGAAATGCCAACCGCAGGGAAAGCAGCTCAGGGTCAGGCTGAGGTGATGGGGAAGGCGAGGCCAGGCAGAGCTCTGTGTTCCATTTCCTGGTGCTGGAACGGCCCTGGGCAGGGCTGGAGCCACCCTGCACATCGGGGCATCCTCTGCTCTGCTCTGCCAGGGCTGCTGGCCCTGCCTGGCACAGGGTGGACTCTGCCCAGCCCATCGAGCCGGGCTGTGTTTGCTCTCAGCTCCTCGCCAGCCTTTATGGGGCTGTTTGCTCTGGGTGAACAACAGTTGAGGTTTACTGGCCGGTTTTGCAAATATTGTGTTTTGTGAATGTGGCCACAGACGGGGTTTTTTACTGCGTGAAAGGATTCCTTGTGCTGCTGGAGGTGTGGGGCGAGTTCCCGGCGCTGGGATGGGCTCAGGGCTTGGCAGTCTGTGCCTGCAGTGTCCTCGGCTGCAGAAATCCACCCCATCCCTGCCTCCAGCAGCAGGGAAGGCAGAGAGGGCAGGCAGAGCCTCGTGGCTCGCTGGGGGTGTGAATGAGGATGGATTTTGCATCCAGAGGGGACAGGAGGCTGCCAGAGCCCCACAGCTGAGCAATGCCAGCTCTGCAGGGCATTTCCCACCTGCAGCAGGAGGAACCCCAGCTCTGAGGGCTGTCCCAGCCTGGCAGGGCTGTGTGCAGGCTGCAAGAACAAAATGGGGATTGTTCTCTGCAGGGATGGGTCCTGAAAGCCCCTGGTGACCCGCAGGGAGGGCAGGGCAGGGGGAGGCAGGAAGGACAAACATTTTGCCAGAGGGTTCCTCCCCAAAGGGAGCAGCTCAACACGGGAACTCTGCTGCTCCTTTGCACTCCTCCAGAAGCTGCAGAAGGAGGAGAAACAGCAGCCAGGAGCTGCTTCTGGCCAGCTGGGGGGGCTCAGCTGCTCCTGCTCTCCCCACATGCAGAGCTCTGCTCTCCTTGTGTCTGCAGAGCCTCTCTGGGACAAAGTCCAGCTGTGCTGGTGTCCTTGCTGCCCTGTCCCAGTGTTGGGATGGATCCCTGGTGTCCCAGCTCCATCCCTGGTGTCCCAGCTCCATCCCTGGTGTCCCCAGCCCTGGGGAGGGGACAGGAGCCTGCCCCGGTGTCTCGGTGCCACCTGCAGCAGCGCTGCTGTGGTGGGTGCCCGGGTGATCCATTCTCAAATGATCCATTCCCAGGTGATTCCCAGGTGATTCATTCCCAGATGATCCATTCCCAGGTCATTCCCAGGTGATCCATTCCCAGGTGATTCCCAGGAGATCAATTCCCAGATGATCCATTCCCAGGTGATTCATTCCCAGGTGATTCCCAGGTCTTTCCCAGGTGATTCCAAGGTGATCCATTCCCAGGTGATCCCCAGGTGATTCCCAGATGATCCATTCCCAGGTCATTCCCAGGTCATTCCCAGATGATCCATTCCCAGGTGATTCCCAGGTGATCCATTCCCAGATGATTCCCAGGTGATTCCCAGGTGATCCATTCCCAGGTGATCCATTCCCAGATGATCCATTCCCAGGTCATTCCCAGGTGATCCCCAGGTGATTCCCGGGGCTCAGAGCCCTGCAGGCCCTGCCGGCCAGGCGGGCAGGAGGGAGCAGCAGCCCTTGGCAAAGGCAGCCGGAGGGGCACAGGGTGCCCAGCGCTGCCCAGGAGATGGCAGCAGGCTCCCACCGTGCCAGGGCTGCTGTCGCGGCCGCCGCCACCGCTGGGGACGGGCTCGGCACCCCCGGCACAGCTGGAGAGGCGTTTCCTGCGCTGATTTCCATTTGTACATTTACACTGCAGCGGGCGGGAACGCTGATCCCAGCCCTGTGCAGGGGATGGAATCTGCCTGGCTGCTCCTCCATCACCAGCTGGGACAGGAGTGTCCCTGATCCCACCCCATCACCAGCTGGGGACAGGAGCGTCCCTGCTGCTCCTCCATCACCAGCTGGGGACAGGAGTGTCCCTGATCACCAGCTGGGACAGGAGTGTCCCTGCTGCTCCTCCATCACCAGCTGGGACAGGAGTGTCCCTGCTCCCACCCCATCACCAGCTGGGGACAGGAGTGTCCCTGATCCCACCCCATCACCAGCTGGGGACAGGAGTGTCCCTGTTCCCACCCCATCACCAGCAGGGTGGCTGGATGGGAGCAGAATGTTATTGAGATGAGAATTGGGAATGCTATTGAGATGAGAACTGGTGGGATTCCTAGGAAGGAGGGGCTTGAAAATTGGTAGAAGAGGCTCAAGTTCCTGGTCAGGTTCAGGGGGCAGTGCTCGGAGCGATGGGTGGGGGGTTTGTTGATGCAAACAACCCCAGGACCATCCCCTGATCCCTCTCTGGGTGAGCACACTCTGCCTTGCACCTCAGGGTTTGTCCCCCTGACCTGAGCCCCCATCCCAGCTCCAGCTTTCCCTCCTGGCCACAGCAATTTCCAGAACCTGGGAGCTTTTCCTGCCTCCTCCCCTTTCCTGGCAGCCCTGGCTGGGGCAGGTGGGCTGAGCCCAGAGCTGGCAGCACAGCCTGATGCTGCTGCTGCCACAGCTGCCCTCTCCAAGGTGCAAAATGAGCATTTTGTTGGCTGCAGAGCCAAGATGTGTGGTCCTGGATAAGGAACCTGCGGCTTGATCCCAGGGAGGGGTTCCCAGCTCCCTGCTGGGATCCATTTCTTTACTGCTAGGATCCATTTACTCACCTGCTGGGATCCATTTACTCACCTGCTGGGATCCATTTGTCCCCCTGCAAGGATCCATTTGTCCCCCTGAACCTGAGCTCCACAAAGGTGACTCCAGCCAGGCTGGGAGGACGATGGATCTCCGTGTTCAACCATCCCTTCCTAATGGCATTTGGGGATTTTCCCATTTAATCAGTAATTAATGTGCCTGGCAATTAATTCTGCAGGACTCTCGGTGCCCTGAGCACTGCAGGGTGGATTCTGAGCAGCCCCTTTCTTACTTTGGGGGAGCTCTGAGCAGTGATGAATTTGCTGTGATGAATTGCCAGAGATATCAATTTCTTTCCTGATTCCTTCTAATTAGTGTGAATTTTTAATTATTTTTTTCTTAAACCAGGACATGAGCATTTCACTTTTTGGAGGGCAAGGACCAGGCAGGCAAAGGAAGGAGAGAAAAAACTTTTGGATTAAAAAAAGGGAAAATTGAGAAAAGTTGCTATGAGTGGATTTTGCCTTGCATCTCTCAGCTGTGAGACTCCCACCTCCTCGAGGCAGTTTAAAAAGAGAATTTTCCCCCCTGATTTCCCACCCTAACCCCTGTGAGGGGTGCAAGGTGTGGTCTGTGCTGTCTGGGTGGGATTGGGTCCTGTTCCTGGACAGCTCCTCCAGAGCCGCCCGAGCTGCCAGCTTTAATTGCAGGAGCCTTTGGCAGTGAGTGGTGAGCAGGCCCTGAGGAAAGGGCAAGGCACCAGAGCAGGAAAGCGCTGCAGAGCTGGGCTGCTTTAGCCAGGCTTTGCTCAAACCCTTCCCCTGCCTCAGAGCACCTCGACCTGATCGTTTGTGTTCGTGCCTGGCAGCTCTGCGCTTGCTGGAGAGAGGGGAAAAAGAAAACAGAGGAGGAAAAACATTAAAAATGCTTCACTTGAGCTGGAGATTCAGCCCTGCCTTGGCTTTCTGCCTGCCTCAAACACAGCAGCAGAACCTCTTGTGTTTAGCCCCAAAGGAGTCCCTAATTAGTGGAGAAACTGCAGAGCTCTGAACTTGTTTGGGGATGCTTTAGTGCAGTGGCCC
Source organism: Zonotrichia albicollis (assembly GCF_047830755.1). Classification (NCBI taxonomy): domain Eukaryota; kingdom Metazoa; phylum Chordata; class Aves; order Passeriformes; family Passerellidae; genus Zonotrichia; species Zonotrichia albicollis. Next base: position 1,529,732 of record NC_133845.1, on the reverse strand, counting down.
CCTGAGGTTCATTAAACAAATGAATTCAAAGCACTCAAATAGCTGGGATCTTCAAAGTGACAAGGACCTCATCCCCGGGCCCAGGGCAGGCTGGCACTGCAAAGGGAACATTTCCTGCAGTGGTGGAGCCGCTCACAGGGAGAGAGCAGGGGAGGGAAGCCATGGACAGAGCACAGGATGCCCAGGGAAGGGGCAGCAGCAGCTCCAGCCCTGCTGCACCCTCTGGGGACACAGGACAGACCAGGTCAGTGCAGGGACGGGGGACAGGGGAACTGCCAGGGGGATGGGGCAGATGGATGGGACAGGGCTGGGGAGAGCAGGGGAAGGACAGGGCTGGGGGAGCAGCAGATCCCCAGGAGAAGGAGAGAGGTGTGGGGAGCTGGAGATTCCCAGGAGAAGGACAGGGCTGGGGGGAGCAGGAGAAGGACAGGGCTGAGGGGAGCAGGAGAAGGACAGGGCTGGGGGAGCAGGAATTTCTCAGGAGAAGGACAGAGGTGGGGGGAACAGGAGCCATCAGGAGGAGGACAAGTCTGTGGGGAGCAGGAGATCACCAGAAGAAGGACAGAGGTGTGGGGAGCAGGAGAAGGACACAGATGTGGGGAGCAGGAGTTCCTCAGGACAAGGACAGAGGTGCAGGGGAGCAGGAGAAGGACACGGATGTGGGGAGCAGGAGTTTCCCAGGAGAAGGACAGATGTTCAGGGGAGCAGGAGAAGGACAGAGATGTGTGGAGCAGGAGAAGAACAGGGCTGAGGGGAGCAGGAGATCCCCAGGACGAGGACAGATGTGCAGGGGAGCAGGAGTTCCTCAGGATGAGGACAGATGTGCAGGGGAGAAGGAGTTCCTCAGGACGAGGACAGATGGGCAGGGGAGCAGGAGAAGGACACAGATGTGGGGAGCAGGAGATCCCCAGGACAAGGACAGATGTGCAGGGGAGCAGGAGATCCCCAGGACAAGGACAGATGTGCAGGGGAGCAGGAAATCGCCGCCTTCTCCCGCCCAGCCATTCCCGGTTGCTCCCCCACCAGGGGCAGGGATGCCCATGCTGGCTGCAGCCCCAGCAGCCCAGAGCTGCCTCTGCCCAGCCTGGAATCCCGCCTGGGCATTTTTAACCAGGATTTACCTGAACTGCCCATCCCTGGCAGTGCCCAGAGCAGGCACTGGTGCCAGGGCTTTTAAAGCATTTATTTCAGCACTTTGTGCTGCAGGAGGGGCTGCCAGGCAGGGATGGGATCCAGCCTTGGGGAGCTCTCCCTGCATTTTCAGCCGTGCTGAAATTCAGCAGCTTTTTGCCACCAGCACAGCTGAAAATGCAGGGAGAGCACAGCTCTGGGGAAGGAGAAGAGCACGTGCAGAGAGCTCCTGACACCCTCTGCAGGGAGATCAGCCACAAATCTGCCTCTGCTGGGTTTGCTCGAGTTAATAAATTCTGCTGGAGAATAAATAGATCCTAAATTACACCCTGGCCTGGCCAGAACTTTTATCTTGCCTGTCAGGACTGTGTAATATTAATTATAGCCTGCTCCAGCTGCCCTCAGGGAGAGCTGGCACATGGCTGCAGCACTCAGCTGGGACTCTTATTTGATTTTTTTTTTTTCATTTAATCAATGCCCAATAAATCTGTAATCTCCTGAATCTGGACATCTGTGCTTAATGTATCCGGGGAGTGACCTAATTAAATTCCAGTTTAGACCATCTCAGGCTGGGACTGAACCTTTGGATTCCTGCTCTGCTGGGGGAATATTTCCGTATTGGATTTGTGGGGTGCCCCAATGAAGGAAGGAATGATGAATCTGACTCCATGTTCTCAGAAGGCTCGTTTATTATTTTATGATACTAAATAAATATACTAATACACTAATATAAAATATTATGTATTAAATATAATATATACATAAAAATATAAATATAAAATTAAATATATAAATATAAAATAAATATCTAAATATAAAATAAATATATAGAAATACATATATAAATATATAATATAATGTATATATCAAATATACTAATATAGAAATACTAATAATATTATATTGAAGAATACTATAGTAAACTATACTAACTAATAGAGAAAGGATACAGATAGAAGGCTAAAAAGATAATAATGAAAACTCCTGACTCTTTCCAGAGCTTGGCCCTGATTGGCCAAAGAGTCAAAATAATTCACATGAAACCAATGAAACTATCACCTGTGGGTAAACAATCTCCAAACACATTCCAAAGCAGCAAAACACGGGAGAAGCAAATGAGACAAAATTGTTTTCCTTTTTCTCTGAGGCTTCTGAGCTTCCCAGGAGAAAAATCCTGGGCAAAGGGATTTTTCAGAAAATGTGAATGTGACAATCCCCAGAGGGGGAAACATCCCTGGTGAGGTTTGTGAAGGTCACCAGAAGTGACCCCCTAAAAGTGACCGTGGCACAAATTCCATCACCACAGCTCCTGCCAGGAAATGCTGCTTAAACCCAGCTTCAAGCAGGGCAGGGATAGGCAGGGTTTGGAATTCCTGGCTGTGGCACAGAATTATTGGTTTCTTTGGGTTTGGATTGAAGGGCCTTGAAATGGTAGTTTTATCTTTGGACTTAGGAGTTTATTATTTCCGATCAGTAAAAGAGTTTCTCTTTTACACAGTTTCTTTGGGGTTTGGATTGAAGGAACTAGAGATGACAGTTGCATGTTTGGACTTAAGTGCTTATTATTTCTTATCAGTAAAACAGTTTCTCTTTTACATGGGACACCAGTTGCTGGTTTCTTTGGGTTTGGACTGAAGGCAATAGGGATGGAATTTTCCTGTTTGGACTTAAGACTTTATTATTTCTTGTTAATAAAACAGTTTCTTTTTTACTTGGGGCACCAGTTATTGGTTTCTTTGGGTTTGAAGGCCCTTGAGATGGTAGTTTTATCTTTGGACTTAAGACTTTATTATTTCTTATTAATAAAATAGTTTCTTTTTTCCATGGGGCACCAGTTATTGGTTTCTTTGGGTTTGGATTGAAGGGCCTTGAGATGGTAGTTTTATCTTTGGACTTAAGTGCTTGTTATTTCTTATCAGTAAAACAGTTTCTCTTTTACGCAAAGCACCAGTTATTGGCTTATTTGGGTTCGGATTGAAGGCCCTTGAGATGGTAATTTCATGTTTGGACTTAGGAACTTATTCTTTCTTATCAGTAAAACAGTTTCTCTTTTACATGGGGCACCAGTTATTGGCTCCTTTGGGTTCGGATTGAAGGCCTTCGAGATGGAATTTTCCCGTTTGGACTCAGATGTTTATTTTTTCTTATCAGTAAAACAGTTTCTCAGCTATGAGCTCGGTAGCAAGGTATAAAATGGTGAACAGTCTTTTGTTACAAGGATTTTTAAGGCTAAAGTGTCTAATTAAGAGCTGCCACTCGGAGGTGTGTGCAGTGCTCAGCAGGAGCTGGGGCTCCCCTGCTGCACAAACTCCTTTTTCAGGCAGCCTTTGTAGGGAAAACCTCACTGAGCCCATGTTTTGTGATTTCTCAGCTCCAGAACAGAGATAAATCCCAATTTGAGCTTTCTGAGTTCTGACTTTTCTGGGTTTCTGTGTTCTCCCTCACGGAGGGAGAGCTTTCACTGCACTTCCATGCCAGGAACTGTTTTCCAGCTAAGAAAACCAGGGTATTTTTAAACTGACTCTTGTTTTTGCCTGTGCCTCAAAAACACTCATGAATTTTGCAGTAACATCTTGAAACCTTTCTTGTCTTGTTTTATCAAGAGCACTTTGCAGACAGTGTTTAAGCCCAGCAGTTCCCGGGACCATTAGCCTTGAAAAGCCAGCAGATACTGGATCATTTGAAATAGTCTTGGAAAGCTTCCTCCTGACAAGAATCCTCTGAAGGCTCCTCCGGGTTTGGGATTCTCCTTTGCCAAATTTATCTTAAAAACTATTTTCAGCAGCATTTTACATCCTGTCTGTTTTGTTTTTGGGTAAAATCTCCTCTAAGTTTTTTTTTTTACTATTTTTTTAAATTAGTGCCTAAAGCTGACCTAGGAGGTGAAATCCACCTTTCCCAAGCAAATCAATCCCCAGCAATAAATTCAGGAGGGAAGGGTTGGGTTGGGTTGGGTTGGATGCTGCAGGATTTCACCTGGATTTTCAGGTGGATTTCGCCTGGATTTTCCAGGATTTCCATCCATAGTTAAAAAGAGAGCATTTGCTGTCTGGGAGCCCCAGAAATGACCAGCAGAAGGAAATTGTTGCTTTTAAGAGCCTTATTGCTTATTACTGGAGGAATTGTGCTTTATCCCAACCCCTTGTTCTGACACCAAATCCCTGCATGATCTCAGTCCCACTCTGAGCCTTTTTCTCCTTTTTGTGGCCCAGTGCTCAGGAATACTGTGAATTTTTCCCATGCTCTGGTGGGGTCAGTCATCCTTAATTTAAAGTTTCCCACTCTCACAAGCTGTGAGTTTGGTTATGCACATTTCTTGTGCCATTAAAGCCACCGAGTGCAGCAGGATCTGCACGAAAAACAATCCTGCCCATTAAAGCTGCCTGAAATTTCATCTGTGATCCACAGCTCTCATCCTCCCAGACCAGCTAAAAAGAGAGCATTTTCTGTCTGGGAGTCCCAGAAATGATCAGCAGAAGGAAATTGTTGCTCTTAAGAGCCTTATTGCTTATTAATGGAGGTAATTAAATGGCTCTAGGCTGGGGCTGAGAGTGCAGGCACATGTTCCTGGCCCGAGTGCTGCACTCAAATTAACAAAAGAATTGATGGAGACAGTGGCTGATGGCTGGGAATTGCTCTTGAGGCTGTAATGAACACAGTTGCCTCCTTTAAGCTTCCTTTCACTGAAATAAAGCTAAAAATAGCCCAGGTTGACACGGGCAGCAGAGCAGCTGTTGTGCAACAGCAATAGATGGCACAGAATAGGTGGAGGGTGGAGGATCCAGGCGGCTGCTGCTGCTGCTGCTGCTGCTGGGAGCCAGAGGGAAGCAAAGGGCTGGGGCAGGGCTGGAGGGGAGGGCCCTGCAGCCTGTGCCTGGTTCAGGTGGGGTTTGGGCTTGGAACCAGCCAAATTCAGCAATTTCTGGGCTTGGAACCAGCCAAATTCAGCAACTGGGGTTTGGGCTTGGAACCAGCCAAACTCGGCCATTTCTGGGCTTGGAACCAGCCAAATTCAGCCATTTCTGTGCTTGGAACCAACCAAACTCAGCAATTTCTGTGCTTGGAACCAGCCAAATTCAGCAGTTGGGATTTGGGCTTGGAATCAGCCAAACTCAGCAATTTCTGTGCTAGGAACCAGCCAAACTCAGCCATTTCTGTGCTTGGAATCAGCCAAACTCGGCCATTTCTGTGCTTGGAACCAGCCAAACTCAGCAATTTCTGTGCTTGGAACCAGCCAAACTCACCAATTTCTGTGCTTGGAACCAGCCAAACTCAGCCATTTCTGTGCTTGGAACCAGCCAAACTCAGCAATTTCTATGCTCTCTGCTCCTGGGGCAGCCCCAGAGGTGTGGGGAGCAGGGAAGCCTCTGGAGCTGAGATGGGGGAGTCTGCTGGGTGCAAATATTGAGAATTGGGAGCACAAATGTCAAAGAGCCCTCTCTGATGGGAGTCTGCTGGGTTTCAGCTTGTTCTGGAGCAAAAGGCCTGGGTGTTTGCAGCCCTGGGCTGTCCCCTCCTCTGACAGAGTGGGAACGTGGGTTAGTAAAGCTAAACTGGCCAAAATCCTGAATTATCCACTGCCTGATCCTCTGTGCTGATGTATTGTCATTTAACTCTTACACATGCACTGTTACTTAACTTTTATCCAGGTATTGTTATTTAATTTATCTATGTATTGTTATTTAACTCTTACCCATTTATTTTCATTTAATGTACCCATGTATTGTCATTTAACTCTTACCCAGGTATTGTTATTTAATATACCCATGTATTGTTATTTAATATACCCATGCATTGTTATTTAATATACCCATGTATTGTTATTTAACTCTTACTCGTGCATTGTTATTTAATTTACCCGTGTTTGTTATTTATCTCTTACCCATGTATTGTTATTTAACCTTTAGAGATGTATTGCTATTTAATTCTTACACATTTCTTGTTAAATTCTGAGCCATGTATTGTTTTTTATCTCTTACCCCTGTATCATTCCACTCCTACACATGTATTGTTATTTTACTCTTACCCATGTATTGTTATTTAACCCTTACACATGAATTGTTATTTAATTCTTACCCAGGTATTGTTATTTAATTTACCCATGTATTCTTATTTAACTCTTACACAAACATTGGCATTTAACTGCTACAGAGGTATTACTGTTTAATTCTTACCCATGCACTGTTATTTAACTCTTACCCATGTATTGTTATTTAACTCTTACCCATGCATTGTTATTTACCCATGCATTATTTAGCTCTTACCCATCTATTGTTATTTAATTTACCAATGCATTGTTATTTATCTCTTACCCATGCGCTGTTATTTAATTCTCACACGCCCATTGTTATTTAATTTACCCACACATTGTTGTTTCATTTACGCATGAATTGTTATTTAACTCTTACACAATCCCAGGGGAGAGAGGTTAAATTTGAGGTTTACCCTGCCGAACACCGCGGGTGCATCAGAGCTGCTGTGTTTTCTTTAACCTGCGCTGATCCCATCAGAGGTGGGAAGGTCCTGGGACCCGGCTGGAGGAAAGCAGAGCCCAGTGACCAATTTGGGTTTTGTGGGCAGCATCAGCTCTGCTCTGCTGAGCAGAACGCCCTGCTCAGATGAGCCGGGGCACGGGCAGGAACGTGCTTGTTAACCACATTATACAGAATATTTTGGCTTTCTGCTGTTAAGTGGAGCATAAATGTTGGGTTCTGCCTAAAACAGGTTTTGCTGAAGTTCAGGAGTTCAGTGCCTTGGTTTGCTGCCTAATGAAGGTCCCAGCAGTGAGAAATCAAAGCTCTGAGCTGGCCCAGCTTCACCTGGTGGGGTTTGTGCCCATGAGACACACAGAGGAATTAACAGAACCCCTGGAGGATGAGCAGGAGTCTGGAAAGGCAGGACATGGAGTATTTAAAGAGTGTTTAAAGAGTGTTTAAAGAGGGTGAACCCTGCCAGGGCCTCTGAAGGGAAGAGGAGCTGCTGTTGATAAAAGGAGAGGATCAGCCAAGTGCTCCAGTGATCTCCAGCACAGGGATGGAGCAGTAATTCCTCTTACCCCAACGACCTCATTAATCAGCTCCCATTCTGTGATGCTGCCTGGTGCTGGGAGCTGTCCCTGGATATTCTTTATTGCTCTGCTGCTCCCCACTAATCAGTGCAAATGAACCACCAGAAACTTGCACAGTCTCCTGCTAATGTGATAAGCGAGGAGCTCTGAGAAATCAGATGTTGTGGCAGCGTGAGGCAGCGCTCAGTGACAGCTTGGGACTCCAGGGGATCACAGCATCTCCTCTTCCTCTGCAGCTCCGTGGCTCCCCTAAAATATCCTGATTTATTCCAGCACAGGTTTGGTAGGGGCAGGTTTGTTTGGAATGGGTTTGTTAGGGACAGGCTTGTGTGGAATGGGTTTGTTAGGGACAGGCTTGTTTGGGATGAGTTTCTTAGGGATGGGTTTGTTAGGACAGGTTTGTTAGGGGTAGGTTTGTTAGGGATGATTTTTTTAGGGAAAGGTTTGTGAGGGGCAGGTTTGTTAGGGGTGGGTTTATTAGGGATGGGCTTTGTAGGGATGGGTTTGTTAGGGAAAAGTTTGTTAGATATGGGTTTGTTCGGGGCAGGTTTGTTAGGGATGAGTTTGTTTAGGACAGGTTTGTTTGGGATGGGTTTATTAGGGACACCTTTGTTAGGCAAAGGTTTATTAGGGATGGGTTTGTTAGGGGCAGGTTTGTTAGATATGGGTTTGTTAGGGACAGGTTTGTTAGGGATGGGTTTGTTAGATATGGGTTTGGTAGGGACAGGTTTGTTAGGGATCAGTGAGAGAGCTCTGCTGCCCAAACCCATCTTTTCCCTGGCTGGCCCTGCCCTCAGGATGTCCTGTGAGATGCCCCAGCACTGTCTGGGCTCGGGGGGGGATGTGCTGGGCACAGCTGGTCCCCCAAGTCACCTTTCAGGAACTTCAGCAGGATCTGGAGGTCCCTGGGCAGACAGGGCTGATGCTCCATGTCTCCTCCCACTCCATTTCTTTCCAGGAAGGAGATGTGACAGTTCCCAGCCTGAGAACCTTTCCCTGGGGAAGCCTCCTGTGCTGTCACTGCTTTCCAAGCTGGAGATGCCCTAGAAATGAGCTCTGAACCTTTCCCCACTAACGGGATTGAAGCCACGACTGTGCCAGGCTGCTCAGCCTGGAGTTCAGCCACAGCCCCCAGGGAAAACCAGCTCAGTTTTTATCTCTCTTTTTTCCCTTTTCCTGTGCAATGTGCGCCTGTGGTTGGCGTGCCTCGCTCAAGTGGCTCTGCCTGGCTGGAGCCTGGAGATTTCCCCTGGATCTGGCCCATCCTGGGGCTCCCAGAGCCTTGTGAGATGCTCAGAGCCTGGGCTGGTCTGTGCCATCAGCTCGGATCCCTCCGGGCTGGGATTTCACATTGCGATGGGGCCAGCAGCACTGAACAATTGCTGCGGGCTGGGTTAATGCAGCTCAGCCCTGGAGGGTGGAAAATCACACATAAACTTCTCATATTGGCAAGAACAACGCTGATCCCAGGAGACTTCCTTAGTTACAAACAGGAGTTTATGGCAAGCTGTTCCCTTGCCACCTGTTAGTTGCATTGTAACAATTTGTTCTTATTGTTGTAGTGGGGTTTTTTTGTGGTTTTTGTTTTTTTAATCTGGAAGATGATCTGTCAGAGGAAAAACAATGCAAACGCTGTTGTCTCAGTTCTAGGTGAAATTTGGAAAGCGATTCTACCTGTTCTGGGTGCCAGAAGCAATGGAATTCCCTTAATTAAAAAAGAATTCACAATACCAAAGGCTCACCTGCCAAGGAAAGGCTCGGCTTTAAACATCCCCTTGGGGCAATGGGGAGTCCTGAAGTGCAGCCCTTGCTCTCCCGGTGATGCCAAACCAGTTTTCTGGGAAACTCTGCCCTCTGGGAACAAAACGCACGTAAACTTCATCTTCCCAGGCGCTGTAATGGGGTTTTTCTGCGAAGGAGGGTGGAGGGGATGGTTTGAGGAGGGCACAGATCCCATTCTGTGGCAGGGCCTGATCTGTGCCAGCCACCACGCAGCCACGGGGCTCTTGCTGGCCTGGGTCACCCAGCCAAGTGACAGCTCCCAGATGGTGCCAGAACGAGCCCCGAGCCTCTGGTGGGGGAAGGAACTGAGTGGCAGCTGCAGGCAGGGGAAGTGTCAGGAGTCATTTAAAACAAAAGCACAGACAGAGCTGAGGCTGCTGCGTCCCCGTGCAGGGAAAATCAGCCTGGATACCCCAAATCGCCCTGAAAAGGGAATTCTTGGGAAATCCATGCAGAGCTTGTAGCCACAGCTCATTCTGCTGCCTGGAAGTGCTTTTTGGAATCCAGAATCACAGAACGGCCAGGTTGGAGGAGGAGGAGAGGACACACCCAGATTCCTCCATCTTGCCCCCTGAACCCCATTCTAAATCCTCAAAATTCTACTTTTTCACCCTCTGATAAATTCACTATCATTCTACTCAAACCCTTGCGGTTTGTAACTCCTCACACAAAGTTGGGAATTGTTTCCATGGGTTAAAACAGAAGGCACTGGTGTCTGTGACTCCGTGCCAAGGTCTCTGAGCCCCTTGCCAGGGTCTGGAGCCCTCCAGGGCAGCCAGAGGAATTTCCTGGGTCCCAACAGGCTCAGTGCTCCCCAGGGCTGGTCCTGGGGTGTTTCCTGTGAGCCCAGGGTGAGGCTGAAATCCCTGAATCCTTCACTTCTGCAGCCACCAGTGCTCATCAAACACAAAAATCTGCCTTTGTTCTGCTCTCCGTGGGGTCCCTCAGCCCTGCTGCTCCTGTTTTGCCTTTCTCCTTTCTGATGTTTTCATTCTTTTGTCGTTATTGGGCAGCTGAACCCGAGGTCTCCTGCAAAAACCTTTCTGGTGTCTGTCTGTGCTGCACAGAGCAGGTGCCAAGAGCCCCAAGAGCTCCAATTTTGTATAAAAACTACTTTTAGAGACCCAGGGAGGTATCCAAAGCTCGCAGCCCCCTTCAGGGACTTCCACCCAGCCTCACTTCTGTGCTTGATGAGAAAAAAGGGAAAAGTTTCACTTCTGTGCTTGAAGCAAAACATGGACAAGCTGAGGCTTCCCACCAGAAGGAATCCTGGCAAAGGGATTTTTCAGAACACACATCAGTGACCCATCCCCACGGAATTCCCATTCCCATCCCCATGGAATTCCCACCCCGTGCCCTGTGCCAGCCCATCCCAGCGGGGGCACAGCCCTTGTTCCCGGGGCAGCTCCGCTTCCTGCCGCCTCCCGCGGCTCCGGGACCCACCGGGGCCGCTCACACCCTTGTGGCGTGTAACTCCCCGCACAAAGTTGGGAATTGTTTCCGTGGATTAAAATCCCAGGCCCCGGGGGCTGCTCCCGGCCCGTGTTTGTGCCGGGGCTGCTCCAGCCGCGCTGACCCGGCTGGATCCCTCCCTCGGTGATGCTCGGCTGTTGCTACGCGACACCGTGCGGTAACCATGGCAACGCCCAGCAGCCCGGCACAGCCCTTTTTTTGAGACAGAAATGGGGAATTGGGGTCCTGAGGGCTTCTCCACACCGCCCAGCCCAAATGTGTTCCCAGTGCCCCGTGTTCTGCAGCTACAAATGGTTTGGGTTTGTTTTGCAGTTATTCCTTAAAAAAGAATAATTTAAAAAAAAAGTATTTTCCTGATTTTCAGCCCTTGGATGAAGAAACCCTGGCCAGAAGAGCAATAAAACTGCAGGGGAGCCGAGCAGGCAGTGGTTGTGTTGGGACTCTGGGGGGAGTCACAGGTTTTCCATTAGTATCTTGTTAAACCTCCTGTATATATCCTTTTTCTATTCTTTAGTATAGCATCATAAATATACAATAATGACATGATATGATATGATATGATTGATATGATGTGATATAATGTGATATAATGTAATATAATGTAATGTAATGTAATGTAATGTAATAATATAACATAACATAACATAACATAACATAACATAACATAACATAACATAACATAACTAATATAACATAACATAATATAACATAATATAACATAATATATAATGTAACGTAACATAACGTAACACATAACATAATGTATAATACTATAATAAATTAGCCTTCTAAGAACATGGAATCAGATTCTCAATTCCTCCTCCTTTCGAGGGACCCCGAAAATACCCCAGTTCAGGGGTGAGGAATGGTGCACATCCCACAAACAGGGCAGTTTCTACTTCTGGGGGTATCCTGGTTTCTGGTATCCTCCAAACAATATTCCCAAAGGGAAGCAGCCCCAGGAAATTCTGCAGACAGTCACAAAACCACTTCCACCACCACAACAAGAGCAATTCCAGCAGAGGAGAGCTGGCCCTGGTGTTTAAATGATGGAATTATCTCTGAGTGGGAAGCTGGGCATTGATTTCAGCTCTAATGCTGCTTTTCTCCTCTCTTTTGTTTGCAGTTCCAGGTTGGGAAGGCATTTGTGGGCTCTCCTTCATGGCCAGATTACACAGGGCCTTCCCCTGGGTGTTTGTGCCTCAGCACCACTCCCTGTTAATTTGGGGTTTGTGCTGAATAAATAGTGCCTGGCTATTTGATTTTATTTTTTTTCCTAAACACATTTGTGATGACAATAAATTAAATTGCTTTCTGATGTTTGACAAATATAATTTTCAGGATGGTTTTTTTTTCATCTTTTTTCGACTGACAACGATTGCAAATAAAATTTAAAAAACCAACAACCCAACCAGTCATCAACTCCAGAAAGCAAGAAAGTGCATTTTATCAACAGAGTGAAATTAGATACCTGTCAAAATACATTTGTCCCGAAAATAACTATTCATACACTTCATTTTCCTGCATAAATAGATACTCATCTGCTCTCCTCTGCCTGTCATTTGTTCCTCAGAGCCAGCACTGGCTGTGGGAGGGAAATATTTAAAGCTGCTTCCAAAGCAATGGGCAGGCTGGCTTTATAATTTCTGCCTCTGGCTTCCTTCACTTCATTATGAACGGGGAGGGAAACATCTATTTAAAGTCAATCAAATCAAACTGTCTTCCAAAACACGAATTCCTGGCTGCAGCCCCTGCTTGGGCTCGCTCAGATGTGCAGCTCTGGGGGTTTGGATTCCCAGGCAGGGCAGAGCTCCTTGGGGTGCCCAGGGAAATACAAGGGGGTTTGGGGCTCGGGGATGGGAGCATTTAAATCTTTTCCATAGGGAAAAGTCTCCCCAAGTCTCCTTGGGGTGGTCACAGAGATCCAAGGGGGTTTAGGGTTCTGGAATGGGAGCATTTAAAGTCCTTCCCATAAGGAAAAGTCTCCCCAAGTCTCCTTGTTGTGCCCAGGGAGATACAAGGGGGTTTGGGGCTCGGGGATGGGAGCATTTAAAATCCTTTCCATAAGGAAAAGTGTCCCCAAGTCTCCTTGGGATGCCCAGGGAGACCCAAAGAGGGTTTGGGGTTTGGGGATGGGAGCATTTGAAGTCCTTCCTATAAGGGATGGGCACTCCTGATTCTCCTTGGGGTGGTCACAGAGATCCAAAGGGGTTTAGGGCTCAGAGATGAGAAAATTTAAATATTTTCCATAAGGAAAAGTCTCCCCAAGTCTCCTTGGGGTGGTCAGAAAGATCCAAAGGGGGTTTGGGGCTCTGGAATGGGAGCATTTAAAGTCCTGTCCACAAGGGCTGGATGCTCCCAGGTCTGTTCCACTGGATTTCCTCATAGAGCTTTGGTGGAAAACCAAATTAATCAGCCCCAGGGCTGCAGGGAAGGTCAGGCAACCCCTCTGTGTGAGTTTCCTGCTCCCTTAAAACACTGGAGCTGAAAATTCCCACTGGAAAGCAGCTGGAAGGGGCCTGAGCCAGTGCAGCTGGGCAGGGAGAGCTCTGAGGAGATGGTGGGAAAATATCAAAGGAAAAAGCTGTGGTGGTGCTTCTGCCTAGATCAAAACCCCAAAAATACCACATGAAAAACAACTTTGCAGCACTACCTTGAGGCCAGTGGGATTTAGAATTCGATGTGGTTTGGATCCAGCCTTTACAAAGATAAGAAATGGTTTAAAATCCCTGCCCTGCTGCTGAAATGTGGGAGCTTCCCTCTCTCCCTTCCTTGGCACGGCAGAGGCAGCTCCTGGAGGGAAGGGAGCAGATCACTGCCAGGCTTGTCTGAAGTGTGTGGATTGGGTTTTAATTTGCCAGTCCCAGCCCTCCATGAGGAGCTGCTAATAAAATCCCCTCTCTTGTTAAGTCTTGCAGCACGAGCAGAGCACATCTGAAAACGCTGAGGATAAAAGAACTCGCTTTGACCGACGGAGAAAGCACGGGTTTGGAAGCCTGCAGAACCAACAACGCTCATTAGCATCTGCCTTTCTTCTGGAAGGGCTCTGGGGGGGACGAGAGCACATTTAACACCGGGTGCATCAAAGGAAACCCCTCACAGCTCAGCAGAACATCCCTGGTGGTGGCAGAACACCTGTGGTGGCAAAGGGCCCCGCTCTGCCCAGCAGCACCCCAGGCTCTGCTCCCAAACCTCCCAATTTCAGCTGAATTTCCATCCTCTGACCTCGCTCCAGTTTTATTTCTCTGCTGCAAAAAGGGGAAAGGCGAGCATGAGGAGCTGGGGGAAGGACGGTCCCTCAGTCTGGTGCATCCCTGATCCTCCCCCTGCTCCGGGGTTCTCCCTGCCCAGGTGTGCTCCCGGCACCAGCAAGGACTGGTTTTCTGTCTGGATCTCCCTCCCTTCTCCCCACAACAGTTCCATGCCCGAATTGGCTTTAAAATTAAGTGGGAAAAGCAGAGGTGGGAAATGAATCCACACCTGGCAGGGCTGTCCCCTGTCCCCAAAACTCGGTCACGTCCACACCAAATTTGCCAAGATTAGCTCAGGGAGCTTCAAATCTTGGCAGCCCCAGAGGGTGGGAAATATCCCAGTGTATTTTTCTGGTTTCTGGCTCTGTTTCTTCAGCTCCAGAGGATGCTGAGCGCCCCCAGCCCCTTTCAGGGACAGGCCCCACCCCAGCCCCAAACCCCAAAGTGCTTCAGACCCCCTTTTCCTGCAGAGCTGGGGGAGCAGAGCAGAGAAAGCCTCGCTAAATCTGCAATTTGGAGCTGAAACATCCTTTATCAGAAATTTATAACCCATTTAAAATGAATCGGTTCAGGGCCCAGCGAGGGTCCTGGCTGAGGGAGGAGATAATTCCCCAGGTTTATTTATATAGTTTGATAGCTTTTATGCCAGGTTAGTAAAAAAGAGTCTGTGCCAATGAAATGACTTTTTCTGCTTGTAAAACTCGGGAGGGTTTTATCTGTGGTGCTGAATGGTGCTGCCTTTTTAGCTTTCTGTGGGATCTGAGGAGAGAAGAGGGGTTCAGCCTCTCCCCCCAGCACCCCAAACCATCCTTTGGCATCTGAACCATCCCTGAACTGCTCATCTGGGTGTAAACAGAGCTTGGACTCACTGATGGAAGGAAAACTTATCAAGGTCTAATCAAAAATCCCCTCAGCTTTCCATCATAGGCACATAATTGTTAGAAATTACACAAAGTTTAAACTTTTTAAATGTAACTTGAATCGTCAGTAGGGAATAAAGGAGATGCTAAACCCTGGGTGAGATTTGCTTTAATCTGAGGCTCTTTCTCAGCTCCCCAGCTCCAGGGATTGTTGGTTTGGGCTGAAATTCCCAGGTTTTTTCCTCACTCATCCATTTCACTGCCCAGCTGGATGAGGCTCTGGGTTTGATACCCATTAAAAGGTGCCAAGCAGCACCAGTGGGTTCCTTGTCCCTGTTAACAGAAGAAGAGAACCAAGTGGAAGAGGAAGGACCCCACACTCCAAGCCCCACAGGGCAGCTTTGGTGCTGGTTTTCTGTGCTAAGCTGTCTCCAGGCTGAGGTTAGTGCTGGTGTGGTGATGGTGGGGTAACAACAGCAGCTCTGATTCGATTGGAATGCGATTCCTGCTGCAAAAAATGTGATTATTGTGGAATTTACAGTGACTGGGGACACACTGGGTAATCCTCTGCAAAGTGGAGCTTGGGGAAGAGGCAGCAGAGGTTTTGCTGCTTCTGCTGCTGAATTTGGTGACCCAGGTTCTGCTGTGGCACCCAGGAATGGTGCTGGAAAATCCCATTTTTTGGGAAATATAATGAACTCCAACACTGCTTTTCTGTTGTTGTTGTTGTTGTTTTGCAAACCAGTCCATGCATCCTGCAAAGAATCCAGGGAAGTGCAGCTGGTGTAATGAGCTGCAGTCTTTAACCATGGAGAGCAGGCAGCCACAAAGCAAAACCTAAAAACTGCAGCTTATTTTCACCACCTCCAATGTGAAATCGTGAAATAAAAGCATGAGGGTGATGAGAATATTCAAGCAAGTCCCAAAAGGGAAACGGGGAGAAGCTGTTGATAGTGGGGATTTGTGTTTTACTACAAGATAAATCAGGATTTGGGTTGGCACTGACCTGACTGCTCATGGATCTCCAGGAGGATGGAATTCCAGGGGGGGAATGTGGTGCTTTGCTTTGGAGCTGCCCCAAGGAAAAATTCCCCTTGGATACTGATGGGAACAGAGAGGGAAATGAGCCTGAGGAGATCTGCAGTGCCTGTGCAGTGCCAGCTCTGCAGGCACTGATAATAAGGGGGAAATTCAGTGTACAGAGAGAGCAGCTCCCCTCCAAAGGTATTTAGGGAAGCAGTGACATTTCACAGGCTCTGTGGTGCCAGCAGTGCCATTAAAAGTTGTTTATCACACAGCTCATCCCTGTTCTGGGGATTTGGGGCAGCCATTCGGTGTCCATGACAATTTAATTTCAAGGTGCTGAGCTCCCCTCATGGTCCTGTGCTGATTTGCCTGGGTTGGTTGAGTGTCTTGTAATGGATCTGAGAGAAATGACCGGGGTTGTGTTGATGGAATTGTGGAGAATTCCCAACTAGATTAGAAAAAATTCATGCCTGGATTACATCAGCCTTACTCATTTATACTTAAAGTCAAGTGAAATCACTGAAAAATAAATGTTATTTATTACTGTATTAACATGTTGCAGTCTTGCATCTTTTTTCCTGCCCTGTTCTCATTTTCTCCTGCGGGTGAGTGCAGGCCACAGGTAAATTCTGCCACTTTAGGGAGCACAGTGAATCCCTTAACACAGCTTTGGGAGCTAAATTCCCCCAATAATTGCACACTTGTAATGCCTGGGAGTGAAAGCCAGGGCAAGCCAGCCTGCAGTGTCTAAAGCTCCTTTTTCCCAACTATGAAAACAATCACTACAATCAATCTCGCCCTTGCCAAAGCAGGAGGATCCTTGTAAAACCAGCTCTGAGAAGTGGGTGCAGAAGAAGTGGATAAATATTGCTGGGATGCTGAGGATGGGGATGAGTAATGGCAATTATCCCCACGTTCAGAGGTGTTTATACCGACTGTGCCACGCCATGAGGCGTGCAGGAACAGCTTCAGGTGGGATTTTGGGAAGGAATCCTTCCCTGGGGGTGGGGAGGGGCTGGGATGGCATTACCAGAGGTGCCCCTGGATCCCTGGCACTGCCCAGGCTTGGAGCAGCCTGGGACAGAGGGAGGTGTCACCCATGGCAGGGGGGGCACTGGGTGGGATTTAAGGTCCTTCCATCCCAAACCATGCCAGGATTCTGTGTCCAAACCAAGGTCCCTCCATCCCAAACCATCCCAGGATTCTGTGTCCAAACCAAGGTCCCTCCATCCCAAACCATGCCAGGATTCTGTGTCCAAACTATTCCAGTATTCTGTGTCCAAACCAAGGTCCTTCCATCCCAAAGCATCCCAGGATTCTGTGTCCAAACTATTCCAGTATTCTGTGTCCATACCAAGGTCCCTCCATCCCAAACCATCCCAGGATTCTGCGTCCATACCAAGGTCGCTCCATCCCAAACCATGCCAGGATTCTGTGTCCATACCAAGGTCCCTCCATCCCAAACCATGCCAGGATTCTGTGTCCAAACCAAGGTCCCTCCATCCCAAACCATGCCAGGATTCTGTGTCCATACCAAGGTCCCTCCATCCCAAACCATCCCAGGATTCTGCGTCCATACCAAGGTCTTTCCATCCCAAACCATCCCAGGATTCTGTGTCCAAACCATCCCAGGATTCTGTGTCCAAACCATCCCAGGATTTTGTGTCCAAACCAAGGTCTCTCCATCCCAAACCATCCCAGGATTCCGTCTCTGGAGCAGAGGAGCAGGGAGAGCCCTGTGCTGTGAGAAGGAGGGTGGCCATGGGGCAATGGCTCACCCTGATGTCCCCAAAGCCATCCGGGCTCTGCTGGGGGGGAACAGTCAATCAGGTGGGTTCTGTGGCAGATTTAAAAGGAACAGGAATAAATTCCCTCCATCCAGCGAGAAGCAAACCCATCAAATGTGGCAGCTGGGGCAAACCAGAGAGGAGAGGGGCAGAGAGGGAATGTTCCCAGGCTGGTCTGATCCCCTCCAGGTGACACACCGGGGTGTCCCGGTGGCAGCAGGAGCAGCGGGGACAGTCCCTGCCCGGGGCCAGGCTGAGCTCGCTGCCCGCCTTGTTTACATCCCAAATTAGCGCTGAAATGAGGGAACGCGATGCTGACAATTAAATCCCAGCGAGATGAGGCTCAGGGAGGTGCAGCTCAGCCCTGCTGTCCCTGCCCTGCTCCTGTGCGACAAAAACCTGGCCCTGGGGATTAATGACCCTGTGGAATCTGAAAAACCAAACCGGGAGGAGACAGAAAAAAAAAACCCCACTGATTTTTCCCCACCTTTTTTCCTTTCTTTTATTAGCCTCTAAATAATTAACAGGCGGATGGTGCTGTGCTTTGCAGCCCCGGAGCAGATGAAATAAATCCATGGGTTGCCATTGCCAGTTCCCTAGCAACGAGCCCAAAGCAGGGCAAGGCGCTGGGCCCGAGCACAACAAGATGTTCAGGCAATTAATATTCCTCAGCCGTGGTGCAAAGAGCAGCCCTGCTGCAGGGATGGGCTCGGGGAGGGAGGGAATCCTGGCAGTGCCAAAAAAGGGGCACAGGGGGGACATCTGAGAGTGGGGAATGGGAAAATGAGGTGTGTGGAGCACACGATTTGGGGATTAAAAAGCGGATTTTGTGCAGTTCAAACCAAGCTCAAAAATCAGATTTTTTTTTCAGCTGGCTGCAGATCCCACACGTGGCTGGGCTGGGGATGGAGCTGCTCTGTGGGAATCCACAAAATCAGAGGGGTTTGGGAAAGCTGCAAAAGGCAGGCCTCAGGGACAGCAGAACTGTGGTTAGAGCTAAGCAGGAGCCATGAGATTGTTCAGCAGAAAAATTATTTAAAAAATAGAAAAGCAAGGGTAAATAGAACAATGGTCTGTGTATTAACGCTTGGCTGGAATAACTCTCTAAGCTACAGAAAAGTTTATCTAGCAAGATATTAGGAAGTTTGAATAATGGAGCTCTGTGCATTGTGTTTTAAGGCTCACAAGCAGGTATTGTATTTGAAATAAGCAAGCAATGTTGAACCCAAGGTAGGTGTCCTTATAGTGGTTGGATAAAACTACTGTCACTGTGCTTTTGCTTTGTGTGATTGGTCAAAAAAACTTATAAAGTAAATTGTAACATTAAGTTCTTCATCTGCTGCCTGGGATGTGAGCTTCCCATTGTCACAATCACGTAATGAGGCTGATGCTGGAAAATAAAACAGCTCAAGGCACGTTCCTCAGCAGCCCCATCCCATTTGTGACCTGTAAATAGCCTCCTGCCAGTGTCACTGTTCCATGCTGTGGCAGCAAATAAATGAAGTTTTGGGGACTTGTTTTTGAGCAGCCTGGGGTGGATGGAGAACTTTGGCAGTGGAGAACACAGCTGGGCTGGGGGAGGAGGGTGAGGCAGCACAGAACCAGGCTCTCATTGCTTAAAACATCAAAATTCAGAGAAATAATCACGTGTGTGGTGAACAAACTGACTGTGACAGCAGCAAGGAAAGGGGAATAATTGTCCAAGTGGGGCAGGAAGGCCAGGGAAGGAAGGGCTCTGTGTGTTGTGTGGTGTCCCCAAAATTCTACGCGGGCTCATCCAAAATTGTTTTGGACAACTTGAATTACCCAAGGATTATCTTAGCTGCTGCAGGGAAATCTCCCTCCTAATCCTGCTCTGGATAACCCAACTGAGAGGTGCAGTTATTTCTACACTAAAGCTTGGAGGGATTTTTCTTCACCTGAATAAGAAAATTGAGGTGCAACAATGCTAAAAACCAACCAAACACCTCAAGGATGTGCTTGAAACGCTTTGGCTTCCTACAATTTTTTGTGGATGAGAAAAACGTCAGATTTCCTCCCGATGCAATAAATTCTCTGCCAGGTTAAAACACACTTAATTGACCCCTGACTCATTAATTGTTTAAGGGGGAAGATAGCGACAGCTTCGGAATATTTAATTAACCGCTGAAAATTCGGCAGCGAGTTAATTACCACGTAACATTTGCCTCTCTAACAAACATTTCTTGAGACGGGGGTAAGCAAGGCAACAATAATTGTAACAATTAATTAGAAATTAAACTGATAATGGCTACAGCTGCTAACAATTAGCGGCTAATTGTGTCAAGCACTTTAACCGTTTGGAAAAGGACTGGAGGCTGGTCGGAGAGGGATAAATTATGGGATCCAGCCTTGCTGGAATTTGATACCAAGGAGTTTTTTTTGGGAAGAAAGAAGTTCAGCTGGGTTCCAGGGAATGCTGGAAATTGTGAATTAGCAAAGACTGGGACAAGATCCATTAAAAAACTCCCTGTTTATCAATAATTATCCATGTTTAGAAGATTTTAAGCCTTCAAGTTTTAGAGCACCGTGAGTAATTTTTTTTTTTTTTTTATTTTACTGGGAAAAGCGTTTCCAAGAGGTTTCACACAATGCAAAACTGCCCTTTCACAACGCTTTATTTCTTCTTGGTTCGTAAAATAATATTTTCATGTTTTAAACGCTTTGGGCCTCCATGATGAGAACAGTGAGGAGCAGGAATTGAATCTCTCAAGGCTTGGATTGAAGTGTGAGGAGCCAGTGGCTCTTACATCCCTCTGGAAAGTCTCTGTTTTGGCATCTCTTGGTACTTTTTGCCATAAAAATGGGTCTGTTTGATGTTGTGAGAGCTTGGAGTCCTTCCTGTTGGTCTCGGCAGCTTTTCCCCATGTCCCCTTCCTATGTCTTGCAATCTTGACCCTATCCCAGAGCAGCCATTCCATGGAAATGGTTCCCACCTTGGTTCTCCTGAGCAAGGCAGGTGCCAGGAGCAAAAATATGAGGTTTTCCCCCTGTGAGTAACATTAAACTTCTCCTTGGAGCATCTCTGGTAGGCAAAACATTAATTTTGGCTGATTTGGGCCCCAGAGGTGACCTTGGAGCATTGTCCCCTGCCTTGCCCCATACTGTGGTTGCCCATTTGCTTTTCCCTCCCCAAATCCCAGCCTGCAGCAGCTCCTGGTTGTTTTTGGAGCACAATGAAAGCTGAACTTTGCCGGCACAAGACACTGAAATGCAATAATTGGAGCTGTAAAACCCATCTGTTCCTGCACAGGGAGTTGTTTCTCCACCATGCGGAATTTCAATTGAAACCCTGTGCCTGTGCAGGGACCTGGCAGCAGAGCTGGCTCTGGGATGAGGGAGAAGCTGTGCCAGGGATTTCCAGGCTCAGGCTGTGCCCCCAGCTGGGGCTGCACCTTCAGCAGGCACAGAGCTGGCACTGCTGGCATTGCTGCACCTTCAGAGGGCACAGAGCTGGCACTGCTGGCATTCCTGCACCTTCAGAGGGCACAGAGCTGGCACTGCTGGCATTGCTGCACCTTCAGCAGGCACAGAGCTGGCACTGCTGGCATTCCTGCACCTTCAGAGGGCACAGAGCTGGCACTGCTGGCATTGCTGCACCTTCAGCAGGCACAGAGCTGGCACTGCTGGCATTGCTGCACCTTCAGAACAGACAGAGCTGGCACTGCTGGCATTCCTGCACCTTCAGAGGGCACAGAGCTGGCACTGCTGGCATTCCTGCACCTTCAGAGGGCACAGAGCTGGCACTGCTGGCATTGCTGCACCTTCAGAACAGACAGAGCTGGCACTGCTGGCATTCCTGAGGTGATTCTGCACCTTCAGAGGGCACAGAGCTGGCACTGCTGGCATTGCTGCACCTTCAGAACAGACAGAGCTGGCACTGCTGGCATTGCTGCACCTTCAGAGGGCACAGAGCTGGCACTGCTGGCATTGCTGCACCTTCAGAGGGCACAGAGCTGGCACTGCTGGCATTCCTGAGGTGATTCTGCACCTTCAGCAGGCACAGAACTGGCACTGCTGGCATTCCTGCACCTTCAGAGGGCACAGAGCTGGCACTGCTGGCATTGCTGCACCTTCAGAGGGCACAGAGCTGGCACTGCTGGCATTCCCAAGGTGAATCCTGCTGCATTTTGGGCAACCTGGAGGCCAAATTTAGTGGTGCAGGTGGACATCTGTGACAGTGTTCACAATGGTCTGAGGATGAGGGAAGAGATGAGGATCTGACTCCATGTTTCAGAAGGCTGATTTATTATTTTATGATATATAATACATTAAAACTATACTAAAAGAATACAAGAAAGGATTTCATCAGAAGGCTAGTGAAGAATAGAAAAAGAAGGAATGATAACAAAGATTTGTGTCTTGGAATGAGAGTCCGAGCCAGCTGACTGTGATTGGCCATTAATTAGCAACAACCACATGAGACCAATCCCAGATGCACCTGTTGCATTCCACAGCAGCAGATAACCATTGTTTGCATTCTGTTCCTGAGGCTTCTCAGCTTCTCAGGAGGAAAAATCCTAAGGAAAGGGTTTTCCATAAAAGATGTCTGTGACAGACATCAGCGATTGCTGCATCCCCACAAAGCTCCCTGCTGCACAGAGCCCATCACTGCAGGAATGATTCCTCCTCCTGCCCACACTCTCCATTAAGTGCAGTTTATAGAATTTTAGGAGTTTTGGGAGCCCCAGTGAATGTTCAGTGTTACCCCCTTCAAACCAAGGCTCCCATCAGCATCTGCTGGGTCTCCTCAGTTGAGGGGGATCCTCTGTGTGTGTAAAATCTCCCTTTTCCTCCTCTGCTCCCTCGCTGCTGCTGGCAAACACAACATCTGTGCCTTGCACCGTTGCTCTTTATGTGGCTATGAGCAGGCAGGGATTTTCTCTGCAATAAAAATCATCAGCAGAGCCATGAAATGGGCTTGGCTCCCTGGCTCGGGCTGCACACGTCCGAACAGTAAAATCTGTAACCCAGAGGTGAACGTGCAGTAAAAAATATATAAAAAATAGCAGCAGCAGTTTCCTTCAAGTGATTTTCTCTGCTTCTGAAGCTGGCAGTGCATTTAAGGATGTTTGTGGCCTTGTGCTTAATATTTCCTGGATGAATTTAGGTCAGGGATGGATTGCTGTAGGTATTTTAGTGCAGAGGAAGAAAATGTTTGTAGAACAGGAGCACAGGTAGGGGGGGTTGAGCAGTGGGAACCTGCACTGGTTATACTGGGATGGCTTTTTTGGGGACAATCCTGTGTAATTCCAGTTCTGGAGCAGTGGCTGCGCTCCCAGGGAGCAGTTCCTCCCTCTGAGGGTTCCTCACCCCCTGATGCTCAGTTTGGGCCCCTCCTGCAGGGCTCCTGGAGCCTCTTCCAGGCGTGGATTCGCGGATTTGCGGCTTCAGAGCCCACGCTGATGCACCAGGGCTTCTTTCCTTTAAAGCCAGGGATGTTTGCAATTACCCTAAGTGTGAACACATGCTTCCAGTGCTGTGGGAAGAAAGCCCTGCCTCCTAATGAGATTTATTCCCCCAAGCCTGAAATGAATGGAACATGGCAGCAGGAGCTTTTCTTTCTGCAGCAATGCAGCGAGGCTGTAAATGCTCCTCCAGTGATCTAATCCTTCTGTACTCCTCACCAGGCACGGGCTCTTCCAAGTGATTCCCTTTTAAGGCTCCTTTTCCACCCAAATTCCTCTCCTGTGCAGTCACTGGGGTGGCTCTGAGAGAGGTCCAGGGTGGTTCCCCCTCAGAGCAAGGGGAGAATGGGTTGGGAGGGAGAAATGATCCTTGCAACTCCTTCTGTTCCTTTTCCATTCCTGTTCCAGGTGTTCTTTATCCTGCTGGGGGTTCAGCTGAGCTGGTTCCTGCCAATGTGGCCATTAGTAGTAATAATAATAATAATAATCATCATCATCATCATCTTATACAAATATAACAATATAATAATATATAATATATAATATATAATATATAATATATAATATATAATATATAATATATAATATATAATATATAATATATAATATATAATGATATCTGTTATTGTATAATATGAAATATTATAATGCATAGCAACATATTATAATATAATATATAACAAAATAATAATAATAATAATAATAATAATAATAATAATAATAATAATTATTATTATTATTATTATTATTATTATTATTATTATTATTATTATTATTATTATTATTATTATTATTATTATTATTATTACACATTATTAATGCAGAAGCATCCTGATGCCCCAAGTGTTCCACTGAACCAAAACCCAAGCCCAGTCTCAGAATTTAAAGTCAATCCTCACAGATCCTGCCAGATGCCTCTCCCTGCTGCTCTGGCTTTTCCATGTCCACATTCCAGGCTGGAGGATGCTCACAGGGCATCAATTCTGCTCTGTTTTCCCCTTGCTGCCTCTACCTTGAGCTTGCAGGGGTTGCAGAGACTGAAACCCCAAGTATTTTGTGACTTTGGGTCGTTCCCAGCTGGTTTCTGTCTGGCCTGGCTGCCAGGGCTCTGCCAGCCCCTGGCTCCCTGTCCCTTATGGACTTTAATATCAATTTGATTGGGATTATCGATTGATAATTAGTCCCACCTATAATTACTGTGAGGAAAGCCTTTCATTTGGCGCCAGGGCCTGTTGACTCAGCTGTCTTTGGGCATGGATCAGCTCTGCAGTTGGATTTTAACAGCCCCCCTGGCACTCATTCCCAGCCCTCAATTCCCATTCCCAGGCCAGGATGAGCCTGGGGGATCTGAGCAGATTTTCTGCACTTCCCATCCCCATTGCTCCCCTGCCTGGCTCTCACATGGCAGGAGGAGGAAAATCAGAACAGAGCTGGGATTTTAGGCCTCTTTCCTGGAAGGAAAATTTCTCCCCCAAACAAATCCTGGAGGCTCCAAGTGAGCATCTGCCTGCAGCATATGGGGAGCAATGGCTGGGAGAGCCAGGCTCCAAAGCAGGGAGGTGCTGCTGGCAAAAGGCATTTTTGGGATGTTTGGGGATGAAAACAGGCTGCTGCATAAAATTTAAATTTTTGGTAGGATTATTTTCCTGTATAACTTCTTAAAATGAACACCAGAGAATCTCGGTATTGGATTTTTACTTCCCAGTGTTTGAAAATGGAACAATTTCAGCCCCTTTTCTGCACGTGCTGTAAAAGCCTCCAGGTTCTCAGCCATTTTCTGGGGAAAAGGGCTGGAAAAATCCATTAGATGTTGTTTTTTTGGAACCAGAAATGGCTTTATTCTGTATCCCATCATCCCAGGCCATTTCCATCCAACCCTACAAGTGGAGGAGCTGATAGAAACCAACCCTCACATCAACAAATGCCCTTATCTTAATAGGAAAGGACCTTTGGGGTTAAAAAGGACTGGAGGGGGTCAGAAGTGGGAATCTCTTCCACAGAAATAAGGCAGCACTGCTGCTGACACCACAGGATTGATTTTTCCAAGTGGGGCACTTCAACATCTTCACTTTCAAACAAATATTCAGGGGGTCGCAGATAAGCTGGGAAGCTCAGCAGCCCCCATTGTCTGGGACACTGCAAAGCCCCTCGGGCAGGAAGGATTTGGGCAGGAAATGTTTAAAAAAGAGGCTCCTGAATTTAAATTTTCAGACAGATTATTCTTTTTTCTCTCTCCTGGGAGCAGAAGGGAGCTTTGATGGCGGAGCTGAGGACAAAACAAGCAGGGATGTGTGAGGAATTAAACACCTTGATAGCTTTCCTGTCTCTCCCAGCTGCAGATTTTGGTGCTTTTCCCAGCTTTTTCAGCCTTTGCAGCCCCTGTGGGTGGGAACAAGTGAAGCTCACTTGGATCTGAGGAACTGGGCTTGGACCTGGGAGATTCCTCATTTTGGACTCTTACCCTGCCTATTTCTTTGTGGTTGCCTCCCCCTTACAAATCTTGCCTGGCTGCAGTTCCAAAGCAGCGTTTTAGGAGCAAATCACATCTTTTTTTCCCTGATAATCCCTGAGAAAAAAGAGTTCCCCAGCAGCCCCAGGCCCACCCGGTGCAATTAGGAGAGCTGGTGGCATTCTGCACCTCAGACCTGACTCCCAGTGGCCTTCTGGGGACAGCAAGCTCTCATTTTATTGCCTTCATTATCCTTTTCTCAGGAATTAACAGCTCCTGAGACTCCTGGCCTAATGTGGCTGATTGATGGTGGGATTGAGCAGCAGCAGCAGGAAAATTGCTGGCTGGAGATGAGGATGCAAAGAGGAAACAAAGCTCAGCCAGGGGGGAGATGCTCTGGGGGTGCTGCTGCTGCTCCCCAGGGTCAGCTCTGAGCTCTTGAGGGGTTGGACACTTCATTATTGCTTTAATTTTTAATGTGCTGGGGGAAACATGCCCTGGGCTGAAAGAGGCGTGGATGTTTTACATGGAGAATGTGGGAGCAGCAGTTTTCTGAAGGAATTCCAAGCTATTCCCAGGAATTTCTGGTTGGAGGTTCTGTTTGCTGGCTATTGGTAAGATATGGGCAGATTTCACCATGTGTGGGAGCGTTCTCTGGGCAGGATCTGCATCAGCTGGAATGCTGGAGCTGCTTTTCCCCGTGCAACAGGTCCAGAAGGGCTCATGCTCCTGAAAATCCCTGGATTTCAGGCAGGCTGGATGTGTCAGTGTGTTGTGGGCGCTGTAACTGCTGCTCTTGAGCTTCACTCTCTTCTGAGAGAGGATAAATTTCCTCCCTGTGGAGTCCTGAGGGATCTCAGCTCTGAGGAGCAAAGAGGGGATTTTCTGTAGCCTTGGGAATTCCAGCAAACAGCGCCCTTAGGGCTAGGGAAAGGTGATGGGTGTGAGCTGGGGATAAACAGAGCACCCGGGCCTGCAGAAATGGAACTTTGCACTCCACTGATGCGGGCAGCAGAGTTCATGAGCCCCAGAGGGATCAGAGGGCAACTCCTGGAAATTCCTGCCTTGGGAACTAGAGAATTTGGATCTAAGCCAAGGGGAAAGTGGGTCAGCAGGTGGAGGAAATGGCAGCTAAGGCTTGGCAGGCCACAGGATGGGTGTGAGAGCTGTGCAGAGGTGTGGAGACCTTTGGTGGTGCAAGGGATGGGCTGGGGGTGCCCAGGGGCAGGGGAAGGGTTAATCCCCGCTGGATCTGCCAGATCAGCCCTGCCCTGCTGCTGTGTGAGCTGAGACCCCTCTGCCTTGAAGTGCTGCCCCCAAATCCACTGAGCGGCTCCAGGGCAACACAAGTGCTCAAACCCCACAATTTCCTTGCAGGAGCAGCTCCCTGGCCATGCCCAGCTGCTGCCCCCTCACCCCTGAGCCCTGCAGAGCCCTTGGCCCTGGGCTGGGGGGCAGCAGAGCTGTTCTGCCCCGAGGTGGGGCTGGGGGCTCGGGGCTGGGGCCACTGGATGGCACTGCTGCCTTGCACAAAGCCGGGAGCAGCTGCTGCAGCCGGGAGGGGAACGGGGGATGCTGGCAGGGACAGCCCTGGGGTGGCTCTTGTCACTTGTCACCAGGGCTGGGCCGCCTACAAGGAGTGGAGTGTCCTAGAGACGGGGGTAGGACGGTGGGGATGGAGGGAGATGAGAGATCTCTGCAGCCAGGGCTGGGAATTTGGGGTTCATTGCAAAGGGCCAAGTGCAGGGCCCTGCTGGGAGCTGCAGCCACAGCTCAGAGCAGGCCCAAAGAGGGAGAGAGAGGTAAAGAGAGAATGAGAGAGTAAAAGAGAGGATCAGAGGGTGAGGTTCCTGTTACAATAAAATAAATCATCTTCTGGTTGTGGAATTTGGGGTTCATTGCAAAGGGCCAAGTGCAGGGCCCTGCTGGGAGCTGCCAGGCACAGCTCAGAGCAGGAATGAGAGAGGAAAGGGGTAGAGAGAGTAAGAGAGTAAAGGGCAAGAGCTAAGAGGCAAGAGTAAGAGTATAGAAAGTAAGTGAGCAAAGTTCCCCTTACAACACCATAAATCTTCTTCTGTGTTGAATATTCTGATTCTCACTAACCAATCTAGTACAAGATACAAATCCTGCAGCATTTACACATGGCCTATAGGAATCATCACATTACCATCCTGTGTTACATTTTAAACCATAAAATCTCCTCTTTGGGCCCCTTCTGCCAAGCTGCAGGGTCTGCTCTGACCCTTGGGCCTGTCTGCAAGCAGAGGGTGTTGTTCCATCAAAAGGGGATCACCTTCAGCAGCCACACCATTGTTTTCCAGTTGTTCAGTAACTGAGGGGTCCCAAAGCTTGCTTTCATTTCAATCTCACTTGTAGTGTCTATATTCTCAAAATCTTTTGCCAGGCAATCATGTTGATAAGGCTTTCCTGTTTCATCTTCCCCAACAGTCGACCACTGTGTTGCCCAAGAGCAAGGGACAGATGGATCCCAAACCCTCCTGCCATTCTTGGGTATCCTGAGGTGGTTTCATCCCCTTCCTTGTGATTGAAGAGCAGATAAAGGCTCTCAGGGCTTTCTTTTCTGCTCCCTCTCCATGTCTGAGCTGAATTATGAGAAGGAAAAACCCAAGAAACACCAAGCAGAAGAAAACTTGCAGAGAGAATGAGAAATGACATTTCTTGGATTGTGCTAAGAAACTTTGCAGGTCATCCTTGCTTAGATCCTGTTCTGGACCTTCTTCAGAGCATGGCCACAGCTGGGGGAGCCTCAGGCCCGGGAGGCAGAGCAGTGATGACAGGTCCAGAGGGTTCACAGGGAGAGGGAAATGGAGGGGAAAACTTTGTGTGAGATCAGCAGATGAAAATCCAACCACTTGACCTTCTTTGAACTTATTTCAAACCCATCAGGCATGGAGAAAATTGAGGCTATAACTCAGGTTGCTCCTGTTGGTCACATTACCAATTCCATTACCTTGGGCTGTTTGTCTTAATTGAGCTGCAGCCTGGCCTATGACTAATTGCCAGGTCACTCTGGCCCTAAATTAAAGCACACGGTTGTTTTTTTTTTACTTTTAACAACTTTAAAGTCCAGTTATTGTCACATTTCTTCCAAAAGTCTGTGGGTTTTTTCCAGGCAGGCTAAATGGTGTGCTGAGTTCAAACCAACCCACATTTTTCTTCTTGGGATGGTTATTTATATTCCAGTGGTAGCTACAGAGAAAATGGCCCTGGAGGTTACTCTGACCACTGGGAGTTCATTACAGCAACAGAAAAAAAAGGTGAGGAAACGGCTTCTGCTCAAAAAAATCTCCTTGCTGCTCCCTCTTACCCCACACCATAATCTGTGATGGGGTTTGGCTCCTCTTGCTTGTGCCCAGCATCACCTGGGAGCCTCAGCAGCACTCTGGGGGCTGGGGCTGCTGCTCAGAGCTGCTCTGCAGGGTGAAATCCCCTCCTGACCCTGCAGCTCGGGGTTTGGGGGGTGAAATCCCCTCCTGACCCTGCAGCTCGGGGTTTGGGGGTGAAATTCCTTCCTGATCCTGCAGCTCGGGGTTTGGGGGTGAAATTCCTTCCTGACCCTGCAGCTCAGGGTTTGGGGGTGAAATTCCCTCCTGACCCTGCAGCTCGGGGTTTGGGGGTGAAATTCCCTCCTGACCCTGCAGCTCGGGGTTTGGGGGTGAAATTCCTTCCTGATCCTGCAGCTCGGGGTTTGGGGGTGAAATTCCCTCCTGATCCTGCAGCCCAGGCTCTGGGGGTTTGGAGTAGAACCCAGGTTTTGGGGGTTTTGGGGATGAAATCCCTTCCTGACCCTGCAGTCTGGGTTCTGGAGGTTTGGGGTATGAAATCCCCTCCTGATTCTGCAGCCCATGCTCTGGGGGTTTGGGGTAAAGCCCTGGTTTTGGAGGTTTTTGGGGCGAATTCCCCTCCTGATCCCACAGCCCAGGCTCTGGGGATGTGGGGTAAACCCCAGGTTTGGAGTTTTTTGGGGGTGAAGTCCCCTCCTGACCCTGGGGCTCTGGGGATTTGGGGTAAAGCCCAGGCTGAAGGCAGGGCCTGGCTTTGCTCAGAGCTGCTCCCTGTTAGGCTGAGCTCAGCCTTGCTGCTCCAGCAGGCACCGACAGAGCCAGGGCTGGGTTCAGGGGGTTTGTGAGGATGGGACAGGGCTCAGCTCGCTGTCCTGGGAAGATGGAGAATGTGGCACCTCTGGTGTCCTTCCCTTGGACAAAATCCCCCCGCAGCATTTCCATAGAAAAGCCAAACAAAAAGCAAATAAAGGATCAAACAGAGCGATGCCCAGGCCTGTGCAGGTCCTGCATCCTGCCCCAGCCTTGCCCCATGGGAATCGCTGAACTCCCCTTGCTCCTGGCCTATAAAATGAGGATCAAACCCTGCCCTGCTCTGTCGCAAGGAGAGTTCATTAATATTCATGAGGGAAGGTAATATTCCAGGGGAGGGAAGGGTTCTAACTGCTCTGACTAATGAACATCTGTCATCTCCAGCTCTGGGAAGGTAAGAGTGATAGGAAATGTGAGGTAGTGCTGCACACCCAGACACTTCAGAGCTATTTACCCACTCACACAAACCAAATTAGCACCTGCTGGGGAAGAGCAGGGGCATCCATTCACACAAACAGATTTTTTTCCATCAAGGAATGTGCTTCAGAGATAGAGGCAGCCTGGCTTTCACAATTAGGCAATTAACGGGGCCATTAAAAGTGAGTTAAATGCATTGAAGCAAAATGAAGTGCACCCAAAACTTTGGAATTGGATGTCACAGCCTCCAAGCAAGGGATGGCTTTACATCCCTGATGGCTGTCAGTGGTCCCTGGGATGTGACAAGGAACTGATTCCCTCCAAATTTCATGGGGAAACATCAGCCCTGACAGCAGGGCAGCCTCAGCACTGTTCCTGTACCTGCTCAGTGCTGAACACTTGGATATCTGAGTCAAGGGGCAAAAAATTCAAATTAAACCAGTCCAGGTGCTGCACGATGCCTGTTGCAATGCCAAGGAAACTTCCTCAGAGCTGGTGAGACCCAAAAGTCACCAGGTCCTGATGCAACCTGGGGTTTGTGTGTTGTAACAGAACTTGTAATAGCTGAAATTTTCTGCCCTCTAAAGGGCTCTGAGCCCTCATTTCTAATTATAGCAGCTGGGATAACAATCTGTGCTGGGAAAAGCCTTTTACAGAGCTCTGCTGATTTGTCCTGAGTATTTATTGATTAATATAATCCAAGCTTACAAGCTCCTGAGCACTGACTCCTCTTTATTTATTTATTTTTTTTTTAATGGCTTATTAGCATTCACCTGCAGGAAGATGGGTGCTTCAAAAAGAGCAGAATTGAGGAAAGCAGCTCCCTGCAGCAAAGCCACTTCACCCTTTGCTGTGCCCCAGCCCAGTGGTTTTGGCTTCATCACAAAACTTCTCCCCCACACCCCATTTTTGTGTCCCTCCAAGGGAAATGCTCAGGAACAAGAGCAGGGCCCGTTGAAAGGGAATGTGAGGGAGCCAGAAAAATCCCCTGCGAGAAAAGAGGTCAAGGAATTATCAATAGAAGAATCTGTCAAGGTGGCCACTGGGCCAGGTTTGATTTCTGTGAATGTGTCCCCTCTGATTAGCTTTACATCTCGGGGCTATTGTGGGAGTGTATTGTGTTGGAAACCATTCTCCAAACTGCAAATGCCCCACTGCTTCTCAGGCCCTTGTTGTTTTTGAGCAGGGAGTGGGAATGTTTTGTGTCTGGGATGAACCGTGGCCTCTCCTCCCGTCCTGAAGCTTCACAGATTGTTCTCACATTTGGACACACTTCAATGGACACTTTTTAATAATTTTTTTTTTCTAAATTCTGTCTATAGGTCTTTTGTACATTTTCTTTCTTGCTTTTCAAGGCTGGAGAGAGAGTTTTGAAGATAACAAGTCCATTTGTCTCCTGCTTTTTGAAATGTAGATATCGATTTTTGCTCAATTTCCCCCGTTGGCACCTGAAGTCAACTGGACAGAGGAGCCAGGAAGAAAATGATGGATCACTGAGGAGAAAGATGAGCACAGGAGACTCCCACAGCACTGAATTTTGGCTCTGCCATCCTTTTGTAGGTGGTGTGAGTGAGTGATTGTGACCAAAAGCTGCTCCTGGCTCCCCCCATTGCAGCCAGGGCAATGTTACCCACACTGCTCTGGATGGTTTATATTGATTTTTATTGATGTTTATTTATTTTTATTGATTTTTTATTGACTCCCATCCCAGCTCTGGGTTTGATGTTCAATTCATCCACAGGATATTTGTGTGGAGGTGTTTGTTGGAGGGATTTGAGGCAGCAGAAGCATGAAAAAGAGGAGAATAGGTCATTAAATAATGATCAGGAGGTGCTGAATTCCCTCATTTCTGTGTCTGGCAGGATTATATTCCTAAAAGAATTGGGACAATTGGATTTTTTTGCCACCAGATTTGCCCTGATGCTCTGGAATTGCTGGGTAGAACTTTCAGTGCCGTCCAGCTTAGCTGGGCTGCCTGGTTGGAAAATGGGAAGCAAGGCTTGGATGAGCCTTTTTGGGGGAAAAAATGAGATTTGTGGGGCCAGACTGGTGTAAAATTGGGGTTTTTCTGGAGTAGATCATTTCACACATGGTTCTAAATCCATATTTCTCCATTAGCAGAGTTTAACAATGTGGTTTTTTTGGTGGGAACTTGGGATGTTCGAGTCTCCACCTCAGCATTTTTTGGGTTTTCCAAGGAATTTCTCCTTCTCTTCCCAAGAGCCAGGGCTGATCATGTGCACATCAGGTGGGATCGCCCTCCTGCAGCAGGCTGGTTGCTAATTTGGAGGTGAGGTGGCTGTCACAGTGAGGTGTCTGGCAAGGCTTGGATGAGCCTTTTTTGGGGGAAAAATGAGATTTGTGTGGCACAGACTGGTTGAAAAGTGGTTTTTTTTTCTGGAGAAGACCCTTTCACACCTGGTTCTAACTCCATATTTCTCCACTAGCAGAGTTTAACAATGTGCTTTTTTTGATGGGAACTTGGGATGTTCGAGTCTCCACCTCAGCATTTTTTGGGTTTTCCAAGGAATTTCTGCTTTTCCTCCCAAGAGCCAGGGCTGATCATGTGCACATCAGGTGGGATCCCCCTCCTGCAGCAGGCTGGTTGCTAATTTGGAGGTGAGGTGGCTGTCACAGCCGTCTTGGATGTGACATTTGAACAAAGCTGCTGCAGGCTCCGCGCCGCGCTTCCCGAACCATCAGCATGCTAATGAGATGCAAATTGTGTCTAAATATTTAAACTCAAATCAAAACAAGCCACTCTCCCCGCTCCATACCAAGCACCCAGCTCACCCATGGCATAGCAACCATCTCCAGGAGGTTTGGGAGGCACCAGGAGGGATGGGAAGGGGTGTGGGGAACATTTCCAACACGACCTTTAAGGGCTGGAAACATTTTTTCAGAGCAGCACATGGGTGCACAAAGCAGTTCTGACAGCTCTATTAGGGACTTCTCACAAACTGTTGTTCCATACTGGCGTCTTAGCATGGCTGCAGTTTGTGTACATATTTATTTATTTGATTTTTAAATGTATTTTATTTATTTTTTTTTTAATTTTTTTGGAGGCTGTTTCTTGGGAGGGAAGTAGGGGAAAACTCTATTAGGGACTTTTCACAAACTGTTCTTCCATATTGGAATCTTGTACGAAGAGCTACAAGTCAAAAGAGTTTAAGTAGAATAACAGTTAGTTTGTTATGGGGTGAAAAATAGGTTTTTGGGGTTTTTAGAATGGGGGTTCAGGGGGCAAGATGGAGGAATCTGGGTGTGTCCTGTCCTCCTTCTTCTTCTTCTTGGCCTCCATCTTCTGCTGTGATGGTGGCACTTTTGGATTGGTTTAGAGTAGAAGCTCACTGTCTGACATAGGTGATGGGTATTGGGAAGTTATGGTAAATATTGTACATGGAGTTTTTGGTATAAAAAGAAAACACCAGAGTGCCTCTGTCTGTCCTGCTGAACAGATCTCAGCAGGTCAGGAGAAAAGAATTTTCTAGATAAGAAACAATAAACCTTGAGAATGAGAAATGAAGAGTTCTGACTCCTCCTTCAACTGCTGGGCTGGGAAAAGAGAATTTCCGACACATTTTGGGGTCAGTGTGAGCAGCAGAGCCCCCAGAAATCAGCAGCTGATGGAGCCCTGCCTGTCACTGTCCCAACTGCCACCTCTGTGCTCTCATGGCCACAAAACAACGGCGCCTTCCCCTCGTTAGCTCTGATTGCTTCTGCTGCACTGAGCAATAACAAAGGTGCAGGGTCCAGCCCCTGCCCCAGTGTGAGGGATTGTGCATACAGGGATTTTATGGGGTGCAACCTCAGACAAACACGAGAAAATCAGAATTCAGGGTGTCACAATGAAAATTTAGGGTTCTACAAGTGCAGGATCCAGTTCCTGCCCTCACTGAGTGACAATGGCCATGGAAGCAGTGATTTATGGGATATAACCTCAGACAAACACGAGAAAATCAGAATTTAGGGTGTCACAATGAAAATTTAGGGTTCTACATGCGCAGGATCCAGTTCCTGCCCTCACTGAGTGACTGTGGCCACGGAAGCAGTGATTTTATGAGATATAACCTCAGACAAACACGAGAAAATCAGAATTCAGGGTGTCACAATGAAAATTTAGGGTTCTACGTGCGCAGGATTCAGTTCCTGCTCTCATTGAGTGACAATGGCCACGGAAGCAGTGATTTTATGGGGTGTACCCTCAGACAAACACGAGAAAATCAGAATTTAGGGTGTCTCAATGAAAATTTAGGGTTCTACAAGCACAGGATCCAGTTCCTGCCCTCACTGAGTGACTGTGGCCATGGAAGCAGTGATTTTATGGGATGTAACCTCAGACAAACATGAGAAAATCAGAATTTAGGTGTGACAATGAAAGTTTAGGGTTCTACAAGATCAGGATCCA
The DNA here is from genome assembly GCF_047830755.1 of Zonotrichia albicollis. Taxonomy (NCBI): domain Eukaryota; kingdom Metazoa; phylum Chordata; class Aves; order Passeriformes; family Passerellidae; genus Zonotrichia; species Zonotrichia albicollis. The sequence goes on along the minus strand of NC_133845.1, from coordinate 1,495,540 downwards.
GTTCCTGCCTCAGTGAATGACTGGGGCAGTGGATACAGGGATTTTATGGGGTATTACCCCAGACAAACACAAGAAAATCAGAATTTAATAACAATAAAAGTTGAGGCTCAGTTGGGTTTTTTTTGCCATGGACTAGTGGGGTGCACAGAGGCAAATAGTGAGATTTATAACTTAAATAAAGTTCTGTTAATTTGTTTAGCTGGGTGCATGTCTGAGTCTGAGCTTTCATTTAATGCAAGGATTATTTCCTAGCTGGGATTTAGGCTGTGTGTCATCAATGGAGAAAAGGAGGGGAAAAAATTAACTGCATGTCCAGGGGTAAAAACTTCATTTCCTTCAAAATCCCATTTTTAGGAGAGTCTGGCTCTGGGATCTCAGCCCTGAATATTGAGAAAATGCAGTTATTTATTTATTTGATGGGCTTGGGCTTTTCCAGCCCAAAAGATCCAGCAGAACAGAAAAGAAAGTTGATTTTGCAGCACAGGTAAACCCAACCTTCATCTGGATCTTCCTGGCTGCCCCTCTGCCCCCTGAGCGTCTGCAAGGGGACAGCTCTGGGCTGGCAGATTCAACTTCTCTCTTCAAGGCCCTTTTTGTGTGGTTTGGGGATTGTTTGTTCTGCTCTGTGCTTGTTTTTTTCGGTTTTCCTCTTGACTTTGCAGTTTGGTTTTACTCAAAATAGAAACATCTGTGGCTGGTGCCCCTCTCCAGAGAGCCAAGCCAGTTTATTCTCCTTTTTCTGGGCTAAAATGTTGGAGAAATTATTGTTCGTGTCCTTGGGTAAGTCCTGGCTCAACAGACATCAGATTTCTCAGGGATTTCAGTGGTACAAATGTTCTCTTGAGGGGGTTTGGTTCCTCTATTTTCTCTACTATTAAAGTGCAAGAATTAGGGGGAGAGAAATCCGCTGTGAAGGAGTCAGGACATCAGTGGTGGGCTCCTCCTCTGCTTTGCTGTCTGAAGGAACTTTTAATTGTTGAACTGTGCAAAGAATGATCCCATGAGAGCCTGCAGAACCCTCCCTGCCCTCCAAATCCTGCAGCATGTAGCTCTTGGCCTGCCGTTTATTTTCCTTGGGTTTAGGAGAGGAAAGAAGTAAAAAGAGATGGAAGTGGCCTGGAGCACTTGGTCATTTGGGGTTCATTGTTGTGCTGCTCGATGAAAAGTTTGCTCTTTTCGGACTCCTCCACCCTTCCCTGCAGCCAATCCAGGCTGCCCAGGGAGCGCCAGGCAAGGAGAAATCTCATTTTCTCATTTTGCAGGGGCTCAGATCAGCTGTGCCAGCCCTGATTCCCTGCCGGGGTCAGCCCAGGGGTTGTTTGTGCAGGGCACAGATAAGGGACAGTGCCAGGCTGGGAGTTTGCTCAGGCTCCCAGGGAAAAGCCAGCCAAGGAAAGCAGCCCCTGATGTCACCCATGGCTTGGATGGGTCCCAGCTGGGAGCTGGGTGTCCCTCCTGACAAAGGGCAGCATAAAATGTCTCCAAGAGCCTTGCAGAAAGGAGGAACCACAAAAGTTTTGTGCAAATTGGAATGAATTGAAATATTCCCATATGAAAACCTTTCATTTATCGCTGTAAATGTCTTCATGGTGGTGAAATCTTTGCTCTTTAATGACCTAAAAGTGCCTCTATCTTGTCTGGGGTGCTGGAGCCAAGGAACATTCCTAACTCAGCAACACCAAAGTACTGAGGCCAAAGCTTGAACTTTAAGGGAAGATTTATCAGAATCCTTATCCTGATATAGTGTACAAAGAACGGTCCAAAAAATGGGGAAAAAAATAATAAACCTTCCTGGTCTTTCATTTGGGGCACTTCTGGACAAGAAATCACAGGGAAACAAAGGGAAAAGCAAATGGATATTTATTGGCACAGCCCCGTGTCCTGGGTGGGCTTTGCCTCCGTTATCAGGTGAAAATTGAAATTTTCTCACTCTGAAATCCCTGGACTCGTCATTCCCTGGAGCCTCAGCGCTTGTGGAATTCACTGTTAGGGAAATAATGCTGGAAATCCTTTCCCTTCCAAATCAGGAGAGCCCTTCCCAAGCGGGGCAACCGCACTCCCAGCTGTGGCGCTGCCTCAGTTTCCCCAGGCCCTGCAATCTCTGCACCCCTGGGTCTGCAGCAGGAGCCTGAATGAACCTCCCAGCCCTTTCCAGCATTCCCGGCTTTCTTATTTGGGTCGTGCAGTTCTCCCCACTGCTAATTAGGGTAATTAATGGGTGTGAATGAGGGGTCTTGGAGGCAGAACGTGGTGCTGGAAGTGAGAGCTGTTCATGCAGTTTCCTGGTGCATCCAGCTGCCCTGGAACTGAGGATGCTCCTGGCAGCAATTCAGGGAATTCTGTCTCAACATTCGCGGCTTTAAGGGCTTTGCAGAGCAGTTCGAGGGAAATTAGGGCTGAAAAATGCAAATGCGGCGCTGCGTGTGAGGCTGGGATGTGTCTGGGGTTGTTTTTAGAGGAGATAATTCGGGGGAAAGCTGAAGAATTCCCTGTCCCAGCCCACCCAGGCTGCTGCTCCCTCACCCCGGCGTTCCTGCATGGATGCTGCAATGAAAGCCCCGTGTGAGCACCCGGGGAAGGGGGAGCAGCGCTGGGATCAATAATTCCTGCCTGGGAAGAAGATCCCAGCTGATTCACTCAGCCCAGGTTCCCTGCCTTGCCCTCCAATGCTGCCGGTGTGGAAATGAGTTAATGTCAAAGCTCTGGCGCGGATTGTCTGGTGCTTTCGCTCCTCTGCTTTTCATAATTAAACATTTCAGCTTTAATTTCCTCTGTCTCTATAAACAGCATCATCTTTTAGCCTCAGAGTTATGCTCTGGTACCTTCTCCTTGCTGCAAGAGCCTCAATCACCACGGTTCTGTTCCCTCCCTGATTTTAACAGCTCACTCCTCTTCATGAGCCATTCAGAGCCTCATTTGAAGTCTCTAAAAGATGAATTATCTGGGAGGAGACTGGGAAAATACTGGAAATTTATTGGATTTGGGCTCCACAGCACAAGGTGAACGGGATCTTTGGCCTCTTATTTGCATGAGTCCCTTTAAAATGGGGATTTTGAGAATTAGAGTTTATTTTTCTCTTGTGATGAAATTTGCAATAGAGATTTCTAAATAATCTTGAATCTTCCTCCTGGTTTGCTGATTTGTTTTTTTTTTTTTTCCCCAATCAATTGATTTACTTGGAGCTGCTGTCCTAAAGGCTAATGAGGCAGTACAGAGATTTATGGATGATATTTCCCTGGCTCTGATGGGACTCTTTTAATGCCTAATTAACTCTGTATCAAAGCATCCCAATCCTCCTGAAACCTGAGCCACCAAGAATCCACTTCTCGTTGATTTTTCACCCAGGACTTGCAAAAACTCAGTCTTGGAATGAGCCAGCAGCACCACTGGCTCTGGGATTGAGCCGTTGTACGCAAAGATTTGGGGGGTTCCATACAAAAAAATTAATTTATTTAATGTTAATTTATCTGGCCAAGAGTGAGGGGATGTGTGAAAAGTGGAATTTACTTTTTACATTTTTGGTCGAGCCTGCATCTCCTTTGAGAGAGAGAGATTGCAGGGGCGAGGCTGAGGCAAACGTAAACAGCTTTGGGGAGCCGGAAATTCCTCCAGTGCCACGAAAAGAACAATATTTGTGGAAAAGCTGCATGTGAAGCCAGCCATCCCCAGAGCAGCGTGAGCATCTCCACGAGGTTTGTTTTGAAACAGAAGGCACCCAGAAATGTGAGCAGGGCTTTCATGGCTTTGGCTTTTCTGTGGAATGTGGTTCTTGCAGGGGGAGAGGGAATCAGAGCATCCTCAGGAGAGAGAGGCCAAGGGGCTTTGAAGCTGATACTGTAATTAAGGCCATGTTTATATAAAAGTAAACATTTGGGATAAGAACTCAGCGCTTCTTCCTTATCCTGCTGCTGCGTTTTGCTTTTTATTCCTGAGCTTGGCCATTTCCAGATGATTTCCAGCAGCTCAGGGTGAGGGGACATCACTGATGTCCCCAAAGGAGCTGCTTTGGGGCTCCTCCTTCCAGCCCAGGCTAAATCCTCTCAGTGTCCATGTAAGGACCTGCAAGAGTTTCTCTTTCTGGGCCATTTTTAATAGATTGTTTGGGAGAAAGGTTCTTCTTGCCTGTTGATGTGACCTTCAGAAGCAGAGAGGGGGTGGAAGGCTGGAGCACAGGCTGAAATGTCTCATTTCGTGAAAGACACAAGGAAAGTTAGATTGATTGATGTATAATTCCCTAAGGGGAGAGAATTTTATTAGAGGAAATGACTGCCAAAAAAATCTTGAAATAATTAATATCAGCACTTGCAGTTTTTAAGTGCTGGGAGAGAGAGAAAATGAGGGGAATTTATAATCCAGAGCTGAATGGAGGGGCTGTGTGTTTTATCCAAGGTATTGAACTGATGGAGAAGCAGATATTTCACTGTTTCAATTAGCACAGATCACTTTATTACTTTCTCCCAGACAGTAATTATTTTTGGTGATGAGGAAGCCTTGCAGATTTTTTAAATTTTCCCCGTGCATATGGGATGGAGTGCAAGGATGAACTGCAGTGACAGGAAGTCAGATCCCCTGAGAACTTCAGGCTCTCTGAAGGGATGGATGGCTCAAGGAAACACTTCTGACATTTAACAGCATGCAAGTGTCAGAAACGTCTGAGCCGGGAAATTAACAGTGTTTATTAGCAAACACAACGACAGCACTTGAAATCCCTTTCATTAGGGCTGTGTTTGGAGAACAAGTGGAGCAGGACATGTGTGAGAATATTGAGGAGGAGCTGGCAGGAGCTGGAGGGTGAATGAATCTGAGCTCAGAGTGCCTCACTGCAGTGCCTGAAATGGGGAATTTAAACTGGGGCTGTGCTGGTTTCAGGCTCCTTCAATGGGCTCGTTTATGCTGTAATGAGGGCAGGGATGGGCTCCAGAGCTGGCCCTGAGCCTCCTTTTCCTGTGGAAATTGGGCTGGGGAGTTCCAGGTTCAGCATCCCAAAGCTGCTCAGACCCTCCAGGTTCAGCATCTTAAATCTGCTCAGATCCTTCAGGTCTGGATCCCAAATCTGCTCAGATCCTCCAGGTTCAGCATCCCAAATCTGCTCAGACCCTCCAGGTCTGGATCCCAAATCTGCTCAGATCATCCAGTTCTGGATCCCAAATCTGCTCAGATCCTCCAGTTACAGCATCCCAAATCTGCTCAGATCATCCAGGTTCAGCATCCCAAATCTGCTCAGATCCTTCAGGTCTGGATCCCAAATCTGCTCAGATCCTCCAGGTTCAGCATCTTAAATCTGCTCAGACCATCCAGGAGGATTGGATCCCAAATCTGCTCAGATCCTCCAGGTCTGGATCCCAAATCTGCTCAGACCCTCCAGGTTCAGCATCCCAAATCTGTTCAGATCCTCCACATCTGGATCCCAAAGTGCTCCAGCTCTGTCAGTGTCAGAGAGGAAGGGAGGGAAGGGCTGAGCTCCCCGAGCTGCAGAATTGATCTTTGAATGGATTCTGGTGCTTTCCCCTCAGAGTTGCTGCCCTGTGCTCCCAAAGCCCTGCAGCAGCAGCAGCAGCCACGTGCACAGAGCCAGCTGAACTTTCACAGCAGCTTTTGGGAATGCTTTCAGCAGCTCCTGCCTTGATTTTTTTCCCCCTGGCTTTTTTGAAGTGGAGTTTGACTGGTTCTGTGGCCAGGGCAAAAATCAGTTGTGTTTGTGCCTGTGATCTCTTTTGTGGGGGAAAACTGGAATGAATGAAAGCCAAACACTGCTTTTTTATTATTTTTTTATTTTTATAATTTTATTTTTATTTGAAAGATTTCCAGTTTTTATTATTTATTATTATTTTTATTTATTATTCATTTTTGGTTCCCTTTTAGTTTTAATTTAATTTATTTTTATTATTTGTTATTATTTTTATTTTAGTTTTAATTTATTATTAATTATTTTATTATTTATTATATATTATTCATTTATTATTTATATTTTAATTTTTAATTTTAATTTTTATTATTTATTTTTAATTTTAATTTTAATTTTTTTTTAATTTTATTTTAATTTTTTCCCACTGAAATTTGCAACGGCCCAGAAGTTTTTATTTCAATAAGACCCTGTTAGATTGAGGAGAGTGGCAGAGAAAACACAAGACTGGATGGAACAAGAGGCACTTCAAGAGCTGCAGAGAATCCACTGTGGCCCTGCCCTGTTTGCCATGCTCAGGCAGAGCTGAGGTTTTATTCTGCTCTGGTACCAGCCCATAAAAGGGTGATGAGGGATCCCGGCTGCCCAGCTGCTCCCGAGCAGATGTGCCCATTGTAAAATCCCATTTCTGTCCATTGCCCGCTTTGTTTTCCCTTCCAGGCCTCTCCTCTGCCCAGCAGCCCAAAGCAAACCCTGCTGGCTCTCTGCAAACAGCCAGCCAGGCTGAGCAGCCTTTTTGGGGCACAGAAAAGGAGATTTTATCTGCTCCTCTGCCCCCCAGGGCTGTTAGCTCCGTTCCTCCCCAACAGATGATTCCCCTGGGCAGGCTGGCTGATAAAGGTCTCTGTCCTGGGTGGGTTTTGTGCTCAGCCTTATCAGCCCTGCCCAGGGATGGTTTCTGGCTCCCAGTGGCAGGAGCTGCTCCTGGAAGGGCTGTGTGGAAGAAATTCCTTTTCTTTGCCCTCTGGCTGTATGGTTTTGCACCAATAGGAAATAAAATAACCATTTCAAACACTGAGAACTGTGTATTTCTGCAGGAAAACTCAGTGTGACTCCACTGATTTCACCCACTTTGATAATTTATACTGGTTTTTCTCTGGTCAGTCTGATTTGGTTTTAATCCCTCAGGAAAGTGAGGGGAAAGTGCAATTTCTGGGGCAGACAGGCTGGCCAGCATTGGCACTATTTCATCTATAAGTGAGGAAAATACTGAATTTGGGAACACTTTTAAAGCTCCTGAAACTCCCTCCCTTGGCAGGAGCACTGTGGGTGAAAAGGGAAGGAGTCACTGTGGATTGGGCTGCAGAACACCCCAAACCCTGGTCAGAGTTTATTTCTATAACAATAATTAGCCCCAAATCCACAGATTCATCCCTCCCCTGCCTCTGACACCCACCAGAGCAGCTGAATCACCACCAGGGTGTAGAAATATCAGAGTACATTACATTTCCTCCCTCCCTGTGCTGATTGCCCTTGGTTTTGGGGCCAAACCAGGTGGGAGAGGGAAGAAGGAGCTGTTCCATGGCTCTTTGGTGCACAAAGCCACTCTAATTTTAGCTCTCTGCCTTATAATTAAGGCTTTGAGCTGGTTTTTCTCTGCCGCCCCTCTCTGCGGTCGTGTTTACCAGGAGGAAAATAGATAGGAGCTCTCCCAAGGCCAACTCTCAAATTGTGCCCTTAGAAAATGTTGGGTTTAAATTGCCTGTGGTCCTGAAGCTCTTCCCAAGGCCCTGCCTTGGTCTCAGTTTAAGAGCAGCACTATAAATAAGTACAAGCAGCGGTGAATCTCTGAGCAATGTGCTTCTATTATGTAGCAGAAGCTCTAAAAAATCAGCACAAAGATGCTTTGCAACCCAGAAATTCCAACTGCTGTGTCAAGCAGGCTAAAGCTGAAGCATGGATGAGGTAAAGCCAAATATATCCCAAAGCTTTAAATTTAATCCACCCCATTCTGTGCCATGAGGAATCATTTATTGCTGTAAATCACCACCAGAGATGATTAATTGCCTGGCATTAGCACCACGTTCTCTGGTGAAATTATCACCCCAGCCATGGCATGAAAACATATTTCACCTCTTCTCCCCAGGATGAAAACAGGAGCACGTTCCTGTGTGCTAATCAAGCCCTCCATTAATCAGGGCAAGGCACTGTAATTGTGATTACACTCAGAAATCAATTAATGCTCACCTTAAAATAAAACAGTGCTCTCAGCTGCAGCAGGTGCCCACTCTGTGACTTTAAAGCCCTTTTTGGTCTCCTCAGCACCTCAAGCCCTGCCTTGCTTTGCAATCAACTGAATTTATTTGTTGTGTTTTCCTTCCCTCCCTTCAGAAGGTTCTGGTGCTTTTTCCAGAGCAAACAACTCTGGAAGTCAAGGGCATAAACACTGCTCAGGCAGCTGAGCTATGAAACAGGAGAGAGGGGTAAAATCCTGTGCTCTGGGTGATCTGTGCTCCCCTGGCAAATATTTGAACCTGGAAACGTTGGTGGGAGATGTGGCTGGTGGAGTGAGATGTTAACTGTGGGGTTTTGTCTCTCCTGATCCCTGGAACTAATCCCGTTTTTAGCATCCAGCTCTGGCCAGCCTGGCCCTCCCTGCAGCCTGAACAATGCCCTGATTCTCCAGGCTCAGCGTTCCGGGGTCTCTGGCTCCCTGTGAGTATTTGCAGGGCGCAGGAGAGGGACTGGGGTGTCACAGCAGCCTCGAGGGGAGGTTTATTCCCTTTACACCCACCCAGACTCCTCAAAGCTTCCAGAACTCCTGGCTGCCCTTCAGTGTCCTGGTGGGAATGACTGAGACCCCAAGAGGAGCAGCTCCCCCTGAGCCCTGCTGGGGATGAGCTCTGGGGCAGCACTTGCAGGATTTGGGGGAGTTTTGGGGGAGTTTTTGGCTGGATAGCTGAGAGGGCTCAGAAGAGCTGCTGGGCAAAGGAATGGGACCCCCCGTCTGTGGCTGGGAGGAACTTTCTGCTGAGAATAAACTGGCACAGACAGCAAAGGAAGCTCTGGTTTGGGGCTGGCCAGCCTTGCCCACAAGTGGATAAGGGAGGAAAGGTTCTTGTGGTTTCCCTGTTCACCCTTTGTGTGCCTGCACTCAGCTCCTGCTGCCCCGTTTGTCCCAGGCTGCACAGGCAGCGTCACGGACGTGTTCTATGAAAAATCCTCTCCTGAGAAGCTGGGAGGCCTCAGGAACAAAATGCAAACAATGGTTATCTGCTGCTGTGCAATGCAACAGGTGCATCTGTGATTGGTCTCATGTGGTTGTTTCTAATTAATGGCCAATCACAGCCCAGCTGTCCAGACTGTCTTGGTCAGTCACAAACCTTTGTTATAATTTCTTTTTCTATTCTTAGCCAGCCTTCTGATGAAATCCTTTCTTCTATTCCTTTAGTATAGTTTTAATATAATAGATATCATAATATAATAAATCAGCCTTCTGAAACATGGAGTCATCATTCTGGTTCTTCCCTCATCCTGGGACCCCTGTGAACACCCCCACACAGGCAGTGGGCAGAAAACCCAGAACAAGGCTGGGACAGGCAAAGAAAACAGAGTTTGGGACTGTTTGTTCAGCATGAAACTCTTTTTTAGTGCTTCCCTTTTCAATTAAGCCACCAGAAGCGAATCCAGATTGATTTTCAGATCTAGATCTGATGAGCAAACACTGCTTTGCTTCCCTCTCTAGCAGCTCTCCTTTCAAATATCACCCGCCTCAGTCCTGGCTGCTGCTGGTGGAGAATTTCCCCGAAGGAAAGTGCTGCTTGTGGCCTGTGGGAAGAGCTCTGGAGCAGGAATTGCCCTGCCAGCAGCTCCCACCTCGTGTCCCCTGCCAAGGAGCCAGATGGAGGTGGGCTCTAATCAGGTCACTGCAGGAGAAGGAGCTGAGAGACTTGGAGGAGGCAAGAGCTGGGAAAGGCTATCACAGCTATTTCTGATTCCCGAGGAGGAGAGATTAATTTAGATCGTCTGGTGTACACAAGGAAAGAGCGGGAGGGGAAAAAAAAAAAATAAAAAAAATCTGTTTGGAAACAAAGGGGCCCAGTCCTGAGTGTTCCTCTGGGCTCCGTCATTAACGGCGCTGATGAAAAGGGAACAAACGGCTCCTGCATCATTACTGAGCCCGGGCTGTCACACAAACTGCTCCAGACACGGGGCTTTGTTCCCAGCAGAAAGGGAGGCACACATCCCCTGCGTGCACAGAGCTGCGCGCTCCCATGTGCCTGATTAGGGCACACAACAGTGAAAACACAAACGCTGAACACGCACCGAAGCCAACGGCGCCTGGTGACCTCAGCCCAAAACGGGAAAACATCCCAAGGTTCACAAGCTGCAAACCAAGGGAGATGATTTCTGTTGAGTTCTGCCACTCTTCACCAGGGAATTTGGGGAGCAAACCACCAAAAAGCCTCAAACTCCTCCTCAGGCTGGTGAGAAGTGCTGAATGGTTGGGGTGCTGAGCTATAAAACAGGAGAGGGGTAAAATCCTGTGTTCTGCATGATCTGTGTTCCCCTGGCAAATATTTGAACCTGGAAATGTTGATGGGAGAGCAAAGGAAGAAGCTACAAAGGATTGTGCAGAATTACAGAAATTGGGGTGTCACATTTTCAAGCTTGAATTTAGAGTCATCCTGCTCTTTGCAGTTGTGGGAGGTGAAGGACTTGAAGCATCAGGTGAGAACAGTGCAAGCCCTTGGATATTCTCATTTTCTTGCCCCTTGTCTCCCACAAATTAGCAGATTTTATTTTTCTGACAGTGCCTAAGGGAGCTGTGAGCTGGGGGAAATTCTGAATGAATGAAAACTGCTCAAAACAAGAGCTGAAATACAGAATAAAGTGAGGTTGGGTCTATTCACAAGCCAGTTCTGGGGATTATTGCCCCACTTCTACTCCTCCATTCATCAGGCAAAAGTAATTTCTTTATTGCAGTAGGAATCCTAACACAAACACAGTAAATGGAGTGCAAACCTCATGTAAATGAAGTGCAAACCTCATGTAAATGAAGTGAAAGCTTCATTTAGGACTCAATTCCTTTGCCTCACCTTTTCCTGTCAGAGCAGAGAGAAGGAAGAGTTGATAACAGGGAGAGCTATTGAACCAACCTTTCCCCTCCTGAATTTAAGTTTAGCTCAGTCTCTGACCAAAGGCTCTGCAAATCAATTAGGGCTGACAAGCCCAGCTCCGAGTGCAGCACAGGGCAAACGGTGATGGCTCAGCACTGAGAAAAAACCTCCAGCATTTCTGACCCTTGGGTGGAGCAAAACACCCAGGGCATGAGCAAAACTGAGAAAAAAAAATCATTTATTGGGGAGCACCAGGGTTGGAGAATAATCAGCTCTGGGGGGCTCTGGCTGGGATGTGTCCAGGTTTTTGGACTCCATTCTCTTCCCTCTGGTGCTGATCATTCCCATTTTTTGGGTTTGATCTCTGTCAGTGCCACCTTTTGGGTGCACACAGAGATGGATTTTGGCTGGCAAAAGCAGCCCCTCATCCCTGGTTTTAGAGCTGAGGTGTTTTCAGCCTGCAAATTGCTGCTTATTGGGATCACTCTGATGGGATAAGGACAGCCTTGGGGGACTTCAAACTTCCATTGCTTTTTAATGGGAGGAACTTTAATAGAAAGGCTGAGATGCAGCTCCTTATTGCGGTGCCTCAGCATTTCTGGAGCCATCAATCCTCCCCCTGCCCCTCCGTTATTACTGACGTATCAATTCTTTCTACTTCTCTGAGCACTTAAATTGAAATAAAATCAGGTTTAGGCTTTATGTGTCTTTAATATAATGAAATTCAGCTTAAAGTCGTAGGAAAACACTCCTTGGCATGGAGTCCTCAATAAACGGGAGCAGCAAGAGGGGAAATGCAGGATTGTAAATCTGGGAGGCGGAAATTCCCAGCTTTGTCTCTCCCTTATTTCAAATCCCCCCTCTTTTCCCTGTTAATTTTGCCTGCTGGGGTTCATGGTGTATTTTATCTGGTTTATCCCCTTTCCTCAGCCAAACTGCTGAGGCACAAAGATATTTTCCCATTCCTCATGCCCCATTGCAGCAGCAGAGGGCTTTGCCCTGCCCACATGTCCTTATTTGGATGTTGCCCCACCCACATTCTCTTATTTGGGCTTTGCCCTGCCCACATGTCCTTATTTGGGTTTAGCCCCACCCATATTCCCTGATTTGGGCTTTGCCCTGCCCACATTTCCTTATTTGGGGTTAGCCCCACCCATATTCCCTTATTTGGGCTTTGTCCTGCCCACATTCCCTTATTTGGGGTTAGCCACACCCACATTCCCTTATTTGGTACTGACCACACCCACATTTCCTTATTTGGGGTTAGCCCTGCCCACATTTCCTTATTTGGGGTTAGCCCCACCCATAATCCCTTATTTGGGCTTTGCCCTGCCCACATTTCCTTATTTGGGGTTAGCCCCACCCATATTCCCTTATTTGGGCTTTGCCCTGCCCACATTTCCTTATTTGGGGTTAGCCCCACCCATATTCCCTTATTTGGGCTTTGCCCCACCCACATTTCCTTATTTGGGTTTAGCCCGCCCACCTTTGCCATATTTGGGCTTTGCCCTGCCCACATTCCCTTATTTGGGTTTAGCCACACCCACATTTCCTTATTTGGTATTGGTCACACCTACATTACCTTATTTGGATGTTGCCCTGCCCACATTCCCTTATATGACTTGGTCACACCCACCTTTGCCATATTTAGGATTAGCCCCACCCACATTTCCTTATTTGAGTTTAGCCCCTCCCACCTTTGCCATATTTGGGTTAGCCCTGCCCACATCCCCTTGTTTGGATTTAGCCCTGCCCACATTCCCTTATTTGGGCTTTGCCCCACCCACATTTCCTTATTTGGGTTTAGCCCGCCCACCTTTGCCATATTTGGGTTTGGACCTGCCCACATTCCCTTATATGGACTTGGCCACACTCACCTTTGCCATATTTGGGATTAGCCCCTTAAACCCCAAAAAATCATCCTTTTTTTGTGGATGAAAAGCCACAGCAAGGGCCACAGCTGAGATGTGGGACTGGACAACCTGAAAAATTAAAAATCATAATAAAAAAATGGTTCAGACCAAGCTGAAACAATTTGTGTGCTCACTAAATGATATTTTTTTCCTTTATTTAGGCATTCCTGAATACTTCATTTTGTTCCAGGCGAATAAATCTTGGGATTTATCAGCACCTCCACCCAAGGCTGGCTGTGATTTTTTTTTCCCCCAATAAATTTAATTAAATTTAATTAATTGGTCCTTAGAATTCTTCTGTTTCTTTTCCTGCAAAGAATGTTGCGCCCTTTTGATTAAAAAAGGAAGAGCTTGGTGGGGAAGTCAGCGAAATCTTTTCTTTCCCCGCCCTCCTGGTGCTCCTAAATCTGATTTTAAGTGTCTTCAGTGGGGATCACACAGGATCGTGTGTCCATGTGTGAGAGTGCCAGTATTGAAAGTGTATTGGTGACAAGTGATTTGGATAATGTAGGGATATATGGTTTAATTAATTTGACAAAAGTAAAAAATAAAAAATGTCCAAACTGCATCCAAACTGCATGGCAGCAGTTTGCAGGGAGCCTCCTGAGCGGGCATTTGTGGATTGCTTGGGAAGGACATCCAAATGTCAATGAACACAGGCAAAGGCATCATTATCAGTGCACCCCGAGGCTCCCAGCCCTTCCTGGCAGCCTTTGGGAGAGTGATGGAGCAAATTAAATCATCCTGGGCAGGGCTGCAGCGTGCAGGAGCCCTCAGCAGGGGCTGCTGCCGAGAGAAAAGGGGGAAAACTCTGCCCGGAGCAAGGTGGGAGCTCTGTGTGCAGCTGGGAGCATCAGCCCCGGGTTCTGGAGGGGTCTGAGGTGCCTCCTGCAGAAATCTGCATCATTCCTCATCAATCCCAAAACCTCTGGGCCTCCTCCCTTCCCAAGCTCTCCCTCTCCCCTCCCTTCCCAAACCTTCCCTTCCTCTTCCCTTCCCAAGCTTTTTTTCCCTGCCCTCCCAAAATATCCAGCTCCCATTCCATGCTCCACATCCCAGAACACTTGTTGGGCCAGCAGGTAAAAAACCCCTTTTTTCCAGGTGGGAATAAACCTTTCTAGCAGAAAAAAACTCTTTTTTTTCCAGATTGGAAACCTTTCTAGCAGGAAAAAACCCTTTCTAGCAGGAAAAAACCCTTTCTAGCAGGAAAAAAAAACCCCTTCCAGCCCAAGGACAGGGCTTGGAGCAAGCTGGGAGCTGTCCCTGTCCCTGGAATGGGATTTGGGGTCCCTCCCAGCCCAAACCATGCCAGGTCTGTGATTCCCAGGCGTGCACAGAACCATCCCTTACGTGTGGGAAGTGTGGAGGTGCAAACCCTGCAGCAGCAGCAGCCCAGGAGCCCCTGCTCTGGGTGAGGCACAAATGCACCGAGCTGAGCAATCAGGTGGTGGCAGCTGAGCAAAAATCAAATTACAGCTGCCCTGACCCCTGGCTGGAGGCCAGGCCTGCACTCGGAGGGATGGTTCTGGAAAAACCAGGAGGCTGGATGACATTTTTCACATTAATATCTATTCCTTCCCTGTCCCCCAGCTTGTCAAATTCAGCTGTGCTCCAGCCCTGCCAGTCCAGGCTTGTATTCCCATTTTCCAGCTGCGTTTTGGGATCGTTTATTAAGCCAGAAACAATTAAATCAAATCCTGGTGTAGCTGTTAATTATAAGGAAATAAGGACTTATTTCAATAATCCTACTGTTGTGTTCTGCTTCTCTTTTGAACTGAGTTTTTTAATCAGATAGAAACGGGAGCTCGGGATGCTTGGAAGAATCTCAGCATCCAGATTTCCAAGGCTGGTGCCTCTGTTCCTTTAAGCCCTAACCCAAAAGCTTTATTTTTAAAACTGCTCTCACTCTGTGGTATCTCTTCAGAGCTTCTGTTCCATTTGGCAACTTTAGCAGCTCATTAGGGCTTCTTGCTTTTATTTTGACTTGGGTAATGAGGGCTGTAAAGAATTGCCAGTCTACACTGGTGCTAATGAAAACCAGAGTGCAAAGGGCAGAGCTGATAAATCCCGCTCTGTGAAGGGCTCAGGAAAACATCTCAGCCAGGATTTAGCTCTGAGCTGCCCCAGCAGGGCCCAGCTTTGCCAGGGGTGGTTTGTGTGTGGGGATAAAATCAGCCCCTTGATTTCCAGCGGCTTTGGGGCTCTCAGGCTGCAGGGACAGCGCTCGCAGTGTCCCCAGGCTGGCTGGCAGTGTGTCCCTGCCTGGGCACATGGGGACAGCACGCAGCTCCTCCTGCTCCTCAGCCTTCCAGCTTGACCCAGGGCTTGGCTTTTCCCAGGGTGAGTTAGGGACGAGGAGGGAAATCCCTGCCCTGCTGCCCTTCCCTGCCAGCCCTGCTGTCCCTGTGTCACCTGTTCTCACCTGGATTTCTCCCATTTCCATGGCAGAGGTTGAGGCTCTGCCCAGCCCTGCTGTCCCTGTGTGTCCCCACCCTACTCTCACCTGTTGCCACCTGGATTTCTCCCCATTGCCATGGTAGAGATTGGAGCTCTGCTGTCTCTGTGTGTCTCCACCCCTCTCCTACCTGGATTTCTTGCCAGGCTGCCCAGCCCTGCTGTCCCTGTGTGTCCCCATCCCTCTGTCACCCGGATTTCTCTCCATTTCCATGGCAGAGGCTGCCCAGCCCTGCTGTGTCCCCATTCCTCTCTCAGCTGTCCCACCTGGATTTCTCCCCATGGCAGAGGCTGGGGCTCTGCTGTCCCTATGTCACCTGTCCCACCTGGATTTCTTGCCAGGCTGCCCAGCCCTGCTGTCCCTGTGTGTCCTCATCCCTCTGTCACCTGGATTTCTCCCATTTCCATGGCAGAAGTTTGGGCTCTGCTGTCCCCGTGTGTCCCCATCCCTCTGTCACCTGGATTTCTCCCATTTCCATGGCAGAAGTTTGGGCTCTGCTGTCCCCGTGTGTCCCCATCCCTCTGTCACCTGGATTTCTCCCATTTCCATGGCAGAAGTTTGGGTTCTGCTGTCCCCGTGTGTCCCCAGCCCTCTGTCACCCGGGTTTCTCCCCATTGCCATGGCAGAGGGTGGGACTCTGCTGTCCCTGTGTGTCCCCAGCCCTCTGTCACCCGGGTTTCTCCCCGCTGCCATGGCACAGGCCCAGCTTGGCCCCTCTGCTGCCCCTGCCCGGCTCTGAGCACGTGTGGCCGCCTCTCCTGCAGGCCCTGCACATGAATATTTCATGTCTGCAGCCAGGGATGCATTCCATCACTCTGGATTTGCTGCATCAAACCAGGCCCAGTGATGGTGTCAAGGCCTGGCTTTTCCTTCTCTAAACCCGCTGTGAAACCCGGCCTGGCACTGCCCACATCGCCCTGTGCCCCCTGAAAATTCAGCATTTGCCATCCCCAGTGTTTTAAGGCTGGCCTGGCTCCAGAGGGGTCTGAGAGAGGAGGTTTGGATTGGAAATCAGGGAAACCCTTCCCAGGGTTTCTCTGCCACAATTTGTGCCAGGGAAGGATTTTTATGGTGGCTCCCACATTCTCCTCTCCCCCCAGCTGATCTCATCTATCAGCAGGTTTTGGTTTTTTTAAAAAGCTTTTGTTGGCAAAAAATCTGTAATTTTCCCTGCGTTTTCTGTCATCTCTAAAGGCAGGGACCGTGCTGCTGTCCCAGAATTGTAATAACTTATCTCTCCTTGTTGCCTTTGTGTGAGGTGTTATTATTAATCCTTATCAGTCTGTTGAGGGGAGGAAATTAAAAGGTCTGAAGGGACTGAAAACTCAGAAAAAAACCTGTACTTTGCTCACAAGCAAAAAAAAAAAAAAATTATGTACAAGATTGAGAAGTATATTTCAAACTGATTTCTTTTATTTTTGGAAATAAGCTGTACAGAGACCAAAATAAAAAAAAAAAAAAAAGGAAATTTTCTCTTTATCCCCAAAAAGAGGGGGAAGCCAAAGGAGAACCATAGCAAACCCAGACAGGGCAATTCAGTCCAGCATGAAATTGCAGAGTTAAATATATTTAACTGCAGAGAAGTCATTTGAAGTTGCTGTGAATAAATAATGGATTTCATTCTCATAAACAACTCATTTTCCTTCACAGAAAGCACCCAGAGCAAATGTTGCTCTGAAATTGTTTAATTACCAAGCCTTGCACTGAGTTATTTGCTGTGAACTTTCTGTCTTTCAGCATCTTCCCCTCTTAGATTAAATCTCATTTTCCCCACTCAAATGCTGGGGTGTGAATGGAATCAGCACTTTCTGTATTTAGAATGGAACTGGGTTTCTGCATTATTAAAAGGGGAAAAATGGGTTTTTCAGGAATCCTGGAGCTCATTTGGCTTTTCTGTTTCTTGTTTTCAGAACTGCTTTCCAGGGCAAGCACAAGGAGTGGGGTCCAGCTGGAAAAGAAAAAGGAATTTTGCTCCAGTCCCACGTCCATGACCTTGTCCAGCTGCTCATAAAATGGGATTTATTCAGCACCATCCCAGGCTTTGACCTGAAAGGTTAATTTTAACCAAACTGGCCAATTTACCTTTAATGGGATTTATTGGCCCCCAAATAGGGATCAATAGGAACTTTCCATTACTGGGCTTGTAAAACCAGCCCCGAAAATAGAAATAAACAGGAATGAGCAGAATCAGGAGAGCAGCAGTAACAAATCCAGAGCTGTGCCTGGAGCTGATTCTTGGGGCTGAGCTAAAGGAGTTTATTTTTCCACCCAGACATGGATCAGACAGTGCTGAAGCCAGGGCATTCTATCAATAGAGCAGGAAGTGCAAAGCACTTGATGTGTGAAAAGAAATATTAATATTTGAGCTAAAACTCATGGGAAAAAAATCTAAAAAAAAAATCTGATAACCAGAAACAGCTTTAGGTGTGGATTCTTTTTTTTTCCCTGAAATTGCAGGAATTTGGGGGCTCTGTGCATCTTGCAAAGGGAAAAGGAAAATACTGAGAGTAGCTCAGGCTCTGCTGGGTTTGGGATGAGGACATTCTATCAGTAGAGCAGGAAGTGTAAAGCACTTTATATGGGAAAGGAAATATTAATATTTGAGCTAAAACTCATGGGAAAAACAATCTGTTTTTCCACCCACCTTGGTTCAGAGGGAGATTCCCCTGCAGGAGGGTCCTGATTCAGCTGCTGGATCCAAGGGGGATTTCTTTGGATCATTCCAAGGCTGGAAAACCCCACAATCACAAATGTTCCTCTCTCTTCTGCAGACTGAGAGCATCCCAAGGAGCTGAGCACAATTCCAGCTGCTGGGGGTGAGAAAATGTTGGATTTTGGGGTGGTGATCAAAGGCTGAGCGCCCACCCTGCCTGTGCCACCCTGGGTTTGTGGCAGTGCAAATTGAGTTTCTCATCCCTGCCAGGGTCTGGCTGCAATAATTTGGGGATGTCTAAAGGAGGCTCAGGGGGGACTTTTCCCTGCACAGCTTCCAGTGAACAACAAGAAAAGGAGAAACAGCCCCAAATTGTGCAGTTTTCCCAGAAATTCCCCTGTCCTCACCCCGTGGGCTGAACTGGGAGCCTGGCAGGGAGCTCAGTGGGACCCTGGTGTTTTTTTCTGGTGTTTTTATCTCATTCTGCAAACCACAAAGAACCGCAGTGAAGGTGCCACTGCTTTCCCTGCTGGAAATGTGTTTTCTCCTCTGAAAATCTGTGTTTTCCTGTCTCCTCCCCTTTCCCTGTCGCTCCTGCCACTCTCCACACCTCCATTTGCAGCGTATCTAAATTCCCCGGTTACAAATCCCCTCTAAACCCTGCTCTTCAACGTTTCCCTGCTGCCATAAATCCAGGCTGAGGAGCAGATTGGAAGGGGTGTAAAAAATGCCACGTCAGGCAGCAAAACGGGCAGATAAGGGGCTGAACAAGCCACCCGGTGTTTGATCATCCCTCACGTGCTGCCAGAGCAAACAAACCTTTAAAAAGAAGTAAATGGACACCGCGTCCTTTTCATCTGCTTTATCTCGCCTGCTCCCAGGCAGGAGATTCATAACTGGCTCTCCCTGGGCCCCGTAAATTGTTTCTATTATTCATGATTAAAGTCCGGAGCAGAAGGTTCTTGCATATATCAGCAGACACTTGTTAGAGACAGCCCGGTGTTATTAAGACATAGATCCAGGCAAAGGTCGTTAGGAGAGCGTCCAAATGGAAACATCACACGGGAGACAGGGGAGAAAATCGGGGCTGAATGCAAAAGAGGAGAGGGGAAGCGTCACAGAGGGACAGAAAGGGGACAGTGGGACGGTTTTGGGGCAGGGGGAAAGAGAGAAGAGCTTCAGCACATCATCATCCTCTCCTGGTGGAGCTGAACCCCAAAACCCCACCCTGTTTGTTCCAAGCATCTTTAAATTGGGCTTTATTAGGGCGTGTGGGGGTCAGAAATCAGGGCTGAAAATAAAATTGAATATATTCACTGGGAAACAGAGCAGGGCAAAAAGGGGACAGGGAGACAGAGGAAAAGAGGAAAGAGCTTCAGCACATCCCTGTCCCCTCCTGGTGGAGTTGAACCCCAAAATCTCACCCTGTTTGTTCCAAGCATCTGTAAGCTGGGCTTTATCAAGGCCCGTGGGGGACAGAGGAGAAAATCAGGGCTGAATATAAAATGGAATATATTCACTGGGAAGCAGCAGGGCAAAAAGGGGACAGAGGAAAAGAGGGAAGAACTTCAGCACATCCCTGTCCCCTCCTGGTGGTGTTCAGCCCCAAACCCCACCCTGTTTGTTCCAAGCATCTTTCAGCTGGGCTTTATCAGGGCACATTCTGAGTTTAAAGCCAGACTAGAGCTTATCCCTGTGTGAAAAATGCCAGTCACTTGGCTTTAAAATTTTAAAAGTTTAATAGTAATAAAATAGTTATAAAAATAGCAATGTAATTAGAGCAATAAAAATTTGGACAGTTTGGATTAGGACAATATGAGACAATAAAAACAAAGGGTTACGGACAGTCTGGGTACCTTTTCTGGGCAAAATAAGCCTGAAAAAGGACCCACATGAACAGAGGATTAACCCTTAAAAGCAACAGCCTGTTGCATATTCATCCAGCTCATCCATGCTGCATAAATTCCATTCAAACACAGGATTCTGGCTGGGCAGTGTCAGCTTCTTCCTCTGAATCCTGACGGCATCTCCAGGGCTGAGCAAGGCAGGAAGAAATTAATTTCTTCTGATAAGGGAGCAATAAATTCTCTTTCTGTGAAAGATTCAGGTGTCCTGTGGCTGCTATCTCAGTGAGAGTCCTTTCTTAAAAAAATATCTTACATAGCACAGTTTCTGTTTTAACATTATAACCTAAAACTATATACAACCTAAAACTTATAACCTAATAATACCCAATAACCTTATAACCTGACATTATAACCTAAAACTATATTTAACACACTACTTAAGAGAATTAATACAATATAACTTTCTAACACAACACAGATAATATTCATTTTAATATCTGCCAAAAGCCAATAATAAAATACTCATTTTTCACACCTGTTTAGCACAGCCCCTGCATGCCTGGCAGGAATACCAGGCTGCAGCTATTCCAGATGTTGCAGAGCCTCACTCAGGCCGTGGCTGCAGCTCCGAGAGCAGCTGGGGCCTGGATGGGCTGGGAGCTGCTGCTGCTGGCCCAGAGGAGCCCTCCCAGCTCTGCCAGCTCCCTGCTGGAGAAAACAGAGGTGTTGATTCATTGGTGGTGCTTTAATTGGAGCAGCTCCACAGGGCAGCAATGGCTGCAGCCCCCAGGGCTCCCAGGGAAGTCCAGGCAGGTGCATTTGTCACGTTTGGCTCATCTGGAGATCCACAGAGGAGGCTGGAGGGGAAATGAAGGGTATTGAGAGGAGAGGAGCTGAGCCCCACATCTGGGAGCTGAGTTCCACATTTAGGAGCAGAGTGAGCCCCACACCTGGGAGCAGATTCCTGCCTGCCCAGCCCCTCCTGTGCATGGTTTGGGATGTCTGTGTGTCCCTGTTTGGTTTGGGATGTTTGTATGTCCCTGTTTTATGGGATGGTTCTGTGTCCCTGTTTGGTTTGGGATGGTTCTGTGTCCCTGTTTGGTTTGGGATGCTTGTATGTCCCTGTTTTTTGGGATGTTTCTGTGTCCCTGTTTGTTTTTGGGGATGTTTCTGTCTCCCTGTTTGTTTTTTGGGATGTTTCTGTGTCCCTGCGAACAGCTCCTGGCAGGAATTTCATGAGACGTGGGATTGGCACAGCCTGCTCTATGCTTCAAAAGTGCCAACACAACTGTACCTGCCTTGTCTTAGATGGAGTCAGAGCAGACTTCAGGAAGGTACAAATACTCATTATTCTGTTGTAGAGCCTGTTTTGTTAAATCAAAAAGGAGCCATAAACAATGGCTGTCAGTGGGGTGGTTGTTAATCCTCACCACCACACCTGGGCCTTAAACCAGCCTTTTTATCCCATAAATATTTATTTTTTAGTGCAGGGAGAAAGTCCAGAAAACAAGATGATGTTGCCTTTTTAACAGGGAATGGGAATTCTTTCCTTTTTGTTTTGTTTTTAATTTAAATGATGAAGTGCTGTTTGAGATCCCACCTCAGTGGGATCACCTCTCCTCCTGGTGAGGGCAAAAGCTGGGCTGGGTCTCTGTTCCTAACCCAGCTCCTGTTGGCTCCCTGGATTTTCTCCCTGGCTGTTTTAAGGGGTTGTGGTGAGAATTCACAACCACCCCCTGCCAGCCAGCCATTGTCTGTGGCCCCTTCCCAACGTGATTTAACAAAACTGCCAGCGAGTCAGAATTAATGCAAATGAGTGCAAATTCACATATTCCAAAAGGATTAGAATATCATTAATGTGGGCATTAAATATTTAAACAATATCTCTATGAAAGAATTATGAGCTTTCAAAGCTTGTCTGTGTTTTATGACCACATTAAAGCAGTTGTAATGACATCTTCTATGCTGGGACTTGGAATTATCCTTTTTTTGAAGGGATCATCGTGGCCATAGCCCCCAGTGTCCCCCCAGGTCCTGGGTGTTGTTTCCAGTGGAGTTGTGGGGCTGGGAGAGGCTGTGGGTGTGAAACCCAAGCAGCACCAGCAGCAGAGCTCTGCAGGGTGATCCCAGCTCTGTTCTGGGGTCAGAGCTCACCCCTGGCCTTGATCCCGATGAGATTGAGCTGATGGAGAGCTGGGAAGGTTCTCCTGGCTGTGGGGGATCCCATCCCTGCAAACGGGGCAGGAATTGCCAGGAGAGGATTCCCAGAGCAGGAATTCCTGTTCCAGCTGCTCACTCCAGGTCTGGGCTCTGAGGGGACCCTGCAGCCAGGGCTGAGCATGGACAGGGATCTCCCTCCTCGTGGAATGAGTCTGATCCATCTTTATTTACACATCTGGTACTCTGCTTTCCCATCCAAACAGAATTCAGGCCGAGTGATAAAGCACGGGAGCATTCCATGGCCAGCTGCAGTGAAAAGTTCTGAATTTCTGGGAATTACTTGATGGAAACTCTGCCCAGTCTCAGTTACTTGGAGAATGTCTCAGCTGAGAGAGGAGCTTGCAGGAGAAACAGATGAGCACAGATCAGATGGGGACAGCGGGGATCAAGGCATTTATTTGAGTGGCAAATGTAAAATTAAGATGATCTTTGATATTCCTAGCCCATCCTGAGCCCGTCAGGCCTTCCCCTCCAGTGATCCTGGAGCTCATCAGGATAACTGAAGGGATCCAAATGTAGGATTTGGGATGCTCCCAACCCCACAATGATGTTTTTAGGGCTGTGACAGGCAGGGCTGCAGTGTGATCCGAGCTCAGCTCTCCCCTCCTGGCACACAGTGCTTCTCCTGTGCCCCTTCCAGCAGTGCCATGTGTGCCTGACAAAGGGATTGAAATTAAAAAATCAAAGGGAATCAAGTGCATTATTCCTCTCAGGGAAAAGAGAGAGCGGTGAAGAGCCCACTTGTGTGCCTTAATGCGTTTTTGGAGGAGCTCTCTGGCGCAGTGGGGAGGATTGCAGGGAGAGAGCCACGGATCCAGAGTCAGGGGGAGATCCTTGGGGATGGCAGGGATTGTTCTCCAGGCTCTGCTGGCGGCTCTCAGCTCTGCCAGGGGCTGGGGGCTGGCAGGGAAGGGATGGGCAGGGAAGCACAGGGGGCTGGCATGATTTCCCAAAAACTCTGCGCCTCCACCTCTGCCTCTGCTCACAGCCCCTGTAAGGGTTCAGGTGAGCTGGCTGGGATGATTCCCCAAACATTCTGTGCCTCCTTGCTCTGCTCTGCTTCCTCTAAGGGTTTAGATGAGCTGGGCTGGGATAATTTCCTCAACTCTGTGCTCCAAGCTCTGCTCACAGCTCCTGAAAGGGTTCCAGATGAGCTGGGCTGGGATGATTTCCCAAAAACTCTGTGCCTCCAGACTCTGCTCACAGTTCCCTGTAAAGGTTCCAGATGAGCTGGGCTGATTTCTCCAACACTCTGTGCCTCCAAATTCTCCTCTGTTCACAGCTCTCTGTAAGGGCTCAGATGAGCTGGGCTGGGATGATTTCCCGTTCTGTACTCCAAGTTCTGCTCACAGCTCCCTGTAAGGGCTCAGATGAGCTGGGCTGGGATAATTTCCTCAACTCTGTGCTCCAAGTTCTGCTCACAGCCCCTGTAAATGTTCAGATGAGCTGGGCTGAGATGATTTCCCAAAAATTCTGTGCTCCAAGGTCTCCTCTGCTCCGTTTAAGGGTTCCAGATGAGCTGGACTGGGATTATTTCCCAAAAACTCTATGCCTCAATCTCTCCTCTGTTCACAGCTCCTGTGTAAGGGTTCAGGTGAGCTGGGCTGGGCTGATTTCTCATTCTGTGCCTCCATGCTCTGCTCTGCTCCCTGTAAATGTTCAGATGAGCTGGGCTGGGATGATTTCCCAAAAACTCTCTGCCTCCAAGCTCTGCTCGCAGCTCCTTGTAAAGGTTCAGGGATAATTTCCCACTCTGTTTTTCCAAGCTTTGCTCACAGCCCCTGTAAAAGTTCAGATGAGTTGGATTGAGATGATTTCCCCAACTCTGCGCTCCAAGCTCTGCTCACAGCCCCTGTAAGGGCTCAGGTGAGCTCACCAGTCCCTGAGTGAGAGCTGGCATGCAGAGGGGCAGGGGACCAGGACTGGGTGGTGCCCCTGGGTCCCTCCCAGCTTTTGGGTTTCCATCAGTTCCTTTCCTCAGGAAGGGCAGCTCTGGCTCTGCTTTTGGGAATTGTGGAGCAGCCGGGAGCTGGGCTGGGTGCACAGGGAAACCCTGGGCTTTGGGATCCTGGTGGTGGCACTGAAATCTCCCCTTCAGCAGCAGGGAATTTCCTTGTGCTGCTTTCAGAGGCAGGGCTGGGCTGGGCTGCTCGCCCTGGAACAGCACAGGGGGGTTTTGTGGGGCAGGAGGGATCCAGGTGGGTTCAGACCCTGCAGCACTCCCTGCTTCCATCTCTGAGTGCAGAACCCCCCAAGCTGAGCTTTGGAAGCTGCCTGAGGATGGTCAGACACCACGGCCATCAGGTCTGTGACCAATCTGATCCATCCCCAAATGCATTCCTTGTAATCAGCAATCTGTTTGCTTTAGCGGCAGCCACCACTACGTGACCAGGACATGATCTAATTAAATGCAACATATTAATGATCCCTACATGGATTTGTGATCCTGTAATGAACAGCAGAACTACACCACAACTCTGCTTGGTCTGGCTGGGGCTTGGATTTTAAAATTATTTGCTGCATTTAATGGCCAAATAATTAATGATAAATCCGTGCGTGACGCTGCTGTAAAATCCCTGATGAAACCTGCTCTGAGAAGGACACCAAGCCCAGAAAGGTGGGAGAAATGAGAATTAATTGAGATTAATTCAGCTCCTGCATGGATGAGGGTTGGTTGCAGATCTGTGCTCGCTCTGCCAGCTCCAGCTCTGCTGTTTTGTTGCCTCATGCACAAAAGCAGCCCCGGGGATGGAGCTGGGGGATGGATGGAGGGAACAGCAGGTTATTATTTTTTATTAATTATTTTATATATATGTGTATATATATAAATATATACACATATATATAATTATTTTATATATATGTGTATTATTTTATATATGTGTTTTTTTATTATTATTAATTATTTTATATATATGTGATTTGCTGGGATGTCAGCCCTGAGATTCCCTGTGATCTGCTGCAAACCTCGTGGCAGATTAAAGACACAAACCGGGAACTTGAGACAGAGCTGGCTGCGACTTGAAACAATCCCATAAATATTTATTTGTGCACAGCTGCTCTCGTGGGGGACTCACAAGGGGACCCCATCCCCCTTCCCTTTTGATTCCTACAAGTCCCATAAATTATCTTTTTTTTGACCACTGCTTTATTTAATGGCTTGGTTTCAAGTTAGACACGAGGAAAAGGAATAAATAAATAAATGGTTTGGGAGGAGTTCATCACGAGAAGGGAACAGAGTTTCTCAGCAAGGGGTGAGTGGAGGCTGATCCTGCCTTGGGGCAGCAGAGCCCCAGAAGCTTTTCCAGCCCCTTTTTGCCCCAGTTCTGAGGAATCTGTCAAATGCTTGTTGAGTTTTCTCAGCTGTTGGTGTAGAGTGAAAAACCCAGGCCTGACCCTTGGAAACCAGACTGTCCTCACACAGAATGCAGAGGGTGACAGCCAGAGAAAACCGAGCCTGACACTGCAGCCTGCTTTCTGTGCTGCTGCCATGGAGCCAGCAGGCACATTTACACCATTTATTTACACAATTTCTGGGCTGGTTTTTGTTTTGTTTTGTTATTTTCTTAGCTTTGCAAAGTCTGGTAATTGGACTGGTTTCAACTCTTCATAGCTGCTGGTTGGTGCTGCTGTGAAATCCTTGGTGGTGCTGCTGAAAGTGGGGCTCCAAACTGAGATTTGGAACTGTGTGGTTCCAAACTGAGATTTGGAGCTGGGATTCCAAACTGAGATTTGGAAATGGGGTTCCAAACTGAGATTTGGAGCTGGGATCCCAAACTGAGATTTGGAAATGGGGTTCCAAACTGAGATTTGGAGCTGGGGATCCAAACTGAGATTTGGAAATGGGGTTCCAGAATGAGATTTGGAAATGGGATTCCAAACTGAGATTTGGAAATATTAAAACTATACTAAAAGAACAGAAGAAAGGATTTCATCAGAAGGCCAGCAAGGAATAGAAAATAATGATAATAAAATCTTGTGACTGACCAGAGTCCGAGCCATCTGACTGTGATTGGCCATTAATTAGAAACAACCACATGAGACCAATCCCAGATGCATCTGTTGCATTCCACAGCAGCAGATAATCAATGTTTACATTTTGTTCCTCAGCTTCTCAGGAGAAAATTACCTTAAGGAAAGGATTTTTCATAAAATGTGTCAGTGACAAGAACGCCCTGGAGAACCTCAGGCAGTGAAAAACCCAGGCAGGGAAGGGTTGGAGCCTCCACAAAGCTGCAGCGATTCCAGGGAGCTCTGGATGCTCAGGAATTGGTTGCTTGGCTGCTTTCAGCAGGTATTTTATACATATATGTAGAAAAAACAGCAGAAAAATTGGGGCAGTGCACGCTGCCTTTGATCAGGGTGTAGCTGCTCCAGAGCTGCCCTGATTAAATCAGAGGGAAAATAAATTGAAAGGGCTCCTGTCGGATTCGTGAGACTTCTTCAGGTGTTTAGGGGAGAGAAAAAACATCCGAGGAAGCAGGAGGAGAGGATTTACCATTTCATTGCCAAGGAAACTCCTGCTGGCACAGAGGGCAGTGAAGGGAGGGGAGGAACTGTGGGGTTTCAGTGTTCAGGGAGCCAAGAGGAAAACACTGAGGAAAAACTGAGGGAAACACTGCAGAATCATCAGCACCATGTCCTGTATGGCTCAGGACAAAAAAAGCAATTTTCCTGCTCTGTTATATTCTTACTTTCCTGCCTTATTCTGCTGTATTCTTATTTTCCTGCTCTGCTATATTCTTATTTTCCTGTTTTATTCTGCTATATTTTTATTTTCCTGCCTTATTCTGCTCTATTCTTATTTTCCTGCTATATTCTGCTATATTCTTATTTTCCTGCTAAATTCTGGTCAGGGTCCAGAAAACTTTGAAGCATCAGAATAATGTAAACCAATGTATCAACCATTTCATCAGAATAATATAAACCAATGTATAAACCATTTCATTTTCACTCCCTGCTGGCTCTTTCCCCCCATTCTGACCCTGATTTGTTTGTGCCAGTTTGGGATGGACAAACAAGCCCAAATCTCTTTGTTGGCTGCTGTAAAACACAATATAAAAACCAAAATAAGCAGAGATTTCACTGCAAGAGGCACCAGGCCTTCAGGGGATGTTGCCTCTGGGGGAATTTGTTCAGGTTTTATTTTTAATGTGAAATGGAAGAACAAACCACGGAATTGAAGCTTTTTGGTAAACCTTGCACAGGGCCCACAGCCCAGCTTGCTCTTTTTGCAGCCTGCTTTTATTCATGCCCCAGATTTGCTTTTTCTCAATGGGTTTCCTGAGATAAAAACGTGCATTCTGAAAGAAAAAAAAAGGGGAAAAAAAAGGATAAAATCAGTGTATTTCTGCTTTGTAACCAACCAGGCTCCATCAGAAGTCTTTATTTTAAAATGAGCAGCGCATTTCAGGTGTGCAGCTGAATTTCCTAAAGCTGCTTGTCAGAATTACCAAGGCAATGGTGGCAGGCCCAGGTGCAGTAATTGGATTATGAGGCAAAGCATGCAGAAATCTCTGTTTCCTTCCCCTCCAAGAACAGATTTTTACTGCTGCTTTCTGTGAACTTTTGCTGGGGTTCAGGGCTCTGAGCAGAGCAGCAGAAGCTGCTCAAGTTTCCTTCAGCTCCAGGCTGATTCCAGAAAAGCAAAGGCAGAAAAACGTGAGGAAAAGCTGTCCTGGAAACAAGGCCAGGGCTTGATGGCAGCCAGTGCCTGAAAGGGGAAGGAACTTGGACAAAAACCCCATCTGGGAGCTCCTCAGTCTGGGTTTCCAGGCAGGCTTGCACGTTGCTCCAATTTCTTCTCTTCCTGCCTTGACCCCAGCACCAAACTTGGCAGATGTGTGTGGGGATCAGGGAGGAACTCAGCTTGGAAAGCCCCTGAATAAAACAAATTTATTTATTTTATTATTTCTATCAGCAGCGAGGAAACGGCCAGGGCTGCAGGTCTGGAAGGGGCTGGGGGTGACACTGCTGTGAAAAACGTCAATCACTCACTTTTAAGTTTTTAAAAGTTTAATAGTAATAAGATGGTTATAAAAATAGCAATATAATTAGAGTAATAATAATTTGGACAATTTGAATTAGGACAATATGAGACAAAAAGTACAAATTAAAAAAAATTAAAAGGGAGGGTTACACATTAGAGGGAAATCTTTGGGATCAGGTGTTTTAGGGAGTCTGAACCTCTCAAGTCCCTCAGAAATGGGGAAAACCCCCTAAATTCCACAAGAGTTCAAAATAAAAAGGGAGGGTTGTACATTAGAGGGAAATCTCTGGTATCAGGTGTTCTGGGAAGTCTGAACCTCTCAAGTCCCTCAGAAATGGGGAAAGAGAGAAGGGAAATGTGGCTGGAAATTGGGATAAAAAGGAGGCTGCACCCTCCAAAAATTGAGAGATCCCAGGGGATCCCCATGGTCTCTCCCTTTATTGGAATGAAGCCAAAGGACTCCTCTGCCTCCTTTTTGGACACAAACCTCTGCTGTTTGTGGGTTCATTTCCCTGACACAAATCAGGCCCCACACTTGGGAGGAGAGCCCCAAACCCACCCAAAATGGATGTGGACCAGGACTGAGCCCAATCCTGGCTGTGGGGCTGAGAGGGGAGCAGAGCTCAGCGCTGCCAGCAGCACAGGGGAGGGCTCTGACTTTGTTTTCCCCACAGGAATTTTTTTGCTGTTTCCACATTTGGTGCCCGTGCTGAGCAGGCAGCCTGGGGACGTGGCCTGGGTGCTATCAGGGTGCTCATTGCCCGTGCCAGGGCTCAGCACAAACATTCTGTGAGGATTGGGGACCCAGGGAATTGTGTTTACCAGGCACAGAGCCCGGAGATGCTGCTGCTCCCGTTGCCTTGGTTACCACACAGTCTGACAATATCAGCAGGAAAACGCTCACATTGATTTCTCCCCCCTCCCCTTGTTTTCCCTCTGAAGGAAAAGATGATACCTGGGAATTAAATTAATCCCTGGGCTGGCTGCAGTTGTGTTTCCAGCACAGCTCCTGGGGATGGATGCACAGGGATGGATTTTCCCCCTTTTTCCCTGTTTGCCACTGCTTCTCTCCCCTTAACCCTTTGCCTGCCGTGGTTTGCAGAAGGAGGCTCACTCAGGGCAGGGGGAAGAAGGATTATCCGGGGTTTGAAGGTTTTTGTGTGCACTGGGAGGTGGGCATGGTTTATTTAAGGTGAAATTTCCCAGCAGTTCTGTTTCATGGGCGCTCTCATTTCACTTCCTAACTCCCATTCACACCCAGGCAGCTGGGAATCAATGCAGAGAACAGCACCAAGGTGAATTTCCTGTGCTGAAAGGAGAAATAGAAGCACAGGAAATGGAGTTGGCCCCTGTGACCTTGTTAATGTGACACCCACCCAGGTCTGAGGGCCCAAACCAGGAGTGTCCCCATTTCAGTCCCTTCTCCATCCTCTGGGCACACCTGGTGCTGTTTGAGGCAGCCTCAGAACTGATTTCAGCCAGGCTGGCACAAAATTCCTCAGGTGGGAGCACTGGAGGCTGAAGGAGAGATGGAGAGGGGTTTCCACAAGGATGTGCAGTGACAGGATGAGGGGAAATGGCTTCAAAGTGCCAGGGAGGGGGTTTAGAGGGGATAGCAGGAAAAACCCTTCCCAAAAACCCTTCCCAAAAAACTCTTCCCTGTGAGAGGTGGGGAAAGAATCCAAGAGGAAGCTTAATTCCTCCACTTTTACAAATTAAAATTATTTTCTCCTCATTGGAATCTGAGAATCCCAAAATCTTCCAGCACTGACCAGGGAGGAAGGAAACTTGCAGGGTGCCAAAGGCTCTCAGTCCATCCCATCGGCAGCCCCCTGACAAACCACAAAATTACATTTGTGTTTTAAAAATAACTTCCCTTTTTAATAACCCGTCCCTGAATCTGGGGTTTCATCTCTGGTTTATCCTGAAATGGGAATGGGGGTATTGAGGAAGCACAGAGCTGAGGATGGGCTGCTCAGCAATTCCTGGCAATCACTGCTCAGCCCAGATGAATGCAATTCTCCACAGAACTTCCAGCATCCCTTCTTTGTGCCATTTCAGCCTTAAACATCCCAGGCTTTTTGTTTATTCCCCAATTTCTGTCCTTCAGAGCTTTCTGTCCCTTTTTTGTCCCTCCCATGCTGAAGAACCGAGGCAGCACCCCAAGATCCCAAACACATCTGTGTTGTTTTTACCTTTGCTGCAGCAAATGGAAATCACCTGCTGCTGCTGGTCCCCCTGCCTGGAGGCTTAATGATGCCATGAATTCTGCAAGGAGAGTTTCTGGCGCTGGATCCAATTATCCAGAGCTCAGGATGACTCAGGGAGGAGAGGGGGATGATGCCAGGCTGGTGTCACCCCCTGGTCACGCATGGCACATGAGCCACTGAACGGGCTGTGTCACAGATTGCACTGCAAAATCTGCTTCAGGTGGGCAGGCCTGAGGGCTGGGGGGAGAAATTCTCATTCCCTCAGGCCAGCAATGGGGAAATGAGGGGCAGGGATGCATGAGAACCTTCAGAAAGGGGACTCTGGTGTGGCTGATCCTGCCTGCAGAGCTTCCTCCTGCCTCATGGCTCCTGCTCCTTCTCTCTGCTTTTAATTTGTATTTTACAGTTTAATCATCACTGCAGCCCCTTGGGGCTGTTTGTTCTTGGAGAATAAAAGCTGGATGGGAGAATGGGGTGCAGGAGCTGGGGAACCTTCCCTGCTGCTCCCCTGAGCTGGGGCTGCTCTCTGGCCCCAAAGAAGTGAAAATGAACAGACAGGGGTGCCCAGAGAAGCTGGGGATGTTCTTGGCCCCAAAGAGGTGACAGTGGACAGAAAGGGGTGCCCAGAGGAATGAACCCTCACTCACAGCAATGAACCCTCGCTCAGCACCCCCTGAGCCTTCTCTGGCCAGGCCCCAGGCTCAGCCCCCTCAGCCTCTCCTGCTCCAAGCCCTGTCCAGCCTGGCCTGGGTCACTGCAGGGATCCAGGGGCAGCCATGTCCTCACAGGGCAATAAAAGGGTGGCCCAAGTGATTTGTGCTCATCCTAGGGGCAGAAACCTCGTGCATTTCATGCTCTGCTCTTTCCCAGCCAGGGTGTTGGGTGTTTCTGGGAATGCTCCTGATTCCCCTTGCAGCCACTGCAGCCCCTCAGATGAGTTCTGCAGAGGCTGGGATGTGGAAATGGAAATGCAGGTCAAAGGCATAAATGCTGCTGTAACCTCCTCTCCCTCCTGTGCTGCCCTGGCTCCGACCCAGCCTTGGCTTTTATTTTGCACAACCAAGGCCCAGCTTCACAAAGGTTTCAGAGGCAGCTCTCTTATGGCCTCCCCTGCACCCACGGGCAGCCCATGGAAATTCCTCCCTGCCCCTCTGCAGGGGTTCAGTGTTTTTGAACAGCCTCCATGGATAAAATGTGCTCCCAGGAGAGCCAAGCAGGGGGTGGGAGCAGGACAAGGGCCCAGCTGGGCAGCTCTGGGCTGTGGGGGTGGCACAGGGACACCAGGCCAGGGAATGGCACTGTGGGGACACACAGGGACACCAGGCCTGGGAATGGCACCGTGGGGACACACAGGGACACCAGTACAGGGAATTGCATCATTGGGACACACAGGGACACCAGGCCAGGGAATGGCACCATGGGGACACACAGGGACGCTAGGCCAAGGAATGGCACCGTGGGGACACACAGGGACACCAGGCCAAGGAATGGCACCGTGGGGACACACAGGGACATTTGCTTCAGGAGTGGATGGCCCTCAGCTGCAATTGATGCAGTGAGCTGCAGCGTGCCTGGAGATCTGGGATTTGTGGGTTAAAAACCCTAAAAATGGGTGTAACCCTAATCCTAAACCTAAATCTAACCTAAACCTGATGCAGGGTGCTTGGAGCACTTGATGAGCTCTCAGAGCTGATCTTAGCTTATTAAATTATCTCCTAATTAGGTCTGGGGTCTGTATGGGCATTAGGGAACAGAGGAGAGGAGAGGAGAGGAGAGGAGAGGAGAGGAGAGGAGAGGAGAGGAGAGGAGAGGAGAGGAGAGGAGAGGAGAGGAGAGGAGAGGAGAGGAGAGGAGAGGAGAGGAGAGGAGAGGAGAGGAGAGGAGAGGAGAGGAGAGGACTATTCAATAGGCTGTTCAATATTCAGATTTTTCTCACACAAGCCATGCACTGGATGTCACCAACACTCTTCTCTGTCACCCAGACTAATCCACTTATCCAGAGCTTGCACTGGAGCACTCCTGTAATCCCTTGGGGAATGGAGCCAGATGGAGGGAGGAAGGAAAGGAGGGGAAGGAAGGAAAAGAAGGGAAGGGAAGGAAGGGAAGGAAAGGAAAGCCCTTCCAACACCAGGAAACATCCCCACCAGAAGCATCTGAAGGGCTGGGTGTTCACAGGCAGATGAGAGAGCAGAGCAGCGCTGAAGGGGAAATGGAATGGAATCAGCTGGGAATGGAGCACAATGCTATGTTTAGCACGGAAAAATATTTATTTCCAGCCCCAGGGATAGAGCAGGGCCACGTAATTAAGCAGCATCAGTGATGAAGGCCACTCCTTTGATGCCTTTCTGACCCCAGGGAGCAGCTGCAGCAGCCCAGCAGCAGAGCTGGGGACACTAAAGCAGCACCAGTGTCACCACTCAGCAGTTTATTTTTTTTCAGGGAATAAAAGCAGGGTTTTCAGCAGGAGCTGTCTGGAGAGGCTCCAAGTGACCAGGCTGGTGCTTTGTGCAATTCCTGTGGCGTTCCCAGCAGGAATCTCCCCCTGGGAATCCCATGGCTTTAGCAAAGGTTCTCCCACTCTTCATCTGGCTCAGACTGCAGCCAAAGTGTGGCACAGGACACCCAGGGACACCTGGGGAGCTCCATCAGCAGGAACTGAAATGCAGGATAAATGTTCTGCACCTCTGGGATGTGGCTCTGCGGGAATCCAGCTCTGCCTTTGGTGACACAACACCTTTGGTAGCATAAAGAAAGCATTTCACGAGCAGGAAAAAGGGCAGAGAAGGACAGAAAAGATTTCCTAGAATGAAAATTCGGATGGAATCCTCCCTCCTGAAAGCTGCTCCCTGCCAGTCTGTGCCAATTTCAGTGGAAAGCAAGTTATTCCTTTTGGATCAGCACATTTGTCCTGAAAATGCTGGGGTTCCAAATTTCCTGCTTGAAGACTTGGATGGGAAACAACTCACAGGAGGTGCCAGCCTGTTTCTGGTGTGTCTGACGCTCCATGGACACTCCTGGTGACCTATAAATAATTAATAACAATAAATCTGCATATGCAGAGCTGCAGGCAGAGCCTCTCTTGTGCCTGTGACCACACAAAGAGTTGGGCAGAGGCTTTCAGACAAAAATAACTCAATTTTCTGCCCCACCTGGGTCATGAAATTATAGCACAGACTTTTAGCAGGTTTACAGTCCCAACATTTGGGCAAAAAGAGGAGTTGCACTGCCCTGTTCAGCAGAGGGGTGAGGAGAAAAGGGTGTTTGTCTCATTTTCCCCTCTCCAGGCTGCCTCCCACATTATTTCCCCCCTTTCCAAACTGCACCATCAGGAAAAATCCTCCCAATAAACCACACATTGTGTGCAACCTCATTTTGGGCTTTCCAAATAATGGCAGAGTGGGACTTCACAAAACCCTGACTTTTCAATGCTTTGCACATTCATTTTTTTTTATTTACCAGGGGTTTTATTTCCCATTACAAACGGTGCATTCATGCATTGACAGAAGTTATGCCTGGATTCCCTGCACTCAGGGATCCACGTGGATTTACTGATTTACTCCTTTTCCCCCTCATGCAACTCTGATTTTCCCCAAGCATTTTCCAGACTGTGCCTCTGCACAAGGATAAAATAAAAAGTTGATTAATTTTGAGAGATAGCTCATGATTAACTCGACAGACAGAGAGTAATTGTTGATTTCCAAAGAGCACATTTATTTCAATATTTGAAAGCCATCACACATCCAAGGGACCTCCTTAGAGACAGCAAAATTCACCATCCAGAACTTTTAATTCCCCTTGAATTAGTGGTTCCAGGATAGTACAAGGGGCTCACTCAGCTCATGAGAGAATGTGAATTTTCTCATGGAGAAATTGCTAGAATCAGGTCGCCAGCATCCTCATTTTGAATATTTGGGTATTTTTCCCAAGGATCCCCTCTCACCGTGTGGCTGCTCAAGCTTCACTGCCATTTTCCCTGTTTCTCCTCCTGTTTGTGGGTTTCTGTTCCATTTCTGGTTTTAAAATGCCCTTTGGAGAGTTCTGTTGGTGTTCAACTCCATTTATTCCTCCAATTGACAAACCAGGCAGGAAAACTTCCACTTCATGGTCCAGCACAAGCTCTGTGTAAATTGTGTTGCCTTGAGAGAGCTCTTTTTCAGGAAATGTATTTTATTTTATATTTTAATTGCCATGGGGGGGTTTAAAGTTTGCTGCATCCAAATCTCAGCTTCCATGAATTTAATCTTCCATTAAACTCCTATTTTTATCCAGCCATGGCACATTTTGGAGGGTGAATTCTCATTTCCCAGTGAATATGGAGCAGAATTTCCTCTGTCCACACTTTCCTGACCTCTGTTGTGATGAAACCCCAAATATTTGGGAACAAATCCCATTCCAGGCTTGAAAAATGCATGTATTTTCGCAAATGTTCAAATGAATACTATATGTGTTGTGTTAGAAAATAATGCTGTATTAATTCTCTTAAGTAGTGTGTTAGATATAGTACTTATGATAATTAATACAGCATTATTATTATTATTTTAGGTTACAAAAAAAAGTTAAAATAGAAACTATGCTATGTAAGATACTTTTTTTAAAAGAAAGGACTCACAGTGAGATAGCAGCCACAGGACACCTGAATCTTTCAGAGAAAGAGAATTTATTGCCCCATTATCAGAAGAAATGAATTTCTTCCCACCTCAAAGGCGCTGTCAGGATTAAAAAGAAGAAGCTGACACTGCCCAGCCAGAATCCTGTGTTTGAATGGAATTTATGCAGCATGGATGAGCTGGATGAATATGCAACAGGCTGCTGCTTTTAAGGGTTAATCCTCTGTTCACGCGGGTCCTTTTTTGGGCATATTTTGCCCAGAAAAGTTACCTGGACTGTCTGTAACTCTTTGTATTTATTGTCTCGTATTGTCCTAATTTGGATTGTCCAAATTGTTATCACTCTAATTGTACTACTATTTTTTATAACCATTTTATTACTATTAAACTTTTAAAAATTTCAAAACAAGCGATTGGCGTTTTTCTCAAGGGGGTTTGGGGGAACGAGGGATGCTCCAGCACGGGGCTGTTCACCAGAACAACGCCCCCACTGCAGATTTTTCCACTCATTTGTAACAACAATGGCCCAGATCTGTATCTTAGAAAAGCCAAAATCAGCTCAGCTCCACTGAGGCAGAGCAGAGGAAAGGGTGGCCCAGCTCCAAAAAAACCGCGAGCCTCGACACCCAGCGAGGATCTGGCCATATGTGGATCTGCAGGAATATTTTGACTTTCTGTTTCCCCCACGAAACTTGGGCTAATTGGCAGAGTTTGTGTTCCAAAGGCAGCTGAAAAAGGAGATTTTGTGTCTTTCTGTCCGTGTGCAGGGGGTGAGGGAGCCCCAGGGTGGGATCGTTGGGATTTTGGGAAGGGAAAAGCAGGGATTCACTTTTAGGGCAGCAGATTCCCTTTCCAAGATCTTGTCTTTAAATTCCAGCCCGTTTCTTTGCAGGCCTTCCCTTTTTCTGGGAATTTGTTGGGTTGGGTGTTTTTTATTCACGTAGAGTAAAGGAAAACAGGGATTCTTAAAGAAGCAAGGTGGGAAAAACTGAGCCCAAGCCCATTCTCTGTGCGCCCAGGCTGCTGGAGGAGAGGAGGTTCAGAAAAACGGGAGTAAAACTGAGCCTGGAAGGGAGGGAAGGTGTTTTACGATGAGGTTTTATTTATTCTGATGGCATTGGTCATAAATTAAATTAATTTCCCCCAAGTGGAGGCTGTTTTGCCCACGACAGCAAATGGGGAGGGATCTCCCCCAGCCCACCCCAGATGGGCAAATATTGAGTTTGGGTTTGTTTGTGTGGAGCCTGAGATGAATCCCCACACCAACCCAGCTATTTATCAAGCAAAAAACCCCTCTCCCCTTCGGAGTCCCTGCTGCAGAACCAATATTTGATTTTAATTTGCTGTGTACAGGCCCTGGCAAAGCAAACAGGGCTGCTGACATTGTTACCTGGGCTCCTGGGGACATCCATCACACACGCTGCTCTCCCCAGCTCACAACAACTTCACACACAACTCTCAGGAGCACAGCCAGGCCTTTTCCCACTAATTCCAGTGATGCCCCAGCTCTGGCAGCTGCCCCGTGCCCCCAGCTCCTCCTGGCATTGCTCACTCTGCAATTTACACCAAACCTGTGCTTCCCCCATCCCTGGTGTCTCAAAGGCGCTTTGGGGCTAAAAACCCAAATTTTCAGCAGCTCTAGAGCCAGACATTGAGATGCCTTCAGCCCTGGGATGGTCCCTTCCCACAGCTGGAGCACAAACTGTGTGGCTGCAGCGAATAAAGTTCCACAGGAGGAAAGATCACTGATTTTTGGGGATTGTCACCATGATACCTCCTGGAAAATACAGCAATAAATGCCCCCGTTGCCCTCAGCTGGTGATTTTCCCTGTTCCAGGCACTGGGGCTGGGCCCAGCACAAAATTTCTACATAAAACAATTTTTTTTAAACATAAATTTCATCTCCATGCCACATAGAGGGGTTCAGCATCCAAAGCCTTCCATGACCTGCACCTCGTTCTCCTCAATACTGCAGCAAGGGAGAGTTTTTCCTCTGCATGGAGGGGAACTGCAGACCCTCTGCAATGTTTTATTATGCAGAGTTAACACTAAAGCTTCACAGGTTGTATTAAAATATCCATTCTCCAAAAGCCTTTTCAAGCAGAAGCTTTGAACTTTGCAGAATGTGGCCTCTGTGAATGACCAGGATAATGTTATTGCTGAGATTTCCCTCTGAGCTCTTTCACAGCTTCTTTTCTCTGAAACAACCCTTTTGTTTTTGCTCTTTTGGGGACCAGGAGCCCAGGTTGGACGCAGCTTTTCCATTTCTTCTCCAGACCCCCCCTTGCAGCTGCTCATCTGCATCTGGAGCTTCCAGGGCAGATGTTTTCAAAGACAGAGAGGTCACCAGAGGGAAAACCCAGCTGTGTCCTGCTGGACTCGGTGTCTTCACTCTGTCATCCCCTTTCCCTCCCTGCTCCCTCAGGGAAAGGAATCCAATTCTGTTTGCTTTGATCAGACAAATGTTTCTCCCCCAGCTGCTCCATTAGGGGCCTGTTCAGAGCCCTAATTAAGGGTTCTGCCACTTAAATCAAGTCCAACACCACGCAGAGAGCTGAGTAATGGGACCCAGCTCCCCGCAGCAGTTCTGTTGTTTTCTGCATAAAGGGAAATAAATGGCATTTGTGCAAGTCCCCAGTCTGCTGGGTTTTCCAGCCATGGCCTACAATGAGAATTTTTCTTCCAGGAAAAAAGAAGGAAGTGAGACCCATTGGAATGAGACCCTTGAAAGAGGGAAATCCTCATTTACAGCCAGAAAGGGTGACCTGGGGAAGTCCTCCCTGCTCCCTAAAATCCCCATTCAAAATCTCAACAGCATCTGCATTCCAAACCTTGCTCTGGCTGCTCCTGCTGCCACGAGGGACACGGATTCCTCCTGCTGAATTCTTTACAATTTCATGGCTGCTTTCTGTGGGGATCCTGCATCCCTTCTGCAGAGAAAGGGGATCAAACACGGCCCCAGGGGCAGCCAGGGGCTGCTGGGCTCTGCAGGGGTGACCCCATTTCCCCAGATCAAACCCCAGTTCTACCTCCTATTTCCTCTCCTTTCCATGGGAGAAAGGCTTCAAATCAAACCCGAGCTCCACCTTCTAATTCCTCTCCTTTCCATGGGAGAAAACATCAAAATCAAAGCCCAACTCCACCTTCTGATTCCTTTCCTTTCTGGGGCAGAAAAGCCTCAAAATCAAGCCCCAACTCCACCTTCCGATTCCTCTCCTTTCCGTGGGAGAAAGGCATCAAAATCAAACCCCAGCTCCACCCTCTAATTCCTCAAAATCAAACCCCAGCTCCACCTTCCAATTCCTCTCCAGGAATCTCAGCCGGGACCTCCAGCAGCCCTTGGGATTAAGGATTTAATTATTTAAGGGTTGGGTCAAAATACATTTAATATATAATGTTTAAGGGTTGGGTCAAGATATATTTAATATATAATGTTTAAGGGTTGGGCCAAGATATATTTAATATGTAATATTTAAGGATTGGGTCAAAATATATTTAATATGTTATATTTAAGGATTTGGTTCAAAATACATTTAATATATAATATTTACTGACTGGGTCAAATATATTTAATATATAATATTTAATGATTGGGTCAAATATATTTAATATATATTAAGGTTTGGTACAAAGTATGTTTATTAGATAATATTTAATATATAATGTCTAAGGATTGCGTCAAGATATATTTAATATATAATATTTAAGGATTGGGTCAAATATATTTAATATATAATATTTAAAATATAATATTCAAGGATTGGGTCACAAGCCAGCATTTAAGGATTGGGTCAAAGGCATAAATGTCCTTGCCAGCTGTGCCAGCTCCTCTCTCAGGCCTGCAGGTAAGCTCAGCTCAGTGGGAGCAGCTCCGTGCTACAAGCACTCAATCATATTTTTAAATTTGCTGGTATCAAAACCACTGAAACTTTATGGAATTTTTTGGTTAATTTTCAGCTATTGGTTTATTTTTAAAATAAAATTTTAAATTTTTATTTTAAAGCCTCCTTGTCCAGCAAGCTTTTGGCGTTCCCTGCATAGGAGCGGGTTTGTCTGGGGGTGCTGCACAGTCAGGGCTGGCTCTGAGAGCTGACCTTGGGCACAGGCCGTGGCACTGGGTCCCATTTGTCCCCAAATTTGTCTCTTTGGGGACAAATTACTGCCCAGGCAAACTCTGGGAACAAATGAAACCCGGCAATCCGGGCTGCTGGCCTCCAGAAGGGGCTCAGAGGGGATTTTCCTACACGTGGGATGGTTTGAGCTCAGCTGCTGGAGCGAGTGAGGGGCTCGGGCTGGGATTTTCTGTCACAGACATTTATCGGCGTCACCAAACGGCCCCGCCAGCGTGTGCAGGGTCTGTGGGGATGGATCCCTGTGGGGAGGACTCCAGACGGGCCAGGCTCTGCTCCCTGCTCTCCTCGCTCCAAGGGGAAATGTTCTGTTCAGCTGCCACGGGCAGAGGCGCTTCCACCTCTGAAGATTCTGGGAAAGATTTGCTTTCAGCCTTATTCTGGATTTCTGTGCAAGTCACAGGCAGATTTCAGAGCTGGTTTGATGCCTGAAGATGCAATCTTTGTGACCTTGGTGCCTTATAAACAGCATCCCATCCTTACCTGGCTTTAGGTCCCAAAATCTCCCCCTTAATCTCGTGGCTTTCCAGCTGTCAAATATTTCTTTTTTTTTTTTTTTTTTGCACCTTGGGAGCTCCAGAGATTAATTTGTTCACATAAATGGTGTGAGACATGGGGAGGAAAACATCATTAGTAGGAGAGGACAGCAAACAAATTTGAAGCAAGAAATGTTTTTTTGATGCAGTTACCTTCAGATGGGAGGGGAAGGAGGTGGGTAAAGCTGATTTTTCCTTTCTTTAGAAAGGCAGCAATTAAAACCTTCACATTTCCGTGCATGAAGGGAGCGAAAAAGTTCCCAAATTCCACCACAACAATCTCCAGACTGTCAAAATTTTTCAGATGATTGCGATGTTGAGAAAACAAATCCCATTTTGAGACAGCCTCCTGAAAGGAGCCCCTCCGAGCGCTCTGCCAACATCACAACAGGATGCTGTGACACTGAAGGCACTTCACCCCCGTGGTGAGCATGTTGTCAGAATTGACACCAATTCCTACAACACATCAATTCCAGCAGGCAGGGGAGCGTTTATGGAGAGTGAAATGGGAAAAACCTCAGGATCTCCACGCCAGAGGAGCAGCTGAGTGAGCAGCTGTGTCCCCACAAACCTGCCTGAATTAGTGTCTGCCCATGATGGGCACAGCCACGAGGTTTTTGGGCAGATTTGTTTGCATATCAGGGGTTAATTGTCCAATTACAGCTCCAGGTAATGAAGTCCCATTGCCCCGTTGGCTTCTCCCTGTGATTCACTTTTGTTTGTCCTTTTTGGGCCCAGGGCTGTGATGGTGACCTTGTTCCCAGGCCCAGAAGGATTTCTGCTGCCCAAAAAGTGAGGAGAGCTAAGCAGGACTCTAACAGAGCTTGGAATGCAGTGCAGAACCTGGAAACAGAAACCAGGAATCTGCTCAGAATGGAGTGCAGAATCTGGAAACAGAAACCAGGAATCTGCTCAGAATGGAGTGAAGAACCTGGAAAACAGAAACCAGGAATCTGCTCAGAATGCAGTGCAGAACCTGGAAAACAGAAACCAGGAATCTGCTCAGAATGCAGTGCAGAACCTGGAAACAGAAACCAGGAATCTGCTCAGAATGCAGTGCAGAACCTGGGAAGCAGAAACCAGAAAGCTGCTCAGAATGGAGTGCAGAACCTGGAAACAGAAACCAGAAAGCTGCTCAGAATGGAGTGCAGAACCTGGAAACAGAAACCAGAAAGCTGCTCAGAATGGAGTGCAGAACCTGGAAACAGAAACCAGGAATCTGCTCAGAATGGAGTGCAGAACCTGGGAAGCAGAAACCAGACAACTGCTCAGAATGGAGTGCAGAACCTGGAAACAGAAACCAGAAAGCTGCTCAGAATGCAGAACCTGAGAAGCAGAAAAGCAGAAAAGCTCAGGCATCACCCAAGCCTGTGCCCAGCTGCTGTCAGAGCTGTGGGGACTGTCCCCTGCCAGGGAGGTGACAGTGCCAGCCCAGCCTGGCTCGAGCAGGGCCCAGCTGCCAGCCCACGTGAGCAGGGCTGGGGCAGAGCAGGGGATGGCAGCACCTGACCCCTGCCCATGCTCAGGCTCCTGATCAATGCCCCTGCAGCCAACAACAACCCCAGAGCCGGGAGAGATCGATGGGAACTGGGGACACAATGGAAAATCCTGTCCTGCCTCGGGCAGAGGCTGTGCCAGCCCCGGGCTCTGAGCCATGGGGACAGCTCTGGGACATGGGGACAGCTCTGGGACATGGGGACAGTTCTGAGCCATGGGAACAGCTCTGGGACATGGGGACAGCTCTGGGACATGGGGACAGAACAGCTCTGGAACACAGGGACAGAACAGTTATGGGATACAGGTACAGCTTTGGGATACAGGAACAGCTCTGGGACACAGGGACAGTTCTGGGACACAGGAATAGCTCTGGGACAGGAACAGCTCTGGGACATGGGGACAGAACAGCTCTGGAACACAGGAACAGCTTTGGGATACAGGAGCAGCTCTGGGACACAGGGACAGAACATCTCTGGGACACAGGGACAGCTTTGGGATACAGGAGCAGCTCTGGGACACAGGGACAGAACATCTCTGGGACACAGGGACAGCTTTGGGGTACAGGAACAGCTCTGGGACACAGGGACAGAACATCTCT
This sequence comes from Zonotrichia albicollis, assembly GCF_047830755.1. Classification (NCBI taxonomy): domain Eukaryota; kingdom Metazoa; phylum Chordata; class Aves; order Passeriformes; family Passerellidae; genus Zonotrichia; species Zonotrichia albicollis. The sequence goes on along the minus strand of NC_133845.1, from coordinate 1,454,142 downwards.
GGGCCACAGGAATAGTTCTGAGCCACAGGAACAGCCGTGGCGAGGTTTTGGCCCTGCAGAGCCACCCCTGGGCTGCTGCTGCTGTTCCCAAGGGAGCCAGGCAGGGCTGGGGCAGCCTGTGGAGCTCCTGGGTGGCCACTGACCCATCCCTCCTGCCCTGGTTTGGCTCACACCTGCACAGAGCAGCCAATTGTTGTGCCTTTACATGGATTTTCCATTCCTCTCCTGTCCAGAGCTGCTCAGTGCCTGCGTGCTGTGTGTGGGTGCACAAGCATTGTCTGCTTCTCATCTGTTCTTTGTAAAAAATCCATTTTCTCCTGGTTGGAAGTCAAAAAAACCCCCCAAAAAACCCCAACAAACCCCAAGCAGTGATGCTATGAAGCATTTCCTGAGCTGGATTCAGGACAGAGCTGCCCATGAGGGAGGCTGGGGCGAGCTCTGCACCCCTGAATTTGGCTGCCCTGTGTGTGCAGGCTCTGCAGCAGCAGCCTGAGCTCACGTCTGCCTGCGGAGCTGCCTGCAGATGAGCTCGGGGTGCTCACAAACCCAGCTCTGACCCGAAACAGCCCCATTGCTCAGCCCTGCAGTGGTTTTGTCATTGCTGTGCCACACAAAGCAGAGTCCTGCCCTGGAGCCCTCCAGCACAGAGCCCCGGTGTGCTCTGAGAGCTCAGGGTGCAGAATTCCTCATGGAAAGGGACAAAACTCACTCCAGGACTCCACACCAAACCCCGAGCTGGCTTTCTACTTCATCTTCCCATTCTTCCACCCACTCTTTCCTCCTCCTCCTCCTCCTTATGTCACATTTGGTTTACATTTAGCTGTTACAGAAACCCCCAAGTTTTGCAAATGTAAGAACAATTTTCCCTTGAGAATATCGAGTTTCCCCTGGCAACTGCCTCAACTCCTGGATTCCAAAATGTTATTTTCTTGACCTATAAATAGGAGCAAGAGGCCAGCTGTGGTGCAGATGAAACGTGTCCTGCATGCTCTGGGATTCTCTCCCAAATCCTGCGAGCTGGAATCAGCTTTGGTTTCTCTGCTCCCTTTTCCACCTTTTCTTTTTTAGGAGCTGAAATCTGATGTAAGCTGCACTCCAGGTGTGTCGGAGCTGCTGTTTGCTGTCACAAATGATTCCCTCAGACCCAGCAGCCCTTGCTGGGGTTCCAGCAGAGCAGAAATCCAAGGAACAGCTTTTTCCAGTCTCTTTTCTCAGGGTGAGCTTTTATTCCCTCGTGAGCATCACCCAGTTTCCCGGTGATAAAGGGAATTTCTGTGATTTCATCCCACTCTCCGACAGATGCTGTGTGGGCTATGAACAATCCTCTAAAAATGTGAAAAAAAAATAAAAGCTTTTTGCCTTTATATGATTTAATAAAAGCCAGACTTGTTGTTCTGATGGAGGTGCAGGGGGGCTGTGTTCTGGAGAAGGGAATGAGACAAAGCTGAGCCTAAATAGGAGCCCTGGGATCTGGGGAGGAGGGAGCTGCTCTGCTGATAACAGAATTGATAATTTCTGAATCTGCAGCACTTCGGAAAGAACTGTGTGGAGTTTGCACCAAAATCTGCTTTTGTTTCACAATTCCCAGCAATTCCTGAAGTAAAACTCATCCTGTAAGAGCTGGGAAAAGCCAGAACTCAGCAGAGGCTGCTCTGGCAGGACCTGAGCTCCAGAATCCTAAACAAGGAAGGGATTGATCCTTTGGGAGTGATCTGGTACCTGCTGCTCCCTGGGACAGCTCCCAGCCAGACTGGGGCTCTGAATTCCACCAGGATGGGTTTATCCATCCAAACTGGGGCTCAGGAATTCCACCAGGATGGGTTTATCCAAACAAACTGGAGCTCTGGAATTCCACCAGGATGGGTTTATCCAAACAAACTGGAGCTCTGGAATTCCACCAGGATGGGTTTAACCATCCAAACTGGAGCTCTGGAATTCCACCAGGGTGGGTTTAACCATCCAAACTGGGGCTCTGAATTCCACCAGGATGGGTTTATCCAAACAAACTGGAGCTCTGGAATTCCACCAGGATGGGTTTATCCAAACAAACTGGAGCTCTGGAATTCCACCAGGATGGGTTTAACCATCCAAACTGGAGCTCTGGAATTCCACCAGGGTGGGTTTAACCATCCAAACTGGGGCTCTGAATTCCACCAGGATGGGTTTATCCAAACAAACTGGAGCTCAGGAATTCCACCAGGATGGGTTTAACCATCCAAACTGGGGATCAGGAATTTCACCAGGATGGGTTTAACCATCCAAACTGGGGATCTGCAATTTCACCATTTCACCAGGCTGGGTTTATTGAGCCAAACTGGAGCTCTGGAATTTCACCAGGATGGGTTTACCCAGCCAAATTGGAGCTCTGGAATTTCACCATTTCACCAGGGTTGGTTTGTCCAGCCAGACTGGAGCTCTGAAATTTCACCAGGGTGGTTTATCCAGAGCTCAGGAATTTCCAGGCTGGGTTTATCCAGAGCTCTGGAATTTCACCAGGGTGGTTTATCCAGAGCTCTGAAATTTCACCAGGATGGTTTATCCAGAATTCTGGAATTTCACCTGGCTGATTTATCCAAAGCTCAGGAATTTCCAGGCTGGGTTTATCCAGAGCTCTGAAATTTCACCAGGATGGTTTATCCAGAATTCTGGAATTTCACCTGGCTGATTTATCCAAAGCTCAGGAATTTCCAGGCTGGGTTTATCCACAGGGAGAGCCCAGCTTGGGGGGCTGCAGCCGCTTTCAGGAGGGTTCTGATCTCGGAGCCAAGGGATGGAGGCGAACCCAGCAAGGCACAGGGTCCCTGCTGGTGCCAGCCTGGAGCTCCCTGTGAGCTGTGCCCGGGATGATCCATCAGAGCCTGGCACATCCTGGCACGAGGCAGGGAGGGCACAGGAGCTTGGACGCGCTCCCAGCTGGCAGCAGGGTGTGACAGCCACAGCCAGCCCCTGCAGGGGATGGATGGGTGGGTGGGTGGATGGATGGATGGATGGATGGATGGATGGATGGATGGATGGATGGATGGATGGAGGGAGCACGGCCAGAAACGCAGGAATCCTGTGTCCCCTCCAAAGGACACGCTGCACAGCCGTCCCACAAGGTGAGCAGGGCCAGAGGGATCCCGCAGAAAATGGGAATGCTGCCACACATGGGTCCCCAGAGGCAGCAGGAGCTGTTCCAGGTCCTTGCAGCAAACGTGGGGAAATAAAGGAAGATTAAGGCAAAGTCCTTAAGGGATCCTGCTGGAGATTATTTCTCTGAACCAATTAAGCATACAAATTAATTTCCTGAGGGGATGATGTTTTATTAGAAAACAGCTTTTGCAGAGACCCTGGAGTTTGCTTTGCTCGTGATTATTGTATTTTTCCCCCCGAATTTGTTGTGGATGCTGCCATCCCAGCATGGAGAACATTTGCTTAGTCAGGCTGTGCTTTGCTTTCTTTTTTTTTTTCTTTTTTCCCAGTGATTTTGGTAGAAGCAGACAAATCCTAAACTGGCTGAAGGGGAGGATTCACAACCAAAACTCAACAGCTGCCCCCTGATGCAAGGACAATGAGGCTGTTGTGTGTCAGCTCTGGATCAATCCCTGACTCCATTGGGGCACCAGCCTTTCCACAGTGCTTTGCAAGGTGCCCTAATGCATCCTAAAGCTGCCTTTTATTCTTTAGACCCCAAAATTTTGTCCTGGCCAACTGTAAATGATCTCCTGTAAGTGCTGTAAGAAGCAGGAATCTTAATAAGCCTAATTAGCATTTGGTTTTCTTTCTTTTCCTCTCCCCTCCACCACAAATATAAATTATTCTTTCCATCCCAGATGGGCCCTTTCCAAAGGATCCGAGCTCCCCTAAAAGCTGAACTTGGTATTAAGAGCTCAGGCTGAGCCTGTAAAAGAGAGGGAAAGGAATTCCTTGTTTCCTGGCTGCCTAATTCCATGTTCAGGGTGTGGGATGAGCTTCAGGGGATGGGGCTGAGCTTTGGGAGGGATTCCTGTGAATGAGTGACTCCACAGGGCCTTTCTGCTCCTCAGCAGCCTGATGTGTTCCAGATGAGCAGGGCTCGGGCTGGGAGCCCCACTTGGAAAGGCACCAATGAAAAGAACACAGAGGGGGAGGGAAAAAAATAAATGTTCTTCTCTTGCTCTCAGCCTAAACCTGGCGTTTTTCTGCAAATTGCACGAAATGAGGGACGGCTAACGAGGCCCTGCAGCCCTGATGAAAGGACAGGCAGTGATGTATGGATGTGTCTGCAGGCACCACAGCCAAGGTCTCTGCTGGGGCAGACTGGGAGGGAGATTTGGCGCTTTTTCAGACCACAAGTTTATTTTTATGAGCTGGCCTGCACGGGTCAGCAGTGTGCCTGCAGCCTGGAACAACACAAGGAGAAGCTGCTGCTACTTTGAAGGACTTCTGGATAAATGTCTCCTTAATTCTCCTTATTCCTCCTTATTTCTTCTTGTTTCTCCTTATTCCTCCTTATTCCTCCTTATTTCTCTTTATTTCTCCTTATTCCTGTTTATTTCTCCTTATTCCTCCTTATTTCTCCTTCTTTCTCTTTGTTTCTCCTTGTTTCTCCTTATTCCTCCTTATTCCTCCTTATTCCTCCTTACTTCTCCTTGTTTCTCCTTATTCCTCTTTATTTCTCCTTATTCCTCCTTATTTCTCCTTCTTTCTCTTTGTTTCTCCTTATTCCTCCTTACTTCTCCTTGTTTCTCCTTGTTTCTCCTTCTTTCTCCTTCTTTCTCCTTATTTCTCCTTATTCCTCCTTATTTCTCCTTATTCCTCCTTATTTCTCCTTATTTCTCCTTCTTTCTCCTTGTTTCTCCTTGTTTCTCCTTGTTTCTCCTTGTTTCTCCTTGTTTCTCCTTGTTTATTTCCAGAGCTGCTTCCTGCACCCCAATCTCTGTCTGCAGGAGCGGCAGCTGCTCCTCAGCTCCATCCCCTGCCCTGCTGAACCGAACTCTTCTCTGAGTTAAACTTTTCCATTCTGCAGACTTTTCAGGCACAGAAAACCTTGGAAAGGAATTCAACAGATGTAGGAGTTGAGTTTTGTTCCAAAGGTCAGCGACTTCTCCCTCTAAAATTTATTACTGGACTCAGCAGTTACTTTAAAATCCCTGAGCTCTGCATTGGCAAAGGGTTCAGTCTGAACTCTGGAATCTGATGGTGATTTATTTATGGTTTTGTGCAAGAGGCAAAACTCTGAATTCTGTCCCTTTTTGTGGGGCTGAGGAGAGCTGACGACGTTGTGCTCTTGGCTGAGCAATCCCAATTTCCAGAGAAATGGAACGGTGAGAGGAGCAGCAGGAGAAGCAACCCCTGCTCTGCAGCAGGACTGGGACCATTCCTGCCTGGAGCTTTGGCTCTGGGGCTGCTCTAATTTGGATTTGGGTTAAGCCTGGGAATGGTTAAACCTGGGAAAGGAGAGGGAGAGGGGCTGAGGCTGTGCAGGGATTGGCACCCACACAAACTGGGGGTGCCAGCAGGGAAACCCACCCACAAACTGGGGGTGCCAGCACAAACTGGGGGCACCAGCAGGGAAACCCACCCACAAACTGGGGGTGCCAACACAAACTGGGGGTGCCAGCAGGGAAACCCACCCACAAACTGGGGGTGCCAGCACAAACTGGGGGTGCCAGCATTGATCAACACACAGAAATTGGGGGTGCCAGCACAAACTGGGGGTGCCAGCATTGATCCTGACACAAACTGGGGGTGCCAGCACAAACTGGGGGTGCCACCATTGATCCACACAGAAACTGGGGGTGCCAGCACAAACTGGGGCTGCCAGCATGGATATCCACACACAAACTGGGGGTGTCCAGCTCTCCTGGCAGCTCGATTGTTTATCCAGCATGTGAATTATTCTTACTTTTGGACCAATCACAGTCCAGCTGTGTTGGGACTCTGGAAGGAGTCACGAGTTTTTCTTTAGTATCTTGTTAAGCTTTCTGTAAGTGTCCTTTCTCTATTCTTTAGCATGGTTTTAGCATAGCATAATGAATATAATATAATATAATTAATATAATATAATACAACATAACATAACAACATAACATAACATAATGTAATATAAAGTAATGTAATATAGTATAGTACCATAAAATAATAAATTAACCTTCTAAGAACATAGAGTCAGATTCTCAATTTGTCCTGAGGACCCCAAAAACACCAAATCCCAATTCCCCCTCTAAAGCCTCTAAATGCTCTGGTGTCCATTGATCATGGCCAGGACATTTTACAATTTTTCCTCTTCAGCCTCAAAAATGACAAAATCTCAGCCTTTCCAAACCCCCCTTGCCCCGTGGGATGGAAACACATCCAGAAACTCTTGCACAGATTGGGTTTGGTCCCTCCGCTCTTCCTCTTCCCATCTCCTGGAAACGCCAGCTTGATCCCACCAGAAATCACATTTTAAATCAGGGAAACAGGAAAGGTGTCAGGACTTGGAGAATCCCCTGAATTCCCCAGGCCAAAATTCCCACCTGGGGAGCAGAGAGCTGTGAGCCGCTGGAGGGATGATGGAACTTCACAGCGCAGCACCTCCTGAGCAAACAAGTGACAAAAGGGGGTGACAGAAGCTCCACTGCCATGACAGATCCAGAGCAGCCACGTTGGAGGGGCTGTAAAAGGGAGCACCTTGCCAGGCAGCATTAACATCCCAGGGAAAAATAACAGCTCTGCCTCTCCCTGCCTGCCTCTTGATTTCAACAGGCCCAGAGCACATAAAAGCTCCCTGAGAGCCGAGACAGACGGGTTTAAATCAGTCAGACAGAAAGCTCAGCCCTATAGGAGCTCCTTTATGATCTCATATTTTATTGACGTTGGTAAAAGTGCCCTGGCACGAGTGGTTATGAATGTGCATCGTCTGCTCCCTCTAATCCATTAACTCATTAAAATAATTGTCTTAATTTGATTGTTAAAGTGATTAATAGGGCAAGAGTTAAAGGAAATTAATACTCCAAATTGAAGCATAACTGCAGCAGAAAAATAACTCGGTGGGATTGATGTGGTAACAAGGTGCAGGCTCGTGCTTAATGAGCCTTGGGGAGTTAAATATAGAAAGGAGAGACAGGAGGAAAATTCCTCTGTGCAGCCAGGCTGGAATGGTTTGGGATCTGGAGCCCAAAGTTCTGCCCAAGCCCACTGTTGGTTCTGGTATTGGTAGAGCAAAGGGGAATATTTAATATCAGAGAAGGGGGATATTTAATAGGGGAATATTTAATATCAGCTCCTGTTAATTTTTAGATCATGTAGGAGTGCCCAGGTAAAGCCTGTGGCTGCAGGATCTCTGAATATTCCAGAATCAGTAAATTTGTGGGGAAGGAGCACAAGCACACTGCAGCTCCAGGATGGGGTGGGAAGGAGAAGCTCACTGTGGATCTCTCAGTTTATTTCAGTTCTGTCCACACTCACTCTTTGGTTTCATGCCCTGCTTTACCAAAATCCTTTTTTTCCTTCCATGTTTTTCAACCTGGGGATGGATTTTTCTGCTGCCTGGAGCACGGGTTGGAAATGCCCCACTGTAAAGTGCCAGGTAAAATTACCCATGCAAACCCTGCTGGGTTTAGGAGTCTCCTGGCATTTCCCTCCCTGGGTTAAGGGTGTTTGCTTTGCTCAGCTCAAACAGAAACTCAAAGCTCCCAATTGGATGAGGGAGGCACAAGGCAGCTCCTGCCTTGCACCTCTTTCTGTGCTGCTCTGATTTCCCCTCCTTGCCATAATTCCAGTTTGGTTTCATCAGTCCCAGAGATTAAAATACTCCACTTGCCATGGTGGGCCTGCTCTGATGGCAGCTTTGGTCTTTAGCAGAGGAAATCTTAAATTTCTTTCAATTCCCTGCTGAACCTGCCCCTGGTGGGCACCTAAAGCTGTGAAAAACCCCCAGACTCCCCCAAAACCTGTAATAAATACAGCTTCAGGCAGAATGCACACGTTTCCTGTCAGCCCTCTTGATATCCAAGGTTCAAAAGAGCAGAAAAACGGGGGCAATGAAATAAATATTGAATTAAATGAATGCCTGGGGAGATTGCTCCACACAGATAAGGCCCAACCGGCTGGACCAGGGGTTTGCAGCCCTGGGCAAGTGGAGCAGAAAATATTGCAGAGCTCCCAGGCTGCAAACACCTGGGAACCCTGGGGCAATGGAGATTCCATCACTCACCTTGGACAAGCCCCTTTGAACAAGTAAATTGGATATGAAAGGGGAAAAGTGGGAGTAAGAGAAACCCAGCAAGGCATGGGCAAGAGAGAGTGAGGCAAAGAGAGAGAACAACTCAATTTATCTCTCACCCAGGGCATGGGCAGCAGGAGCCCCTTGCCATGAGCTGGAGATTTATTTTTAATGTTTTCTTTCTGCACTCCTTGATTCCCTCTGACAACAAAAGCTGCCTTCCCAGATGTGCAGCGAGGAGCAGAGGCAGGGAATGAGGCTCTGGGCAGGACTGCAGCTTCCAAAAGCAGCTGGGGCTGCGTTTTACACAGAATTTCACCAGGAGCACGGGAAGGAGGTGCAGGCACAGCACAAAGCTGAGAAAACCCAGTTTGGCTCCATCTCCTGCTGGAACAGCCAGCTCTGGCTGCTCTAAAACTGAAGGGAAGGCGTTTATCTATTTTATTTTTTTATTTTTCCCAACAACCTGGAGGTTTAAGCTGGGTTCCAGTGGCGTTTATGGGCTGGGAGGCTGGAGCAGCTCTCCCTGTGAGCAAGCTGGGAAGCGGGAGAGGGAAGCCACAGAACGCTCGGGCAGCAGCCAGAGGCACAGAATTAATCAGTAAATGATGTGTTTATTGCCCCAGTGGAAGGGGAAGGCAGACCGAGGTCTGCAGCAGGAATAGCTCGTGTCTTTTGTTGAGGCTGCAGAAGTTTCTCTGATTTCCTCGGTCGGAAATGTCTGGGGCAGCTCTCGCAGAGCCACGTGGCAACGTCCCTGCAGCTCCTGAGAGCAAATCAATGCTGCACAAACCACCAGGATGAAACCCCGTGTTCCTGAAAGCAGACAGAGCATTACACAGCGCTGTTAATTCAATTAATGGCTTCAGCTTAACTATCCCAGTGCTGCTGCTGGTGGGCTGATGGAAAATCCAGATTTCAGCGCAGATTTTGGGTGTGGCTGACCCCACTCTGTGCCCTTCCTTTGCAAGGGACTGGTGGATCTGAGGCTCCGAAGATTTTCTGGGGTGTTTTTAAATGCAGAGCCAAAGGGACAGAGCTGGAGTTACACAAAGTGATTATTCCTAAACTGGAGTGTTCACAATGGAGACAAATTGTAATCACACCCTTGGGATGCTGCAATCACCAGCAACTCCCACCAGCCCCTGGCCCTGCTCCTCTGGGGAGATGGAAAATGAGAAAATACATTTTCTTCTGGCTCTGGATGCTCAGCAGGACTTCCTGGGACTTGCCAGGGGCATTTTTTTCTGTAATTCCCCAAAATATTTCAAGCCCTTTTAACAGCAGGCTGAGATGTTCCAGCATTCCCCTGGAACAGGTTCTCCAGGAGAGGAGAACACTGAGAACAGATCTGCAATAACCTTTCCCAAGGCATTTCCAGCAGCCTGCCCCTGTCCTGCTGTCTGAGCTGTGTTTCACAAAGGCAGAAAAGCAGGGCTGGCTCAGAAATTCTCCATCCCTGGAAGTGTCCCAGGCAGGCTGGATGGGGTCTGGGATGGTGGGAGGACATTTAATGCTAAGAGAGGAATTCCTGGCCTGGGAGTGGGGCTGTGCTCTGCCTGGTGGATGTGGGGCTGGGGCAGCAGAGGTGTTTATTAACTCACAGCATCCTGGTCCTCAGGGGCCCCTGATGGAAAATAAACCTGCAAAATAAAGCTGCAAAATAAAGCTGGCAGCTCGTTGGGAGCAGGAGTTCAGCAGCACCAGGGGCTCCACCAGTGACTGAGCTCATGGAGTTCATTGCAGGGAGGGCTTTGGGAGCCCCAGGGGTCTCTGGAGCAGCCAGAGGGGAGCAGAGCAGCAGAACTCTGTTCCCTGCCAGAGCCCTTTAAAGAAACACATTTATTCCAATGGCCAAAAATGGGAATTACTCCTGCTTATTTTAACAGCAAACCTCACTCAAATGTCATCTCCTTCAAGTGTCATCCAGAGGGATGATGGCACAGACAATCATCCATTTCTGCTTTCAATTAGCCAGCATGCCTCGTGCATCCTGCTCCTGAAGGTGGAATTGGCTGTGACACCGGGGCCTGGCTGACAGCCTGTCACTGTCCCCCGTGCCACCGAGCTGTGCAGGGCCCCTGGTGACACCAGGGACACCCAGGGAGGGCTGGCAGGGGCTGGCGGGCACCAGGGGGGCTGTGCAGCATCCTCCTGCCAGGAGGGTGGGCATGGGTCAGTGCCACAGCCAGGGGTGTGCCCATGGGTCAGTGCCACAGCCAGGAGTGTGGGCATGGGTCAGTGCCACAGGCAGGAATGCGCCCATGGGTCAGTGCTACAGGCAGGAGTGTGCCCATGGGTCAGTGCCACAGGCAGGAGTGTGCCCATGGGTCAGTGCCACAGGCAGGAGTGTGCCCAAGGGTCAGTGCCACAGCAAGGAGTGTGGGCATGGGTCAGTGCCACAGCCAGGAATGTGGGCATGGGTCAGTGCCACAGGCAGGAATGCACCCATGGGTCAGTGCCACAGCCAGGAGTGTGCCCATGGGTCAGTGCCACAGGCAGGAGTGTGCCCAAGGGTCAGTGCCACAGCCAGGAGTGTGCCCATGGGTCAGTGCCACAGGCAGGAGTGTGCCCATGGGTCAGTGCCACAGCCAGGAATGCGCCCATGGGTCAGTGCCACAGGCAGGAATGCACCCATGGGTCAGTGCCACAGGCAGGAGTGTGCCCATGGGTCAGTGCCACAGCCAGGAATGCACCCATGGGTCAGTGCCACAGGCAGGAGTGTGCCCATGGGTCAGTGCCACAGGCAGGAGTGTGCCCATGGGTCAGTGCCACAGGCAGGAGTGTGGGCATGGGTCAGTGCCACAGGCAGGAGTGTGCCCATGGGTCAGTGCCACAGCCAGGAATGCGCCCATGGGTCAGTGCCACAGCCAGGAATGCGCCCATGGGTCAGTGCCACAGCCCAGGCTGCTCCTGTTCCTTGGACAAACCCTGACCCCAATTCTGCCCCAGTTGTTCCCATTCCTGAACAAACTCTGATCCCAATTCTGCCCCAGATTTTCTCATTCCCTCGACAAAACCTGACCCCGGTCCTTTTCCAGCTCTTTTCCCACCTCTGAGCCCCAGGTTTGTGCCTTCCACCACAAAAAGAGTCCCTTGTTCTGCCTGGGATGCTCCTGGATTCTCAGCCCACCTGGAATTCCCTTGGATTTTCATTTCCTGGATTTTCATCCCTCCTGAGATGCCCCTGGATTTTCATTCCCTGGATTTTCAGCCCACCTGGATTTCACTCCAAGGAGTTTTTCCCCCCCTGCACCCTGACCCTGCTGCCCCACTGGGTCAAACCTCTCCTCTTGTCTCAGCAGCCCGGCCACAAATGTGTATATTTATAATAACATGCCAATCCCAGAAGGAAAACCTTGTTTTTCAGGTATTTGGGAAGGCTCAATATCTCTTCTCCATTGTCAGGATTATTTTTTTCCCCCACGAGGCTTTGAACTGAAAGCCTCAAAGGGAGAAGGAAATGCAGAAGAGATGAATTTCAGAGGGGAGCAGGATTTGTGATGCTGATCTGCCACAGGAACGTGCCACCCAAACCCCAAACCCTGCCCTTTTCATTGCAGCCAACACAGGCTTTTCCCTCTTTAAACATCCCTTCAAGAGCACCAACTGAGCCCTGCCTGCCCCTGGAAACAGGGCTGGGAGCAAGCTGGGCTCAAAAGGAGAAGGATCTCTGCTTATTTTTGTTTCTACCTTGCAGAGTTATTTATTATCAGCTGCTTGCAGGTACACACGCAGCCTCCCCAGGGGCAGAGCTGAGTTTCTCAGATGCTGCTGTCTCTGATGCACTCTAAAATTAGACTTTGTCTCCCTGGATGCTGTGTTTGGATGCAAAGGAGTGACAGGAATTTCTCTCTCTCTCTCTCTCTTTTTTTTCTTCTATAATCAACACTTATAGGATGGGAGACGCTCAGGCTTTTGACAGAAATGGGAGGAAAAATGGGAGAAAAAATGCATTTTGAGGTGGCAGATTGATCAGCAGCCCTGGTGTAAATCAGGAGGGCAGTGGAGCTGCTCCCATCCCTGCCAGGGAGCTGAGCCACCTCCAGGCTGCTCCCATGGGGGAAAATAACAATAAACTGAGGGACAGGGAAAGGAGGGGTGGGAAAAGGGGGAAAATAACAATAAACTGAGGGACAGGGAAAGGAGCGGTGGGAAAAGGGAGAAAATAACAATAAACTGAGGGACAGGGAAAGGAGGGGTGGGAAAAGGGAGAAAATAACAATAAACTGAGGGACAGGGAAAGGAGCGGTGGGAAAAGGGAGAAAATAACAATAAACTGAGGGACAGGGAAAGGAGGGGTGGGAAAAGGGAGAAAATAACAATAAACTGAGGGACAGGGAAAGGCTGGGCATGGAGGAGTGGGAAAAAGGGGAAAATAACAATAAACAGAAGGATAGGGAAAGGCTGAGCATGGAAAGGTGAGAAAAGGGAGAAAATAACAATAATCTGAGGGATTAGGGAAAGGAGGGGTGGGAAAAAGGACAAAATATCAATAAACAGAGGGAAAGGCTGGGCATGGAGGAGTGGAAAAAAAGGGGAAAATAACAATAAACAGAGGGATAGGGACAGGCTGGGCATGGAGGAGTGGGAAAAAGGGGAAAATAACAATAAACAGAAGGATAGGGAAAGGCTGAGCATGGAAAGGTGGGAAAAGGGAGAAAATAACAATAAATAGAGGGATAGGGAAAGGCTGAGAATGGAGGAGTGGGAAACCTGTTGGTGAGGGAAGATAAATGGTTTTAAGCTGCAGTGGAGGGAGCACAGCTGGACACAGGTGAGCTCAGGGCAGCTCTGAAATTCTGTTTCATCTCCATCAGCCCCTCTGGGCCCAGGCTGTGCAAACCCCCCCTTTATCAAGAATAAAGCTGAATTCACCTGTTGGCTGTCACTGCACACAGAGGCTCCCCCCATTTCCTTGCAGAGAGTAATTAATATCATTCCAGGTGATCACTCCAGGAGCCAGCTCCTCTTGGCTGGGCTGCACAAGGACCAGGCTGGGCTCTCAGTGGGGCTGTCCCTGTCCCCAGCCCTGCCCGCTCCCAACCAGGTTTGTCCAGCACAGGAACTGGAGTGGAGGCTCCTTTGTTTACTGTGTTACACAAATTCAATTTGTCAGGGAGCTGGGTTATGAATTAGGAATGAGGGATGGCAGCAAAATTAAATGATAAAGCCTTGGCCAGCATCCACTGCAGCTGAGATGGGGCTGATAAACTGGAGCAGGCAGGCAGGGTTTGCTAAAACAAAGGCACGGTGGAAATGTGTAGAAAAAATCAGTTTTGGGCATGGATGTCTTGTATCTCATCCTTCCCTGCACTTGTAGTACAGAGAACTGGGGGGAAGCATTAAAAAATCAGAATTTCTGTGGTGTTTTCTGGGGTGGCAGGAAGGAATGAATCTGACTGCATGCTCTTAGAAGGCTGAATATTATTATATTATATTATATTATATTATATTATATTATATTATATTATATTATATTATATTATATTATATTATATTATATTATATTATATTATATTATATTATATTATATTATATTATATTATATTATATTATATCTATGCTAAAGAATACAGAAAGGATTCAGACAGAAGGCTAACAGATAATAATGAAAAACTCCTGACTCCTTCCAGTCCTGACACAGCCTGACCCTGAGTGGCCATTAAGTCAAAACAATTCACATGAAACCAATCAAACAATCACCTATTGGATAAACAATCTCCAGCCACATTCCAAAGCAGCCAAACAGAGGAGAAGCAAATCAGATAATTATTGTTTTTCTTTTTCTCTGAGGCTTCTCAGCTTTCCAATAAAGAATCCTGGGGCAAAGGGATTTTTCAGAAAATGTGATGGTGACAGATTTGTGCTTTGCTGGATGTTGTCTGCAGCGCCCTCACGTCCCAGCTCGTGTCTGGCCCTGGTTTGGGGCAGTTGTGCAGCCCCAGCCTGGCACAAGAACCCCATGGCAGCACCGATCCCATCCCTGCTCCAGGGAAAGCTCTGGAACTGCTGCAGGTGCAGGGGGAAGGGCCCAGCAGGGAGGGAAAGCACAGGGTGTGAGCCAGGAGGAGGAATTACACCTCAGGAGGGATGGGAAGCACTTCCAGGCTGGGTTTGGGACTCTCAGGGGCACCAGTGAGTCCCGGACTCTCCATAAAGCAGAGCAGGAGCTGCAGATTCTCCTCTGGAAAGCAGAGCTGGGAATGCCCGTGCCAGGGCTGGGATCTGTCTCTCCATCAGCAGATCCTCGCTGGGCTCACACCTGATCCCATCCCTGCTCCAGGGAAAGCTCTGGAACTGCTGCAGGTGGAAATGCCCCAGCAGGGAGGGATGCAGGGAAAGCACAGGGTGTGAACCAGGAGAAGGAATTCACACCTCAGGTTTGGGTTTGGGTCCAGGCTGGGTTTGGGTCTCTCAGGGGCACCGGTGACTCCCAGACTCCCCACAAAGCAGAGCAGGAGCTGCAGAGTCTCCTCTGGAAAGCAGAGCTGGAAATCCCTGTACCAGGGCTGGGATCCCTCTCTCCATCAGCAGGCCCTCTCCAGGAGCACGGGCAGGGAGCAGCAGTGCTCTGTTTGGTTGTTCTCAGCAATGTTCTCAGCAATGTCTCTCAGTTTGGCCTTGTGAGAGAGATGGATGGGCAGGGCAGAGGCATTTCCCTGTCCCCCAGTGCTGTGCCTGCTCTGGAGTTGATCTTTCACAAGCCACTGCTCTGCTGACACCAGGATTGATGGAGCTGCAGCACCTGGCTCCTGAAGGATTGTTCCTTGGGAGACAGAAACGGTTTGCTCTGCATGGTTTGGCCTTGCTTGGGAAAAACTCGGAGTTTTTCTTGCTGAGCTCCGTTTCTAACTGTTCTCATCACAAAATAAAAGGACAGAACTTGCCCTCAGTGCTGGGGGAGTGAGAAGGGAGGAGGAACAAACCAAGGGAGGAATCATTACAGAGGACACAGCAAATTACTGAGCTGCTGTGACATGGCTCCAGGGGGAAGAGCAAAGTCCCTTGGCTGGCTGCAGCTGGAAACTTCCTGCCTGTCACTCTGCAGAGGAAACCATCAGATATCTCATGTTAATTGTCACTTAGGAAAGTTTCATCCTATGACTGCAAATGCTGCAATCATAATTTCCATTCTCTGAGAATGACACCTGCACCAAAAGGAGTTTCTCTCTCCCATTTCCTTCTTGCCCTGAAGAGGAGGTGAAAATTTTAGGGAAAATACACTTTGCACCTGAATATTCACAGGCTGACGTCCCAGAGCTGCTGCTGATCAAGAGTTATCCCAGTTAATTCAATCTTAGATCAACCTTTCCACCAGCACTCCTCTCCAAGTCCAGAGAAATTCATTCCCCAGAGAACCCCAAGCAGAGCAAAGACTTCTCTCATCAGCTGTTGGACAAAATCTGAGTCAAGCAGCCCTGGCCCTGAAAGTCTTGGTCTCTAAGCAGGCAGATAATGAGGAATTTAATGCTGGGAGACAGGAGACAGCTCTGGGAGCTTATAGGAGTGGGCACCAACCCAGGGCAGCAGCACAGGGAGCTCGGGCTCCTCCCTGCCCTGCCCTGCCAGGGCTCCAGCAGAAATTGTTGGGAGGTGGGAATGGATTCTTTTATCCGTGCAAAGCTCAAATGCCTGAATTAGAAGCATCATATCAAATTTTACCTTTTTTTTTTCCCCCTATAATGCCTCGTGCAACTCTCAATTCTGTTTCCTAGGCCGTGGGTTTTGAGGAGGAAAGGTTTTTATATGAGGAGGAAAAGGGCTTTGTATGAGGAGGAAAAGATCCTTATTTGAGGAGGAAAAGGGCTTTGTATGATTCTCTGTAAAAGGGGCAAGGGAGGCACCTCTGACAGCCCCAACCCAACTCAGAGGAGTCCCCATGCTGAAAAACCTGACATGATTTAGGGAAAGCTTCACCCACAAAGACCATTAAAGGGTAAGGAAGAGTTCACAGCTCAGATCCATCCCTGAATTATCGGCTGCCCTCTCACTGTTTGTGTTTACAGAAAAAATAAACCAACAAACAGAACGAAACAAAGCCAAACAAAACAAACAAAAAAAACACCAAAGCAAACCAAACTAAAATAAAACAAGGCAAAGCAAAGCAAAACAAAGCAAAGCAAAACAAACCCTGCACCAGCAGCACAAACACCCCAGAGTGTGCAGTGCATTTACAGCTCCTTTATTCCATCCTGTCTGTCCCATTTAAAGTTTCAGCATCAATCCCCTGTCCACAACCCCTGAGATCCCCATCCACACATCCAAACAAAACCCCAAGGAGAGCACAGGGAATTTTTCCTGTCTGTTATCAAACTCTGCAGATAACACCAGCCTCTGGTCTAGCCAGA
Source organism: Zonotrichia albicollis (assembly GCF_047830755.1). Lineage (NCBI taxonomy): Eukaryota > Metazoa > Chordata > Aves > Passeriformes > Passerellidae > Zonotrichia > Zonotrichia albicollis. The sequence continues at coordinate 1,437,624 of NC_133845.1, read as the reverse complement.
AACCCTTTGGAAAATGTGAATTAAATATCTTCAAATGCTTTTTTTTGGTAGTTATTATCTTTAAAATAATACATTTCTCTGATCCAAAGTGGAATCAAGTGCAGGGATATTCAGGATGCAGCAGAGTTATTTTCACTTAGGAGCCAACATCAAACAACCTTAACAACACAGCTCCAGACACATAATGAAAATTAAAACCAAGGAACATGCAGATCTAATTACATTTTTAAATAGCAAGGCAATGAGAGGAAGGCAGAGAAGTGATTTACAATCTTTCCTGGTGGTGACTGTGCAGTAAAAGCTGAACTATTCCCCGAGGATCCCTGAATCACTGAATATTCTGCTTTTCTCCCCAGGCTCTTTTCTATTATGTTTTCTCTTCAGAGGGGCATTTGTGAGAGAGATGAGAAGAGCAGGGCCTGGACAAAACAGCAAGAAAATGAAATGATCTGTGCAATTCCCAAATTGCTGCCTGTGAGAAAGCTGCCATGTTATCAGCAGAAAAGCAGGAGGGGCATTGCCCTGTGCCCTGCAGGGCCCTGATACATTTGTTTGTAGGGAAAAAAAACCCAAAAAACCCAAAAAAACCCCCAAAAATACCACATCCCCAAGCCCCAGCAGGCACAGGCAGGATTTTGGGATTTTGCTGTGGCAGCTGCAGGAGCTGGGGCTACCCTGACAAACCCAGCTGATAACAGCAGAGGAATATTGAACAGAAATTGGGTTAAAGCAAGAAATGCTCTTATCAGCATTTGAATTTCCCATTCCAGATCCTGCCCTTGGATTCTGCTTCCCAACAGCTCCAGGACATCTCTGCAGCCACCCCAGGAGCCACTGAATTATTGTGCTCAGTGTTCAGCCTCTCACACCCCAACCCTGCAATCCCCAGCAATAGAAATACAGGAGATAAAGAAATAAAGAGATGCAGTCTGGATTGGCTTTCTTGGCTCTAGAAAAGGAACAGACAAACAAATAAATAAATAAATAAGTAAATAAATGCAGTCCGGATTGGCTTTATTGGCTCTAGAAAAGGAATAAATAAATAAATAAGTAAATAAATGCAGTCGGGATTGGCTTTATTGGCTCTAGAAAAAGAATAAATGAATAAATAAATAAATGCAGTCTAGATTGGCTTTATTGGCTCTAGAAAAGGAATAAATAGATAAATAAATGCAGTCTGGATTGGCTTTCTTTGCTCTGGGAAATGAATGAATGAATAAGTAAATAAATAGATAAATATATAACTGCAGTCCGGATTGGCCTTCTTGGCTCTAAAGGAATAAATAAATAAATAAATAATCAATCAAACAAATAAATAAATAAATAGATTAATGCAGTCTGGATTGGCTTTCTTGGCTTTGGGAAATGAACAAATAAATAAATAAATAAATAAATAGATAGATAGATGCAGTCTTGATTGGCTTTCCTGGCTCTGGGACATGAATGAATGAATAAATAAATAAATAAATAGACGAATATATAAATGCATTCTGGATTGGCCTTCTTGGCTCTGGGAAAGGAATAAATAAATGAACAAATAAATAAATAAATATATAAATGCATTCTGGATTGGCCTTCTTGGCTCTGGGAAAGGAATAAATAACTCAAGGATGAGCGCAGCCCAGCTGTGCCTGGGGTGCAGCAGGAGCAGTTCCCAGCTGGGTGTGCAGCTCTGGCTCCCAGCAGGGCAGGAGGGCCCAGCCCAGCCCTGGCAGCCCCAGCCTGGGTGGGCACTGCCCTGCCCTGCCCTGCCATCAGCTGCAGTGCCAGGGCTGAGGCACCTGCCACACTCAATAATATGATAATAAATTACAGAGATAATGGAGTTTCCAGGCGGTGCTGCAGGAGAAGGCTGCTCCCTGCATCAAACATTGCTTTTCCTCAGTGGAGCTCTCTGGGGCACCCCTGGCCCTCGCTCTGGGCCTGATGCCCAGCCCGGGTGTCACAGCCCCCGGTGACAGCCAGGCCACCTCTGCAGCATCACAGCATCACTAACCTGCTCAACGCCTCCAAGATCATCCTTTTCTCCTTTAATTCCGTGGTTTTTCCCCTTTTTGGCAAGATGAATGGAGCAAGGATTGCCTGGCTGACAGATCATTACTTTGCTCACCACCAATTAAAACCTCCAGAAAGGAAGATTTAGGAACCTGGGAAAAGAGCAGGTTTTGCAATCAAGACATTGCAGAGCTGGCACTGACACCATCCTTGGACTCGTTCCTGGTGTGGGAACTGGAGATGCTTCTGGTCCAAGGTGCTGCAAAAGCCAAGGGGAAAAGGGAAAGGGAAAATGAAAGGAAAGGGGAAAAGGAAAGGAAAGGAAAGGAAAGGAAAGGAAAGGAAAGGAAAGGAAAGGAAAGGAAAGGAAAGGAAAGGAAAGGAAAGGAAAGGAAAGGAAAGGAAAGGAAAGGAAAGGAAAGGAAAGGAAAGGGAAAAGGAAAGGAAAGGGAAAAGGAAAGGAAAGGGAAAAGGAAAGGAAAGGGAAAAGGAAAGGAAAGGGAAAAGGAAAGGAAAGGGAAAAGGAAAGGAAAGGGAAAAGGAAAGGAAAGGGAAAAGGAAAGGAAAGGGAAAAGGAAAGGAAAGGGAAAAGGAAAGGAAAGGGAAAAGGAAAGGAAAGGGAAAAGGAAAGGAAAGGGAAAAGGAAAGGAAAGGGAAAAGGAAAGGAAAGGGAAAAGGAAAGGAAAGGGAAAAGGAAAGGAAAGGGAAAAGGAAAGGAAAGGGAAAAGGAAAGGAAAGGGAAAAGGAAAGGAAAGGGAAAAGGAAAGGAAAGGGAAAAGGAAAGGAAAGGGAAAAGGAAAGGAAAGGGAAAAGGAAAGGAAAGGGAAAAGGAAAGGAAAGGGAAAAGGAAAGGAAAGGGAAAAGGAAAGGAAAGGGAAAAGGAAAGGAAAGGGAAAAGGAAAGGAAAGGGAAAAGGAAAGGAAAGGGAAAAGGAAAGGAAAGGGAAAAGGAAAGGAAAGGGAAAAGGAAAGGAAAGGGAAAAGGAAAGGAAAGGGAAAAGGAAAGGAAAGGGAAAAGGAAAGGAAAGGGAAAAGGAAAGGAAAGGGAAAAGGAAAGGGAAAAGGGAAAGCCCAGTGTGGCTTTGTCCTGGGTGTGAGAATCCACCTGGATTCCTCCAGCAAAGCCCCCTCACTGCAGAGCCATCTCCTGTTGGAGGGGACAGTGCAGCCCTGCCAGGATTTACCTGATTTATGGTTTTAATTGGACTTTTTCATTATCTCAGCTCTTTGTATGCAGATCACTGAGCTCCTGCCCACCCTGTGCAGCCAGCTCCTCATTCCCTGGTTCTGCTGGAGCAGAGCAGGACCCAGCTCCTCACAGCCCTGGTTAATCACATAAAACACAACATTGTCATTCAAACAGATTTGAATAAAGCACCACACCCAAAGGACAAATTTGAAGTGAAGCAGTGGAAGGAGGCACAGGTGGGGACAGCAGCAAAAGGAGCAGAACTGCCCCAGCCCCAGGTCCCATCCCACAGCACCATCCCTGCCTCGAGAAAAGTTAGAGAAGAAAACCCTGAGGAAATGCTGGAAACCAGCAAGGGAGACCCAAATGACGTAACAGAAAGAACAAAACCACAAAAAAACAAAAGAACAAAAGCACCCCAAAAAGCAGCTTGATGACAAATGAGCCACTTCAGTGCTGTGGGATTTTCTCTTCTTCAAAGCAGCCAATGTGAGCCTCCATTAAAAAAAAAAAAAAAAAAAAAAAAGAGTAAATACTACAAGGAACACCGTGGAAAAACATCCCAGCGGCAGCCAAGCAAAAATCCAGGTTTGCTCTTCCCCTGCCAGTGCTTCCCAGCCTCCTAGTTTTATGGCTTGGGGTTATAGATGTTTATCACATTTTTATAGATATATTTTTATATATAGGTATATTTATATATATATATATATATATATATATATAGCTTTTCCCCTAGCTTTATGGGCAGGGGTGTTTTTCACAGCAGCCAGGCTCCCGTTTGTTGCAGTTTTTGCAGGAGCCACGAGGAAGGAGAACCCTTAAATCACCAGGAAGCTCTGCCAGTGCAGGCCCCACTGTGCAAGACTGCCTTTAAAAAGCACTTCCATTTTATGGCCTAATTTAGGGCCACATTGAAGGTTCTCAGGAAAACCTCCCGTTCCTCCAAGGGTCCTGCCCTGCTGGAGTGTCTGAAGTTCCTTCCTGCATTATGGATGCTCTGTGAGGCTCTTGGAGCTGCACCAAATGATGGAATTTGCAGTGATCATTGCAGGGATAAATCACCTGCAGGGCTGCTTTTCTCTCACCCTCATTGGTGCTGCTTTTGTTTGTTTGAGCTGTGACTGCTCCAAGAGAGCAGTGATGGGCAATGAAAGGCTTCTAAAATCCAAAATTCAGCCACAACAAACCAAGTGATTGCATCCCACCTCTGTGCTGCACACAGGGCTGTCCAGCCCATCTGGGTGGGGATATTTCATTGTACAGGGGTTGTGCAAGGAGCAGGTGCTGCCCAAACCATCTCGAATATTTCATTTACCGGTGTTGTACAAGGAGCAGGCGGAGCTCAAAGGTTCTGTATGGGAATTAAACCATCCTCCCCTTTTTTAAGGTCTGACTTGAGGGTTTTCACCCTATTTTCCAACACATGGAAAACATGGGGACAGAGGACTGTCCAAGACACAAAACCCTACACGAGGCCATGGGTGTCACAAATCCTTCCAGCAGCTTCTCTCCCCAGATCCACAGGAATTTTTGATGGTTTCTTTACCTGGGTGGGGTTGGAGGGGAGAGGATTGTTCACCAGCAGAGCAAAGGGGGTTTGTGAGGCTGGGGATGCTCCAGGCCCGGGGGGTTTTGGGGTGCTGCACTTGCACATCCCAGCAGCACAAACAGTGCTCACACTCATCATTCACCCAAAGGGATGGTCCAGCACAATCAGGGCTCGCAGCAAATTGCCTTTTCTTATCTCCAGCACAACATTTAATGCATGAAATGCATAATACAACAGGCTGGGAGAGCCAGGACGGGCTCTGCACCACGATCCCCTGGAAACTGAGCTGGGTTGATGGAAAGACAGCTCTCATTCCTTCCCTCCCAGTCCCTGCCCAGTCCCAACTGGTGGGGACAATTCCCCCTCAATTCCCCGGCAGGAGCAGCTCTCCCAAACCCCCAGGAGCGCTGGGCTCCATCTGAGCCTCCCCATCTGATTAGATTTATGCAAATTCCTGCATTTATTAGCATAACAGGAAGATTGTTCTGCTGCCTGCGAAGGAAGGAGCCCCTTTATTCCAATAGATGTGTCAGCTCGGAGCAGTTAATAAGATCTATTTGTAATCCATAGGTAGGAATGATAAAAGCAGGAGAACTCAGCACTTCCACTGGCAGAGGAGCTGCTGGGAATACGGGCACTGGGAACTCGGTGTAATTATGGGAGAGATATTTAAATACTCTTCAGGGTAATTCTGGAGAGTGCAAGGGAAGGCAAACATGCTGAAAATGTCATTTCTGCTGGCTGGAGGAGGCAGGAGGGAGGAGATGGCCCAGGCAGAGCCAGCCCAGCACTCTGGAGAGCATCCATGGGGATGAAGGGCAGAGTTGGCAGAAGGCAAAGCTCCCACATCCCAGGGGCCTTTCAAGGCTAAATTCACCTGTTTGCCTTCGTTTCTGGACTTGAGGGCATCAGAAACTTGGATTGGAGTTGGGTCAGCCACAGGACCAGCTCTCCAGGTTTCAGTTTTATTCGGAATCATGGAATCCCAGTTGGAAGGGACCCACGAGGATCATCCACGTCCAACTCCTGGCCCTGCACAGGGCATCCCCTAGAATTCACCTTGGTCCCTTCATGTAGAGCCTGCAAGTAAATCCCACCCTGATTGATTTTGTGGGGGAGAGAGTTCTGAGCAGTCCTGGGCATCAGCTCAGCCCAGAAGCCCAAGGAGGATCCAGGAATTCCAAAGGCAAATTCCAGCACTCAACACCTCCCAGCACAGGAGAGGGTCTGGGCCCCGTGCTGGACACCAGGATTGCTGTTTTCATTTGTCCCTAATTAGCAATGAAATGATGTTTGCAACCTGCTAAAATGCCCACTTAGGCTGGGGGGGAGCAAACACTGGCCCATCTGCCAAGAGGTTCTGCAGCAGACGTTTATCTAAATAGAGAAATCAGCCTGCTATTCACATCTGATTAACAAACACAGCCTCTAATTAGCCCATGTGATTAAGATTCATTTGAGGAGTCACTCCAGCACATACATTAAACCATCACTCCTGTGCTCAGTGGTGGTGATGGGAGGAGTGGTCCTGCCTGGCTGCAGCTCTGGAGGAGGAAAAGCAGAATTATTTAAGGCCATGCTCAGAACAAAGGGTCAAAGCACTGCTGGGGCAATATTCCACTGTGTTTTTCTCTCAGGGAGATTGTTGTAGTCCAGACACACCACTGTGATGAGAAAAATTGCAATTTTTTACCAATTTTTACCAAAACCTGGCTCTTCCAGCACAAGGAGAAATCCTCCAGGATTTAGGGAAGACCCTCCCAGCCCAAACTGCCTGAATTTCCCATCAGAACCTCCCAGAACCATCCATGGAGCACCCACGGACCCTGCAGCTCTCCCAGGGGATTTGACTGCTGCCCAAGTTGCTGCCTGAGCGCTGCTAAATAACATTTTCCTGTTGCTCCCCTGCTTTGCTGCACAATTGCCACAATCAGCGTGGCTGGTGAGGAGTCCTGTCCTCTGCATCTCGCAGTTATTAACCTTAACAATGTCAATGAGCTGCTGCACTAATTGAGCCGCAGCAAATTAAGGGTTGACGGAATTATTAAGAGCAGCTTGGTACACAGGGATATTTTAATTTGTTCTTGATGCCAGCAGGGTGGGGGCTTGCAAGGAGAGGAGAATTCAGAGTGACTGCAGTGAGAGGATGAACCTGGGCAGCCCCAGAATTGATTCCAGGTTCCTTGGGTTTCCCTTCCGTGTTTACAGAGCGCTCAGCAGTCACATGGTGACCCCAAATTCCCAATTATTGCCCTGTTTTCCTCCCAGCTAAGGGGCTTTGCCAGCCAAGGGAAGGAGGGAAAGCCAAATTTTGTGGGTTTTTAGCCATTTCAGGATCTTTCTTTGGAATTTCAGTTCAGTCCCAGTTTATTCCAAGGTTGTGAGGAGATAAAATGGGCAAACAGCACATCCAGGATATTTCAGTATAAAGGCACAGCCTGATGTGCTTTCTTTAAGTGAGTCACTGGGGGAGTGTTGCTGTTGCTTTCATGAACATTAAGTGAGCCATTAACATCTTTATTTTAATTAAAACCATATTGAAATCCAAAACAAAGATTCTGAAGTGGCTAAAAACCCATTAAAAAACCACCCCAACCTTAGAACAGAGAGAAGAGCTGCAACCTCACAAATGATGGGATGGAAATGAGAAATTCCATAATGGCTCCTTCAAAAAATCCCAATTACCTGGAAGGATTTTGGAGCTGCACCTGCACCAGCAGCACAATCTGCTCCATCAGCTGTACACGAAATTATAGAAACACAAAAAACTCTTATCACTGCTTTAGCCTGCAAAGAATCACCTGAGTTGTTTCCAAAGCATTCCAAGGGAAAGAACAATAAAATGGAGAGAAGAATGTTCTGGGGGGAAATGTGGTGTTAAGGGTTTGTTGCTCCTGCTAAATATTAATCTGGATTTCCTCTTGTACTGCGCTGCTCCTGCAGATGAGTTACCTGTTCCTCCAGGCCTGCTATTTTAAAAGCTGCTTTATTTTTTCTGGAGATAATTTCTGTGTCCAGCCCCCCCTCCCTGGCTCGGAGGGGTGATCGTGGCTGCAGGAAAGCGAGAGGCAATTTCTCACCTGCCCAATGTGATTCTGCTATCTCCCATTCCCCCCTCCATGCAGAGCACGCAAAACCCTCCCCTGGCCTCATTTCCCAGGCAGGGAGATGTGATATCAGCCAGGAGGAAAATCTCCATGCAAATATTCCTCCCCTGGGCAATCTGTGTTTTAAAAGTTCTCTTTTCTCCACACAAATCCAATGTTTGGGCTCCTGGAGCAGCTTCCTGTGCTGTTAGTGGCACTGCCAGGCACTAAAGATCCTTTTAAATCTCTTTGGTCCGGGATGGGGATTATTCATTTCCCTTTCAGGGAAATAGAATAGAATAGAATAGAATAGAATAGAATAGAATAGAATAGAATAGAATAGAATAGAATAGAATAGAATAGAATAGAATAGAATAGAATGTGATGTATTGATATGATATGATATGATATGATATGATATGATATGATATAATATAATATAATATAATATAATATAATATAATATAATATAATATAATATAATATAATATAATATAATATAATACCTTTTTAAGAACACGGAGTCAGATTCATTTCCTTCTCCAGAAACCCCAGAGATGTCCAGGCCCACAGCCCAGGCAGGGCTGCTCCCACCTCAGCTGCCCCCTGTTCCTTTTCCTTGGGACAGAACCTCACTGCAGGCTCCCAGGGGAACAGTTAATGTGAGGAAATAAGGAAACCAAACCTGCCAAAGGAGATTTCAGAGCTGTGGGTAATCAGGGTGGCAGCTGCCTATGGTCCCTGTCGGGTGGGATGGAAAGGCATTGTTATGAAAAGGCCCCCTGGGTGAGGTTGGGACGCAGATTTTAGGGTGGTATTTGGGACTTTTCCCAAAGCTCCGCCTGTCTAAGGGAGGAAAGCGTGCATGGAGACACTGGGAGTTAACCCGAGGGGTAGCAGAGGTGCTCTGGGGCTGGTGAACAGGGAGGTGATGCCCAGAGCCCCCCAAAAACACTGGCAGAGCTAAGCCCAGCCTTGTGTCTCTAACCCCAGGCCGTTGGGAAGGGGCTTTGCAAGAGCCAGCAATTGGTTTTGAATGGACCTAGGGAGAGTGAGAGCTGCTGATAGCTTCCAATTAGGGGGAAAAGGAATTGTTTTCCCTGTGATCTCATCCCTAGGAAGCAGCCAAAAATCCCCCAGAGCACCCTGGCTCAGAAAGGAGCTCATTGTTCCCCTGTCTGCTGGCACAGGGAGGGGTGAGGAGCAGGTCAAGCAGGAAAATGTGCTCCAGCACCCCCCAGGCCCCACAGCCTGCCCTGGGTGCGCTCCCAAACGTCCCCACCCGGGCAGGGCAGCAGCTCCAGGTGATCCCCAGCTCCGGGGACCTGCTCAGGCCGGGCAGGGAGGGAAATGCTGTCCCTAATCGGGGCTGACATGGCAATTTTCTCCATCATGTCACTTGTCACGGGGGCCAGCAGCCTCCCCTCCCAGCCCAGGCCTTCCCTGGGACCTGGTGAGGAGAAACAAACCTATTGTGGAGCCCAGCAGCTGCCCAGGGGGATGAGGAGCTCCTGAGCACAGCTGGGCTGTGGGAAAGGGCCAGCAAAGATCTCCTGGAGCCCTGCTGGCCATCACAAGGGCTCCATCCTGCCCCTGGCTCCCTGTTCTGTCCATTGTCACCTGTTTGGGGCCAGAGAGCATCCCCAGCTCCTCTGGTCACTCTGTTCTGTCCATTGTCACTTGTTTGGGGCCTGGGAGAGCAGCCCCAGCTCCTCTGAGGAATCCCTTCTTTTCATTGTCACCTGTTTGGGGACAAAGAGCATCCCCAGCTGCTCTGGGAACCCTGTTCTGTCCATTGTCACCTGTTTGGGGACAAAGAGCATCCCCAGCTGCTCTGGGAACCCTGTTCTGTCCATTGTCACCTGTTTGGGGACAAAGAGCATCCCCAGCTCCTCTGGTCACTCTGTTCTGTCCATTGTCACCTGCTTGGGGCCAGGGAGAGCAGCCAAAGGGTTCACTGGTGTGAGTGAGGGTTATTGCTGTGACTGAGGGTTCACTGCTCTGAGTGAGGGTTTATTGCTGCTCCCAGTGTGGGGATTCCCTCCAGCCTTGGCTTCACCCCCACACAGGGTTTTTGCCCACATTCTCACACCATATTGCAGAGTTTTCCATGGTTGTGAGGGGCTCTGCAGCATGGTGACACATTCCCTCTCCACCTGCCCATCACCTGGGCATTTCCATTCCTCCCCAGCTCTGTTGGCAGGCAGGACCCACAGTGACTCCAGGGCCTTTGAAATCACATTTTCACCTGTTTAAATTGCCCAAGCCCAGCCTCCTTCCAGCGGCTCCCTCCAGTGGCTGGCTCCAGGAGCTGTTTGCTGCCAAAGCCGTCACTTTTGGCAGGGCTGTGTTTGTGGCTGTGTGACAAACACCAAACCCGGGCACACCTGGGCATCCCCGAGGTGCAGCTTGCCAGGAAACAAAAGCCCCGAGGATGAGAGCTCGGGGGAGCAGCAGCGAGTAGAGCCCTTTAATTGATCCTCTGAGGGCTGAAATGGGAAGGTGCTGCAAGACAAGAGGATTTCTCACCAGAAAGCTGAGATGGAAACATTAATGGAAATATTAATGGCGCCACTATCAACCCACCTAAATTTCTCTGTCAGCCTGGATTAAAGTCCCTTAAAACAAGTGAAAGCTGAATGCAAAGGGTATGAAACAGCCCTGGTTTTGCTCTGGGACATTCCCACCTGTCACTGTGTTCATGTTGAAGGAAGAGACAAGGATCTGACTCTGTGTTTCAGAAGGCTTAGTTTATTATTTTATGATATATATTATATTAAAACTATACTAAAAGAATAGAAGAAAAGGTTTCGTCAGAAGGCTGGCTAAGAATAGAAATGAAAGAATGATAACAAAGGTTTGTGGCTCGGGCTCTCTGTCCGAGCCAGCTGACTGTGATTGGCCATTAATTAGAAACAACCACACAAGACCAATCCCAGATGCACCTGTTGCATTCCACAGCAGCAGATAACCATTGTTTGCATTTTGTTCCTGAAGCCTCTCAGCTTCTCAGGAGGAAAACTCCTAAGGAAAGGATTTTCCATAAAAGATGTCTGTGACACTCACCTGTTCCCAGCTGCAGTTTGGAGTGATGGAGGTGATCCCTGAGCTGCAGAACGAGGGGCACTGCTGGAACATTCCAGATGGAGGAAGGATGCCCTGATCCACGGGGCTGTTCCTCAGGCACAGGCACAGGAATTGCCAGTGTTGATTCATTGAGCTCAGGCCCAGGCAGGTCAAAATCAATCACGTCAAAAATACATCACCTGCATTCAGTGGGTTTTTTAAAAGGGAATGAGAGGTGCAGGCTGCAGGGATAAATCACGGCAGAACGGGGGCTTGCTTGGAAACAAACCCATCATTTGCTCTGAAAGCATAAATATGTTGTTTGCTCCGAACATTTCCGCAATATTTAACAGACAGCTTGGCAAGGAGACAAGGCTTGGCTTGGACAAGCTGTGTCTGGAGCTCAAAAAATGGGATTGAGGAGCAGAGCCCCCCTTTTCCAGCTCCCTCTTAGTGGTTTGAATGACACCTTTGCCATGGGCAAGGCTTGAAATTGGGAAAAAGAGGATTTTCCCTCCAGAACTGAGGGGAAATGCTGTTTCTATGAAGATAGAAAGTGATCCCCAAACCTGCTGCCCCAGGGTGCATCCCCAGCGTGTCCCACACCAGGATCAGCTCCCAGGGCAGGGGCAATCAGCTCTCCCTCCGAGTCTCCTTGGCAGGAATGGAGCCCACGTGTGATGGGCTGGGAGCACTTTCCCAAGCTGACAAAAGCAGCACAAAGGGAGCTGTGAGTGATTGTAGCTGCTCCTGCTCGGTCAGAGTAAATCATCCCAGCTCTGCTGACAGCCCTGCGGCTCATCCAGCCTGCCCCAGCTGGAAATTCACCCCTTTTCCTCCTCCAAATACAACACTGAGGGATTTCCAGGGGGAAAAGCAACAGGATGCAATGAGAAGGATTAGGCTGAGGCAGAAGTGTTAAAGTGGAGGGTGAGAACTGAGGCAGGGATTGTAGGGATGGTCTCACTTCTTCCATCAGCTCTTGACACAGAGATTTGCTTTTATTCAGGGTTTGAAAGAGGAAGGGAAAGAAGAACAAACACTCAAAGAGCAAACACTTCTTCCAGGAGTTAAACTTGCAGAGCAGAGCTCCCTGGGGAGCTGTGCCCAGCTCAGCTGAGCCTCCCTGCCAGCTGGAGATTTCCCAATGGGGGCTCTGGGAAGGAGCATTTCCCTCCTCAGCATCCCAGGGAGAGCCCGGGAGGGAGCCCCAGGCTGAGGAGCCCCAACACTCCCAGTTTTACTGGTAGGGATTGCACCCAGAGGCTGCTCTGCCACCCCAGCCCTGCCAGCACCTTCTCCACCAGCCCAGCTGAGGGAAAACCTGGGAACAAACAGCACCTGCAGTGGCACCAGACAGGTTCTGACTGGTACCTCACGCCCCACTCACCTCCGTGCTCACTTCTCATTCTAAGGGATGTTGCTTTTGCCTTGCTGCTGCCAAGTTTCTGTTTGTGAGCAGCTCTCCCAGTTCATCAATGAAAAGTGAATCAGGGAGCTGAGTCAGCCCAGAGCTCAGGCTGCTGATTGCAGGGCCAGCCAGGAGCCTGTGCCTGCAAGGAGCAGCTCCAGGCACCCCGAGTTCCCCGTGGGAGCAGCCTGGGTGCAGAGATGTCCCCGGAGATGCTGGGCACTGTTTGGGGCGCAGGGAGCAGATCCCATCCCAGGGAGCACAGCCCTCCCAGCTCAGCACAAACCCATGCAAAGGCCTGTAGGGTCTGTGGGAAGCTTCCCTGTTGCTGGTTTGCAGCCAGGAGCTGGGGCCTGGCTTTGTTTTGCAGGAATTGCTGGGGGATCACGTGGAGCTGCTGGCGCTGGGAGGATGAGCTGGCACGGATCCCCGGGGATGAAGAGGGGTTTTGTTGTGTGTGAGTGGCTCCTGGCTCCACGGAGCTCTCCAGCCAGCCCAGCAGGAGCAAATGGCCAGGCAATTCCAATTCCAGCTGCATTCCTTCCAGAGCTGGGAAAAGGGGACAGCAGGTGGGTGTGGCAGATGCTCAGGGGTTAAAAACCCCCCAGAGCAGAGGAGATAGAGGGAGCCACCACCCTCACCCAGGACACCCTTCAGGATGCTCAGGGAACCTGGATTCTGCCTTGGCTCTGTGCTTGGGAATTACTGGGAGCATTTCTCCCCCACTTTTGAAAGAAATCAGAAGCACTGAGCTAAAACTGCAGCCTTGGTTATCCCAGCACACAAACCACGAGCTGTGAGCCACCGGAGGAACTCAAACCTTTGTGCAGAAGCTCTGAATTCCTCCCCTGCATCCCCAGGGCTGTCAGTGGTGATAAAGTGACCAATAAGAGGCAGGAAGTGAGAGGACATGGATGACACTCCCAGCTGGAGCAGGAGCTGAGTGATGAACAGGGAAATGTTCTGGCTGGGGCTGCTCAAGCTGCAGAGTTCAGCCAGATATTAAAAAGGAACGTGTTGGATGCTTTAGGTCAGGAAAAAGATATCAGGAAGATGCTCTGGGCACGGTGCCTCATCCATCAAAGAGACAAAAGCACAGGGTACCCTGTCAGGGAGCTCTCCCTGGGCCCAGGGAACAGAGCTGCATTAATACTCTGGGCATGGAGCAGGGAAGGACCCAACTCTGCAGCCTCAGTGCAAAAAGAGAGCCCCAGGAGCTGTGGGGAGCCATCCCCAGCCTCTCCTGGCTGCAGGTCTCCCTCTCCATCTGTGGAGCAGGAGGGGTTTGCATTGCACGTCCTGGTGATCATCCAGCCAGGCAGGCGGGTGCATTTTCACAGGAAGCACACGGAGGAGGAAACACAGCTCGGAGCTGTGGCTTCTGGCAGGTGGGAGGGCTGGCAGAAGGAAGGAACTCAGGTTTTCACAGCTTGTGCATCTACTGAGGGGTTCCTTCCATATCCAAAGAGCCCAGACAGCAGCTGGGGAAGGCAACAAACTGAATGAAACAGGAATCCTGCACTTTCCCTCTGTTCATTGAGCTCTCACCCTCTCAATTACAGAGCAGAATCAACCTGGGCAGAGCTGGGAATGTTCTCGTGGCAGATCAGCCCCACCTCAGCCCTCAGCAAGGACACACAGCCAAATCCTCCTCACCCACGAGGGCCAGGACCTTCACACCCACTGGGGGAAGCTCAGGGGTCCCTTCCTCCTGTTCCTCAGGGGGGGCTTCAGGCACAGCCCTCGTGCTAGGTCTTGATTGTCCCAAATAAAGCTGAGATTTCTTCCTAACCCAGACACCCCGGGGCAAATCAGGCTGGGTTTGGGCACCTGGGTGTCCCTGGGCACCCTTCATGTTCCCCAGGGGTGCATTTTCCATGGATCTGGGGGCAGGGGGTGCCAGGCTGCAGTGGCCTGACCTGGGGCACTGATCCCCTCCCCAGCTGCCTGCCAGGGAAGGATATTTGCTTTAATGCTGCCCTGCGAGTATTTAAGGGATCTTTTAGGCAGCTTTGCAATTTCAAAAGGTTCTCAGCGATGCAAACACCTTCCCCTCTTGCCTGAACCCTCTGCCTGGGCTGCAGAGCCATCTTAGCCTGACCTGCTTTGAAATGGAGGAGGTTGAAAATCCCAAAATAGCCAGAGAAAAGCCCCAGCAGTGCCTCAGTGATGCCCAGCCCCAGGAGGGTCCCTGTCCCCAGGCTGAGGCTCTTGTCCCCAAGGCCTTGCTGGGGCATGGGCTGGCTTGGCTGTTTGGATGCTGCTGCTGGGCTGATGCAAACCAGCCCTGCCACACATCACTGTCCTCCCCAGGGAGCAATTTGTGTGGGCCCAGCCCCAGAGCACTGCTCAGGCACACAGGGAAGGCATTAATGGCACTGAGAGGCACCTGGAGCCACCTGGAGCAGAGGCAGCGATGCCACTGCGGGTCACTGCCCTTCCACTCTCACTGCTGAAATGTTAGAAAACAAAAATAAACCAAAAAGAAGCTAAACCAAATGTGGAAAAGCCATGTTTGTGTCCTACTGTTTGTCATAACCCCCCTGGCAGAAAGGTTCTGTAAAATGTGAGGTGTCCAAGAGAAAAGTTCTGTAAAAAGTGAGGTGTCCAAGGGAGCTCCTGGGAAAGGAGAGGGGTGAACACTACCAGCAGCATCAATGGGGAATAGGAATAATGCAGATTTTTGGTGGGAATTAAGCCTGCCCCTTTCCCAGAGCCTTTCATCCTCTGCTTGCAGCTGAGGTGCCCTCAGTTCCAGGGCTTGGTCCAGGCTGTGTCTCCCTTCCAAGACCCCTCCTGGAACAGAGTTTGTGTTTACAGCAGGGAGATGAAAAGCCAGGGGGAGTTTTCATCTCTGCTCTGCCCCTCAGGAGCATCATTAACTGGGGCTCCAGCCCTAAATAATCCCCTCAAAGTGTCAGATCACAGGTGATGAACATGACAGGCAGGAGCCTGAAGCACATCAGTGCTGGGCTGGAGGAGTCCCCAGAGAGGGGCAGGGAGAGCCAGGCCCAGGGGTGTGCCCGTGGTCACAGGGGTTTTCAGACTGGGGAAGAGACGAGGCTCTGACTCCGTGTTTCAGAAGGCTTGATTTATTATTTGATGATATATATTATATTAAAACTATACTAAAAGAATAGAAGAAAGGATTTCATCAGAAGGCTCTTGTTTTTAAAATTTTAAAAGTTTAAGAGTAATAACATGGTTAAAAAAATAGTAATACAATTATAATATTAATAATTTGGACAATTTGAATTAGGACAATATGAGACAATAAAAACAAAGAGTTATGGACAGTCCAGGTACTTTCTCTGGGCAGCAGGAGCCCAGTAAAGGCCCCACATGAACAGAGGATTAACCATTAAAAACAACAGCCTGTTGCATATTCATACAGCTCATCCATGATGCATAAATTCCATCCAAACACAGGATTCTGTCTGGTCTTCATCAACTTCTTCCTCTGAATCCTGACAGCGCCTTCGAGGTGGGAAGAAGTTCATTTCTTCTGACAAGGGAGCAATAAATTCTCTTTCTCTGAAAGATTCAGGTGTCCTGTGGCTGCTATCTCAGTGCAAGTCCTTTCTTTAAAAAAAGTATCCTACATAGCACAGTTTCTATTTTAACAATTTTTATAACCTGAAACTATATTTAACACAGTACTTAAGAGAATTAACACAGCATCACTTTCTAACACAACACATGTAATATTCCTTTGAATATTTGCGAAAAGCCAATCATAAAATACCCATTTTTCACACCCTGAAACAGCTCCAGAGCACAGCAAAGTTGTTTTGATGCAACATCTTCCAAGATTGGGGGACTTTGAGCCACTTCTTTCTGAGGGAAGAAGAGTCAAAGCAGGTCTGTTCCTTGAGGAATAATGAAGTGCATTAATTGATCCTTTGGGCTTCCTGTAGGTTCCTGAAAGTCTGTGGATGGAGGGAGAGGGATTTATCAACTTGTTTTTAATGGCTGTGAGGAGATGAAATTCCACCTGGTATCTCCTCCATCCCTAGGACACCACCGGCACTTTCCTGGTTCCCAGGTAACTTCAGCAAACTTGTTAATCACCAAACAGGCGCTAATCACCTACAAGAGACAAACACCATGGCGGGGATGTCAGAAAGCTTTGGGAAACCTTTCCTGCCCTGAATTTATGGCTGTGCTGCTGGGAGAGAGAAAATCCTGCCCTGTGTCCCAGGGAAAGCCCCAAAGCAGGGCAGGAGCTGCCCCTGGCAGTGCTGTCAGTCCCAGCCCAGCCCCTGTGTCACAGACATCTTTTATGGAAAAACCTTTCCTTGGGATTTTTCCTCCTGAGAAGCTGGGAGGCTTCAGGAACAAAATGTAACCAATGGTTATCTGCTGCTGTGGAATGCAACAGGTGCATCTGGGATTGGCCTCATGTGGTTGTTTCTAATTAATGACCAATCACAGTCAGCTGGCTCGGACTCTCTGCCCAGTCACAAACCTTTGTTATCATTCTTTCTTCTTCTATTCTTAGCCAGCCAGGATTTCTGATGAAATCCTTTCTTCTATTCTTTAAGTATAGTTTTAATATAATATTAAAATAATGTAATATAAAATAATGTAATATAATATATATTATAAGATATACTATACTATAATATAGTATAGTGTATATATATATATACTATACTATATTATAGTATAGTATATTTTATAATATATATTGTATTACATTATTTTATATAATGTATATATATAGTATATATTATATATATATATATTATATTATATGTTATATAATATACTATATAATAATATACTATATATGTAATATAAAATAATAAATCAATGAAATATGGAAATCAAATAACTCTGAAACATGGAGTCAGATCCTCACCCTGTGAACACCATCACCATCCCTGCATGTCTTTGGTGATGCCTGGACACTGAGATCCCCGAATCCCACATTCCCTCCCTGTCCCTGCCTCCCTCCTGCTCCAGAGGCGCTGGCCCAGGCTGGGTCGGTGCAGTCAGCGCCTGTCACCGAGCTGCAGTCATTAACCATCTCATCCCCCTGAAAGCCCTGACAAGAACCTCATTCCAAAGGCCTTTCAAACACTCCTTAGCCCAGATAAGGCTTGAAGGGTGAGGAGGCAACAAAAAGCAGCTAATCCACTTAGCTGCCAGGGGAGCCTTCAGCAGCCAAAAGAGCAAGTGGGTTTTTGGGATGACTTCTGGCCAAGCACATCCTGGGGATTTCCAGCAGCTGCACAATCCTCGCTGCCCGTGTTTTCTGGTAATGAATACTAACGATCCTTCACTTCGATTTTAATTGCCTGCCCATCAAGCTTTGTTAATCTTCCCCATTTTCCTGAATCTTTCATCGTGTCACTTTTTTTCCCCCCTGTGTTTCTTCTGTGTTGACAAGGCATTTAAACATTTCGCCAAGCAGCCCTGTGTCCCCAGCCCAAGGAAAAGGATGAGAATCCTCATTTTGGAGGGAGGAGAGATGAGGGATGCTGCACGAGGAGTCTGCTCGAAGTCAGGCTCTGTTTTTAAACAGGACACTAAAAACCTCCAATGTGGGATTGCCAAATCTGCCACATTTGGGACTCGCTGTGAGGAGTTCCTAATTTGAATTTTGTGTGAAAGCAGCATTTCCATCCTCAGCTCAGGCTCTGGGATTCCTTCACTTTGTGCCCTTCAAGAGGAAGGGAGCAGGGATTCCTGGGGCTGTCTCATTGCTGGCCAACAGACCTGGGTTTGGAGCCACACAGAAACTGAGGGTTGCTTTGGAGACAGACATTGAGCAGTAGCAAGCAGCAGAAATTAAAGTCACAAATCCTGGCTGCAGCTGCCAAAAAATCCTTGCAGGGGAAGGATCAAACACGGCATGGAGAGTGCAGAAACCACTGGGGAAGGGCTCTGCTTGCAGGGACCTGGGGCAGTTTCACAGCCCCTTCCCAGCCTGGCAGAGTGAGGTGTGGGAGGGATCCAAATCTCTCAGAGCTGCAGATTTAGAATTAGAATGTCTTAAGGGTTGTGGGTTTTTTCTTTCTTTCTTTTCAGGAGTGTTTATGGCCAAACCCCTCCTCTGAGGAGTCTGCAGAGCCTGGGGAGCCCTTGGAGTGATGCTGGCAGGGCTCTGCTCCTGAGAATCTGAATTCTGTGGGCATTGACTAAAGCATTGGGCATCTCATTGCACAACTGACCCAGCTGATGTTCCAGGACAAAAATCTCCAGCCAGCCCAGTCTGCATGGAATCTTAGATTCTAAATGGAGGATTTGGGGAGGAAACTTAAATCCCTAAATCTAAAAGGACTTTTGGGTGATGACTTTGATGTATAGATTACCCAACTGCTACTCTGACTGTAGATCCACAGCATTGTCCTGTTGGAAGGAAAGCGCAGCCTTCAGTCCATGCAAAGAGGTTTGGGAAGAAATACTCTTAAAGGCCTGTTTGAATTCATGGTTTCACAGCCCCTTCCCAGCCTGGCAGAGTGAGAGTGGAAGGGATCCAAATCTCTCAGAGCTGCACATTTAGAATGAGAATGTCTTAGGGGTCCTTTCCTTTTCCTTTCCCCTTTCCTTTCCTTTCCCCTTTCCTTTCCCCTTTCCTTTCCCCTTTCCTTTCCTTTCCTTTTTCCTTTCCTTTCCTTTTTCCTTTCCTTTCCTTTTTCCTTTCCTTTCCTTTTTCCTTTCCTTTCCTTTTTCCTTTCCTTTCCTTTTTCCTTTCCTTTCCTTTTTCCTTTCCTTTCCTTTCCTTTCCCTTTTCCTTTCCTTTCCTTTTTCCTTTCCTTTCCCTTTTCCTTTCCTTTCCCTTTTCCTTTCCTTTCCCTTTTCCTTTCCTTTCCCTTTTCCTTTCCTTTCCTTTTTCCTTCTCCTTCTCCTTCTCCTTCTCCTTCTCCTTCTCCTTCTCCTTCTCCTTCTCCTTCTCCTTCTCCTTCTCCTTTCTTTCTCATTTCAGGGAAATCCGAGGGAGTGTTTGTGGCCAAACCAGCCTGGGGGAGCCCTTGGAGTGATGCTAGCAGGGAGGGAAGCTCAGGAACAAGCCCAGCCCAGCCCCGTTGTTGTCACACCTGCCGTGGCCCGGGAGGCCCCAGGTAGCAGGGACGTGTCCCCAGCTGTCACTGCTCGCTGTCACCAGCGCTGCTGCCCTGATTAAACTGCTCCGGGCAGCTCCTTAACGAGGAGTTTAAAGCAGCAGCAATTACAAGCCCTTAATCCATCCCACCGTGGGAGTGGAGCAGGGCTTGCTCTCGGAAATAGTGCTGCAAACTGGGCCACAGAGCAGGGAAAGGAGGATCCTGGGAGCCAGAGGGGGTGATGAGGATGGGGAGGGAGCAGGGAGGGGAGCAAGGCTCGGCAGGAGCAGCTGCCTTGAATTTTCAGCTGCTGTGGGTCAGCAGAGTGCAGAGAATGATCTGCAATCATCTGTCAGTCCAGAAAGGACATTTATCAGGCTGATCACCTGCCAAGATGTGTGATGCTGCTAAAGAAAAGGTTGAACATTCACTCAAAAGCAGAATTTACTTCTCGTGTCTCTTCCCCTTCCCAGTTTTTGGCAGTCCAGTTTCTCTGCTGCCCTCCCACCTTTCTATCATGAAAACCATAAAAAATCTGAGGTCACCATGGACAGGATCCCAGGGAATAATGTCTGATGGCAGCTGGGAGCTTTCAGGAGGCCCTGAGGGGAGGAGGAATTATTCACTCTGCAGTGTGTCCAGCTTCTCCTCAGGACTGGAAAACGCAGGCACAGGTGAATCTGTCAGGCTGCAAACAAAACCAATCCTTCAGCAGGGGAGGAGCTGCTCAGATGTGGAAAGGGAGAAGGGATTTTGCCCAGTTTCACGCACACAGGGAGCAATTCCTCGTGTTCACCTGAGGAAATGTGTGTCCTTCACAAACACAGCCAGAGCAGCACTCACCAGGCAAAAAGGGCTCATTTCTGACAGAAGAAAGAAATTCAGAGCAATTAAGGATGATTTTTGTGCTTCAGATCTTTAGAAAGCCTCGAGGAAGTGTTTGCACTGATGTTTAAACCCCAGACATCCCCAGTTTTCCATGGCTGCGTGGAAACCTTAGTTTGGCATCTGTAAAAGAAGAGTTTCATCTTATCTTGTTGATATGTCACATTTTAATAGAGAAATGCAATCAAATGAAGAGAGCTGCAAAGGCAGTTTTCCTATAAAAGCAGAATTGATTGGTCTCTGGTTGAGGAGCAAAAGAAGGTCAATGATGTTAAATCAGGAGCTCCTGTCAGACACCCCCATCTAATCCCCTAAAAGAAAGGGGCTCCCTCATTCCTGGCTCAGGACAGAAGCCAGCCCCTACATTTAATTCAGAATGGGCTCAGGCAGTGGCTGTTGGTGCAGCTGCAGCCCTAGATATCAAATCTCTTAGGTTTTAATGCCTCAGAGGCCAATTCTGCTTCCTCTGCTGAAAAGGAAAGTGCAAAACAAAGGAGGGGGGAAGCCACAACCTCCCCAGCAAAGGGCAGCTAATAAAGCCCCTGCTTTGCTCCTTCTCAAAGGCAGGAAATTGGCAATTTTACTGCCTGGCTAGGAGCCTGCAGGACGGGGCTTCACAGCCCTGAAGGTGAGCCCTGGGCAGGTAAAAAGGCACAGGTAGAAGTCACCTCCCTGCTCCACAATTATTGTCACAAGAGCTGGGTCCAGCAAGGTCCTGAGACAGCCCAGCCTGCTCCACTTCAGCTCCACAGCTCAGAAATTGCTCAGTGCCACAATTAAACCCTGCCAGTCCCTCTGGGCCCAGGTCACAGCCCCTTCAGGAACAGGGAAGGGCTCTTGGAGCTCCTCTTTAAAAATCTAAATTAGCCCGGGAAGTAATTGCTGATTATTATTGCTATTATTATTTATTACTTCCCCAACTGATAAGGTGTGCATGATCTGAATGCTTCCAAATCCTGCCTGCACTCAGAGAGGAGTTCTTGCAGTCTCTGGGAGGAGGAATTCATTAGGAAATGAATTTCAGTTTTATTGCCACTCCTTTGTTTTGTCCCCTCCTGAATGGCTTCTGTGAGCTTTGCATTTATCATGTGGGGGGAGAGGCAATTAAAATGCAGGCAATTAAAATGTGGAGGTGAGCATTGGTGCTGTAAAACACAGCTAAGGAGAGGGCAGGATGGATCTGCCTCTGCTTCCTCAGGCTGGAGGGGGTGAGGGATGCTCTGGGCTAAATGGGGCACAGGTGGGGCACACACTTGTTCCTCCAGCTTTGGGAATATTGCCCAGAGCTGCCTCAGTCTGAGGGGGCACAGGTGGAGCACACACACCCGTTCCTCCAGGTCCCGCCCTGCTCTGCAGGTCACTCCTGGGTTTAATTCCTGCACACAGAAATCTGCATTCCCTGGTTCTTCTGAGCAGCAGGGATTTCACTGCCAGGCACCTTCCCCTGCCCCGTGGCTGCTGCAGCTCAGGCGTCAGCTCTCCCATCCATCCCATCAGGGGTGTGAGCAAGCACCTCTGCATGCCCACATCAGCAGCTGTGCCCTTCTCCTGCTCCAGAACCCTTTCTGCGCCTTTCTGACCCTCTCTGTGCCTTTCTGAGCCTTTTTCTCTCTTTCTGTGCCTCTTTCTGCTTTTCTGTCACTTTCTGTGCCTTTCTGGCCCTTTCTGTTGCTTTCTGAGCCTTTCTGAACCCTTTTGTGCTCTTCTGAGCCCTTCTGTTCCTTTCTGCACCTTTCTGTGCCTTTCTGAGCCTTTCTGAACCTCTCTGTGCCTTTCTGACCCTTTCTGAGCCTTTCTGTGCCCTTCTGAGCCCTTCTGTTCCTTTCTGCACCTTTCTGTGCCTTTTTGAGCCTCCCCTGTACCCTTATATGCCTCTCTGTACCTTTCTGTGCCTTTCTGTGTCCTTCTGTGCCTTTCTCAGCCTCTCTGTGCCCCTCTGACCCTCTCGGAGCATTCCTGACCCTCTCTTTGCCTTTCTGAGCCATTCTCTGCCCCTCTGTGCCTCTCCGAGCCTGGGAACCCGGGCAGGGCCAGCTCCCCTCGCCACCCAGAGAGAAGCAGCCCAGAAAGGATCTGGGATGTGCTCCAGGTCACAGAGCAGAGCAGTGGCCAGGAACAGGAGCCAGCTCCCACTTCCCTTCCCAGAGCCTGTCCCCCGTGTCCCCCCCAGGGCTGGCTTTAATCACCAGAGCCTGTTTGTTTTCCTGGCCCTGCATTCCTCACCCACACGACATCGGATCCTCTCTGCCCTGCTGGGCCAGGTGGGTGGACAGCAAGCAGAAAATCCTCTCTTTTTTTTTTTTTTGAGAAAGAAAATTCTCCAAGCTTCCTGCTGGACCCCAGCACTGGAGTGCCCAAATTTCCTTGGGAGGGTTTTGTCCCACTCAGCAAGGAGAAAATCCTCTCCTTTTCTTTGAGAAAGAAAATTTTCCAAGCCTTTTCCAAGCTTCCTGCTGGATCCCAGCACTGGGAATTTCCTTGGTGGGGCTTGTGACCCCTTATCCCACTCAGCAAGGACAAAATTGTCTCTTTTTCTGAGAAAGAAAATTCTCCAAACCTTTTCCAAGCCTCCTTGCGGACCCCAGCGCTGGGAATTTCATTGAGGGGGTTTTGTGACCCCCTTGTTCCACTCAGCAAGGAGAAAATCCCCTCTTTTTTTGAGAAAGAAAATTCTCCAAGCTTATTCCAAGGAGAAAATGCTCTCCTTTTTTTGAGAAAGAGAATTCTTCAAGTCTATTCCAAGCTTCCTGCTGGACCCCAGCACTGGAGTGCCCAAATTTCCTTGGGGGAGGTTTTGTGACCCCCTTGTCCCACTCAGCAAGGAGAAAATCCTCTCCTTTTTAGAGAAAGAGAATTCTCCAAGCCTCCTTGTGGACCCCAGCACTGGGAATTTCCTCGGGGGAGTTTTTGTGCCCACCTGTCCCTCTCAGCCTCCCCTGGCCAGGGGAAAGAGGAGCTGCAGAGTTTCACCCTGAGCTGGCAGGCAGCGTGTGAAGGACACTGAGGAGGGGCTGGGATGTGCAGAGTTACCAGAATGTGTTCTTGAACAGCACTTAATTAATGAATTACAGGTCCAGGATCACCCCGGAGAGGGGAGGACGCCCTGGCAGTGCTGCTGTCCCCAGCCATGGGTGCCCACACCAAGCAGACCCCACAAAGAAAACCCAGAGCGGGCCCAGCTGAGCTGAACTTTAGCTCGGAGCCGGTGCCACATTGCCATGGCAACAGTGCTGGGCCTGAGCGCTCTGCGGCCTCAGCTGGGTAATGGCAGACCCAGAACGTCCCTCTGGCTCTCCTGGGGTGCCCAAACCCCTGCCAGGGGCTCAGAGACCCCGGCACAGAGCCCAAAGTGCCCTCGTGTGGGTTTGAGTGTGACCCATGGAGCAAGTTACCAACCTGAGATGAAGATCTGCAAGCCACGACAAATTGAGTAGAATGATAGTGACTTTATCACGAGGTGAAAAATAGAATTTTTGGGGTTTTTAGAATGGAGGATCAGGGAGCAAGGTGGAGGAATCTGGGCATGTCCAACCAGACAAATTAAGTAGAATGATAGTGAATTTATCACAAGGTGGAGAAGTAGATTTTGGGGTTTTTAGAATGGGGGCTCAGGGGGCAAGATGGAGGAATCTGGACGTGTCCAGCCTTTCTCCTTCTTCTTCTTCTTGGCCTCCATCTTCTGCTGTGCTGGTGGCACTTCTGGATTGGTTTAGAGTAGAAGCTCACTGTCTAACATGGGTGATGGGTATTGGGAAGGAATTTTAAACGTTGTACAGGTAGCTTTTAGTATAAAGACATAACACTGCCCTGGGGGCAGGCAGAGTGGCTTGTCTGTCTTGCTGAGCGGACCTTGGTGGGACAGGAGAAAGAATTTTATAGATAAGAAACAATAAACAACGTTGAGAATGAGAAATAAGAGCCCTGACTCCTTCTTCGACCTCTGGGCTGGGAAAAGAGACTTTGCGACACATCTCAGGGTCAGTCTGACAAGTGAGAAATCCCAACAGGTTAAAGCATCATTTTTCCATGGGATCACTGAGCTTGGAAAAGCCCTGTGGGACCATTGAATCCAACCTGTGCCCATCCCAGAGCCCTGAGTGCCACCTCCAGCCCTTCCCTGGGCACTCCAAACCTCCCTGGAGGTCTTCACCAGCCCCAAAACCTGCTGTGAAAACAAGGTGGGATGGGAGGGGATATTTGGAGACCCAGAGGCATTCAGGGAGTCCTGTACCCTGTTCTTGACAGATTTGGGTTTGTAAAATCTCTCTGGTGCTTGGAGGGGCTGAGCAAGGATGAGGATGAGGATGAGGATGGAGCTGCTGTCACACCTGGGGAGGCTCTGTTGTGGCAGCAGGAGCAGGAGCTGGGGGCAGCAGCTTTGAAGCTGCCTCAGAGGTGTGTGGATGCCCCAGGGATGGGCTCCTGCAGGTGCTCCCCTTGTCCCATCAGCTGCCACGCCTTGGCACCAAATCAAAGCTTTTCCAGAGCTCACTTTTATATCCTCTCACTGCCTGATCCCAGCATGGCCAGTGGGGAATTCAGCCAGGATTGCCTTTGAACAGCAGGAAAACTCCACATTTTCCTGAGAAAACCTCCAATCCTGGTGCTTTCAAAGCCAATAAATTGGATTTGTCTCCTTACAGCAGCCCGTGGCCGTTAATTGCAAGTTTTCCTTGCAGGCTGCAAGCGGTGGAATCTCGCTCCAAAAGGCATTTCTGATCTTGGGTGCTCTGTAAATATTTATGTTCTTTCAGTGGAGGAATGCCTCGCAATCAGACAAACCACACAAAGGCAAATGAACTCATCAAAAGAAACCACAACTGAAATGTAAATATCAGAAGAAAGCCTCTCTTCTGAGAGAACTCCCAGCCCAGGTGGTGCTGTGGGTTTTCCTCAAGTGAGGATTATTTTTTTCTACTCTGCAGGTGCTTCCAGATGATGCACAGGATGGGAAACCTGGCCCAGTCCACCTTAAATCGGAGGATTTAATGGAATTTCAGTGTTTTGTCAGGCTCAAAGGCTGTAATTACTGACCAGGACATAATCACCACTCCCACTCCAACACTCCAACTTTCACCCGTGCCTTTGGTACATTTCAGACCTGCTCTGAGCCAAATATTTTGCCTCCTAATCACAGTTTACACCCTCTATTCCCAAACATCAGGTAGCAGCAGGAAGGGAGAGCCTGTGTTTTGTCAGTTAAAGGTTTCTTTATTTCAGCCTTGTTTTTTAGCACTATCAGCTAATCCCCAGCACCGAAACAACGTTGGAACTTTGTCAGGAGTTTGCTGCTGATATCCAGGAATATAATTGCATTTATTTATCTCCCACCTCCAAATTTTAATGGATTTTTTTCCCCCTCACAGATAACAACAAGGACACAATGGGCCCTAGATAGGCTGTAAATGTAAAATCTCAGTTTTCTTCTTTCTTTTGAGCTCCTCTTGGGACAGATGCAAGCAGCAAGCAGGACCAGGAGTTTTACTGCCAGGATGCACCTTGCTTGTAACAAATCCTGGACTTTTCCTCTGTCACTTTCTGCTGGGAGAGAGAAACTTTCCATTTTTAATTCCATTCTGGGCTCTTTTTTTTTGTTGCTTTTTTATTGGTTTTTCTGGAAAGTAAGACAACTCAGTCAGGGAATGTTCAAATGGAAATTATTCTTGCAGAAAGTCTTGCAGATTTGCAGGAGGTTAAACCAAGGAAAATTGGGAGCCATTATCTTCCCAAAGGCAGAAAATGTGTTGCCTGAATTAATGGCTGATTTCAGGAATACACTCAGAACGCCATCCATCAGAAATGAGGTGCTGAATTACCAGCAATAGCCCCGTTCCTTATTAAACACTTTGGTTAATTAGTCTGGGAACGTTTCACAGGCTGGGGCTCTGTGAAGAGCTGCAGAAGGTCAGAGCAGAAGGCAGCAGGCGATGGATTAGTGAGCACCAGGACTCAGCAGCTCTGAAATCCCCCTGCCTGAGCTCCCAGCCCCGCTTTATCCACCTGGAACCGCACAAATAAAAGTGAATAATGATTATTGTGGCCAGGAGACCACGACAATTGTTCTTTCTGAGGAGGTTGAAGCTGCCAGTCTGAGCTGAGAGCCACCTGCCCTGAATTTGTGGGAATTCACAGCAGAACCGTGTTCTGTGCAGGTAAATCTGTGCAGGATTTACCCTGCAGTGGGACAGGGAGCCCACACCGCAAACCACAAACCAGGGGGAGGAATAAATGCAGGATAAAGGGAATTCTAAATTTCTAAATGCAGAATAAAGGCAATTCTAAATTTCTAAATGCAGAATAAAGGCAATTCTACTTCCGCACCTGTGGGCTCTCCCAGGTGAAGCTCCCAGCAGAAGGACAGCACCTTTCCCAGCCTGCAGAGCTTTTGGTGGCGCTGGCAGTGCCACCTTTTGCTTCCATCTGTCCCCCTGATGGAGCACAGCCCCCTGCTCCTCCCTCCCTGAGCCTCTGCCATGAATTAATGGCATTAGAGCTCCCCTGATGTCCTGCATGAGCAGGGTGGTGCTGATCCCTTCCCCTGGCAGGGGCCCAGGGCAGGTAATTGCCCTGTGAGCCCTGAGCGCTGTGGGGCTGCTGGCAGCTCTCAGTGCCAAACACAAACCCCACACCCTGAAGGGTTTTCCCCTTTCCCTCTGTAAAAACATCCATGATTTCTTTTGTTTTTCTGCCATCTTTGCTGCAGGATCAGCATTCCAGGGAGGGATGTGCTGGAGCCCCCATCTGGGGTTTGTTTACGTCCAGCTCTGCCCTGACAAGGGCACTTTGTGCTGCTGGGGATGCAGGGGGACAGCAGGGAAAATGATGCCTCTATTCATGGGCAAGCACCAATTTCCAACTGGCATTTTGTCCCAAAAAGGCCAGAAATACAAAATTGCTCCTCAGCTAAGAAAGTAGAAACCAGGTCTTGATGTACAAAGGATTGTTATGCAAAAAACCCCAACCCTGGGGCTGCATAATGGAAAAAATAGGGTGAGTTGTACTTTTACCTTAAATGGAGCAGATAGCAAACTAAAAATCCAGGGACAAATTCCATAATAATTTATTGCTGAAAATGAATCTTTTTGCCTTGTGAAGTCAGAAAAGAGTGAGGAAAAAACCCCAACAGTGCCAGGTAACAAAGTTGTCACCTGGCTGATCAGAAATGTGATTCTCCCCCAGTTCTAGAGGGGTGCCCCATGTCAGC
The DNA here is from genome assembly GCF_047830755.1 of Zonotrichia albicollis. NCBI lineage: Eukaryota > Metazoa > Chordata > Aves > Passeriformes > Passerellidae > Zonotrichia > Zonotrichia albicollis. Next base: position 1,410,188 of record NC_133845.1, on the reverse strand, counting down.
CCAGCTCACCTCACCCTGTGTGTGCCTTAAATGAGCTGGAAACACAGCACAGAAACATGAAACAGAATCTTCTGCTATTGGATTTTGCTTTGCTTTGCTCCATTTGTGCTGTGATTTATATGGAGAGCACAATTTGGAGGATTGCATTGTGCCAGCAGTGAGACCACACTCCCTTTATGCCAAGATGAATTATTCTGCAGCTTTCCCATGCTGCTCAATCATAAACAGGGGCAATGGGCAGAAGATGAACCTGTGATTAAGCAGGATTTTCTTTTTCAGGTAGATTTCCCAATTCTGAAATATTTTTTGAGTATAACATAGAAAATATTTCTGGGAAAAAACCATTTCTCACGTTTCCATCTTCAATGGTATGAACAACTTCCCAGACATTGCACAGAGCTTTAAGGAGAGTGGGAGGAGGAAGAGCCCCAGAAGAAAAGGAGTTCATGGAGTTTAAAAATGTAATTTACGTGTTCAACAAGAGTCCTGCAGCAAGATGCACGTTCCACATGCATCTTAAAGCTCCTACAAATAAACAGCTCTGCTCCCTCTGCTGCATATCTTGATCTTGGGAGCAAAAATAGGAAATACCAGCCTGACACTAGGACTGGATCCTTTGCCTGCAGGGCCAGAAGGGTCTTTTGTGGTGGGATTATTTCAGAAGTGAGGCTTGGTCAGACAGCCAAGATGGAAATTTGTAATATTGGAAGTGATTTGAAATATTGCAAGTGATTTGAAATACTGAAAAAACTTCCTCCGGTGCAGAGCTCTGTTAAGTGTTTGACTGTTTCCAAGATAAAAGCTGCTCCCAGAGTTAACCCCAGCGCAAAGGGCTGTGTTTAATGGCCTGGTGCTGTGGTGGCTCTGAGTCCCAGCCACGCTGGGAATGGAGTGCAGTGTGGATATTGATTAGCCCTGGAATTGTGACTCATTTCCCCCGAAACACTGCGGAGTGCTGGCGTGCCCGAGGGGCTGGTTTAGGCTTCAAAAACACAAAGGGAGTGTGGGCTGTGGAATGGCAGTGACTTCCATTCAGAAAAACATCTTTGCAGAATGGCTTGGCTTCGAGAAGGAAAATATTTACATCCCTTCTAATCTGGAACTGGAATAACAAGAAACAAAACTTGAAATGGCAAAAAAAAAAAAAAGGGGGGGGGGCAAGATCCCACAGTTCCAGAGGCTTTGTGACATTAAATACACTTGAAAGGACAAATCACAGCTCAGGTGTTAATTACTCACATTGCTGCAGTGGAGCTTTTGGAGAAGGGCTGGAAGGACAGGGGAAGGGATATTTTGTTTTTCTTGCATTTATTTCCACCCTGCTGGTTCAGGACTGGCCCTGTGCTCCATGGTTTGAGCTGAGGAGCAGGAGCTCTGGTTTCATCTCCCTTTGGCCACAGGTTTCCTACAGACACATCACTAAATCAAAGTGTGCTCAGCCAAGGTGACTTTGTTCTGCTTTTTTGGGCTGTGTCCTCTGCAGGGGCTGTGCTGGGAAAATAACATAGAAAATATTGTACACCAAGTCTGGGGCTACAGAACAATGAGGACTTGGGGAAACCAAGTTTTGTAAAAAGGGAAATCTGAAATAATGGGGGAATGTGCTGAATTCCAGCAGCTTGCCAGGGCTGCTGCTGGATTACAGGGAATCTGCACAAGCTGAGCTGTGTTTGGGGGTGATGATGGTTTTGTCTCCAGATTTATCACAAGTTCCAGGCCCTGGGGACCCCCTGACTGCCCAAGGCACTGTCTGTCCCCGTTGTCCCACCTGACTGGGATCAAAATGGCTCCAAAGAGGATCCTGAGCCTTAGCAAAGGTTTTTGTGCTGTTTTTCCCCTTCCATGACGAGCACAGCCCTTCTCCACGAGAGGCTGGAGCAGCTGTGTAGATGGCAGGCAGCTGCCAGAGAAATGCATCATCCTCCATCATCTGGCACCGCTCCTGCCAGCACAGAGCCGCTGCTTTGTCACCCAACAATTCCTCATCAGGGAGGGAACCTGGCTGAGGAGAGCTGAAGCCACACCAAAGATGCTCTCCTGATCCCATCTGGGGGGTTTCAGTGCCGTTCATGCCAACCTGGGCCCTCCTCACCCAGATGTGCAGATGAAAAGCACCACATCTTTTATTGTTGAGTGCTTTACATGAAGGACCTGTCTGTGGAGCAGCATCTTGTGTTTAAATCATGAAACATCACTTTGATTCAGACTGGAGCACAAGAGGACCAGCAATAAAAATAAAAACTGATTCTAAAAACCAAGGATGGATCCATGAGACAGAGCTGTGAAAATCCTGGTCAGGATTGGGGTCTGGGGCTGATGCTCACCAGTGAATTCAGGCCCCCAGACTGGTGATGGCAAAGATTAAATTCCAACCCTGATGCTTTATATGAAGGACCTGTCTGTGGAGCAGCATCTTGTGTTTAAATCATTAAACATCACTTTAATTCAGACTGGAGCACAAGAGCAGCAGCAACAAAAACTCTAAAAACCAAGGATGGATCCATGAGACAGAGCTGTGAAAATCCTGGTGAGGACTGGGGACTGGGGGTGATGCTCACCAGTGAATTCAGGCCTCCAAACTGGTGATGGCAAAGATTAAATTCCAACCCTGGTGCCCAAAGGTTTCATGGCTGAATTTCAGCATCCACACGTGCCTGGGAAGCTGCCTCAAAACAACCTGGGCGTTGTAAATCCCATCCAGGCTTTGGTAACAAAGCAGAGGATGTATTCAGCTCCAGAAAAAAAAAAGATTTTTGCCTCAACAGCAAGAATTTTCCAGGATCTTTTTCTTTCTCACTGCATTTCAGCACCATCTTAAGACCATTAAGCAAAAATAGAAACACTCCTTTACTCATATTTTTATCCTCTCCACAATATTTTTGGAGAAATGCGAAGCTGACATAACACAGAGTCAGAGAGTGAGATTCTGTTACAAGTTTTATTCTTCTGTGCCTGAAACCCAGTCACAACCAAAGAATGTTGGGGAAACATTCAGCTCTGCTCCGGGCTGATTTAAAAATGGAATTATTCCTTTTTTTCCCTTGGAATGACTGCGTACCTGCCTGCCTGGTGGGCAATCAGCATAATCCTGTTCAGTTGCCTCTCAGCAAGAGGAAAATTAAAGCACAGTTCTGCTCCAGTGGATTCGTCTTGTGCAGCTCTGACTGGCAAGGAGCTCCCTGTGGTAAGGAGAGAGAGGAGCAAGAAGTTGTAAATTACTCTTTTTTTTTGTTGGTTTTTTGGACAGCTCTTTACTTTTGGGGGATGGGGAGCCTTTATTAAGTTTCCAAGTGAGTCCAGTGGTCATTGATGCTTTAGAGGCAGCTCTGGGGATGGATTGCTGAGCGTGGCTCTGGCAGCGCACCCCATGTGCAGCACATGTGCCTGAACATTCCTGCCAGGCATATTTATACTTCTTTTAAATCAAAGAAGGCTGGGGGATGGATTTTTTCAATTAAAACAATCCTTTATTGCTTGCTACCATGAGACACCCTCTTGTTTTAGTCTCTTCTGTGCTAATTTTGCACACGCTGGTTTTACACTTGCATTCATGCACATGATGTGATGGTGAGGCTTGGAATAAATATTTTTATAAATAAAAGCAGCAACCAGAACAGCTGTTCTTTTAAAATAGCCAGGTATCAGTGATGCTGGTGTCTGTTATTTAGAGGCACTGGGTGATGGAGCTGCTTTAAATACCTTTAATATTTTAAATTAAAACAGAAACCAGTGACACCATGGGGAGAGTGGAAGAGAGCAGTCAATTAATCCTCATGTACTCTGTACACCCCTTTTAATTCCTGTGATTCTGCTCAGCTGGGAATCCTTTTCTCCTCTGAATTGAAGCACCAGAGTTGACTGGGTAGGTTAAAAATATTAAAATGAGACATTTAGTGCACACTGGCAATGTGGAATGGTTTTATTCATGAAAGCTTGCATGTTAAATGTAACATTTTATCCTCAAAGATGGAAGATTTCCTGAATTCCCACAAGTGCCAGGTGACTGCCAGGAATGCCATCAGCTGGGTGACATGTGAGCTGTGAGTCAGAGTGACAGAGCACGGCCAGGAAATGGAATATCCTTTCCCTGGGTATTTCCATGACTAACAGCTCACATCCAAATCCTGCCAGCTCTGGGCAGGAACCATCCCTGCCTGTGGGCAGCAGAACTCCGGGAGAAATCCAGGATAAAGCCAGGAGCTCCAGGTATGGACAGAAAGTCCATGAATTCCAAGTTTTGAGCGCTCGGATTCTGAATTTCTGGGCTGCAATTTCACCTCTCCAGTTCTCATGACTTCCCCCTCATTCCTTGGTTTGTGACATCACCAGAGCACAGGAATATCTTTGTGAGCCACCTTGTCTAAAAAGGAAAGGGAGATACTCTTACTTTTCTGCTATATTAAGACTTTTAAAAATAATCTGTGGCAAAGACAGGGATGTTTCAAGGGACTGTCTCAGCTTTTATTGCCTGGCTGTGAAGAATATTGATTTGAGGTCATTTTGCATAGCGTTGTTATCCATCACCATAAACATCTGCAGAGCACAGAATGATCCCCCTCTGGCCAGGAGGGATTCTGAGGTAAATTCCCTCATTCTGCCCCTTTTCCACAGCCTCCAAATAAGGGAGAGCTCTGCTTTGTGGTTTAAAAATCTGGGTCTAATATTTGTGAAATGCCTGTATAGTTAAAATTCACTTTTATTATATTTGCATAGCAGAAGTGGAATTAATTTGACAGGTTCCACCGCTGCTGCTTTTAAATGTGGCAGAAAACTTCAAATTTCCTGCTCACTTTTATGCCAAGTACCCAGTGAAGTCAGGAACTGAGATTTGCACTTCAGTTATTGATTGATGGGATTTTTTTCCCCTTTTTATTTTATATAATAAATGCACACGCATGGCCCATAAAGCTGTGTTAATGGCCAAAGAAAAAGGGAAATGTGTCAGGTAATGTACTTGGAGCACCTCATTCCATTTGGATATGCCTGGGACTCGTCTCCATTGGATTTTCATCATAAAAGCCATGATTTTGTTTTTAAATTACTTGGAGGCTTAAATTCAGGCTAGACACTTGGTGTCTTTGCTCTGTGAAGGATTTTGAAGAGAAAAGCTGGTATTTTAGGAATTCTGGTGAATTCTCCAGGTGAAATGGTGTCTCCAGATTCTCCTTTACTCTGCCCCATCCTTTAACAGGAGGAGCTTTGGGGTGATTTTTCCTCTGCTGATTTCCATGGGAGTTCTTCCCCTGAAAAAACTCCCACAGCAGGGACTAAAATATTGTTAAATAGGAATAAAGATCTGCTGCTATCTCCAACACAAACAAGCTCTCCCCCACAGCACACAACAATTCATGGTGTTTGTTGTGTGCAATATTCTCTCCTCACAGATCCCTCTGTTCCAATTTTTGGGGATGTCAGCTTGCAGGCAAGAAGAGCTGCCTTAATTGATGTGATGTTCTCTCCAAGCTATTGTTTACCACAGAGGAATATTCCTGCTTTGCAAGGGTTGGACTCTTGTTGATTTTATGGAGAAGACGACTGGGATTTCATGGAAACCCCTCAGTTTATAAAGTTGTGTCAATAGCAGCCTGTGAACTTATTCTGGATGATCTAAAGGTTATTTTTACAAGGTGGCAGGGACACCTTCCACTGTCCCAGGGTGCTCCAGCCTGGCCTTGACATTCCCAGGGATGGGGCAGGAGTTCCTCCCCAAAATTCCATTGACACATCCCCTCTGCAGGCCTGGAAACATCGCCCTTGTCCCGTCATCATCTGCCCATGCAAATAAAAATAAAGATGTTGTGAAACCCTGCTGTGTTCTCTTCTGGGGTTGCTCTTCTCAGGCCAAGCTCACAGAGATTTAATCGCAAAAAAAATGGGTAATAATTGCTGCAAACTCAGTACCTTTCATAATAAAAAATAAACCTAATGTGTAGAAATCAGCTCATTGTTTTCAGGATAGAGGGGTATTTCTTCCTGAGGTTTTTGTCCCAAATACTCTGAGGACAAGGTGGACTTTCTGCTGCTGCAAAAATAAATATAGCATATATAAACATATATATAAACATATATGACATATATAAATACATATAGCATATATAGTTATATACAGCATATATAAATATATATAACACATATAAACATATACACCATGTATAAATATATATACATATATAAACATATATATAACATATAAAAATATATATAACATATATAAATAGATATAGCATATAAAAATATACAATGTGTACAAACCTATATAGCCTATACATAATATGCACTGTTTTTCTAATATATAATAATATAATAATATTTATTTGCATAAATATTAACTACCTACTTTCTGTAGTACATAATACATATCATATACACATATTTACATACCTATTAAATACACCTTACGTACACATTAGAATAATTTATATTCTAATGCTATAATATTATTTGATAAGACTAATAATGATGCTATGATAATTAATGGTAATGTGATAATGTAATGTAATATAATATAATGTAATGTAATGTAATGCAACATAATGTAATGTAATATAATGCAATGTAATGTAATACAATATAATGTAATATAATATAATATAATATAATATAATATAATATAATATAACGTAATATAATATTTGATTAAATTATTATATAATTATATAATATCTGCCTCCATATGTAATTATAATACTATTATGCTATACTATTAATTATTAAGTATACTATATTGTTAATTATAGGATCCAGTATTCTTATATTACATTATATTACATTATATATTATATTATATTATATTATATTATATTATATTATATTATATTATATTATATTATATTATATTATATTATATTATATTATATTATATTATATTATATTATATTATATTATATTATATTATATTAATTTGAAATAAATATATAATATAATAACAATTAGTAACGATGCTACGATAATAAACAACAACATGATACCAATGAACAATAACTATTTCCCCATTCCTGTGCTCCGTTACTCCCCAGACAAAGCCCTTTCACCCCCCGCTCCCGGCGCGCAGCAGCGCGGCACTATTTCCCCTGGCGGATGGATCTCCGTGTCCCAGCGCGCAGGGATCGGGGCGCTGCGGTCCGTCAGTCAGCGCCGTCAGGCGGCGCCGGGACGCGGCGGGCGCAGCGCTGAGCGGAGCGGCCACGCCGGGCTCGGCTCCCGCGCCCTCCCCGCGCCCGCAGCCCCGGCCCGCCGCTCCCTCCCGCCGGTGCGATGCTGCTGCCGCTCGCCGTGCTGCCCTGCGCCTTCGTCCTGCTGCGGGCCGCAGGTACGGCGGGCCGGGGGCGCGCGGCGAACAATGGGCTGGGGCGGACCCCGCGCTGCGGGGGCTCGGCGGGGCCGCGGGGTGGCGGAGACAGCAGGAGCAGCAGGAGGAGGAGGAGGAGGAGGGTGCCGAGCCGGGCTGGGCTGCGCTGGGCTGGGCTCCCCCGGGGCCGGGCTCGCTGCGCGGGGGGCGCAGACAATGGGCGCGGAGGGGATGCTGCGTGCGGGGTCGCGGCGGGCTCGGGGATGCTCCCGCGGCCGCCGCCCTCCGCCGCCCGCCGGGGCACGGACGCGGCCAGGGGCGCAGCCGGGGATGCGATCGCCGTGGAGCGGCTGGAATAATGAAAGGAGAAGGAGGAGAGGGAGAAGGAAAAAAAAAAAAAATAGAGAAAAAGGAGGGGCGCGGGCGCTGCCGTTGTGGAGCGGCCCCGGGCGCGAGCCGTGGTGCGGTGGCCCCGCCGTGGCCGCTCGGCAGCCGCCGGTCACCGCCCGGCTCCGGGAGCGGCAGGTGGGCTGGGAGCGGCGGGATGGAGCGGCCACACCTGCGCCGGCCCCGCCCCAGCCAGCATCCCTGCTCCGAGCTGCATCCCTGTGCCATCCATCCATCCCTGCTCCGAGCTGCATCCCTGTGTGCTCCATCCCTGCTCCGAGCTGCATCCCTGTGCCATCCATCCATCCCTGCTCCGAGCTGCATCCCTGTGTGCTCCATCCCTGCTCCGAGCTGCATCCTTGTGCCATCCATCCATCCCTGCTCCGAGCTGCATCCCCGTGCTATCCATCCATCCATCCATCCCCACTCCGAGCCGCATCCCCGTGTGCTCCATCCCCGCTCCGAGCCGCATCTCTATGCTAGCCATCTATCCGTCCGTCCGTCCGTCCCTCCTCCCCAGCGCTGGCCGTGCCGGCGCTCCCCGGGGAGCGCTCCCGAGCCGCGCTGCGCTCCGCCCGTGTTTGTTCCGTGTCCCGTGCTGTCCCGTGCTCCCCAGCCCTTGTCCCCCGTCCCTGGGGAGCATCCCGGGCTGGCGGTGCCATCGCCCCCTCGCAGCTGTCCCCGTGCCTCCGGGATTTCCCGGTGCCGTGTCCGTGTCCCCGCGCTCCCCGGAGCTGTCGGTGTGTCTGTCCTTGCCGCGTTCCGTCCCTGCCTCCTCCCCACGCTGAGGATTTTTATCTCCTTAAGCAATTACCGCCGCTGGGGCTCTGTCTGCGCTGGCGGTGACAGTGGCAGTCGCGGTGACACTGGTGACAGTGGCTGTCGCGGTGACAGTGCCACCAGCGTCCCCAGGGCTGCTGCCAGACCCGAGCCACCTGTTTACCACCAGCACCCACCCCGAGCCCTGCCCGGCTCTCTCCGTTTGGGCTCTGTTTAATTAAAATAAAACCCAGGAGCGTTTGTGAGGGGTCTGTGCGTGGCGGGGGGGTCGCGCTCCCGTTCCAGCCGCTCCTGCCCTGCCCAGCTCCGCATCCTGCCCGGCCACACCCTCGCATCCCACAGCCCCGGCACAGCCCCGGCACAGCCCCGGCACAGCCCCGACACAGCCCCGACACAGCCCCGGCACAGCCCCGACACAGCCCCGACACAGCCCCGGCACAGCCCCGGCACAGCCCCGACACAGCCCCGGCACAGCCCCGGCACAGCCCCGACACAGCCCCGACACAGCCCCGGCACAGCCCCGGCACAGCCCCGACACAGCCCCGCCGCCTTTCGCAGCTGGGGGAGCCCACAATAAAGCGCCTCGCTTCGCGGGTTTTTTTTTTTTTTTTTGGTTCTTTTTTATTTTTTTTTTCCCCTCAGGGGAAATAAATGGGAGTAAGCAAAAGAAAAATTATCTGCATATCAGCTGTTGCCCCACTCGAATACATGTTTATCCAATAATAATAATTATGAATATGGAGGCTGCCTAGGGAGCTGCACAGCTGGATCTGTTAAATCAGCACAAAATGGAGAACACAAAAACCAAATAAAATATTAAAAAGCTAGAACAAAGCAGCAGCAGTGTTTATGGTGAAAGCAGCACCAAGCACATCCAGCTCTGCTTTCCACCCTAAAGGATGCTCTGCTTGTGTTCCTTCTTTTTTTCCCCACTCTGTGATGGAGGAGAAGGAATTTTGCTTTGAAAGCTGTGGCAATGTCAGTGCAAGAGGGTGTTTTATTTATTTTTATTTATTTTATGATTGTGCTGCTAAAAAAACCTTAAGCTTAAATGTAAGAGGAGTCAAGAGGGAGATATTCATCAGTGAGGAATCCCTGAGGAAACTGTTGTGTGAGCACAGTTGTGGGGTGGGCTCACAACCAAACCGTGTTTTTTATGGCTTTTAGGATAATTCCACATTTCGTGTGTGCCCCCGTGGCCTCTGGTAGTGATGATTTATTTTATTTAGTCTGCTGTAAAATTAAAACATTCCCTGATAATGCAGAAGCTGATTTATAGACAGAGCAGATGGCTCCTCTCCTTTCATGTGCATCCTGAGAACTGTTATTTCCTAAAGAATAGAGAGGATTTTGTACCAACTTTATCCCCTTGACACATGAACTTGAAAATTCCCCAATTGACTCTTGGGCTGGGTTTGGTTTTTTTTTTGGGGGGGGAGTTTTTAGTGCGTGTGTTTTGTCAGAGGTTTTTTTAAGGACATTTCAAATGAGTAACTCCACAACCACCCGGTTTTGAAGTGTTAAACGTTGTGGCTGCTCTCCAGGCTGAAAGTGCCTTCACTTTTCCTGGCTGGCCTCCAGAAATGTATTTTAAGGATAACTGCTCTGCCTGGGTGCAGGCGCTGGGTACACAATGCCAGGGGGGTTTCTGATGGTTTTCCTGTTTGTTTGGGGTGGGGTGGGAGGGCGATGCCATGGCTTTCCTGCACGGGCTGCCAGGGAAGCAGAACCAATTGCTGGCGGAGGAGGAGGAGGAGGAGGAGGAGGAGGAGGAGGAGGAGGAGGAGGAGGGGGGGGCGATCCTGCATCTGCTGCCATCAGTCTGCGAGGAGCAGAGGGACGGCTCGGGGAGGAGACAAAGCCCAGTTTATTTCCTCATTTCAAAGGGCACCCTGCGGTTTTCCTCGTTGTTTTACACACCTGGTGACAGAAAAAAGGCACATTTCTGGGGATTTTGGGTGGGTTTCTGGCGTGGTTTTGGAAGCGTCGTTTTTGCAGTATGTTCGACGTGAGATGGGCATGATGAACTTGCCCAAATGCCTCTGCAGGCAGCCTCGGAGGAGCTGTTTCCCCTGGAATTGTGTGGTGGCTTTTATGCAGGGAATTCTGAGAAAGCTTCAAGGACCTGATGCTCCCAGGGCAGTGTTTTCCAGGTGCTCTATGTATATATACATATATATATAGAGAGAGGGTGTTGATTTCTGTGTTTATTCCCCAATTCTGTCCTTTCCCACGGACGTGAAACAAGCAAAGCCACTCACTTGGAAACCCTCACTTTGAAAACGACAAGGAAACAGAATTGTGTTTTCCTTGCTGTTCATAAACGGGGAGAATGGGAATAACTGGGCTGAGGGTGTGTCTGGCAGGGAACTACGGCTCCCAGCAGCTCCTCTCTCCTGGATGGTTCCTTTGCGCATGTTTTTTCAGGAATTAATGTGTTTTAAAAAAAAAAAAAAGGAAAAAAAAAAAAAAAGAGCCACCAGGCAAATAGACTTTGAGGCATCCAAATCACAGGAGCAAATGTGAAGGTCAGCTCTGGGCTGGCTGTGGCTCCTTTTGTTTAGGAAAACACATTAGCATGGAGCAAAGGGCTGGCTGTGCACGGCGATGGAAATGAGCAGGGCTTGGCAGCAGGGCCCTTCTGGGTTCCTGGGGGGGAAATGCAGCTGCTCATTAGCAACGATGCCTTTTGAAGTGACCCGGAGCCAAATGGCAGCTCCTGCTCCTGCTGCCTCTGGGGCTGGCTCGGGCAGCCTCTGCAGGGAGGTTTGCACGGGGGTTTGGGTGTGCAGTGCGCGTGGAATGGAGGGAGACGGATCAAAATCAAGGATAAAATTGAGATGAAATAAATGTATGGCTTTAAATCCAGTGCTTTTCACTGTATGGATGGTAAAGCAGATAATCCCTCTCCATAGGGTTGGTGATGCAGATTCCAGACCTTCCCAGGCTCAGTGCCACACACAGGATGGAGTCCCCATCCCTGAAATGGCACTCGGGGCAGGGTTTGGTGCTGAACACGCTGCTGCTGCAGGCTTGGCAAGGACACTAAATGATCCTAAAGGTCTATCCCAACCTTAACGATTCTCTGGTTGCACAAAAAGCAATTTCAGGAGGAATTTCCTCATGGGAAGGGTTAAACCTGGGCAGGGCTGCCCTGGCAGCTTTGGATTCCCCATCCCTGAGGTGTCCGAGGAATTTCTGGGCAGGGTGGGGACTGCTCACAGCTTGGACTCGTGGCTTTGTGGGGCTTTTCCAGCCTCAGTGGCTCTGATTCCATGGCAAACCTTGTGCCACAACACCTTGGGCTGTTCCAGGATCTGGTGCTCCCAGGGCAGTGTTTTCCAGGTGCTCTGTAATGAGGGTGTTGATTTCTTTGTTTATTCCCCAGTTCTGTCCTTTCCCACGGATGTGAAACAAGCGATGCCACTCACTTGTAAATATGGAACTTTGAAAATGACAAGGAAACAGAATTGTGTTTTCCTTGTTGTTTATAAACGGGGAGAATGGGAATTACTGGGTCCCCAGGGGGGGAATGGGAATAATTGGGCCCCCAGGGGAGGATTCCCCCACCAAGGGAGCTGCTGACATCTTTTAAAATACCCAAAGCCACCTGAAAACTTCCCCAGAGCATTTTTTGGACCCTGTTACAGCTTTGCCTTCTGAGGTTGCTTTTGACCCAACAATTTGTGTACTGGAGGTGCTTCAGCTCAATTCTGCCTGGGACAAATGTGGGGCATCAGCAGCCTCAGCCCAGCTGCCGGAAAAGCTGATTTTGGGGGAACAGCACACAATGGGAGGTTTATCCTGCACAGCAAGTGCAAATTGCTTTAAGATTCCTCTGAAGAAGCAGCAGCAGCAGCTGTGGGGTAGAGCCACAGAGAGCTGTGCTTAAGGAGCAGGGGGAGTTATCTCAGTTCTCCTACGTGAATAATAATTGGGATGGAGAGCTGGTGCTTGCAGCAAAAATCAGAGCGAGAACAGGATAAAAATTGTGCTTGTGCCTGGAGATGAATGTCTGCACTTGGCTCTGCAGAAACAGAGCTGGGGGTGGGAATGGGGGGGATTTCAGGAATCTGTGTTTGCTCTGTAATGGCTCAGGGTGGGTTCAGTGCTCCTGCCCTGCCCAGGCATGGAGGCACCAAAGGTCCCAGGGGAATTCAGGATTAAATCCAGCCCAGAGAGGGGACAGAGCCCCTGATCCCACAGCCTGTCCTGTTGTTCTGGCCCAGGCAGGGCCGTGTCCCACCCCTGATGCAGGGAAATCCATTTGGGGCTGCAGGCAGTGATGGGATCTGTGTCAGGGCTGATCCATCCTCTGTTTCCATCCAGATCTTGTGACAGGACAGATGCAGGGGGAGCTGGGAGAATGGGAATTGGCTGCTTCTGTACAACCTGGGAAGAATAACGTGGAAAAATATTTGGGAAATCCATTGAAATGGTCAATTTCTTAAAATGGGAAGCAGAAATGATTTGAGCTAAAACAAATGTCCATCGCTTCACCAGGGCATCACTGGACAGGACAAAACCCATTTAAAGAAACTCTTGACTGCTTGAATTGTTGCAGAATTGTCAATCTCATCATGCCTTGAACAGAAATATTTATGTTTCCTTTCTAAAGCTGAGTTTTTCAGGCTGGTACAGCCATTGGGTAAATCAGGGTTGGTACTTTGCACAGTTTGTTGTTGAAATCAGGCAAGTTGGGTTAATTCTCTGAAAATCCACCTGCTGGGTCCAATTGTGGAGCACAACCAGTGGATTTACTGCAGAGGGCCTGGAGGAGCATCTTGGTGTGAGAAGAGGCTGAGAGAAGGCTCCAGGGGATGTGGATGTGCATAAATCCCTGCTGGGAAGGAGTGAAGACAGCCAGGATCCCCCAGCAACAGAACAGACTGGAATACAGCACAGCAGATCTTCTCTGCACGTGTGAAAACACACCAAAATCCCTTTTTTTTTAATTATTTTTTTATTTTTCAATTTTTTTAAATTTTTTTTGTTGGATGAATCCTGGACCAGTTTGAGTGGAGAGATTGTGGATTCTCCATCCATGGACTTTCAGAACCTGGCGACCTCCTGCCTTCCCCTCCTGCACTGGATAACCTCAAGATGTCCCTCCCAATTATTCTGTGATTCTCCCACCTCTACTCTTCTAAAAACAGTTCTAATAGAAGCTTATTTGAATATTTAATTCACTTTTCCTTCTTTGTTTACGTTCATGACATTTCTCAGCCTCGAATCTTTAGGAGGAACAAGAATGTTAATTGTTTGTTGCTGGTTTGTGGTTAATTGTAATTTACCACATTGATTAACTTGAAATGTGACTGCAAAGACATGAATGGGAGTGTGTAAATCTGTGTACAGAAATGGGGAATTGTGTGAAATGAAGGGTTAGAGGAAGAAATGAGCCAGGTAACACCCAGGCCACGTTTTGGGCAGAGTTTGGCCAGAATCAGTGAAATCCAAGGTCCTTTCCAGAGGAGAGCCCTGGCTGAGCTGTGGAATTGAGCAGGTGATAAATGATAAAATAAAGTGATGAAGATTTTAGACAATGAAATAGAAAATCGTTGCCTCCATATTTGAATGGGCTTTCCCAGATGTTTAAAGTCTCTTGTCCCAAAAGCAACTGTATAAAAATCCTTTAAATGTTACTACAACTGCAATATATTCCTGCAGAATTTAGTTAATTGTCCCTGAAATCAAACTGTAGGATTGTAATTGTCCTTGTTTTATGGAGAAAAACCCCTAAAAATTTATTTACAAAGTGCAGTTCTTTTTACAGTGAAGACTGATGTGCATTAAGCATTCAAAAACTGAAATCCCATTTTTTTTCCAGCACCTTCTTATGTGGGATATTCAGGGCTGGGTTTGAATAAAACCAAAGGAGGAGCAGCCAGATTGGTGGTGTTGGGAAGTTACTGGCACAGTATTGGCACAGTATTGGCAAACTGGGCTCTAATGCATGGAATTATGGCACAGTTTGAAATAGGAGCAGCCAGATTGGTGGTGTTGGGAAGTTATTGGCAAACTGGGCTCTGATCTGTGGCAATAGTTCATAATCTAAAATAGGAGCAGCCAGATTGGTGGTGTTGGCACAATATTGGCAAACTGGGCTCTAATGCATGGAATTATTGCACAATTTTAAATAGGAACAACCAGTTTGGTGGTGTTGGCACAAAACTGGCAAACTGGGCTCTGATCTGTGGCATTATTGCACAATTTAAAGTAAGAACAACCAGATTGGAAGCGTTGGCACAATACTGGCAAAGTGGGCTCTGATCTGTGGCATTATTTCATAATTTAAAATAGGAGCAGCCAGATTGGTGGTAGTGGTACAATATTGGCAAATTGGGCTCTAATGCATGGAATTATTGCACAATTTTAAATAGGAACAGCCAGATTGGAAGCGTTGGCACAAAACTGGCAAACTGGGCTCTGATCTGTGGCATTATTTCATAATTTAAAATAGGAGCAGCCAGATTGGAGGTGTTGGCACAATATTGGCAAACTGGGCTCTCTAATCTGTGGCGTTATTGCCCAATTTAAAATAGGAACAACCAGTTTGAGGGGGTTGGCACAAACTGGGCTCTGATCTGTGGCATTATTTCATAATCTAAAATAGGAGCAGCCAGATTGGAGGTGTTGGCACAATATTGGCAAATTGGGCTGTAATGCATGGAATTAATGCACAATTTTAAACAGGAACAGCCAGTTTGATGGTGTTGGCACAAAACTGGCAAACTGGGCTCTGATGATGGCACTATTGCAAAAATTAAAATAGGAACAACCAGTTTGGAGGTGTTGGCACAGTATTGGCAAACTGGGCTCTGATCTGTGGCATTATTTCATAATTTAAAATAGGAACAACCAGTTTGAGGGTGTTGGCACAAACTGGGCTCTGATCTGCGGCATTATTTCATAATCTAAAATAGGAGCAGCCAGATTGGAGGTGTTGGCACAATATTGGCAAAGTGGGCTCTCTAATCTGTGGCGTTAATTTGAAATAAACGCAGCAGGGATTGAGGGCAGCTCGGGCTGGGGATGCTCGTGGTGGTTCCTCAGAGCCCAGGCTGCCCTTGCATGTTAATCAGCCTCTCAAAGGAGCTCTGATGTGCATTGTGGTGCTCAAAAGGGTTTTTATTCCATTCAAGTGGAGGGGCTGAGAGCAGCAGAGCCGGGCAGTGGTGGGGAAGGACAGCCCCGAGTGCCCCGGAGCTGTGCCCTGCCAAATGGGCACAAAATATTCAAATATTCACCCCCCAGCTCTGCCGGGCTCCTCGGGCAGCTGGGGGGTAAAATTAAATATTGGACAGCTGGGATTTCAACAGGCCAAGCTCGAGGTCTTGATTGTGTTGGGAAACTTGGAGGGGGTAAAAGTTTGGGGAAATGAGAGATTTGTGAGTTTGGGAATAACGGGGTTTCTTCCAGGTAAAGGTGGGGAAGTTTCAGTTGTGTGAGTTTGGAATAACAGGATTTCTCCCAGGAAAAGGCTGAGGCAAATGAGTGTGGGAATAACAGGATTTCTCCCAGGTAAATGTTATGGAAATCTCAGATTGTGTGAATTTGGGAATAACAGGATTTCCCACATTAAGAGTGGGGAAATTCAGATTGTGTGAGTTTGGGAATAACATGAATTTTCCCAAGTAAAGATTATGGAAATCTCAGATTGTGTGAGTTTGGGA
Source organism: Zonotrichia albicollis (assembly GCF_047830755.1). Lineage (NCBI taxonomy): Eukaryota > Metazoa > Chordata > Aves > Passeriformes > Passerellidae > Zonotrichia > Zonotrichia albicollis. Next base: position 1,394,057 of record NC_133845.1, on the reverse strand, counting down.
ATAACAGGATTTCTCCCTGGTAAAGGGTGGGGAAATGACAGATTTGTGAGTTTGGGAATAACAGGATTTCTCCCAGGTAAATGTTATGGAAATCTCAGATTGTGTGGGTTTGGGAATAGCAGGATTTCTTCCAGGAAAAGGTTATGGAAATCTCAGATTGTATGAGTTTGGGAATAACAGGATTTCCCACATTAAGAGTGGGGAAATCCAGATTGTGTGAGTTTGGGAATAACATGAATTCTCCCAGGAAAAGGGTGGGGAAATTGAGTTTGGGAATGACAGGATTTGTCCCAGGTGAAGGTTATGGAAATCTCAGATTGTATGGGTTTGGAATAACAGGATTTTCCACGTTAAGAGTGGGGAAATTCAGATTGTGTGAATTTGGGAATAACAGGATTTCTCCCAGTAAAAGAGTGGGGAAATGACAGATTTGTGAGGTTGGGAGTAACTGGATTTCTCACAGGTGAAGTTTGAGACAATTGAATTTGGGAATAACAGGATTTCTTCCAGGTAAAGGTTGGGAAATTCAGATTGTGTGAGTTTGGGAATAACAGGATTTCTCCCAGGTAAAGGTTATGGAAATCCCAGATTGTGTGGGTTTGGGAATAACAGGGACTAACACAGCATTCCTCTGGCGATGTGGTTTTATGTAAGTTCAGCTGCTGCTCTGGGGCAGTGTGAGGTGAGGTGTTAATGAGCTGTGTCTGTGTGAAAAAATCCAGAAAAGGGGAGATTTTGGCTCCTTTTCTTTGTACAAATCTCAAAAACCTTGCAGATATTGAAGTCCTTGTTTCATAGATGTTGAAACACGGACCTCAGTGAGCAGTAGAGATGTTTCAGTGGGTGATGTTGGTACTCTGAAGGACAAAATGGGCAGATAAAATATATATATCTGTATCTGGGTGGATGCAGATGTACATACAGCTGTTCTAGTACAGGAATTTTGTACAAGGACTGAAGAATTGGGCTGCAGACTGTACTTGTGAATTGCCACCATCTCATGTTGTGAAGAGAGGTGAGAACTGATGCTGGTTGTGCTGAAGAAAACCTTTCTTTGGGAGGAAAAATCTGCATTTCAGACAAGCAGTGAGCCTGTGCTCCCCAAATCCAACGCTGTCATCCTGGCTTTGTGCTTGATCAATATTATTGAGCTGTTTGCTGAGTCCTTGGTGTCTCTTTGCTGCTGCTTTTCCTCCTTTTAGCAACTCTTGGGCACATTTCTTACACCTGATTATTGTGTTCTGTGAGAACACTGGCAGGGTTCCCTCACACAAACTCACACAATCTGAGATTTCCATAACCTTTACCTGGGAGAATTCATGTTATTCCCAAAGTCACACAATCTGAATTTCCCCACTCTTAATGTGGGAAATCCTGTTATTCTCAATTTCATATAATCTGAGATTTCCATAACCTTTTCCTGGAAGAATTCATGTTATTGCCAAACTCACAAATCTGTCATTTCCCCACCCTTTACCTGGGAGAAATCCTGTTATTCCCAAACCCACACAATCTGAGATTTCCATAATCTTTACCTGGGAGAATTCATGTTATTCCCAAACTCACACAATCTGAATTTCCCCACTCTTAATGTGGGAAATCCTGTTATTCCCAAATTCACACAATCTGAGATTTCCATAACATTTACCTGGAAGAAATCCTGTTATTCCAAACTCATTTGCCTCAGCCTTTTCCTGGGAGAAATCCTGTTATTCCAAACTCACACAACTGAAACTTCCCCACCTTTACCTGGAAGAAACCCCGTTATTCCCAAACTCACAAATCTCTCATTTCCCCAATAGTGTGAATTTCTGCAGTGAACTTATGGAAAGCAGCAATTCCAAACAGGTACCCAGGGAGCTGAGAAAGCCCTGGGGGATGATGTTCAGCCTGGGCTGAGGTTGGATTTAAGGTTTTTGTGGAAATGAATCGCTGCAGTGGAGCTTTTGGTGTGGTGGTTGTTGTTTTCTGTGCACAAAATGGTATTTTCTGGGTATTTCTGTAGGGAGCACGAGGGATTTTGGTGTAATTTGGTAACATGGAGAGCATTTTTCTGCTCAGTGTTCATTTTTGCTGTATTTGAGTGGGAGTTGTTGGGTTTTTGTGTGGATGGTTTGGGGTAGGATTGGGTGGATTTTCTGCCTGTGTCACTGCAGTGAGAAGGAAACCCCCAGACCATCCCTGCCAGCCAATTCCCATTTATTTCCCTGATAATCCCATTTAAAGCCCGTTTCACTTGCAGTGTTTGGAGGTGAAGTGCAGCAGGAAATACTGAGTACAACCAGCGCTGGCATTTCCCTTTAGTGAGAGCTGCATAAATGTGGTTTTTATATCATTCAGATTAATGGCGTGCAGGCGGTGGCACAACCACCTGGGTGTGCTCTGAAATCCCCAAAATAACCAAAATAAAACTTCTTTCAAATTTAACGTGCATCACAGATCCCATGCAGTCCAGGGATCAAAGTGCTCCATCATTATTGGCTAATTATAACATGGGAGGATTTAATTCTGCATTTTTCACTGTGTTAGCAGTGATAGGAGGACACTTTTGGCATTTTAGCAAAAAACAACCAACAGCTGCTTGGCCAAGGAACTTTTATAATTCTTGAGAGCTGCAGGAGAGAAAAGAGCAGGGCTGGAGTGCTGCAGTTGTGTTGGCACAGATAATCCCCCAGTGCAGCAGACACAGGAATTACTGCACACAACCAAATCCTGCTGCACTTTAATCTCCCCATGATCTCTGCGAAGGCTCGCAGCATTTATTCCATTTATTCCTTTTATTCCTTTTATTCCCTGCTCCCTCCTGGCTGGGGTTTGTTGGGAATGAAGGAGAGAAGCTGGAACACGTAAAGAGAATAAAATTTAATTTTTTTAAAATTTTTTTTTTTTTTTCTGTGAGAAGAGCTGCAGATCAGAGATTTAATTTATATTGATTCACTCCTGGCTTTGCCATTGGGTTTTATTTGGAATGGGCTTTGGCTATTTTGCTCTCTGATTTTTCTCTGTTTCGCTGTAAAATGAATATTTCATGAAATACAAGCAAACTTGGAGTAGTTTGTGCTTCATGGACAAAAATAACGTAGTGCTGCAGTGATTGTTTGTAATTTTAATTTCCCACTGCAGGCTGGCATGGCTGTTAGCTCCAGAGCAAGAAATACTGTGAAATATTTCTGTTTAGGGCAACAGTTCCTTAGTATAAACACTAGTAAATAAAAATTTATTTAGTTATAAATACTTTATATAGAATAAAAGTTATTTTTCTCTAGCAACGGGTGTTTGTGCTGGAAGGATGCTTTTATTCCTGGTAAAAAAGGTGAAGATTTTGTGGTGTGCAGTTTGGTTTTGCACAGTATCAGGCGCCAGAAGGTAAATCTGCTTTTATGCAGTCCCAGGGAGGAATTGAGGAATTTTTCTCACCTGCTCACAGGTTCTGATGGATCCCTATGAAAATTCCAAGTGCCTACTTGAGTAAAAAATCAATGTAAATCTCCTCAACGACCATTTCTTTTAAAATAAATGACTTGTGCTGATCCTTCTTACACCTGGTGAAAAACCAGGCTTTTCATTGAAAGAGAAAATGTGATTTTTTTCCTCACCCAGGCCCTGCCTGGCTGCTCACACTGCAATTAATGTGACCTGCTCTCATTAACGCCGTGTTAGTGGGGAGGGAAAATACAAAAATTGATGTAAACTCTGCTTTTTTCCTTGCTGGGTGCTCCCAGCTCTGGGAGGGTTTTTTGTTTTTTTTCTGTCAGCATTTTGTGTGTCCCACACTTGGTGGAAGAACAAAAATCTCAACACCATCAGCAAAGCACTGAGCAAACCCAGCCCTGAGGGATTTTTTCACTCAGTCTCTTTTCCAGGAGAAAGCTGCACTTCAAACCCTTTGATTTTTTTTAAAAATCTCTTTTAAAACACTCTTTTTTAAACCCACACAGTTTTTGGAGCAGCTTGTCCCATTATTTTCTTGAATATTCAAAGTGAAAAGGTGCCCTTGGAGCAGTGTTTGCTGTGGGTTTTTTGTGTTCTGGGCAAACACATTTCAGGAATTTCTGCTTTCATCAATGGCAGTGCTTGGTGTTTGCTGATAAAACCACAGTAGAAAGAAATGGTTTATGCCCGAGCTTGTGGGATTGCATTATTTAAAGTGAAAATAATACCTTAAAGCTTTTTTTGCTTTTTACTAGATGTGCTGCAGTTTCTGATAACCTGTCTGTTTTAGTTACATTTTACCTGTTAATCCCCCCAAAAAAGCAGAATGTACTAGAATATGCAGATGAAATCCCAAGTGTTGAAATCCTGATTATTTTGGTTAAAAGAAGCCATTTTTATATGAAGAATTCTTGCTTCATGAGACTGGATCTGGATTTAAATGAAAGCACAAAGCCATTGTGGACCATTTTTGTTGATTTTAGCCCTGAATTTCTGGGCCATTTCTGTTGTGTTCATCCCTGACTTCCAGGACCATTTTTCCTGTGTTCAGCCCTGAATTTCAGGACCATTTTTGTTGATTTTAGCCCTGAATTCCAGGACCATTTCTTTGTGTTCATCCCTGAATTCCAGGACCATTTTTGTTGTGTTCAGCCCTGAATTTCAGGACCATTTTTGTTGATTTTAGCCCTGAATTTCAGGACCATTTTTGTTGTATTCATCTGTGAATTCCAGGACCATTTTTCCTGTGTTCATCCCTGAATTCCAGGACCATTTTTTTGTGTTCAGCCCTGAATTTCAGTACCACTTTTCTTGTGTTCAGCCCTGAATTTCAGGACCATTTTTTTGTGTTCAGCCCTGAATTTCAGGACCATTTTTGTTGATTTTAGCCCTGAATTTCAGGACCATTTTTATTGTGTTCAGCCCTGAATTCCAGGCTCTGGTTTGTAGCTGCAGGCACTCTGGCAGGTCTGGAGGGTGATCAGTGCCCTGTCCCAAAGCTTCTGTGCATTCCCAGGAGCTGCTTTTTATCAGCCTAAATTGGTCCATCCAAATCAGCCTGGAAATAAAAATAGAAATCCCCCACTCCTGCTTTGGGCCCTGCATTATTGATGGGTTCCTGCAGCCTCCTCTGTGTCCAGGAGATTTATGGAGTGTGATTTATTATTTAGTGGCACATGCAGGAGCACCTCCAAGCATTAAAGAAACAAAAGATAAAGGTATTTTCTTATCAGGTGAAGGGTTCTCTTATCTCATTTTCCTCGGAGATTGCAGCAGCGGTGGGAGCAGAGGAATTCAGCTGGAGTGGCGAGTGAAAGCAATGCTGCTGATTCCCTTGGAATTTAGCACTTTAAATGGATTAGAACTAAAAATATCCCTGCCTGGCATTGCGTCAGAGCCTTCCAGAGTATCTGCATTTCCATGTTTGATGGCAATTTCAGAAGATTCCCACGTGGGAGCTAAGTGGGAGCCAGGGTTGGGGATTATTGTGAAATTCCTGGGGGTTGCTAAAGTGGGAGCAGCGTTTGGGAAGGAAAAGGTGATTTTTGTTATGGATAAAAAAGGTGATTTTTGTTGCAGACAGGTGTGTGATTCTCTCCTTGGACATTGGCACAGGAATGGGTTTGTAACTTGGGGTGGGATCTGGTTCACCACATCCTGTTGGTGAATTCTGTTGCCAGTGAATTCACTCATTGCTCACGGTTTGGGGTTTTTGTTAATGATGGTGTGTGAACAGTGCATTAGGGCTTGAAATCCCAAATCCCAGCAATGGTTTTGTACCAGTGGAAAGGGAAATAATCACATTTGTGCTTACCTAAAGCCTGGAGTTTCACTATCCAAGGGAGGGGGTTTTGGTGATGCTTGTGCTCCTGTTCCATTTGGACAAATGTGACTTTCCTAAAGCAGTGAAATGATCCTGTGAAGGGGCTGGACCAGAGAAACGCAGAATCCCACAGTGCTAATTGGGATGCTCTTAATGAAATGTGGTGGTACCACCATGTCAAACATCCTCATGCATTATTAATTCTAAACTGCTGGAAAATCCCTATAAATCAGTGCAGGATTTCTTCCCCTGTACTGAACATTTCTGTTGATTCTTGGCCCGTGTTTTGTGTGACTGCAGAGCTGTTGGCTGCACATTCAGGGGCTCCAAAGGTGAGTTTCTGCTGGTGCTGCAGGTGTGCTTTGGGCTGCAGGTGTTGGTCCTGCAGCTTTGTGGAAGGTGAGGGGATCTGAGCAGGGTTAAACTCCTCTGTTGGGTGGATCAGCAGCCAGCACTGCAGGGAAGGCTCTTTGAGGGGCTGTGGATTCCAGACAGGTGAGATTTGGAAGCTGTGGTCCAGGTTAACGTTTTGGACTCCACTAGATGGCACTAATTTGTTGTGCTGTTGATAAAAAACCATCAGATGCAGTGGGAGACTTTTATTTTTTGAAGAGGAGCCATAAAGGAGGTGATGAGGATGCTCAATATTTATCTGTTTGTCTGCTGAGTGCATTGGTGGTTTCCTTCATGACCTCCTGCTTCTGATGAGGAGTTTTGGATGGAGCGAGTGTATCTTGTAATATTTAGCACTGGGAAGACATCTCTAAACAAACACCTGCTTTTTCTTATCCTCTTTGTGTGGAAGGAAGAAGCTGGGTCAGTGTTGGTGCAGGCAGCTGGGTTTGCCATAATTTTGTCTCAAACCATCACAGAATCCAGGGTAAATAGAAATTCTTCTCTTTCTGCTAAGAAAAGAGTATTTCTGGTGGGTTACAGTCACACAGTGCCCGTTCTGGGTGACACCAAAGTGATTTCAGTGTATTGGTGCTGAGGGCACTGGGTGGGAGCAAATAATTAATTATTCCAGGGGCAGAAATGGCTGTGGGAGTTGTTCTGGTAAATTTGGTGGCCAGATTCTCCCCAGGACCTTCCGTGTGTGCTGCCTAGGGTGGAAGGGCAGAGACTCTGTAATTCCATCTCTCCTGTCTTCTCCCTGCATCCCCTGTGCTGCCCACCCACATCCCACACAGAGCAGGAGCTGTTCTGCTCAGCATTTAGGATGTTCCATGAGGATAAATGTGGGCTTAGACTTGGTTCCACCTGGTTTTCCTGCTGTAATCTGCTTTTCCTGGCAGCTGAGGGGAGCTGCAGGTTGGCCCTGTTTGACTCCATCACTGGTGGGTGTTTGGATCTGGTGCCTCACGAGAGTTGTGCAGGGAGTGTGCAGCTCTGCCTCCTTCTCCAAACTAAACCCTGTCCGTTCCTTGCCTTCCTTCCAAAGCATTTGGAGTTAAATGGTTTTGTGTGCTGCTGCCCAGGGTGGAAGAGCAGAGTTACCCCAGGAATCTGTAATAACATCATCTATCTTCTCCCTGCATCCCCTGTGCTGCCCTTGGGGCATCCCACAGGGAGCAGGAGCTGTTCTGCTCACATTTAGGATGTTCCATGAGGATAAACCTGGGGTTGGGCTTGGTTCCACCTGGTTTTCCTGCTGTAATCTGCTTTTCCTGGCAGCTGAGCAGAGCTGCAGGTTGGCCCTGTTTGACTCCATCACTGGTGGGTGTTTGGATCTGGTGCCTCACGAGAGTTGTGCAGGGAATGTGCAGCTCTGCCTCCTTCTCCAAACTAAACCCTGCCCGTTTCCTTGCCTTCCTTCTAAAGAATCTGCAATTAAATGGTTTTCAAGGAGATCAGCATCCCATTTCCATTGCAAAGATCTGTTCTGTGCTTGGCGGGACGAAGCCTTTCAGGATGAATCCAGCAGTGACTCCCCACAATTCAGCGTTCTGTGGGTGCTGCTGCCTCCTCCAGCTGCAGTTTTTGGGGCTGTGTGTGGGGTTTTTGCAGCTCTGTGTGTTTCCCTGGGGGATTTTGTGTTTCCCCTCCCCAAAAGCTGCATGGAGAGGTTGGCAGGGCTCAGCAGCCAGGGCACTGCAGCACTGCAGGGAGGCACTGAAATCCAGTTTTGTGCAGTTTTGTGGTTTCAGTGCCCCGGAGCTGGGGCTGATGTGCTGATATTCCCCGTCTGCTTTGGTGCTTTTCCCTCCTCTCCTCTCAAACTGGAGGTTCAGTTGTTATTTGGCCTCAGTTCAGAATTAGTGATGGTTCTCAGCTCACTGCAGTCCCTGTGACATTGGCAGGGTTGGCTTTTTCTAAATATTTTTTTTTCCTTTTGCCGCCAAGAATTTTTACATAAATTTATGAATTTTACCCTTGGTGGGGAAGCATTGCGTGATGTGCCCTGGTTTTGAATTAATTCCTAATGCCATTGTTTCCTAACTCTGTGATTTATATCTATTCCATTTCATTCTGGGCTTTATACATTATTAATTCCTAATTCCATTATTCCCTGACTTTTTCCCATTGCCTTTTTCTTTTTTCTTCTTTTTCACAACGCTTGTCTCTTGTTTGCTGCCTGCTGAAGCTTTGATGTTCCTGGATAAATGGATTATTAATAAATTGATCGTGTGCAGTGCCTGGGAACAGCCTGGCTGTCCCCAGGGGTGGGTGGGAACCAGGTGCTTTCTGTACCTTGGATTTCACAGGTCTGGTTTATCCTCAAATAAATTTATCTAGTATATAATTATATTATAAATAATTATAATAGAAATAAATTCATCCTAATATCTTCAATATAAATAAATGAGCGTGAAGGTGAAAATTGTCCTCATTGAAGAGGGGAAAATCCAGCTTAATTCAGAGCAAAGTGTAATGAAGGGGAAGAGTAAATTGGCCCAGAAAGGGGGGATTGAGTGGAGCAGGGCAGGGCTGTGGGGTTTGTGCTGCTGGGAGAATCGGGCAGGGCTGGCTGGGGACTCCGGGCTCCCTTTGCTGCTCTGTTTTCCAGCACAGAAGGTGGAATAGTAATTTATTATCTGACATTCTTGGCAAACAGATGGAAACCACTCTGCCTGTGAATTTGCAAGGGAAAGGATTCTGGGAGCAGGCTTTGCATATGTCCTTCCCCCTTGGTTTGTGTGCATGCTTAGGAAAACAACAGTGAAGTCATTCCTTGTTGTTGGAAGGGAACTTGTGTGGTGTTCCCACCCTGCTGTCAGCGTGGATAAGAGAGACATCCACTCTGAGCGTGGCAAAGGGATGGAAGAAATGGGAACAAAATAAAGCTGAGAAGTGCAGGGAGCTCTGCGAGTTCTGCTCGGTTCTCATCCCACATTTGCATTTTGTAGTGTAGAACAAACCTCTCTGTTTGATGGTGAAGAAAGAGATGTTAAGGCTAAAAACATCTAATTAAGAAGCGAACAGAAGTGTAGAATAAACCTCTCTGTGTGATGGTGAAGAAAGAGGAGATGTTAAGGCTAAAGGATCTAATTAAGAAGCGAGCAGGTGAATAGAGGGCTCAGATCAGCGAGCAGCGAACGTGCCCTTTGCAGCACTGACACGTTTGTGTTGTACTCCGCCTTTGTTTGTGGTTTCCTTCAAGAGGGCAATTAATTAACTTGTTTCTTTGTTTTGCTGGGGGGCTTTGCCTTTGGTGAGTTTCACACCAGGGAGTTCTCACCCTGCAAGGATGAGAAAGGGGCTCTGGCTTTGGGAGGGCAGATAAGAGCACTTGGGAACGGGGATTTGGCAGTTTTGGGTAATTAATTGCCCTCTGGGTGTGTGCCCTGTGTGTGACCAGGCACTGCAGAGGTTCCTAAAGCACTTGGATGGTTCAGGAACAGCAGCCAGGGTTGTGGCTGGGGCTGCAGCTTTTCCCTGCACAACACAAAGCCTGGAGGAGGCAGTGGAAGGAACCAGACAGATGGGTACTTAACCTAAATCCCCTGAACTCGCTGGGGACACCTGGCCCAGAGCTGCTGTGCGAGCTGTGGGAGTGCTTTATTCAATATCCAGGTACAAGAAATGGCCCTGAGAGCTCCTGGAGGGGAAATCCTGCTCACAGTGTCAGGGAGCCATAGAGGAGATGGCACCAGGATCTCCTGGGCAATCCCAGCAGGAGCCTGGGAATTCCCACTCACAGCTTTGGGAATGTTTGACTTTCTCTTCTAACTGAAAAAACAGCCATGGCATGGACATTGTCTGTAGATCAGTGGGAATCTCCCATCCATGCATCACCAAGGAATTCCCATTTTGTACATCAACCACTTGGATCTGTCATCCCATTTATAGTGACTTGGATCTGTTATCTCATTTATAGTGACTTGGATCTGTCCATCCCATTTATAGTGACTTGGTTCCATCCCATTTATAGTGACTTGGGTCTGTCCATCCCATTTATAGTGACTTGGTTCCATCCCATTTATAGTGACTTGGATCTGTCCATCCCATTTATAGTGACTTGGATCTACCCATCCCATTTATAGTGACTTGGATCTATCCATCTCATTTATAGTGACTTGGATCTACCCATCATCCCATTTACAGTGACTTGGATCTGTCCATCCCATTTATAGTGACTTGGATCCATCTCATTTATAGTGACTTGGATCTACCATCCCATTTAAAGTGAGATACAGAGATTGAAATGAACACTCAGATATTTCCACCCTCTCAGAGCTCATTTCGGTCTCTGCAGCCCTGCCTTTCTGTCCCCCACCACAGCAGCACCCCTTATCTCTGGATTCCACCCCGAATTTCTCCCTGTGCTGCCTGGAAGAGGCAGAAAATGAGAAGCCAGCGCAGTGATTCCCTGTGAAACCAGCAGCTCCTGCCTGACCCAGGGCAGGTTCCTGCTGCAGGAGCAGAAAATCCCTTCCAAACCCTGGTGCCAATTCAGCAGAGCCAGGCAGGACCCCGTTCTTGTTCTGGTGCCCGTTAGGGGCAGCTGCAGGCTGGACTTTGATGTCCTGGAGGACAATGGGGTCCCTGTTGCAGCTCCCAATGCCTCTCCTTGCTGTGCTCTTTGTCTGGGGGCTGTGGGGCTGGGGAGAACGTGAGGGGCAGCACGAGATGGAAATCCCAGGCAGGAAATGGCTCCCAGATGCCATCCCTGGGATGGCAGGGTTTAGCAGGGATGCACTGGGAGGCAGCAGAATTTTAATGCTGGCAGATAAATGAGGATGAAGGGGAAAATTGTCCTCGTTGAAGAGGGGAAAATCCAGCTTAATTCAGAGCAAAGTGTAATTAAGGATGGGGGGGGGACTTCTGGCGTAGATGGAGAGAGCTGAGAGATGGCAGGAGGAGTTTCTGTGCACAGATGAGATTTTTCTATTTCTGCCTGGTTTTCCTGGAGAATGTGCCCACCTTTTGCTGGGGTGTTTTGTGCAGTGGGCAGCCAGAAATTCTGGGTGATCCCCTCCTGATTTGTGCAGTGAAGGAGGTGAATCAGTGCAGGAAATCTGAATTTCTGCAAAATGAGGTGCTTTAAAAAGAGCAGGAGAAGCAGAGGTGGTGGTGGATCCTTGTGTTTGTGAGGAGCAGGAACTGGGAGGGATGGGGATGGGATAATGGGGTGACTGAACCCCATCCAGTGCTTTGGGTTAGGGCTGGCTGTGAAATAACACCAAAAAGATGTTTCTGTCCCTTCTCTCCCTAAAATCTCTCATTATTTGCCTCAAGCCCCGGCTCATTAATCTCAGATCCATTCTCATTTCTGTTTTGCCCAGAGCTGTGGCAGGATCCCAGTGAGTCACCTTCTCGCAGGGCTTTGTTGCTGTTCCCTCAGTGACAGGAGTGACTGAATTCCTGCTTGCAGGCATGTAGGAGATCCCACATCCCTGCTGCCATCTGTTACCAAACTTTGAGGGTTCTGTTTTTCCCAGTTTGCAGCAATTTGAGGGAGAGTAGGGGAAATAGAGCAGGTGATTAAAAGGAGGATTCGAGTGATGCCAAACATTGGTGGAATGACCAGGAGAAGAGGAGTGCCTGCAGTGGGGCTTTGGGAAATTCAGCAGCCTCTGACGGAAGATGGTTTTACTCAGATATTCTGGCTGTATTCCCCCTGTCATGAACCAAATTTCAATTTATTTCTTTATTTTCGGTGGCGTGTGGCTGTAATTGCAGCTCATTATCTCTGTTGTGGTGAAGGCAGGGCTGAGGGTGTCCCAGGAGGTGCAGGCTGATAACAAAAATCACCTTGCCCGTGAGCTCTGAGTGCCAGCCCTGCCTCCTGAGTGCATTTTTTAATGAGCTCACCCCGTGCAGAGATCCATTGTTCCCTGCACAGACAATTGCTGGCTTGTGCTGTTTGCAGTTCTCTGCTTGGCCACAATTCCTGGCTGCTGTGGGAATTATCCTGTGGGTCTGGCTTTTCCTTCAGCAGATACAAAGAAAAGGAATAAAACCCCCATGCAAAAACATCTTTAATTATTTGTGTTTTAGTGATACAAAGCTCCCTCTTCATTATGTCACTTTTGAGCATGGATGAGCAAACAGCACTTTGTGTTTTTCCCACAGGGGAAGAAAATGTTTCTTAAAACTGAAATAATCCCCCGTCATTCATGAGTCAGGGCTGATTTTAGGAAGGAGTTGATTGGACATGAATTACGTAGATGCTACTCCAGAGTTGAAATTATCTTGGGTTACTGTGGGTATTTTTATCTGTGCAGCTGCAGGATTGAAGGCAGAACTGTGCCTACAGCTCTGCTTTCTGTAAAGAGGAATTTATAACAGAACATTTTAATCTTTCCCTTCAAATATTCAATTAGCAAGCTTTGATTTTTTATCTTTTTCTGTCGCACAGACAGATCCCACCTGCGCTTTGGATTCCCTGACCACGCTGATTTAGGCACCAAATCCCGTTTTCCCCTCATTGCCTGAGGTGTGAAATCACTGGGCACATCTGTCCCCAGATGTGGGGTCAGCTTTGGTTCAGGGTCCTGCTTTTGGCTGTTGAGTTTGGGGTTATTTTGGGTATCTGAAAGGGGAATTGTGCTTAAACCTGAGTCAGGAGCAGGTTATTTTATGGTATCTCAGAGTGAAATTCTGCTTAAACCTGAGACAGGAGCAGCTGGATCTCAGCTGGTTCCATGTGGGGGCTCCTCAAATTCTGGTTTTCTACACCCTAAACCCTTTTATCTTCTAACAGCCTTGATTTTTTTATTTATTAATTTTTCATCCTCTTACAGCCTTGATTTTTTAATTTATTAATTATTTCCCCCCCCTAGAAGGCACAATACATTTATTAAGAGCTGTGAATTATTTTGTTCATGTATTTCTGAACCCTTTGGGGGAAAGCAGCCTGAAGTTGTTCCTGTTGTGTTGTGATGTGTCAGTGAGTGCCCAGAACCGTGGGCATGGCAATCACAGATCAGCTTTGGCTGCTCTGCCCCGTGTCAGGTATTATTAGCTGTGCTGAGCATCCAATCCATCCAAATCCAGCAGCTAATCCCCTTGTTTGAAGGAAATTTTAATGCTGCCCAGTGTCAGAAATGTTTACTGGTGCTTCTGTGCACGTTGTGGGGTTCCTGAGGGTTTGGGATTGACTAGAGTCAAAATCGCCCAACCTGCAGGGTGATTTTGTGTGCTGGAATGTCACTGGGACTGGGCTGGGTGAAGGAATAAAATCAGTGTAACAGGGCCAGCTCTGGGGAGAACAGGCCGGGCTGATGGGCTGGGACTCAGCAGGGTGAGCATTGGTGAGGTGCAGAGGGGGAGCAGAAAAGCATCAGCCAGGGGAAAATGGTGAATTGATGAAAATGGTGAACAGGGGAAAGTGATGAAATGAGCAGCTGTTGTTTTAAAGAAGCGCTTGCAGGGAGTGTTGTGTTCTGCAGGAGATGTGTCTGTGCCACAGCAGCAATCCTTCACATCCTTCCCTTGGCAACGAAAAGATCAGAAAATCCAGATATCTGGGTGGCTTCAGCCCAGAATGAGCTTTGCTGAGCATCCCCTGGGAGGGTTCCAGGGTGCTGGGAGTGCTCCTGGCCTTGATGCATTTCTGCTGAGGGTGCTGCACTGCTGCTGAGGGCCCTGCACTGCTGCTGAGGGTCCTGCATTTCTGCTGAGGGTCCTGAACTGCTGCTGAGGGTCCTGCAGAGGCTGCTCCTGATGGAACAGCTCCTGAAGGTGCTTTGTCCTGCATCCCAGGGTCTGTCCTGCATCCCAGGGTCTGTCCTGCATCCCAGGGGTTTTTCCTGCATCCCAGGGTCTGTCCTGCATCCCAGGGTCTGTCCTGCATCCCAGGGTGTTTGTCCTGCATCCCAGGGGTTTTTCCTGCATCCCAGGGTCTGTCCTGCATCCCAGGGTGTTTTTCCTGCATCCCAGGGTGTTTTTCCTGCATCCCAGGGTGTTTGTCCTGCATCCCAGGGGTTTTTCCTGCATCCCAGGGTCTGTCCTGCATCCCAGGGTGTTTTTCCTGCATCCCAGGGTCTGTCCTGCATCCCAGGCGTTTTTCCTGCATCCCAGGGTGTTTTCCTGCATCCCAGGGTGTTTTCCTGCATCCCAGGGTGTTTTTCCTGCATCCCTGGGTGTTTTTCCTGCATCCCAGGGGTTTTTCCTGCATCCCAGGGTGTTTTTCCTGCATCCCAGGGTCTGTCCTGCATCCCAGGGTGTTTTTCCTGCACCCAGAGCTGCTCCTGGCTCCAGGTGTCTGGTTCTGCCTGATAAAACGGGATATTCCAGGAGGAATTTCCTGCTCTTAAAAACCAAATTTTTGGAGCATCTTGCAGAGCAGGCCCTGAGTTTCTGGCTGTAAAATCAGTCAGGCTGGGTGTTGTTAGAGCATCCTCCCGCAGAGCCTGATGTTAACTAAATGTGCATTAAATCCCTTGTGTTTCCCTGGGTATCCTGTTGTTCACAGAAACCAGCACCTTTCATAGCCCCATTAACCCTTTTGGTGACATTTTCTCTCTGCTCTGTGCTGTTCTCTGCTGCTCACAGAAGTTTTTGCCATCTTTGTATTGAGTTCTTCACCTTCAAGTGCTTCTGGAAAACCCTGAGGAGATAAAACTGGCCAGAATGTTTATTTTATGGGATCTGGATTTCAAATTGAATGTTTTTCAATACAAATTTCTAATGTTTATTTTTTCCCAATAAAAACCCTTCTCCCTGGAGAACCTGAACCCCCACAGCTGAGTTCCTGCCTCCCCTGCCACCCACAGGCTTGGCCAAAAATGCCATTTTTTAAAAACTGTGCTCAGATGATGTGAAGTGAGCATGAAGGCCCTGCTCAGCACAGATGCCCTTTTGCAGCTCTGGGGTTCCTTGTGCAAGGAGAACCATCCCATGCAGCCAGAGAGGAAATGATGGGATGCCAGCAGTGCTGTATAGGAGCCTTTCAGTGCCTGCCCACAGAGCACTTCCAGAAAAGCTCAGAGCCAACACTTCCCTTGGCAGCAGCTGCTTCATTTTTATTTTTTTTTTAAGTTAATTTAAATTATCATCTCCTGCAGACAATCCTGCCTCAATGTCCTTGGTTTGAGGTTTCTCCAGCCCAGGCACACGAGGCTGTTCCTGTTGGATGCGAGCAGCTTCAATCCCTGTCAATCCCTGATTGTGGGGAGCATTTTGGCACTGCTGGGAGTTCAGTTATTATTATTTCCCCCCCCAATAACGTGATGTTGATGGAATTTTCCATGAGTGGGGAAAGCTTGTCCTTGTCTAATTTTTTTTGGGAGTTTTGTGGTTGAGGGGGTTGGGAGCACAGCCTGGAATAACTGAGAGCAGCTGGAATATCTGAGTGCAATGGGGAGGCTGGGAGATCCCTCCCTTGATCCCTGGGCTTGGGAAGTCCCCCTGCAGCGTTTTGGGGTCACAGGTGGCTTCCAGGGTTGTTATATCTGGAGGTGCAGCTGATTTCACCCATTTTCCCTGCTAAAAGCCATTTCTGAGCCCTCAGCCAGGCTGGTGTTCGAGGCACAGATTTGCCAGTTCTGTGTGCAGGGAGGCAGCTGGGACAGCTCAATCCTGGAGGGAATTTCTTCATTCTCCCAGGGTGTGGGGAGCCCTCAGAGCATCCCTGCGTGTCCAAAGTCTGCCAGGGACAGACGTGCAAATTGTGGTTAAAAATTGATAATGGTGCCAACAAAACAGGCGCCGAGCTGTGAAGGGAGGCAGGGCTGTGTGCAGGGAACAGAGTGTGCCTGTTCTCAGGGCAAGAATTGCAGTGTTTGGGTTTCTGAGGGGTTTTTAATTGCTCTAAGCAGTGCCCTGGGTGTGTGTGTGTGTGCAGGACTCACAGGGGTTGTGCTGTGTTTGAAATATCTCCCTTATCATGAATTTCCAGTTGGTTTCTTTTCTCTTCCTGTGCCAAAGGTGTTTTCTTCCTTCTGAAGGAGATTTTGTTGTTCATTTAGGCAGAGGCTGCAGGGGTGCTGCCTTTGGGGTCCCTTCCTGGCCTTTGGGGTCCCTTCCCTGTCTTTGGGGTCCCTTCCTGGCCTTTGGGGTCATTTCATTTCCCTGCCTTTGGGGTCCCTTCCCAGCCTTTGGGGTGCCTTCCCTGCCTTTGGGGTCATTTCCCTGCCTTTGGGGTCCCTTCCCAGCCTTTGGGGTCCCTTCCCTGCCTTTGGGGTCGCTTCCCGGCCTTTTTTAATTTTGGGAAGCGCAGCTTGGATCATTCCTGCAGAGCTGGAATTCTCCACTCACTCTCAGCAAGCCTCACCATCATCATCCTCGCTGGCCAGCAGTGGGATTCTCTGCACATCTGCCCTGGTGGTGGCTGTAATTAGTGCCTGTGACCCTAATGAAGGTGGCAGTGCCCCATTTCCATTTCCCTGTTGTTCCTGCCCAGTGGAGGCTCCCAGAGCTGGGGACAGGATTTGGCTGCACTTTGTGCCTTGTGATGCCCCAGAATGAACAAGAGACCCATTCATGGCTGGAGTTTCCCTACAGGGACAATAGGGAAAATGAGGAAATTGTGTCACTTCTCATCCCAAAACATATTTCAGCTTGAATTTTCCTTGTTTTCCCTTTTCCTGGGTTATAAATCAGATTGCTTCTCCCTTTTTTTGGGCTGCTCCCAAGGGCTGCATAACATTTTTAAAGAATAGAATGGATATTCAGTGCTTTTAAATGACAGAATGCATATTCTGTGCTTTCAGATAATAGAATGTTTATTCAATGCTTTTAAATAATAGAATGTATATTCAGTGTTGCAAAAAGCCCTTGGGATTGTGTCTTGGGAGCCAGTGGCTGTGTGGGATCCTGGGCTGTGACATTTCTCTGTGACAAATCTGCTTTATGAAATGGATTATTGAATGGGACTCATTGGAAAACAAGCACAGCTATATATTATTTACTTTTGAAGGGAAAGAATGGTAAAAAATGGCCTAAAAGCAACCCAGAACTGCTTTAGGCTTTAACAGCTCCACACCCAGATAGGAAATGTTGGTGGGCTTGGGGAAGGTGCATTGATTTTTAGTTAATAATCAGGAATTCCAGTTCCATCAGCTGTGCCCCTGCAGGATCCCTTCTGCACAGCCCTTCCCTTCCCTCTTCATTTTCATTGCAGCTCATTTTTTCCTGGTGTTTCATTCTTTATCATCTGTTCCCTTTGCAGAATAATTAAGGAATGAAACATATGATTTATGGCAATTATCTTGCACATTAGAGGGGGGAAATACACAGTTTGTCTGGTTGCTTTGGTGTTGCAGTTTGCAGAGTTGATAAGCAGCCCCAATTTCCTGACACATTCATTTTTCAAGTTGTTTCAAGAGAATCTGATGTGACGCAGTGAACAAAAGACTAATCTAATTTATCTTTTGGATTCTTTTTTTCTCATCTCTCTCTCATCCCTGTAGTGTTTCTGCTTGGCTGGCTGCATATGCGGATGGGTTTGTGGTGGCATTTTAGTTTTGGGGTAGATGCTGAGGCAGGGAACGTGTCCTCCCCTTCCTTGTGGTTCCAGAGTGACACCAAAGCCTCTCTGGCTGTGAATTCCAGAGTCAGGGATCAGTGTGAGAGCAAAAACTCTTCTTCCTGCAGGGAAACACTCGTGGGGTTTCCTGTGATCATTTCCAGTGGACAGCAGCTGCATTGATCAGGCTCTGATCAGTGAATTATCAATGAATCAGTGAATTATCAGTTCTGATCAGTGCATTGATGAGATTCCGGTCAGTGCATTGATCAGGTTTCAGGCAGTGCATTATCAGTGAATCAGTGAGTTATCAGGTTCTGGTCAGTGAATTCTTGAGGTGCTGATCAGTGCATTGACCAGGTTCTGGTCAGCAAATTGATCAGGTTCTGGTCAGTGAATTACCAGATTCTGGTCGGTGGATTGATCAGGTTCTGGTCAGTGAATTACCAGATTCTGGTCAGTGGATTGATCAGGTTCTGGTCAGTGAATTACCAGATTCTGGTCAGTGAATTGACCAGGTTCTGGTCAGTGGATTGATGAGGTTCTGGTCAGTGGATTGATCAGGTTCTGGTCAGTGCATTGATGAGGTTCTGATCAGTGAATTATCAGGTTCTGATCAGCAAATTGATGAGGTGCTGATCAGTGAATTGATCAGGTTCTGGTCAGTGAATTACCAGATTCTGGTCAGTGCATTGATCAGGTTCTGGTCAGTGAATTACCAGATTCTAGTCAGTGGATTGATCAGGTTTCAGTCAGTGCATTGATCTGGTTCTGGTCAGTGGATTGATGGGGCTCTGATCAGTGAATTACCAGGTTCTGGTCAGTGCATTGATGAGGTTCTGGTCAGCAAATTGATGAGGTGCTGATCAGTGAATTGATCAGGTTCTGGTCAGTGAATTACCAGATTCTGGTCAGTGGATTGATCAGGTTTCTGTCAATGCATTGATGAGGTTCTGATCAGTGAATTACCAGGTTCTGATCAGTGAATTACCAGGTCCTGATGATCACACTGATCAGGTTCCCAGTGCCAGAGGTCCCTGATAATCCATTTTACACCATCCCCATCTCCTTCTCCACTGCCTGCTCCTCGTGTCCCTTTATCCCCCCAGCCGAAGCTCAGCTGCCTGCAGGATCAGCTTGGTTGGGTTGAAATTCCTTTCCAAGGGGTGAGGAATGAACTGTGTGTGTGGAAGGAAGCTCTGCAGACAACAAATGCTGTTTATGTGCACCGAGGCTGGGTCCAGCCAGCCTTAGGAAGGAGCTGAGCCCTGACAGGAAAGACTGAGGGGTTTTCTCCTAACCCTGCTTTATTTTGGCAGCAAGAATAGATTTGCAATTCAATAATAATAGATTTTGGAAGTTTAATAATAACTATAGTAATAGTAATAATAATAATATATTGCTACTATTAATATAACTATTACTGTAATAGTAATAATAGATTAGTAATCCTGTTTTACCTTGTGACAAAATCTATTCTTCGCAGCAAGAATAGATTTTGGAACTTTAACAATAACGATAATAATAATAATAATAATAATAATAATAGTAAGCAACTTTTATATTGCTGTTCCCAGGCCGTAAACCCAGGGGTTTAGCAATGCCTGGTGGCTGTGACACAGGAAATCCCATTTTCCTTGCTGAGCTGTCAGGAGTGCAGCGGGGTTTGGTCTGTGTGTGTTCATCTCCATGGTCACAGCGTGGCAGGGGATGGGGACGTGCTGAGGGACGGCATTGCTGGTGGCACTGAGCTCCTGTTCCTGGCCATGGTTGCAGTGATTTGGGTGGCAGGAGCCTCCAGTGCCCTGGCAGGACTGGTGCCCTATTGGACTTGTCACCAGCATAAAGGAAATATTAAAATAACGACTCAGGCTGAAGCACCACAGCAGGAACACAAGGCAGGGTTTTGCTCAAGGTAAAGCAGAATGTCAGAGTCCAGAACAGCTTCATAATTCCGATAATTGAGGCTGGAACAGCTCCTGTTCCACTCTGCTGTCCCCTAAACCCAATCTTCACGCTGCTCTCAGATACTGGGTATTAGATAAGGTTATTTCCCCACTCCTCTTGCCTGGCAGAATTTGCCACTTATGAAATGATTCCATTTAGCAGATTAGTTTCTGTAACTGCATATTGCTTTTCATTAAAATTTCATGGGGCTTTTATTTAACATGCACTGGAGCCTTGTTTATGTGGGACCTGTTGAAGGCAAAGTGGATTAGGCCGTTTAAGCCATGTATAATCCATTCCCCATGGGCTGGTGTGTGCTGCTGCCTGCCTGCTCCTCATCTCTGTCCGTCCATCCATCCGTGCGTCCATCTGTCTGTCCGTCCATCCATCCATCCATTGTCCATCCATCCCTCCATCCATTGTCCATCCATCCATCCATCCATCTGTGCGTCCATCCGTCCATCTGTCCATCCATTGTCCATCCATCCATCCATTGTCCATCCATCCATCCGTCCGTCCGTCCATCCATCCATCCGTCCATCCATCCATCCATCCATCCAGAGAAGCAGCATTTCTGCATTTGCTGCACAAGGCATTGGCAGTGCTTTAATTGCGCGATAACGAACTTGTTCCAGGCCTCTCCTCAGCTGACTTGCAAATTTTCCCCGATTTTGGCCCTGGAATGGTGCCAGTTCTTGTTTGCAGGAGCTGGCTGCTCCTTGCATGGAGATTCCTGCCCCGTTTTCGTGGATTGAGGGCAGGTGTTTGTGTCTTTTTCGTTTAATGCTTTGTCCAATGTGGAATTTTTCTTCACTCGGGGTCACCAGTTGTGGTGGTGTTTGAGGGTCCCCAGGATGGGGAAGAGATGAGGATCTGACTCCATGTTTCAGAAGGCTGATTTATTCTTTTATGATCTATATTATACTAAAAGAAAATGATATACTAGAAGAAGAAAGGATTTCATCAGAAGGCCAGCAAGGAGTAGAAAGGAATGAGAATAAAATCTTGTGACTGACCAGAGTCAGAGACAGCCAGACTGTGGTTGGCCATTAATTAAAAACAACCACATGAGAACAATCACAGATGCACCTATTGCATTGCACAGCAGCAGATAATTATTGGTTTTCTTTTCCCCCTATTTTCCCCCTATTTTCCCCCTATTTTTTCCCTGTTTTTTCCCTGCTCCTGAGTCCTTGTGGAGCAGCAGAGCCCGTGGAGGAGCCCTGTGCTGCTGAAATAGCGCAGCCCTGGTGCTCCTGGGGGGTGCTAATAGCTTAATTGTCACTTGCAGCTCCTCTTGATTTTCAGCTTCTTTATCCTCTGAAAGGTGATAAAATAAGGCCAAAAAATCCAGAGGCATTTTCCTTTCTAAGCCTCCTTTTTGCAGGCTTCTGAAATGTATTTATGCACAGGGCTGCTCCTAACAAAGGCCTCTTTGAGGGTCCTGTGGTAGTGTAACATTCCCTCCTTTCACATGAAATTAAGGGCTGTGATTTACTGCAGTGACCTGAGTGCCTGAGTGCTCGCATTTACAGCCAGCGCGGCTTTTTTTTTCCCCCCTCTTTCTTTTTTCCCCTTTCCCCCCCTTTTTTTTCTTCTTCTTTTTTCTTTTTTTCCTATTTTTTCCTATTTTTTCTATTTTTTCAAATTTTTCTTTTTTCTCTCTCTCTCTTTTTTCCTCCTTTTTCTCCTTTTTTTCTCTTTTTTCTTTCTTTTTTTTTCCTTTCTTTTTTTCTTCCCTTATATGGGATCTGTAGGATTTTTCCTGTTTTTTTCCTTTCCTTCTGTGGGAGTTTTCCAGGTTTTTTCCTCTCCTCCTGTAGAATCTATAGGATTTTCCCTGTTTTTTTTTTTTCTTTCCTTCTGTAGGATATTTCCTGGGTTTTTTTTCCTTTCATTCTGTAGGATATTTCCGTCCTGGTTGTTTTTTTTTTTTTTTCTTTCCTTTTGTAGGATATTTCCTGGGGTTTTTTTCCTTTCATTCTGTAGGATATTTCCGTCCTGGTTGGGTTTTTTTTTTCTTTCCTTCTGTAGGATATTTCCTGGGTTTTTTTTTTTTTTTGTTTGTTTTGTTCTTTTTTTTTCCTTTCCTTCTGTAGGATTTTTTTCCTGTTTTTTTCCTTTCCTTCTGTAGGATTTTTCCTGGGTTTTTTTTCCTTTCATTCTGTAGGATATTTCCGTCCTGGTTGGGTTTTTTTTTCTTTCCTTCTGTAGGATATTTCCTGGTTTTTTTTTTTTTTTTTTTTTTTTTTTTGTTTGTTTTGTTCTTTTTTTTTCCTTCTGTAGGATTTTTCCTGTTTTTTTCCTTTCCTTCTGTAGGATTTTTCCTGTTTTTTCCTCTCCTTCTGTAGGATTTTTCCTGTTTTTTTCCTTTCCTTCTGTAGGATTTTTCCTGGTTTTTTTTCCTTTCCTTCTGTAGGATTTTTCCTGTTTTTTTCCTTTCCTTCTGTAGGATTTTTCCTGTTTTTTCCTCTCCTCCTTTTCCCTGGCAGGTGCTGGAGGAGGGCTGGGCTGCTCTGGTCCCCTGAGAAGCTGCTGGAAATCCCATTAAAAGCTGTGTTAATTGGGATCTGTCTGCCCTGCTCAGCCCGGCCCTGAGCAGCTCCACAGCTGCCTCTCCTGGGAGCTGCTTCAGTGCAGGAAATACAAATTCAGGACAAGGACTTGCACAAGGAAAAAAAAGGCCAAAGCTGGAATGGGGAAAAGGAATTGATTCTTTTACTTATAACTGAGTTTGTGTTGGGTGCAGCTCAGACCAGAGTGTGATGTTGTTTTGCTGATGTTTTACGCTGCCTTTAGCCAGATTAGCTGTAAAATAAAGGATGAAAATGCAGGTTTTTTACAGGGGCTGCTGATTGTGTCCCTCTGCCTTGCTGCAGTTTATTATTCCTGGCATGCAGCACAAACCCACTGAGAAGTGCTGCAGTCACCCTGGGCACTGAAATTCCTCTCTTGCCTTTGCTGTAAGAAGTTTTTTTCCACTCCCATTTTCAGCCTGCTGCTCCCTCAGATGTGGCAGTGCAGTTGTGCTGCTCTGTCATCCTCTGTCTCCTTTCCTTCCTCCTGTTTTATCTGTCCTTGCCTGTCTTGTCCTTCACTCGGGCAGGAACAAAACTCCCTTTGTGGCTGCAGAGCCGGTGCCAAATGCTTGGAATGACTGTAGCAGCGCACGAGTGAATGTAAACCGTAAAAGGGCCAGTAAATTCCTTTTAATGCCATCCTATAACAACCAGAATTCCCATTTTAATAACTGGGGCAGGGCAAGGCTTGACCTGGTTGTTTGGTGCAAGCATTCACTTGCTTGGCTGGGTTCAGAGATTGTGTGCTCAGCTCTGCAGCCGTTTGCTGTTAATGATGCTGCATTCATTAGCATCCTAATGAGAGCCTGGGCTCCCTTCCTGGGCCAGATCCTTCCCTTACCTGAGTCCCTGCTTTGGAGTGCAGCGGATTTATTGTGCCTGGGGAGGGGCACTGGGGGCACAGAGATCAGCCATTGCTGATAATTTATTATTATTATTATTATTATTATTATTATTATTATTATTATTATTATTATTATTATTATTATTATTATTTTATTATTATTATTATTACTACTACTATTACTATTACTATTACTATTATTACTATTATTACTATTATTACTATTATTATTATTATTCCATATATATACAATATATAATACATTGTAATAATATAATATGTATATACATATTACTATTTACACATTATAAGTACATATAGTATATTATAGTACATTATAATAATATAGTATAATGCATATATACATATTAATGTTATTATTTGTACATTATATGTACATATAATATATTATAATACATTATAATATTATATTATTATAGATATATATAATACAAGTATGTATACTTATATACATATATATTATAATACATATAATACATTATAATATATATGTATGTAAGTATACATACATGTATTATATATGTATATATGTATTATATTTTATTGTAATATATTATAATACATATATACATATATAATATATGTCTATATACATGTATAATATATTATAATACATATAATATCATACATTATAATAATATAATACATATATAATACATGTATGTATACATATATAATATAATACGTATCATATAATACATTATAATAATACATTATAATACATATATACATACATAATACATGTCTGTATAGATATCCATGTATATAATACATTATAATGTTGCTGTTTGCAGCGTTGCACAGGAATCTGCTGTGCCATTTCTGGGGTCCCCATGCCCAAACTGAGACCATTCATTATTCAGAGAGGATTTGCTCTCAGTGCCAGCTCTGCCTCGTGCTGTGGAGCTCCTGGGTTGGGTTTGCATTTTGGGCTGACCCAGGCAGGGCAGAAGCAGTTGGGGATGAGTGGACGAGTTTTCCTTTGCCATCAGTGGCTGTGGGATAAGGAATGTTGGTTATTTTACCTCTCTTGGTCTGCATTGTGCTCGTGCTTCTTGCAGCCTGTGCCAGCTGCTTTTTTCTCCTGGGGAGGGGCCACGTTCATGGGATTTCATTGTGGGACCCAGGAATACGAAAATAAACCCTCCCAGCCCCGCTGTGGCCTTCATTCCAGCAGCAAGCAGTTGTTAGTGGCAGCAGAAATCCGTCCCAGAGATGCAGAAATAGCAGTGGCAGAGCTGGAGCAGGCTCTGGGCAGGGGCCCCGTCTGCTCCTGGTAAAAATGTGGGGAGAGAAAATGCAGAAAATACAAAAATACAGAAAATACAGAAAAGTGGTGGCTGCTCCCACTCCTCCCTTTATGCATCAGAATCTCAGGATATCCTGAAGCCACCAGGATCAGCCAAGTCCTGGCCATGCACAGACACCCCAAAATCCCAGCAGAGAGGGGTGTTTGTGCAGCAGAAAGTGAATTAATGTTGCTTTTCCATTTGCTGAACCAGCTTTGATGCCAGCTCTTTCTCCCTCACAAGGCACCCTGGAAAATGGGAACACCAAGTCCTTTTTGCCCTTCCATGGCCATTAACCTTGTGCTGTCTGCCTGAGTCCAAGTTTTTCTGAATGAGAGTGGAAAATGCTGATGTGCTTGGGTGCAGTGCTGGTTCCTGGCTCTGTGTGTAATGCAGGGCACAGGTTTGTGCTGGGATTTTGGAGAATTTCATTTGGGTGAAAGAGGGCAGGGTTGGAGTCCTGTGCTGTGAGTGTGAGTGCCTGACTTGTAGGCACAAATAAATTGGGTTTAATTTCAGTGAAGTTTGGTTTAATTTCACTGAAATTGGGTATTTGTTTCACTGAAGTTTGGTTTAATTTCACTGAAATAAAGGCAGTTTCTTGGCTGTCCTAACCTGTCAGAATCCAGATTATCCACAGTGAATCTTGGGGCTGAACTGAGCCATTCCTGCAGGTTTTGCCTTTATTCCTTTCTGGATCCTTGGAAGGAGCAGATCAGCAGAGTGCTGCTTTCTGACCTTAAAATACATGGTTTAGGAGGGCAGAACCCCATCCATGTGTAATTCAGGAAACTGGCAGCAATCCCAGTTTTCATGGACACTTACAAAGGATTATTTCATGTGCTTGCTGGGCAGGGGATGAAGGGAGCAGGGCTGAAGATGTTTTCCTTTTTATTTTTCTATAAGGAATGCTCAGTTCTCCACTTTTATTGCCACTGAAGAATGTCGGGGACATTGCTCATCCTGTCAGGATTTTCTGCTGCTGCCTGGGCCTGTTCTTTATCCTTTCTGGCCTTATTTGCCCCAATTTCCACCAGTATTGTTTTTATTATAAACCAGAAAACCTGCACTTACTTTTTATTGTCAGATAAATTCAGTAGGTTTTGATTTGTGTGGGGTTTTTTCCTGGTCTGTGTTGATAGGACAGGATTTTTATATCCAAGGGAAAAGGTGACGTCCTGAACTCTGGGTTTTGAGAGATGGTGAGAAAAGGACTTTGCAAATAACCAAAGGAATGTGGGTAACAAAGAACACAATTTATTATTTAATAGGAATGGTTGGGAGGAAGGTGTTCCAGTTTCATCCCTTCCAGAACCTTCTGCCACGGCTGGTTTTGTGCTGCCTGTCCACAGATTTGATGGGCAATGTTGTGTTGTCCCAAATGAAGTTTTGCACTCATCAGATTCCTTTTTTCAGCCTGAAATGATGGGCAGAGTTTGCAGTGTTGGTTTCCCCTCGTGTTCCTGGTTCTGGAATCAGGGCTGGGATTTGGGCTGGAAAAGCAGAGATTGGAGATTGGCTCTGGTGGTGGGGATGGCAGCAGGATGTTGGATCTGGGATGGATGGGCAATGTTGTGTTGTCCCAAATGAATTTTTACCCTGATAAAATTCAGTTTTTCAGCCTGAAACAATAGGGAGACTTTGCAGTGTGTGATTTCCCCCTGTGTTCCTGGTTCTCTGCCCAACCCTAGGTCTGGATGAGGGATTCAAGGCTGGGATTTGGGCTGGAAAAGCAGAGCTGGGTTTTGGTGGTGGGGATGGAAGCAGGATGTTGGATCTGGGATGGTTGGGCAATGTTGTGTTGTCCCAAATGAATTTTTACAGTGATAAAATTCAGTTTTTCAGCCTGAAACAATGGGCAGAGTTTGCAGTGTTGATTTCCCCTCGTGTTTTTGGTTCTGGAATCAGGGCTGGGATTTGGGCTGGAAAAGCAGAGCTGGGCTCTGGTGATGAGGATGGCAGCAGGATGTTGGATCTGGGATGGATGGGCAATGTTGTGTTATCCCAAATGAAGCTTTGCACTGATAAAAGTCATTTTTTCAGCCTGAAATGATGGGATGGCAGCAGGATGTTGGATCTGGGATGGATGGGCAATGTTGTGTTGTCCCAGCTGAATTTGTGCACTGATCAGATTCCTTTTTCCAGCCTGAAACAATGGGATGGCAGCAGGATATTGGATCTGGGATGTTCAGCTGTGCCTCTCACTGCTCCCTGGGGATGCTTTAAAGCAAAGAGCAATTAATGGTGGTGATTGCAGGAGGGTTTTAGTGGGGCAGCAGTGCTGGCCAGGCTGTGGCACTCAGCTCATCGATCCCTGCTGCGTCTGGCTCGGTCACTCTGGGGACATTTCCATTCTGCTGCTGCTCTCTGAGGACGTTTCTCTCACTCCTGCTGCCTTCTCTGGCTGTTTTCTGTATTCCAGAGCAGTGCTGCTGTTCTTGTGCTGTCATTTCACACCCAGGGAGTGAGGGAGGGGAGGAATCCAGGAGGAATCCTCAGGTGCTTTAAAGGTCTTTGCCCTCACAGATCACTGAGCATCTCCTTCCCTTCCTGTTCCTTTGCAGTGAGCAGTTTTACCCTGGAATTCCAATTAAAACATTGCAGGTACCAGGAAAATGTGGCAAAGCTGATGGCACGAGAGCCCTGTTGTCAACATCAGCCAAAGACATCGGTGCTCAAAGTCATCTTGAGATTTTGGGAGTTGTAACCCTCAGCAAAGTCACCCCAGAACATCCTGAGCTGGAAGGGACTCAGAAAAATCACAAAGCCCAACTCCTGGCCCTGCAGGGCTGCCCAGCAATCCCACCCTGTGCCTGGAGTGGTGTTGGCAGAATTTGGGAAATTCAAGTGCAGAATGAAGGAAATTCATGTGTAGAATGAAGCAAATTCATGTGAAGAACTTGGGAAATTCAAGTGTAGAATTTGGGAAATTTAAGAGTAGAATTCAGGCAGTTCAAGTGCGGAATTCAGGAAATTCAAGTGTAGAATTTGGGAAATTTAAGAGTAGAATTCAGGCAGTTCAAGTGCGGAATACAGGAAATTCAAGTGTAGAATGAGGGAAATTCTTGCAAGTAGGAGTGAGTTACCCAGTTGTGTTTGGAGATCACTGGAGATTTTCCTTTGGTGCTTTCTTGGAGCAAATTCTTGCAAGTCTTGGAGTAAATTATTGGAGTCATTTACTCGGAGTAAATTCTTTCCAGCAGGAGTAAGTTATTTCACAGAGTGTGTTGCTTGTAGAGACCAAGGGAGGTTCAGAGCTGAGCTCCCAACACTTCTCTTAAATTTTGGGGCACAAAAGCTCAGCTGAAGCGTTCTTTGTGAGCCTTGCATAGCTGATGGCTGCATTGATTGCATTTCTGGTGTTTGTGAATTCTCCCTGGGTTTCCAGGAGCTCCCCAGAGGCCAGGGATGAGGGATTGAGGTTTTCCTTGGCTCCTGCAATCTGGGCACTGTTTATCCTGTCACTCACAGCTGATGCTCAGGGCCTTTGCACCCCCTGGCTGGGCTCACATTCTTTTTGTTCCTCCCTTGGCATCACTTATTTCTGAGCTTGTGTAAATGATGGCTAAATGTGGGGCTGTGTGAGCTGTTCCTGTTATTGAGGGGCTCTGATTTATTGCCTCCACCTTGGCTGTGTTGTGCCAGCCACAGAGCAGTGAACAAACTCAGTTCTCTCCTGCCTGAAGGGATTTTTTGGTTCCTATGCTTGCTGAGCAAATAGGGCAGTGGATTATTCTTCCCAGCCTTCTGGTTTGGTTATAATAATATTCCAGTTTTTATTAATGATTCTGATAGTCCTGATGATGTTCTGGAGGTTCTTTCTCTTGCAGTTAACACACACTGGAAATGTCCCCACAAATTCCAGTGGTGCTGGAGAGGAGGTCAGAGAAAAGAATGAGAAATAATTCTAATCTTCACTTGTTGTACTTGTTGTGAACTTGTGGAATGTGGTATGGAGATTTGGTTGCTAAAGAGTGGTTTCTTAATTTATCAGTGGTGATATTCTACAGATTCTACACATGAGTTTCCTGAATTCTGCACTTGAATTTCCCAAATTCTACACATGAATTTCCCTCATTCTACACATGAATTTCCCTCATTCTACACTTGAATGGTGATGGTGTTTGGATTGCAGGACCAATAAGGTCTCGTTGTATTGTGTTTGTAAGAGTAATGTTTTGTTTTGTTTTTTTTTTTTTTTAAATAGAGATTGGTTAGTTTTCTGTGAACCATGGAGTTCATATGAATTATTGCCCCTTGTAGCAGCACTTGAGGATGAAATCTGGGGCTGGGGGTGGCTGGGGAGAGTGGGGTTTGCAGGGAGCAGGGGGTGCTGCCTGCCAGGAAGAGGAGCCCCTCCTGCCTGACAAGCAGCATGTGAAAAATGGGGATTTTATGATTGGCTTTTCACAAATATTCACATGAATATTAGATGTGTTGTGTTAGAAAGTGATGCTGTGTTAATTCTCTTCAGTGGTGTGTTAAATATAGTTATAGGTTATAACATAATGGTAAAGCAGAAACGATGCTATGTGGGATACTTTTTTTAAAGAAAGGACTGGCAGTGAGATAGCAGCCACAGGACACCTGAATCTTTCAGAGAAAGAGAATTTATTGCTCCCTTATCAGAAGAAATTCATTTCTTCCTGCCTTGCTCAGCCCTAAAGATGCTGTCAGGATTCAGAGGCAGAAGCTGACACTGCCCAGCCAGAATCCTGTGTTTGAATGGAATTTATGCATCATGGATGAGCTGTATGAATATGCAACAGGCTGTTGCTTTTAAGCGTTAATGTGGATCCTTTTTCGAGCTAGTTTTGGCCAGAAAAGGTTACCCAGACTGTCCATAACTCTTTGTTTTTATTGTCTCATGTTGTCGCAATTCAGATTGTCCCAATTATTATTACTCTAATTCTATTGCTATTTTTATAACCATTTTATTACAATTAAACTTTTAGAATTTTAAAAAGAAGTGATTGGCGTTTTTCACACTGCAGGATGCAGTTTGTGCTGCTCAGCACCCTGCCAGGACAACCTGGAGCAGCCTGGAGTCCTGAGTTTTTAAAATCCTGCTTTCCTCCTCTGCTCCAGGTTCTTCCCTGTCACCCACCCGGATTTCTCTTCCAGCACAGCATTGTAACTTGCTTGGTTTTTAATTGAAGTTGTCCATTCTCTGATTTAATGGCTCCATAAAGCATCCTGGCTTACCCTGCCTCAGGTAAATGAAAATATTTGCTGTGGTAAATAGGACTATTAGTTTTATGATCCATAGCAATAAAAAGCTTTTATCAAGAATGTCATCAAAAGAGGCATAAAATTGTGTTCCATGTAAAAAACACTGAGATGTCTGGGAAGTTTTACTGCAATTCATAAATTTCTGTAGGAAGAGGTGTTAATAGGATCATTTTTTGCTGTGCCTTGTGGTCATTTAAAAATTAAAAGCTCTTGTGAGCAGATCCTGTACAAGGAAATGACGGGGTCACAAGGTGGACATAATTGGGATTATTCCCTTTTCCCTGCACAGATTCCCCACATCAGCTTGGCCGTGTCGCTCTGCTCAGGAGCAGAATAATTCTGACTGAGATGGAGCAGAGGAGAAACCTCCCAGAGTTCCCTGCCTGTGTTTTTGTGCTGCCTGGGCCCTGATTTCAGCTGGGTTTCCAAGCACACCCTGCCCTGGCACTGAAATAATCCCAGGGATGGGTGGGCTTGCCTGGGAGAGCCCCCTGTCCCTCGGGGGGTGTGCTGGGTGAGCCCCTAGGGCAGGGGGGTTCCCCAGCGCCCAGCCTGGGCTCTTTGATAGAATAAATTGAATTATGCTGCCTCTGGAAGTGACCAGCAGTTGGTTCCTCAGTGCCCAGCCTGGGCTCTTTGATAGAATAAATTGAATTGTGTTGGCTCTGGAAGTGACCAGCAGTTGGTTCCTCAGTGCCCAGGGTGGGCTCTTTGATAGAATAAATTGAATTATGCTGCCTCTGGAAGTGACCAGCAGCTGGTTTGCCTGCAGCAAGGGGGGAATTGCCCTTCTGCCACCCCCAGCATCCACCAGGTCCTGCTGAGGAATTGCACTGGAAATAGGGAATCAGAGTGGAAATGGGGAATCCCAGTGGAAATGGGGAATTGCAGGGGAAATGAGGAATTGCAGGGGAAATGGGGAATTGCAGGGGAAATGGGGAATAGCAGTGGAAATGGGGAATTGCAGTGGAAATGGGGAATTGCACTGGAAATGTGGATTTCCGTCTCTGCAGGGCAGGGCAGACAGAAGGAGCTGGAGGCAGAGCTTGGCCCAGCAGCAGAGCTGCCCTGCCCTGGGTGCTGTGCCCGAGCTGAGCCCTTCCCCAATCCCCCGTGGGTTTGGGTTTGGGACAGGACAGGGCAGGGGGGCTCTTTGGTGTCTTTATTTTGGGGTGTCCCTCCCCTGAAGGTGAATTTAGTATCTTTTTTTTTTCGGGGTGTCCCACCCCTTTGGGCACACCTTTATTTTGGGATGTCCCTCCCCTTTGGGCACACCTTTATTTATTTTGTGATGTCTCTCCCCTGGAGTTGGTTTTGGTGACTTTATTTTGGGGTGTCCTTTCCCTGAAGGTGAATTTGGTGTATTTATTTTGGGATGTCCCTCCCCTTTGGGCACACCTTTATTTTGAAATGTCCCTCTCCTGAAGATGAATTTGGTGTATTT
The DNA here is from genome assembly GCF_047830755.1 of Zonotrichia albicollis. Classification (NCBI taxonomy): domain Eukaryota; kingdom Metazoa; phylum Chordata; class Aves; order Passeriformes; family Passerellidae; genus Zonotrichia; species Zonotrichia albicollis. The sequence continues at coordinate 1,363,092 of NC_133845.1, read as the reverse complement.
ATTTCGGGGCATCATCCCCCCTATGGGCACACCTTTATTTCGGGGTGTCCCTCTCTTTTGAGCACATCTTTATTTTGGTGTGCCTCTCTCCTGGAGGTGGCTTTAGTGTCTTTATTTTGGCTGTCCCTCCCCTTTGGGCTCACCTTTATTTTGGGATGTCCCTCCCCTTTGGGCACACCTTTATTTTGGGATGTCCCTCTCCTGAAGATGAATTTGGTGTATTTATTTCGGGGCATCCCTCCCCTATGGGCACACCTTTATTTTGGCTGTCCCTCCCCTTCAGACCCCTTTATCCGGGCTCTCCGTGCTGCTCCTGCCCTCTCCAGGTCCTGCCATTCCCCCAGGGCTCCTCCATCCCCTCCTCCCGTTGCTGGCAGATTTAGGGAGCGGTTGCCATGGCGACGGGGCAGGAATGGGATGCGCAGCCCAGCTGGGATCAATCCCAGCTGCCACCTCCTCCTCCTCCTCCTCCTCCCGAGCACCCGGCGCATTTTTAATAAAGTGACCGTGCACAGGAGCCTTGTCTTTGTCTTGTTAAGCCTTTGTTGTGCATTAAACCCCCGGGGCTTTCACCGTAATCTGCTGCAAATCCCGCCCCTGCTGCCCGGGCTGTGCCCGCTGCATCCAGGGCATGTTTGTGTCCTGATGGATTTTATTGCTGGGATTGGGTTTAATTGGTGAATCGTGTCTAGAAATGAGGGAAATTAAAGGTGCAGCGTGTGAGAATGGAGCCAGGGCTTCGGTGACACCTGAATTCGTCCCTGCTGGGCTTTGTTTGCTGTTCTGGATGTTTTGATTCTGGTTTTGGTTGTTTTTGTCTTTCTTTTTCTTTTTTTTTTAATTCTGGGTTTTTTTTGGTTTGGTTTTTTTTTTTATTCTGGGATTTTTGATTCGTTTTTTTTTATTATTCTGGGTTTTTTGATTATTTTTTTTTTGATTCTGTGTTTTTTTGATTCTGTTTTTTGATTCTGTTTTTTTTTTATTATCCTGTTTTTTTTTTTTTTATTCTGGATTGTTTTGAGTCTGTCTTTTTTTTAGTCTAGATTTTTTGATTCTGGGTTTTCTCCAGGCTTTGTTGCAGTAGTGCATCATTACCTGGGTTACCTCTGACAGGATTCCTGCTCCTGGGGAAGGCAAACCCCATCCAAATTCCCTTCTGGGCTCAGAGTGGGAGGGAGAGCCCTTAGAGCTGAGTTTAGCCCTGAATGGGAGCTGCAGTGTGGGCACGTCCCTGGGGATGTGAGTGTGGGGTGACCCCAGTGCTGGAGAGGGGTGAGGATTCCAGGTGAGGATTCCAGGTGAGGATTCCAGGTGAGGATTCCAGAAGGATTTCAGTCCTTGCTGAGCTCTCGGGGTCAGTGCTGAGCTGATGGAGGCTGGAAAGGAGCAGTGCTTTTGTGGGAAGGGAGGAATGTGAGCTCCCATTTATCTGAGGGAGTAGGACCCCACAGTAAATCCCTAATTCGGTGTATTTAGTGTTCCAGGATACTCCTTTTGTGGAGCCAGAGCAGTGGGAGCACTCACATTCCTGTTCCAGGTGTGTCACCTTTGGAATTTGGGCAGCCACAGTCCCAATTCCCAATAATTCACTTTATTTCCTTTATTTCCTGCCCAGGTACAGCCTCCTGCCTTAAGCTCAGCCTGAGCCCAGCAGGACACAGCCCCCCTGCCTATTAAACCACAGCTTAATTTGAGCTCATTTCTTTTGTTGAGATGCAAAACTAATTATATTGAACTACAGATGAACAGGAAGTTGCATTAGCAAATTTGTTGTCTTTTTTTTTTTTTTTTTTTTTTAATCAATGGGGAATTATTCAGCATTTTTTGGGGGCTGGGGAACTTTATAACCAGATAAAAGATATGGGGGAGGGCAGAGCTATAAAAAGTGTTATTGTGTGATTATGAAGAGGCCTTTTAATGCAGTTATTATGTGATGCTAAAAAGGCCTTTATTGCTTGAAGTTGGAAGCAGAATACAAATGGGCTCGCAGTGTCTATTAAACGAAGAGTGGAAAAAATAGTCCCCATTTCCCTGGGCTGCAAAGCAAAACTAACGATTAAACAGCGATTAAAATCAGCAGAGCTGGCTTTGTGTGTGAGCTCCCAGCCCGAGCTGAGCGTGGGGATGGTGGTGAGATTGCAGGTGTGAGAAACGCCAATCACTTGGTTTTTAAAATTCCTAAAGTGTAATAGTAATAAAATGGTTATAAAAATAGCAATAGAATTAGAGTCATAAAAATGTGGACAATCCGAATTAGGACAATACAAGATAATAGAAACAAAGAGTTTAGGACAGTCCAGGTACCTTTTCTGGGCAAAATAAGCCCAAAAAAGGCCCCACATTAACAGAGGATTAACCCTTAAAAGCAACAGCCTGTTGCATATTCATCCAGCCCATCCATGCTGCATAAATTCCATTCAAACACAGGATTCTGGCTGGGCAGGGTCAGCTCCTTCCCCTGAATCCTGACGGTGTCATTAAGCCTGAGCGAGGCAGGAAGAAATTAATTTCTTCTGATAAGGGAGCAATAAATTCTCTTTCTCTGAAAGATTCAGGTGTCCTGTGGCTGCTGTCTCAGTGAGAGTGCCTCATTCCTCTCTTTAAAAAAAGTATCTTACATAGCATCGTTTCTATTGTAACGTTATGTTATAACCTAAAACTATATTTAACACACCACTTAAGAAAATTAACACAGCATAACTTTAACATAACACATATAATATTCATCTGAATATTTGCCAAAAGCCAATCATAAGGTATGAATTTTTCACAGCAGGCGCAGCCCCTTGTTGTGGGGACCTGTTGGTGCAGATGGCAGTGGCTGGGGCTATCCCAGCTCCCATTGTGTTTCTCCTGGAGAGAGAGAACAGCCTCCCCCTGTGCCAGGGGGTTGTTGGCTGAAAGAACGTGCTCAGAAAATGCTGATATTGCTGTGCTTTCCCCCGAGGGCAGGCAGAGCTCCCCCAGCTCCAGGCTCAGTGCCTGACCCCAAGTGTTTCCCCAGCACTTGAAGCAGTGTTGCCATTGGCACGCACTGCCAGGTTTTAATTTCTGAACCAGTGCTTGTTTCTCACAACCCCAGGTGTGCTTGGCAGCTGGAATAGTGCCTCTGTGGTCTGGAGGTAAAATTAGCTGCTCTGGGAGAGAGATTTTCAGCTTTTCGTGCACGACATGAAAGCACAGAGGGTGTTTTCCAAAGAAAACCGATTTTGGCGTCCTCAAATTCAACTTGACCCGGGCTTGTTAGGCCACAGATCTGCTGTGGAATTAAGCTATAGCTGGAGGAGAGCCAGAATCCAATTACATTTTCTGCCTAATGGGTCATAATTTATGCAATGAGGAAGGAGGCAGGGATGATGCTGGGGGAAAAGGGCACTGGGCCTGCGTGGGTGTGCACTGGGAGGGGCTGGTGAATGGGAATGGGCAGAGGTGCTGTCCTTTGGTGTTTCAAACCTTTCTGTGGTGTTTCAAACATTCTTCTGGTTTTAAAAAACTTGTTCTGGGGTTTAAAACCTTGTTATGGTGTTTAAAACCTTGTTGTCGTGTTTAAAACCTTGTTCTGGTGTTTAAAACCCTTCTCTCTTGTTTAAAACCTTCTTCTGGTGTTTCAAACCTCGTTGTGGTGTTGAAAACCTTGTTATGGTGTTTAAAACCTTGCTGTCATGTTTAAAGCACCTCTCTCTTGTTTAAAACCTTCTTCTCATGTTTAAAACCTTTCTCTGGTGTTTAAAACCTCATTCTCCTGTTGAAAACCTTGTTCTGGTGTTTAAAACCCCTCTCTCTTGTTTAAAACCTTCCTCTGGTGTTTAAAACCAGCAGTTCAGATCAGAATACAGATGTCATCCAGGACTGTAAATGGAATGAGGGATCCCTGGGGACTGTAAGGCTGGCAAAGGTGTTTTGCTGGAGCCCACAGCCCGTGTCTGACCGTGCTCATTCCCTTCCCAGCCTCTCTCCAAGTGGACATTGTTCCAAGCCAGGGGGAGATCAGCGTTGGAGAGTCCAAGTTCTTCTTATGTCAAGGTGGGTGCTGGCCCAAGGCCCCTGGGTTCATTGATTCAGTTAAAAGTGAGACAGACCCTGCTGGGATGGTCCTGCTGCTGTGGGGTCACTCAGAGCCTCAGCACTGGGGTTTGGGGCAAACCCTGCGGCTTGGGGCCGTGCAGGGCTGGCCTGTCTCACCCTGCTCTCTCCCTGCAGTGGGGTTTGGGGCCGTGCAGTCCTGGGCTGTCTTACTTTGTTGTTTGCTGCTGTGGGGTCACTCAGAGCCTGGGGTTTGGGGTAGCCCCTCAGCACTGGGTTTGGGGGTGATGCAGTCCTGGCCTGTCTCACCCTGCTGTTTGCTGCTGTGGGGTTTGGGGCCGTGCAGTCCTGGCCTGTCTCACCCTGCTCTCTCCCTGCAGTGGCCGGGGAGGCCAGGTCCAAGGACATCTCGTGGTTCTCCCCGAACGGGGAGCGGCTGAGCCCGGGCCAGCAGCGCATCTCGGTGGTGCGCAACGATGACTCCTCGTCCACGCTCACCATCTACAACGCCAACATCGACGACGCCGGCATCTACAAGTGTGTGGTCAGCAGCCCCGAGGAGGGCGACTCCGAGGCCACCGTCAACGTCAAGATTTTCCGTAAGGATTCCCTGCCTGGCTCTTGTCTTGGCCCCTTGGATCTTTTCTTTCCCCCCTGGCTCTCTCATTGCCCCCCTGGATCTTTCCTTGCCTTCCAGCTCCTTCCTTACCCCCCTGGCTCTTTTCTTTCCCCCTCTGGTTCTTTTCTTATCCCCCTGGATCTTTTCTTGCCCTCCTGGTTCCTTCCTTGCCTCTCTCGCTCTTGTCTTGCCCCCCTTCCTCTTTCCTTGCCCCTTTGCTCTCTCCTTTCCCCACTGGCTCTTTTCTTGCCCCCCCGGCTCTTTCCTTGTCCCCTGTGTTGGATTTGCAGCAACCCCAAAGAGGGGAGAGATGAGTGATTCTGACTCCATGTTCTTAGAAGGCTGATTTATTATTTTATGATGTTCTATTAAATTAAAAGAAATTGTATACTAAAACTGTACTAAACTGTAGAGAAAGAATATATCAGGAGGTTAAAAAAGAATGATAGTAAAAACTCGTGACAGACTCAGAGAGTCTGACACAGCTGGCTGTGATTGGTCATTAAATTAAAACAGTTCACATGCTGGGTAAACAGTTCTCCAAATCACATCCCAAAGTAGCAAAACAGGGAGAAGCTGAAGCTTCCCAGGAGAAGAAGTCCTGGCGAAGGGATTTTTATAAAATATCAGGGTGACAGGCGTGCTGTGGGCAGTGATTCACTCAGACCTTGATCCTCCCCAGGAACAAGGAGATCTCTGGGGTTTGGGGGTTTCTCTGCTCCAGCTGTGCTGAGGAAGCTGCAGCGACCTCTCCTTTCCCATTTTGCAGAAAAGCTGATGTTCAAGAACGCTCCCACCCCCCAGGAGTTCAAGGAAGGGGACGACGCTGTGATCGTGTGCGACGTGGTCAGCTCGCTGCCCCCCACCATCATCTGGAAGCACAAAGGCAGGGATGTCATCCTGAAAAAGGATGGTGAGGCCTCGTTCCTGTCCATCTCCCTCCCACACGCAGTGCTGGTGCTCACAGGGGACAGGAGGAGCAGCTGTGCCTGGCCCAAGGCCTTGGATGTGCATTGAGTCACCCCAGGTGCTGTGGTTTGCTGTGGTTTGCCTGTGGCAGGACAATCACATCCCCACCGAAGTGGCCACCAGGCTTTGGCACCAAAATCAGCCAAGGAATGCTGGATAAAAAATACAGATCAAAGAAATGCTGTCAGACAGAAGAGCTGGGTGTTGTGACACCCTCCACCTTCCTGAGGAACGGGGCTGGAAGCTCCTTGCAGGAACATTTCCCTTTATTCCCAACTGCTCCAGAGGGGCTGGCAGAGACCCTGAGCCCAGCTGAGCAGGTGTCCCACACCTGGCACACAGGTGGCGAGGCTGGAGCCCCTGGGCAGGGGGATGAGGCCCAAACTGCTCCCTGGATGGTGTGATGCAGTGCAAACGTGTCTGTGGGACCTCATGGTGGGGCTGAGGTCACCTTCTGCTGTGCTGGGAGCACAGAGCCCACCCAGGGAGAGAATCTGGGGCTGAAAATCCTCTTGGATAAAAGCAGTTTAATAAAGCAAAGCAAACCAAGGAGTTCTTTCAGTGCTCCCCATCATCCAACCAGGTCTGCTGTGTCCCCCTGGATCTGCTCACCTCCCTGAGCACTGACCCAGGGCAGGGGCAGGGGCAGATCCAGCTCCAGCAGCATCTCCAGTTGTGGTGGGGAGGGAGATTTTAGGGGAAGGGAAGGGAAAGGAAAGGAAAAAGGAAAAAGGATAGGAAAGAGAGGCTGAGTGATCTTCCCTTGCCTTTCCTTGTGCTTTGCAGTGCGCTTCATCGTCCTGTCCAACAACTACCTGCAGATCCGGGGCATCAAGAAGACAGATGAGGGCACCTACAGGTGTGAGGGGAGGATCCTGGCCCGGGGGGAGATCAACTTCAAGGACATCCAGGTCATCGTCAATGGTGAGGGGCTGGGAGCAGCACCTCAGCCCAGGCTGCTGCAGGAGCTGCTGCCTCACACTCACACCCTCCTCTTCCTCTGCTGTGTCCAGTAAAATGGCCATGGGACACAGGGAGTGTTTGCCAGGTGTTCACAGGAGAATAACACCTCAAGGAACCTGAGGGTCAGAGTGAGGAGCTGAGCTTGGTGGCACTCATGGGTGGTTCTGGCCACCACACTGATTCCTTTTGTGTCTCCCACCCATTGCCCTTTCTACCCTGTGCTGATGACTTTGGCTGTGCCTCAGTCTCACTGATCAAACCCTGCAGGTGATGGTGCTGACAGGGTTTTTGGGTGAGTGGTGCCCCCAGAGGTGCCCAGGGGCTCCCTGTGGCTCACACCTTTGGCCATGCCTCAGCTCTGATCAAACCCTGCAGGTGATGGTGCTGACAGGGTTTTTGGGTGCCCCAGAGGTGCCCAGCAGCTCTCTGTGCTGATGACTTTGGCTGTGCCTCAGCTCTGATCAAACCCTGCAGGCGATGGTGCTGACAGGGTTCTGGGTGCCCGCAGAGGTGCCCAGGGGCTCCCTGTGGCTCACACCTTTGTGCTCCCCAGCTCACCCTGGCTCTGCTCTCTTGCAGTGCCGCCCTCTGTGCGTGCCAGGCAGAGCACCATGAACGCCACTGCCAACCTGAGCCAGTCTGTCACCCTGGCGTGTGATGCTGATGGCTTCCCCGAGCCCACCGTGTCCTGGACCAAGTAAGGATCAGATCCTGTTGGTTGAGATAAAAACAATTTATTAAAGCAAAGCAAACCAAGGGGTTCCTTCAGTGCTCCCATTGCTCAGCTGTGTCCCCTCCCAGCTCCCTGCACTGCCCTGCCAGGTGTGGTCCCCACTCCAGGGACTCTGTTCTTGGAGTTCTGCAGCCTTTGGTGAAGGTTAGCAGCACAGATTGACCTGGAAAGGCTGATGGCAGCTTGGAGTGGTGCCTTGGTGGGAAAGGAGCTGCCTTTGGAGGGTTACAGCTCTGTGGTGTGCCTGGAGGTGGGAGCTGGGGCAGGAAGGGGTGGGAATGGGTCTGCACCTGAGCTTTGGAGCCCACAGGGAGAGGAGAAGGGGTGGGAATGGGTACCAAGCTGAACTGTGCAGCCCAGGGCTGGTTATTCTGAGCTGCAGGGCAATAACTGCATGGGCAGGCCTGCAGCAGGCTGGGCTGGCTGCTGCCCCCACAGCCCCCTGTGCTCTGTGCCCCCAGGGATGGAGAGCCCGTGGAGGAGGTGGAGGAGGAGGAGGACAAGTACGGCTTCAACTCGGACGGCTCCGAGCTGGTGATCCACAGGGTGGACAAGAGCGACGAGGCCGAGTACATCTGCATTGCTGAGAACAAGGCTGGGGAGGCTGACGCCACCATCCACCTCAAAGTCTTTGGTAACAGCCCTGGGGGGAGTTGGGGGAGCTCTTTGTCCCAGTTAATTCATGCCAGCTGTGCCCGTGCCCCTCTGCCATCCTGGGGGTGTTGGAGCTCCTGTCTGGAGCCATCGATCCTGCCCAGCCCAGCTCCTGTGTGCTCTGGGTCAGACCCACAGCCTGCTGGAAATGCCCTCCAGGATATTTCCTGGAGTCCTGATCCACCAAAGCTGCTGTTGGAAGGGTTTTAGTGGGGCTTGCTGCAGCCTGGATGGGGAGGTGAGCTCACCCCAGCACTGTGGGAGTGATCTCAGGCTTGCAGGGGTGAATCAGGAGCTTCCCTGCCTCCCAGGGGTCTGAGGTGTTGGGGAATATGGAATTCTCCCTGCCTCCCAGGGGTCTGAGGTGTTGGGGAATGTGGAATTCTCCCTGCCCTGTGTGCAGCCCAAGCCCTTGGCAAAGGGTAATTTGGGCAGGGAGGTGGAAGGGGGAGCTGGCAATCCCAGGGGTGAACATTTGCACCCTCTGAACTGGCTCCTCCTTGGAGCCCCAGCTGTGGGAATGAGCACAAGAGGTTTTCCAGGTCCTTCCCCTCTGCAGGAAGGTGCAAGCCCCCATGCTCCTTCCCCAGCTGGCTGGAGATGGTCCCAGCTCTCCCCACTGAGCCCCCCTGAGCCAAGGCTCCTTTTCCCCCTCCCCAGCCAAACCCAAGATCACCTACGTGGAGAACAAGACAGCCATGGAGCTGGAGGATCAGATCACGCTGACCTGCGAGGCCTCGGGGGACCCCATCCCCTCCATCACCTGGAGGAGCTCCAGCAGGAACATCAGCAGCGAGGAGAAGGTAAAGGTGGGAAGGGGCAGCCCTGCCCGGCCTGGGGGGCTCAGCACAGCCCCTGGCACTGCCTGGCACTGCATGGGGGCACGGGGGGCTCTGCTGCTGCTGGGGCAGTGACACACCTGGGGCAGTGACACACCTGGGGCAGTGACACACCTGGGGCACTGCCACTCCATGCAGTTATTGCACTGCAGCTCAAAGGGACCAGCCCCTTCTCCTCTCCTCCTTATGGAGGAGTTTTCCATAATTTAACCTGGGGCACTGCCACCTGTGTCACACCTGGGGCAGTGCCACACCTGGAGCAGGGACACAGGTGGCACTCCCAGGGCACTGCCACCTGTGCCACTCCTGGGACAGTGACACAGGTGCACACCTGGAGCAGTGCCACCTGTGCCCTCCTGTGAGAGCCACCTGGGCTCTGAGCAGCTGGGGAGTCCTGCTGCAATCCCTGCTGTGTTCACCGGGGGGATTCAATTGTGGACACCCCACAGCCTGTTCAGGGCAGTTCCTCCAGCTGCAGGAACATCTGCACCCCTGACCCAGGCAGGTGCAGGTGAGGGCTGCCCCTCTCCAGGACCACAGTGAGCCTGTCCATCCCTGCTGCCCTGTGACACTGCACATCCCCAGAGCACAAAAGCCTGCCTGCATTTTGTGCTCACCTGTTCTGTTGATCCCATCAACACCATCTTGTTCTTAAAAGGCAAAAATAATTAGCAGTTTTTTTCCTTCTTGAAAGAGAGTGCTGGTGTTGTTATTGCTGCTTTAATTAGAGCAGGCTGGGTGTGCTGCTGGTGTTGCACTGGAGATGTTTCATGAGCGATCAGGAGGCAGAATTTGGAGCCAGAGCAGGCCTAGACAGAGGCAGGAGTGAGGAGTTGTTGCTAATTAATAATCTCCTATTAACAGGATGATGCTTCAGGGCTCAGCTGCCTTGGCCATGCCAGGGCCTCTGGCTCAGTGTGACACTGAAAGTCTGGGAGCAACAGAGCTGTCCACTGTCCCTGCTCCCCACAGCTGCCCTGCAGCTCCTAAATGAGCTTTTTTAATTGCCCCCATGACGTCAGCCCCTCCGCTCATTGTCCATGTGTAAGTTTATTAATCAGGGTGCCAGAGCTGTCCAGCCTCAGTTCCTTCCCAGCACCTCTTGGATCCCAGGGCTGCTGTGAATCCCTGCAGTGTGCAGGGAATGGTTCCAGTCCTGCAGGAGCTGCAGCCTGACCAGGGCACCTGTTTGGGCAGGATTTGGGGTTATTTGTTCATGGGTTTGTCTGTTAGCCCTGCGAGGTGCCGAGGGCTGCAGAGCTGCTGGCTGGGAGGTTTGGATCAGCCATGGACAAACTGGGGCAGGGAGGGGATGCAAAAGCTGAATAAGTGGTAGAGGAGCCCCGCTCTGAGCCCAGTTAATCATCACAGCCCAGTGCAAAACTGCTAACTCATTTTTGCTGGATTTTGAGACTCTGCTTGCTGCTCTCAGGTGGGTGATCAATAGCAAGGGGAATGTTCATGCTCTGACACCTGGAGATGGGGAAGAGCCAAGGTTTGAGGTGCTGCCATGTGCTCATGGGCTGGTTCAAACCTTCAGGGCAAACATTATTTTATCATGTCCCTTGCACTTGCTAGGCTGGATTATTGTGTGTGTGTGCATTTTGTTTTGGTTTGTCTTGTACTTTTCTCATTCTCTCTCTTGTGCTCTGAGTTGAGGGAAACCTTTCAGACGTCCAGAAAACCCTGAGGTCAGAACAGCTCTATAAATACTCCACTACAAACTCTATTAGAATATTTAATTCTATTAAATATTCTGTTCCAAATGCATCTATTCAGTTTATTCTCCACTTTCTTTCTCTGGGACAGCACAGGGAAGTGGATGGTCTTTGGTGCAGGACAGACAATGCTATTTTAGGAATTTTCAAGCCTACTTTTGAAGGTTTCTGTTATCCAGAATGCTTCTCTCTTGCTTTGTGTTGTTTGATCTTGTAATCATCCCTCAGTGTAGGTTTCTAGAGGTGTAGAGATGCCTCAACTCCCAAAACATTCTGGAAAACCCACCCAAAGCCCCAAAGGAAAAGGTGGATTTAGTTCAGCTGTGTCTCCTGGCAGATTTTGGGCTGTCCCAGCCACCATTCCCTGCAGGGCAGAAAGCAAAGGGAGCATCTTCTCAATAAGGGAGTGAAGAGCAGAGGGATCAGCTCTGAATTCTCCTTCCTGCATCCCAGACAAACATCCTTGGTCCAGGGCTGGATCTCCTGGAGCTGCTCTCCCTGCCCACCATTCCCTGCAGGGCACAAAACAAATGGAGCATCCTCTCACTAAAGGCATCAAAGAGAAGAGGGATCAGCTTTGATTTCTCCCTCCTGCATCCCAGACACACATCCCTGATCCTTTATCCAGGACTGGATCTCCTGAGAGCTGCTCTCCCAGCCATGCCACCATTCCCTGCAGGGCAGAAAACAAGGGAGCATCCTCTCACTAAAGGAGTGAGGAGCAGAGGGGTCAGCTCTGGTTTCTCCCTCCTGCATCCCAGAAACACATCCCTGATTCTTTATCCAGGACTAAATCTCCTGGGAGCTGCTCTACCAGCAATGCCACCATTCCCTGCAGGGCAGAAAGCAAAGGAGCATCCTCTCACCAAAGGAGCGAGGAGCAGAGGAAAGGATGAGCTCTGATTTCTCCCTCCTGCATCCCAAACACACATCCCTGATCCTTCCTCCAGGGCTGGATCTCCTGAGAGCCTCTCTCCCTGCTCACCATTCCCTGCAGGGCAGAGAACAAGGGAGCATCCTCTCACTAAAGGAGTGAGGAGCAGAGGGATCAGCTCTGGTTTCTCCCTCCTGCATCCCAAACTGAGTTTAACCCCTGTGCTGCCGCTGGGCCTTCCCCCAGGGCTGCCCCACCAGGCTCCCTGTGCCTCCTGCAGGTTTGGGGGGAGCTGCTGTCCCATCCCCACCCAGCCCGTTGCTGTCCCTGCGCTCTGTCAGAGCTGTGTGTCCCATCTGTGCTGTCTCATGTCCCCTGGCAGCAGGGCTCTGTCGCTGCCCCTCATTCCCTGAGCCTCCATCTCCATCCCCGTCACCCGTGTGTGCTGTGACACCCCCACAATGTCACTGTGCCTCTCAGCCAGTGCTGCCACCCTGGTGATTCTTGACTTCTGAACCAATCACAGAGAGCTGAAATGTAAATTATAGAGGGGAATGGAACACAGCAACCTGTGAGCCACTGGGAGCTGGTCCTTGCTGCTGCTGGCTTTCTCTCAGTGGGAAATATTTGCTTTGCAGTGAGGTTTGGGCATGTTTACTGCTCTGGGGCTGGGTGCTGCCATCCCTGAGCACAGGGAGCTGGGGCTGGGGCTGCTCCTCCTTCCTGCATGGAACCAGGCCTCCAAATGCATGATGAGCACGTTAATCAGCGTTAATTAATCAGTGTGGGGTGGCAGACAGACCAGGGGCACAACACTGGGGCTGCCCAGAGCAACTCAGTGGGCAGAGGTGTGTAGGAAAGGTGAGATGTTCAAAGGAAACAGTCCCTGATGTAATCAGTCAGCCTCGAGGTGCCAGCAGCCTTTTTTAGCCATTTAAAAACCAAAGCAGAGGCTGTGAAATGGTGAATTCCAGCCTGAAACTGATGGGAGAGGGAAGCTGTGATCCCCCACCCCACACGCAGGAGATGCTCAGCTTGGAGCCTGCATGTGCACACAGCTCAATGTGCTGCAGACACTGGTACCGAAAGCAACCTTTGACAAACTTTTATTGCTTTTTTTCTGTCGTTGTCGTTGTGTTCTATATCTGTTCTCTCCAGGCTTCGTGGACCCGGCCCGAGAAACAAGAGGTATCAGATTGTCAGAGCTTTAGCAAAACTTCTTTAGGTTCTTGGTTGTTGGTTTCTCTTCTAAGCATCACAGATTAACAAATCTCTAGTGCAGTAACCAACTAAACAAGCATTAATCTGACCCACTTAAATTACCAGTACATACAAGGAGCAGCTTCTAGAGGTAGAAATTGCTTGGCATGTAGTGATGCAATTTTTGGATGAGCAAAGTGGCTGTGTTGGGAGTGAGGAACTCTGCTCGTCACCTAAAAATGAAAGGAAAGGCAATTCAAATGAAAAGCAAATGTAAAAATGCTCTTTTCACCATTTTTCTCTGTGCTGCCAGTGTGAATCATCCTCTCTTACAGAGAGGGAAGAATTAGCACCAACCTGTATTTTGGGAAAGTCATTTTTGCCCAGGAAAGCCTCCTCTGCTCCAGCCAACTCACCTATTTGCTCATGGCACTCCTTCAGTTTGACCTTTTGTGTGAAGGAAACTGCATCATGCTCCATTTCCAAAGCAATGCAGAGAAACCTTGCACCAGGGGCATTTCTGCACAAAATGCTCCAAATTGCTCAATTATTTCCATTTGTCTTTGGTTTTTAAGGGTCAGCGAGGGGGAGGTGGGATAATGCAGGGACTGGGGTTGGTGCAAATGGGGTTTGATTTTATTTCACGTTCAGTGCTGTGCTATAATAATAATAATAATAATAATAATAATAATAATAATAATAGAGCTGATTTGTAGCCCTTTTGCTTCAAAATGGACCAGAAGGAAAGTTCCCAAGCAAATAACAGGGGTCAGGTGGAGAACAAAATGAGCTGTCAGAACTGGGTGACTTGGATTTGTATTTTTAGGATCAACTTCGTGGAGGCTCTGATGTTTTAAATCATTCTGAAGCCATCCTAAATCCCAGAGGCTGAGCAAAGGGAAGCTGTAACTTGAGCACCCCCCAGCTGTGTTTCATGGGGAGATGCTGCCCGCTCTCCCTTCACAATAATCTCTGGGGCTGTGGCAGGTGGAGGCATTGGAGGCATCAGGTTCTCAGAGCAGTTTGCACTGGAGAATTTGGAATTTGAGCCGCTGCATCTCCCCAGGACGCACAGGAATTCCTGTCCCAGCTGTCCCCTCCCTGCCCCAGTGTTTGCTCTGTGCTCTCTCTCTCCAGCTTCTGATTAATATGAGCACTAATACCATTAAGTTTGCTGTCTCTAAATTTCTTACTGCCTCTGTGTCTTAAAATACCCCAGTGGGGTGCAGGATATCTCTCTAAAATTGCTTTTAAATTGCTTTAAAGTTGCCTGGGGGCTTTCAGCAGTGGATTCCAGCAGCAGGATGGAGGTCAGGGCATGTTTGGCATTAAATATTTCATTTTTTCTGGAGGAATTTCGGGTGAGGAGGTGAAGTCAGTCCTGGCAGCATTTCTGGGTACACCCAGACTGGTAACTGGGAATGGGTGCAGCATTAGGAGTGTTCAGGGCTGCAGTTAAATACAAATATCAAACACTGCTCTCCAAGAAAAGGACAAGGAGAGATCCCTCCTCTTCCTCAGTGCAGTTCCTGCCTGGCTCAGGGTTTTCAGGGGTTTGTGGGGTTTGGGAAGTGAGGAGCGTACAGGGCTGTGCAGAATTACCCCTGGATGATTTATCCCTTGTTTGGGAAAGCTGAAAGCCCCAGAAGATGAAGGGAAGGAGATAAATGCAGTTTATTTGTCTCTGCTGTCCCCTCTGGCCCTGGGCTGTGCTCACAGTGGCTGTGCCCCAGGGCACGGCCAGAACTGGGGGAAATGCCTGCAATAGGATAAATTGCAATAATTGGCAATAGAGAGAACATCCTGCTCTGTTCTGAGGGGTGATTCACCGAGCTGCTCTCCCCAGCACTAGGAGTTTATTTTGATCCTTGCAATTGGGGGATTTGAGTAAAGGGGTTGCAGATGTCAACATCTGGCTCCCAAATCGCTGCCTGTCCTGTCTCCAGCACCACAGCCCCCTGTGGGCTGCAGCAGGGACAGAGAAAACCTCAATGAGCTTTCTTGGCTAGGCTTGTTCTCTTCCTCAGAGTGTTCTTCCTGATCTCTCTTTTTCTTCCTTTTGCCTTTTTGCATTACAAACCAGAGCTTTATTTTCAGAATGAGTTGCATTGCTCATGGAGTCCTCCCTGAGCATGATTCCCTGGCTCTCCTCTGGGGTGGATCTTGGAGAAAGGCAGGAGGCATTTGGGTGTAAAAATGCCTTTTCTAGAATCACCTCTGGTGATCCCACACTTGTTTTGTCCTTGCCACTCTTCTGGTGAGGTCCCAGGGACAAATACTGGGAATATTCCCAGGTCTGGAGTTGTGGTGCTGCTGGAGTGAGCTGGGGTTGGGAGGGAAATCCAGACTCAGAAGAGAGCAGGGCAATGAGATAAAAGCAGATTTTGAACCACTGTGGTTTCATGTCAGGCTCTGAAATGATGCCCACAGCCCCGCATGCCCGTGGATAACTGCTCCAGGGCAGGGATGGAGTCTGTGGCTCGTGGCACTGGCCAGGGATTGCAGCAGGGAATTGCAGGAGAGAGGAGAGAAATACACCCAGTTGTTGTTTATGTGCCCTCACAAGATGAGATTTTTGTGCATTTGAGATTGGCCTGGTGCCCATGAGCTGGTGCTGGAGCTAACTGAGGTGACAAAAGAGATTTATTGTAGAGACTTTGTCAGTCTCAGCACAGAGAGAGGCTCAGGCCCAGAGGTCTGAGACACCAGAGATGCTTTTTGTGCACTTGGCTGTTGGAAATGCTCAGGTTTTTCCTCATTTCTCAGCGCTGGTCCTGCACCTTCCAAGGAAACAGATGCTGCTGGAGGGTGGCAGGATGCAGCAGCAGGCACAGCCCTGAGCGTGCCAGATTTACTCCCTGGTGTAAAATCAGAAATTACAGGAGGGCGTTGGAGCTTCCAGGCTGAGGCAGGAGCAGCAGGAGGGAGAGAGGAGTCCGTGCTTTGTGTTTTCGTGGATTTGGTGACAAACTGGAGAGGGAAACCGGGCTGGTGGGTGGGTGCAGTCCCTTGGAGTCCCCTGGGATTTTGCACTCCTTGTTCCTCTCTGTCAGTGGCATCCCCACACTGTCTTGGTGTGGGAAATGGTTCTGGAATTTTCTCGGGGCAGGGCTGTCTCTGGAGGCTTTCTTGCCCTTTTCACTGCCCTTTCCTCTCTTGCTGTGCCATGTTCAGGTGAAAGTTCTGAGCTTCCTTTTGCCTGATTCAGCTCTGGGCTCTGCATCTGTTCTTCCTTCCCCATTCCAGGGGCACTGAGATAAAACCATTATTGCTGAGGGGACAGGAAGGGCTCTAAGCTTTTGGGGAGGTTTCCTTTTTTTTTTTTTTTCCCTCTTTGCATGCGGGCAAAACTTTTTAACCAGAGCTGGATCTCTGCAGTTCCCACCATGGGGAGAAGCTTTGTGCTCAGTTTGTGTGGTGTTCTCAGCCATGTGGGAGCTGAGGCTTTGCTCCTTGTGATGTTCCCCCTTGCCCTGGGTGCTCTGAGCCCCTGCACACACAGTGCCAGAGCTGCCCCTGCTGCTCTCACCTGGCCTCAGGTGGGGAATCTGCAGTGCTGGGGGCTGGCTCAGCCAGGGGCTGTGCCATCCTGGGGCAGGGTTTGTGCCATCCTGGGGCTGCTCTGGGGCTGGGCGTGTGCCATTGTGGGGCAGGCTGTGTGCCCTGCTGGGGCTGCCTTGGGGCAGGGTGAGTGCCATCCTGGGACTGGGGTTGTGCCATCCTGGGGCTGCCATCCTGGGGCAGGCTGTGTGCACTGCTGGGGTGTCCCTGGGTGCCCAGGACTGCCCCTGACGGGCTGTGTGCCACCCTGGGGCTGCCAGGGGCAGACTGTGTGCCCTGCCAGGGGCAGACTGTGTGCCCTGCTGGGGCTGCCCTAGACTGGGGCAGACTGTGTGCCCTCCTGGGGCTGCCCTGGACTGGGGCAGGCTGTGTGCCACCCTGGGGCAGACTGTGTGCCCTGCTGGGGCTGCCTGGGGCAGGCAGTGTGCCATCCCAGGGCAGGCCGTGTGCCCTGCTGGGGTGTCCCTGGACTGGGGCAGGCAGTGTGCCATCCCAGGGCAGGCTGTGTGCCCTCCTGGGGTGTCCCTGGACTGGGGCAGGCAGTGTGCCATCCCAGGGCAGGCTGTGTGCCCTCCTGGGGTGTCCCTGGGTGCCCCAGGGCCGCCCCTGACGGGCTGTGCTGTTGCAGACGCTGGACGGGCGGATCGTGGTGCGCAGCCACGCTCGCGTCTCCTCGCTGACGCTCAAGGACATCCAGTACACGGACGCGGGCGAGTACATCTGCACCGCCAGCAACACCATCGGCCAGGACTCGCAGGCCATGTACCTGGAGGTGCAGTGTAAGTGCCCTGGAGGGGCTGGTTTCTTCCCTCTTCCCTCCCTGTGCTCCCTGTCCCTCCCCTGGGTACTGCTGAGGGTGAGGGTGTAGAGCGTGAGAAGTATTTTTATTTAAACCAAAAACCAATTTATATTATATAAGGAAAAAAAAGGTCAGGTAGATACTCCCATTTATCACTATTACAATCACTAATACAAAGGGCTGTAACACAGTGATGAAAAGAAAGAGAAATTAGTTACAAGTCAGAGGCTGCAGTAACTCTCTGTAGCTGAGAAGCAGCTCAGGCTGGTGAAAGTCTCCATGTGAGAGGTTCCAGGGTGTTCTCTGTGCCTGGGTCTTCTCTGCAGCTCACCACGGATCTGCTGCAGTCCCATTTGTTGGGAGTCAGATGAGGAGGGTGAGGGTGTGGAAGTCTCCGTGTGAGAGGTTCCAGGGTGTTCTCTGTGCCTGGGTGCTCTTTGCATCTCTCCACAGATCTGCTGCGCTCCCATTTTTCAGGAGTCAGGTTCTCCCCTGGAACACCTTCCCAGCCCCATCCTGCTGTGTGCTCCTGCCACGCTGCTCCTTTGTGCCCTTCAGCAGCAGATGTTCCCCCAGGCCCTGGAGGAGAGGACAGTTCCCATTTTAGATTCCCCTTCCCGCATTGAGGTGGACTCCAGCCAAGGGTTCCTTACAGGGAGGCTTTTTTGGGAGCTCCGCTGGCTCCAATTTTCTTCCCAAATGTCTCTTCCAGATGCCCCCAAGCTGCAGGGCCCTGTGGCCGTGTACACCTGGGAGGGGAACCAGGTGAACATCACCTGTGAGGTGTTTGCCTACCCCAGTGCTGTCATCTCCTGGTTCCGGGATGGGCAGCTGCTGCCCAGCTCCAACTACAGCAACATCAAGATCTACAACACGCCCTCAGCAAGTTACCTGGAGGTGAGGAAAAGCCAGCAGTGCCATCAGATAAGTGGTGGTGAGGGATTCTCTCTGATCCTCTTGGTAGAAGTGAAGTTGGGGCGGTGTTTTGGCATGTGAATTCTGATAAAATCAGGTTGTGGAAGATAAAGAAGAGCAGGAATTGGAATATAATCAGGTAGCAGAAGAGACAGCCCCTGCTTGCCTCTGTGCCCGCTGCAGCTCTCCTGGACAGCTCTGAGAGCACAAACAGCTGGATTTCATTGTAGCTTCTCCCCAGCTAAATTTAGGGTGCCTTGGCAGAGTGGAAAGGGTTTTGTGATCCCAGCTGAGCCTTCCTTGCCCCCACAGGTGACCCCAGACTCAGAGAATGACTTTGGGAACTACAACTGCACAGCTGTGAACCGCATCGGGCAGGAGTCGTCCGAGTTCATCCTGGTGCAGGCAGGTGAGCAGGGAGGGGGACACAGGGAGGGGGACACAGGGTGTGTGGCACAGGGTGGGTGACACAGGATGGGGGACACAGGTGGGTGACACAGGGAGGGGGACACAGGGTGGGTGACACAGGATGGGGGACACAGGTGGGTGACACAGGTGGGTGACACAGGTGGGTGACACAGGCTGGGTGACACAGGGTGGGTGACACAGGATGGGGGACACAGGATGGGTGACACAGGTGGGTGACACAGGATGGGGGACACAGGGAGGGTGACACAGGATGGGTGACACAGGGTGGGTGACACAGGGAGGGGGACATAGGGAGGGTGACACAGGGAGGGTGACACAGGATGGGTGACACAGGTGGGTGACACAGGGAGGGTGACACAGGGTGGGTGACACAGGGAGGGTGACACAGGGTGGGGGACACAGGGTGGGGGACACAGGGTGGGGGACACAGGGAGGGTGACACAGAGTGGGGGACACAGGTGGGTGACACAGGGAGGGGGCACAGGGAGGGTGACACAGGTGGGTGACACAGGGAGGGTGACACAGGGAGGGTGACACAGGTGGGTGACACAGGTGGGTGGCACAGGTGGGTGACACAGGGAGGGTGACACAGGGAGGGTGACACAGGATGGGGGACACAGGTGGGGGACACAGCATGGGTGACACAGGGAGGGTGACACAGGATGGGGGACACAGGGTGGGTGACACAGGGTGGGTGACACAGGTGGGTGACACAGGTGGGTGACACAGGGAGAGTGACACAGGTGGGTGACAGAGGATGGTGACACAGGTGGGTGACACAGGGAGGGTGACACAGGTGGGTGACACAGGGAGGGGGACACAGGTGGGTGACACAGGTGGGTGACACGGGGTGGGTGACACAGGTGGGTGACACAGGATGGTGACACAGGGAGGGGGACACAGGGAAGGTGACACAGGGAAGGTGACACAGGGAGGGTGACACAGGGAGGGGGACACAGGATGGGGGACACAGGTGGGTGACACAGGTGGGTGACACAGGGAGGGTGGCACAGGGTGGGTGGCACAGGGAGGGTGACACAGGGAGGGTGACACAGGGTGGGTGACACAGGTGGGTGACACAGGGAGGGTGGCACAGGGTGGGTGGCACAGGGTGGGTGACACAGGATGGTGACACAGGGAAGGTGACACAGGGAGGGTGACACAGGATGGGTGACACAGGTGGGTGACACAGGGAGGGTGACACAGGGCGGGTGGCACAGGGTGGGTGACACAGGTGGGTGACACAGGTGGGTGACACAGGGAGGGTGACACAGGGTGGGTGACACAGGTGGGTGACACAGGTGGGTGACACAGGTGGGTGGCACAGGGTGGGTGACACAGGATGGGTGACACAGGGTGGGTGACACAGGATGGGTGACACGGGGGCGCTGCTCTGCTGCCCCTGACAGCAGCTCCTGCCTGCAGAGAGGCTGTTCACACATTCCTGCTGCCCTGGAGCTGCTCAGCATCTCTGGTCCCTCGTTTCCCCAGGGATTTGTTCTTCCCTGTGCTCCCAGAGCTGTGATTTGGGTTTGGGCACCCCAGCTCAGCAAAACCCCTGACAGCAGCTGAGCTGAGCTTGGCCAGCCTGGGAGGGCTCCAGGGTGCCACAGGGGTGTGTTTGGGCATTATTAAACTCCATTATTAAGCTTAGAACTTCCTAATATCTCCCTAGATAAACTTTAAACTTTACTGCAGCTAGGGAGTCATTCTAGCCAAGCATTAACACACAGACCATTGTTCTATTTGTCTTTTCTACTTCTTACATAACTTTTCTGCTGACCAATCTCATGGCTCCTGCTCAGCTCCAGTCACAGTTCTGCTGTCTCTGAGGGCTGTCTTGTGCAGCTTTCCCAAAACCCTCTGGTTTTATGGATTCCCACCATAGAGCTCTGTGGAGGGGACACTGGGGACAGAGTGACATCCAGAACTCAGAGCCCTGTGGAAGGGACAGAGGGGACAGTGGCAGCCAGGACTGCAGTGTCGTGTCAAGGGACAGAGTGGCATCAAAGCTCTGTGAAAGGGACACTGGGGACAGACTGACATCCAGGACTGCAGTGTCCTGTCAAGGGACAGAGGGGACAGAGTAACATCCAGAACTCAGAGCCCAGAGTGGCAGCCAGGACTGCAGTGTCCTGTCAAGGGACAGAGTGACCTCCAGAGCTCAGAGGGACAGTGGGGACAGAGTGACATCAGAGCTCTGTGGACGGGACACTGGGGACAGAGTGGCATCCGGGATAATTTTGCTGCACTGCCCTCATTGTTCCCTTTTGGAGAAGGGACTGGCAGTCTCCACCCTCTTAGAGAGGCGCCCAAATTAACATCCCTGCACTAATTAACATCGCTAAACCTGCTAAACCCTGTGTGAGGCTCAGCCCCACCCTGTCCCGTGCTGTTTGAGCCCCTTGCCCAGCTCCGTGTCTCACGCTGCTGTCCCTTGTCCCCAGACACGCCGTCCTCGCCCTCCATCGGCAGGGTGGAGCCCTACTCCAGCAGCGCCCAGGTGGAGTTTGAGGAGCCCGAGGCCACGGGCGGGGTGCCCATCCTCAGGTACAAGGCGGAGTGGAGGGCGCTGGGCGAGGGCGACTGGCACTCCCGGCTCTACGATGCCAAGGAAGGTAGGGGTGACAATAAGCACTGGTTCCTTCCCCAGCAGCACTGAAAATCATGGACTTTCCTGTCCAGGCAGGGTGGAGGGTTCAGGCTGGAGGCTCCAGACAAGTTTTTACGTTTTTAAATATTTACACATTTTAGATATTTGCTGTGAGTGTCTCGTGGAATTTTCGGCTGGAAGTGAGGGTTGGGCTTTGCTGAGAGCTCAAGAACCCTGTGCTTGGAATTGCAGTTTTCACTTGCTGCTTCCCACAGGAGGCTTTTCAACCCTCATCTGTGACCCCTTGGACAATAAACTCAGCTATTCCAGCAGCTAACCCGTCCTGTTGAGGTGATCTATAGCAGTGCCTGTGGCACAAAATCCATCCTGACGTCAAATAAAGCAAAATAATTCTGATTTGGGGAGGGCTGTAAAAGGGAGAGTTCTGCTCCAGTGCTCAATCCTCCACCACCAATCCCATGTGGAGCTGAAATTATTATTTTATTCCCCACTGCGGTGGTGTGATCCCGGCTAGAGCCAGCTCTGTTTATCCCTTTTCTCCCCGAATGGGGAAAACCAAAGCTTGTTCATTTATTTTTTGGAGCCCTGAGCTTTTCTGTGCTTTTTCTGCCCCCAGCCAACGTGGAGGGCGCAGTGACCATCACGGGGCTGAAGCCTGAGACCACGTATGCAGTGAGGCTGTCAGCAGTCAATGGCAAGGGCGTGGGGGAGCTCAGCCCGCCCGCCGAGTTCAAGACGCAGCCAGTTCGTAAGTACAGCCCAGGCCGGCCTCCCTGCGGCCTCCCCGTGCATGGAGCTCACCTCTTCTCCCTCACAGACCTCGCTGCACCCTCCGGTTTCTCCGTGGCTTTGGGTTTGGTTGGTGATTCAGAGGTTTCTTTGAAGGGAGGAGTTGTTCCGCGTGCGCTGGTTGGTGTTTGCAGCTCAGCCTTGGTGCTGCCAAGGAGAATTTTAATGAGGAAAAGCAGCTGAGGAGGGGTTTGGTCACAGAGAATGTGATGTCACTGTCACAAGGTTTGTTTTCCACACTGAGGTGTCCAGCACAGGACTGGCCTTGGGCTGTGGAAGGTGAAAGGAGGGAGGGTTGCTGTGTTTGAGATGCCCTGAAGCCCTGGAGGGATTCCATGGGTTCCTCAGGCTCTGCTCTGCTCTGCCTGGGCCATTGCCATGTTCTGCTGTGGCCCAGCACTGTCCTCCTGTTCAGGGAAGAGTTAAACCCCAGGGAGCTGTTCAGGGTGGGAAGGAGAGCGGGAGGAGAGGATGGAAGGTGCAGTGGGCAGGGCAGGAGTGACCAGAGCAGGCAAGGAGAGGAGTTTGACCTGGTTCTGTCCCTTTGCTCCTGCATCCAGCCCTGGCTGCTGCTCCCAGCCCTGAGCTGAATTCTCTCTCCAGACCCTGAGCTGGAATTCTCTCTCCAGACCCCTGTGCTCAATTCCCTCTCCTGACCCCTGTGCTCAATTCTCTCTCCAGACCCTGAGCTGAATTAATTCTCTCTCCAGACCCCTGTGCTCAATTCCCTCTCCTGACCCCTGTGCTCAATTCTCTCTCCAGACCCTGTGCTGAATTCTCTCTCCAGACCCTGAGCTGAATTCTCTCTCCAGACCCTGAGCTGAATTCTCTCTCCAGACCCCTGTGCTCAATTCTCTCTCCAGACCCTGAGCTGAATTAATTCTCTCTCCAGACCCTGAGCTGAATTCTCTCTCCAGACCCCTGTGCTGGACCCAGGGCTGTCCCTGCCCATCCCAAGCATGCCTGGAGTCCCCTGAGCTCTGCCCATCCCTGCTCAGCAGGGCACACGTGGGATGCTGATTTTCCAGCTCCATATTCTCTGTCTCCTCACATCTTCTACATTTATATTTTATTTTTTTTGTTTTGTTTCTGTGTGTCTATTTCTGTCTTTTTATTTCGTTTTTGGTCTGTGTCCCTTCCATGGATAAACTGCAGGCATCCCTCACCCACGTAAGTGCTCTCTGCATTTCTTTCAGTCTCTCTTTTTGTGTTTTTAGAGTGTTCCTCTAACACTTCCAGCTTTTAATTCTTTTAATTTAGTGCCTTTTTCCTCTCAGGGGCTGTAGGATGGAGTAACTGGTAGTGTTTATTCCCTAACCACACTGACCCTGGAGTAGCCACTCTGCTCTTGTCTAGAACAGAATTGGGGTTAACTCTTTGTCTGTGCTCCACAGCATGCAGTTGGAATATTTAATGTAGTGATTATCTAATCATAATAATAATCAAAATAATAATAGTTAGCTTGTTGACTCAGAGTGGAGTAGTGGAAGGCTTCATGTTTATGAATCCATTAAAAACAGTTCAATTTTAATGATGCTGAGATCATTCAGGGAAATCAATTCAGCCAAATTGCAGATCTGGTTTAGACCAGAGCCAACCAAAAACTTCAGCATTTTGCATATCTTCCCAATTTTGAAAGCACAAAATTGAAGGAAAAAAATTCAATTTTTTTTTCCTCTTCTCACTAATGATTTTACCATTGGACAGTCTTCCAGCACTTGTGTAGATTGTGTGATTAAATAAATAAACCTCATACTAAATTTTAAATAAATGGCATGTTCCCACTTCCAATGCAAAATGAGTTCAGGAATGTGATGGATTTGTGTAATTGTGAGTGAAAAGTGGAGATAGCTCCATAGCTTTGTGCCTTTCCAATCAAACCTGATCAATGGAGCTATAAAATCCTCTTTATCCCAGTGAGCATTATTGCATTTATCAGTGCCTCCCTGTGGGGAGCTGCTGCTGCTCCCAGGATTACAAGGACAAGCTTGAAGAAGCTTCTTTGAGATTTCTGAAGTGAAAAACAGGAGGGGATCTTTTAATATTTTTCTTCAAATTTTTTATTATTTTATTATTATTATTTTATATTTTTATTTTTAACCCAGAATTTGAATCCTGCTTGTGCTGTTTCCCCTCAGAGATTGCATAGGACCAAAGCTTGGATGTAGGGGAGCAGGAAGGGGAAGGATGGATGGATGGATGGATGGATGGATGGATGGATGGATGGACAGACAGACAGACAGGGCTGCAAACTGCAGCAGTTAGGGAGGCGCTGGGAGACATTCCCAGAACATTTGTGCAGTGTGAGGTTGTTTGGATCCTGTTAATTCCAGGAGCAATAATTAAAATAACGCCATGAGGGTGATGATGGTCAGGGTTGGAGCCCAGGCTGAGCATTGGGGCGATCCCTTCTGAGCTGGAGATGAACCCAGGGAGGGCAGGGCTGGGATCCCCTGCAGTGCTGCAGGAAAAGGGGAAATGCAGTGGAAAGGAGGGGAAAAAGAGCAGGAAAAGCTCTGCTGCAGCCCCAGCCTCGTGGCACAACATTCCAGCACTGCTGGGCTGGAGTCTTTTGCTTTTTTATGATTATTTTCATGTGGCAGCGAGCTGCCCGTCCCTCTGTGCTCCCCAGTGCAGGGTAAGTTACAGTTCTTCCTCCTTTAACTCATTTTTTATTTCAATTCCATCCTGCCCTTCAAGCTTTGCTGCTGGGATCGCCCTGGGATCATCCCCCAGTTCTCTGCTCCCTTCCAGAGCCCCTCTCAGACCCTGCCTGGAAATGGCACCACAAAAATGCCTTTTCTCCACCTCTGCTGGGGCTCCAGTCGCCTCTTTGGGGGCAGACACAAGCAGGAGGAATTTTTGTCGCCTCTGGAGTGATTTGAAGGTCACAGAGATGTCTCAGGAATTTTACAGCTCACATTAACCAAGGCCACTTGTTTTCCTTGCCCTATTATTTAGAGTCTCTGTCTGAATGTAAAACCTGACACCATTTTTAATGCCTGCTGGGATAAGTCTGAAGTCATTTTGATTTATTTAATTTCCCTCAGTAAGAAAGAGAAGTTTCTGTCTATCTTAGAGAGCCTCTCCATGAGGTAATTAGTGATAATTATGGATTATAGTGGCACAGATGAGAATTCTGGAGATTGGAGGAGTGTCTGAGTTGACCTGGGTTTGTGTTTTCATTTTAACCATTTGCTGCTTTTCTTCAGTTCCTTTTCCTTACAAATCTGCAGCCAAACAAAGGCTGGAGGAGGAGCAGGGTGGGGTTTGAACCCAGAGGTGTTCAAAGAGAGCAGAGCGTGGTGTGGTGCCAAAATAACCTTTGGGTACAAACCAGCACTGCAATCACCCCAAAAAAGCACTGCAACCATCCCAAATCTCCTCATTCCCTGGGTTTGGTGCCAAAATACTTTTATGTATTTTTTTATGTACTTTTATGTACCAGCACTGCCATCACTCCACACCCTACATCTCCTGGGGCTGGTACCAAAATACCTTTGGGTACAAACCAGCACTGCAATCACCCCAAAAAAGCACTGCAATCACTCCACATCTCCTGGGGCTGGTACCAAAATACTTTTGGGTACAAAGCAGCTCTGCAATCATCCCAAACCAGCACTGCAACCATCCCAAATCTCCTCATTCCCTGGGTTTGGTGCCAAAATACTTTTATGTACAAATCAGCACTGCAATCACCCCATATCCCACATCTCACATGTCCTCATCTCAAATACCTTTGTGAACAAACCAGCTCTGCAATCACCCCACATCTTCTCATTCCTTGGGGCTGGTACCAAAATACCTTTGTGAACAAACCAGCACTGCAATCACCCCAAACCAGCGCTGCTCTCATCCCAAATCTCACATCTCATTTCCTGGGGCTGGTACCAAAATACCTCCAGTGCAAACCAGCACTGCAATCACCCCAAACCAGCGCTGCTCTCATCCCAAATCTCACATCTCATTTCCTGGGGCTGGTACCAAAATACCTTTGTGAACAAACCAGCACTGCAATCACCCCAAATCAGCACTGCAATCACCCCACATCCCACATCCCCTCATTCCTCGGGGCTGCCAGGACCCCCTCCCTGCAGCAGCAGGGCTCGGCAGGATTTCTGCAGCTCCCTGGGTGCCCCAGCCCTGCCTCAGGGCTGGCTGTCCCCCTCAGTCCCCTCCTCCTGAACCCTGCCCTGTTTCCCTGCTGTCACCCCCTGGTCCCCACCCTGTGCATCCTTGTGTTTCCATAGCAACGCCAGCTCCGGCTGCTGCATCCCTGAGCCCCGTGGCTCTGAGTGAGTACCTGGGGCTGCTGGCCCTGCCCTGGGGGCTGCTGGAGCCCTGGGTCCCCAATGCCAGGGCTCTGGGGCACCCTGGGCTGGCTGCTGGCAGCGGTGTGCAGTGTGAGCATGTTCACAGCCCTGCATGCTGCCCCTCTCCCCCCTTCTGAAAAAGGGGAATAAAAGGCTCAGAAAAAGCACAGAGAGGGAGAGAAAGAGGAATAACCTCCCAAATCATCCTTTCCAAAAGGAATGTTTCCTTTAGTGTTCCCCATTTTAGTGTTGCAGCTGCCTTTGCAAAAGGGAAGTGCATGAAATAATTTTCTTGCTACCCTGCCTTGCTCAGTTTGCTTTGAATATAGGGAGATACAGTTGATATTAAAATGAGGGATATTGGTTGCTGGAAGAAGATGCAAATGAGGAGGTAAAATAAAAATACCCTGCAGGAGAGATCCCAGGGCTGTGCTTGCCTTAAAAGGGGCCTCAGGCTTCTAGAAAATTCCATAGAATTTGGAATTCCATAGAATTAGAGATAGGAACTAGATTCAGGCTGCCCTGGTTGGGTGGCCAAAGGAGAGGAAAAGCCCTCAGTGAGGATCTGAGTTCCTGGTGCATGTGTGTGCTTTGAGTCACGAATGGTCTCTGCCAAGCCAGGAGCTGCTTCTGTGCCTTGCAATAACCCAGAGTGTGTCTGTGGTCACTGCGTGTTTACCTGGGTGGGTAGGAATGGTTTTCTGAATGGAAAACACTCCAAGCATGAAGTGTGGGGTGATCTGGGGGTTGGGATGGAGGGAGAGAAGAGTGTGGCCAGCCAAATGTATTTATAATTAATTCTAATGAGTGCATTTATGACTGGCACGTTTCGTGGTCTCACAGGTGACTCTGAATGTCCTTTACCTGCCAGTGGCCACAGCAGCGAGTTCCTCATGCAGCAATTTTCATTTCCAAATGCCAAACCCCAATCCCTGCTGCACCCAGGGGCTGAAGAGACCTTTTCATTCCTGTCAGCCTGGGAGGATGGGCTGGAGAGGCTGAAGGGCAGGCTCTGCTCCTCATCCTTTATCCCTGAGCAGGCTGAGACTCCCTCCTGGCTGCCCCTGTGTGGGCTGGGCACAGCTCCCCTCGAGGGAAAACCTGGGGCTGTGTTTTACACAACATTTTGTTCTGAAAAAAAGGAATCTTCACCCAGAAGAGCTGCTGAGAGCTAATTAATGATAAACATTTCCCAGTTTTGGTGGTGTGGGGGCTGTGTGTGAGGAGGAGGAGGAGGGGGAAGTTTCCTTTGCCTGCCCTGGGGCTCAGGCTGTGAGCAGGAGCAGAGCTGTTGTTGGTGTGCTGGGCTGTGCTGCAGCCTGTGCAAATGGGGGACTCAGCAGCAGGGACAGGGCAGATGCTGCTCCAGCTCTGCTTCGTTTCATTGCTGCTGCTGCTGCTGGGAGGGCTCTGTGCCCTCCCCTGGCCCCTCCTGGCGCTCAGAGCAGCAGCAGTTGGGCAGTGAGAGCTGCCCTGGGCACCAGGGAGGCAGGGACAGAAACCCAGAGAGGCTGCGGGGTTCTGTCTGCTGCCTCTGGGCTGTGGGATCAGGGGGAGGTGTCTGGAGGCATGGAGGAGCTTCAGGAATGTCCCTCCTTGGGTTTAGCCCTCTGAGGTTGCTCCAGGAATCAGTTCTGTGCCAGTTCTGACGTTTTTCTTGCAGCTCTCTCCACTCTGGGACCTGCTTTGCCTTGCAATGGTTCAGCTCGTTGAAAAAAGGGATTTTTTTTTCAGGTTGGAGGGTGCTTGGAGCAACCCAGTGGAAATTGCCTCTGCCTAGGAGTGGATAATCCTTCCAACCCAACCCATTTTATTCTCTTCATGCTGCTAACTGTGCCCTTGATCTTTACCTAAAGCTCCTCTCCTGAGGACAGGAGCCTCTCTTGCCTGGTGTGAAATCTCAGTTATATTGAATTTACTGCTGCTTGGCAGAGGTTTCTTCCTGACCAGAAAACACGGATTTTCCTTCCAGGCAACCTCACAGCAACTCATGAACCTCCCTCCTTCACAGTGCCCAGAGTTCTGTGTTTGAAGAGAATGGATTGAGAGCTTGGCTGTAACAAATGGATTTTACATTTTGTGCCATCAGTTCTTTGCCTGTAATGGTCTGTCCTTAATCTTGTCAGAGACAAGCACCCAAAAGATTAAGGGTTTAATTCTCTGTACATCAAATTAGCGGGGAACCACCAGAGCTCTGTGGAGTAGCCTCATTAGGGTGAGACAGAGGTGAGAAATGGGAGTTCTGGAGAGATTTGGGAAGGGAGCTCGGGCTCAGTGCTGAGCTGGTGGCTCATTTTTTCTCATTCCTGCACTGCCATCCCTGCCAGCAGCTGCTGCCTTCCCTGGATCCCTCTGGGGATGGATTCCCTGTCCTGGATCCCATTGGGGATGGATTCCCTGTCCCTGGATCCCTCTGGGGATGGATTCCCTGTCCTGGATCCCATTTGGGGATGGATTCCCTGTCCTGGATCCCACTGGGGATGGATTCCTTGTCCTGGATCCCATTGGGGATGGATTCCCTGTGCCTGCATCCCATTGGGGATGGATTCCCTGTCCCTGGATTTCATTGGGGATGGATTCCCTGTCCTGGATCCCATTGGGGATGGATTCCCTGTCCCTGGATTTCATTGGGGATGGATTCCCTGTCCTGGATCCCACTGAGGATGGATTCCCTGTCCCTGGATCCCATTGGGGATGGATTCCCTGTCCCTGGATTTCATTGAGGATGGATTCCCTATCCCTGGATCCCATTGGGGATGGATTCCCTGTGCCTGGATCCCACTGGGGATGGATTCCCTGTCCTGGGGCAGATCCCCTCGGTGTCACTGCCTGCACTGACCCCATCCAGCCACTGCTCCTGGGTGAGAAGTGTCCCTGGCCATGGTCCCCTCTCTCCTGCTGTTGTTGTTGTTGTTGTTGATCAGGAGCAGTTGGTGCTGCAGAGGGAGGACACACCACTCTGGGGTGCCAGGGTTTGTGGTTTGTCCTCCTTTTGGGCTGGTTGTGACCCTTTCCCCTCGTCTGCCTTGGAATAACAATAATTCCCTTTTTCTTCCCAGCAGTTTTGTGGATTCCTGCAGCAGTCCTGGCACTCACTCCAATGATTTTTGTCCCTTTTGTTCCTCCTATGACTAAGCAGTGACGCAGCTGTGCCTAACACAAGGCCATAACTCAGTGCTTGCTGTGGTTTAATATTCTTATTTTCCAGGTGGTTTTACTGTCCCCCCCTCAGTGTTTCTGATATATGCTGGCTAATTTAATTTTGCTCCTATTTTTATTTACTCTGTAATTCTGTTGTTGATTTTTTTTCCCTTGCCCATTGTTTACATCAGTTTTTTAATTTTTTTGTATTTTCCATGTGACCTCCTCCACTTTCCTTTCAACCAAACTCATGTGCGTGCGTATCATGTGAATTTGTCATGTGGCTTGCATGGTGCTGATGATGTCGTCCTCGCTGGTGAACAGAAGGTAAAACACTTTGTTCTGATTGGTTGCCTAGATTTTTGGGGTGAGGATTCCCCTGTGGGATCTCCAAATTCCAAAGGAAAAAACCCCAAAAATACAAAAATCCCACTGAGCCTTTTTGGAGGAGTTGCTCGTCACTGTCTGCATGGGAAGAACTCGACTTCAGTCCTCTGCATTGAGATGGAAAAGACTTGGAGGGAAAACAGGAAAAAAACCCCAAAAAATCACCTGGCTCAGTCATTTGCTTCTTCAGTCTCAGAGTCCAGCAATGAACTGTCCTGGGAAGGTGCTGAAAATCCTCTGGAGTGAGCACCAAAGGCCAAAATCCTTTTGCCACTCTGTGGGACCAACCACAGACTGGAATCTGATGGGAAATTAGGGCAAATTCTGGGAGCACCCTCTCTCCTGTTGCTGTAGCAGCATTTTGACCCTATAAAATACACATTTATATTGTGATATCTGCACACATCCACACTGTTTAGTAGCCTTCAAAAATAACCCTGAATTTTTAGAAATCTGGTTATTTGGAGTATGCCACAATTTGATTTAAGAAACAATTTCCTTTTTATTGTGAGTAAAACTTAAGCATAGCTAGAATGAGAGCTGTGCTGTGAAACACTCTGTCTGTAAAATGCTGTTATAAAATCCTCTCTCAGTATAAAATTCTGCATATAAATCCTGTGAAACAACACAGAGTCTGTGGTGGGAGCCAGACCTCACACAGATCTCATCAGAGGGAGGATCTGGCTCCTGCCAGAGCCCCTCATTCCACTGAGGCTCTGGGAGCCTGGCAGGGATTTAAGCTGAGCTCAGGAGATGATTGAGCCTGGCAGGGCTTTAAGCTGAGGAACAAATGACTGAGCCTGGCAGGGCTTTAAGCTGAGCTCAGCTCCCAGGAGCTGATGGTCCCCAGCAGAACAAGGAGCAGATGGTTGAGCCTGGCAAGGCTTTAAGCTGAGGAGCAGAGGATGGAGCCTGGCTCTGTGTGAGCTGGACTCAGCCCACAGCAGCTGTGGGGTGCTGCAGAGCAGCTCCTGGCACTGCCACACCTCACCCTGAGCCCAGTCCCAGCAGGGCAAGGGGGGAAGCTCCTGCTCCTGCTTCTGGAATTGTCTTTTTGGCTGGGAAGGGGTTTAGGCTGGGCTTTGCCAGGAAAACAGAACTAACACCAGTAACCTCCCCATGCATGCACAGAGCCCTGTCCTGTCTCCTCCCTCTGCTGGATCCAGCAAGGTGGGAGATGTTCCTGTCTCATTTATAGACCTTTGCTGGAGTTCCAGCAGGATGGGAGATGTTCCTGTCTCGTTTCTGCCCCTCTGCTGGATCCAGCAGGGTGGGAGATGTTCCTGTCTCGTTCCTGCACCTCTGCTTTTGTTCCTTATTTCTGCTGCTGCTGTTTGCTCCCCTGGTGTGCACCCCGACCCCAGCCTGTTCTTTCTCTGTGGTTTTGCCCTCCCTGGTGTTTGTTCCCTGGTTTTGTGGTGCTCAGAGATTGCAGAAATCAGCCCTTCCCTCCTTCCTCTGCTGCAGAATTCCCCAGGTTTGCTCCCTGAGCACAGGGAGGATGCAGGACCTTGCCTTGCTGCCAGCTGGGCAAGGATTTAACCTCAGAGATTTTTCATTTTCTCTTTTCTCCCCACCTCAAGTTGCACCCACTCCTGGTGCTCGTGGCACCCTCTGAAAAAGACAATAAAAACCAGAATTTCTGCCATCCAGCAGAGCAGTGTTAGGGCAAGGAAGCCCCAAATAGAAACCAAAGGGTTCAGAGGATACCAGGAGACATTTCCTGCTCCCTGCAGCAGCGGATGATCAGAGCGCTGATGGCTTAGCAGGGAGTGGGTGAGAATTAAATTGGCAATGCAATGGCTCAGAGCCCTGCCCTCAGCTCCCCTGCCCCCAGCAGCTTTGGGAGCCTGGAGGAAAGGCCTCATCTCCTTGCTCAGACTGGCCCTGGGTTCCTGTGGAGCTGCCCCAGGCAGGGCTGGGCTCTCCTGCATCCCAGCAAAGGCTGCTGCTCTCTCCTTTGCTCAGTGTCCTGGGGGAGCTTTGAGCATCAGCCTCAGTCCCTCAATCCCTGGGAGCACAAGGTCCTGCACAGAGAGGATTTAATGAGATATCTGGTGATCCAGCAGGAGATCTGGGCTCTGTGGAGCTGCTGCCTCTCCCCAGCCAAGCAGCAGCAGCAAAGGGGGGGTCCCTGAGGGGTTCCCCTGTTTGGGAGCTGGGAGGGCTCCGAGGAGGGAGGGACAGGCTGGTTCCTGCCCTGGCTGAGCATGGAGCACCCCTGGGTGCTGGTGTGCCTTGCAGCCCCCGTGCATGTGTGAGCATGAATCCTCCTCTGACCACCTTCTCTCTGCAGCTACTCACATCTTCACTCATCATAGGGTTGCTGATTCTGCTGGACTAAACTTTTCCCACTAAACTTCTTCCTCCTCTGTTTGACACACTAACCCAGTTTTCGTTTTACAGCCCTGTGTCTGGATTGCACCCACCTGCTTGAGATCAATGAAATAAATATTTATTTCTGGAGAGAAAACTATGCCTTAGCAGGGCTTGCACTGCTCCACCTGTTGGTTTTCAGCACTTAGGAGTGTTCTTTTCTTTGAAGAGAAATGTTTCTCAAAGCTGAAATGAATTTAAACTATTGGGGAGGAAGGGGTGAATCAGGAGCTAGAAATTAGATAATTCAAATGAAGAAAAGGAAGAAAAGTTGCAGCAGAGCAGGTAATTAATCATGGGAATGGCTGTGTGTAAGGTACAGCAGCATCTCTGACATTTCAAATCAAGAATAAGCATCTTTTCAGAGGATGTTCCTGTTAGTCTCAGCGCTCAGTCACTGGGAACAAAAAGCAGGCTGTGTTAGAGGAAAGGTCAGACTCTGTAAGTGCAGTGTTCCCTCAGCCCTTGGGGATCTCTGTGCTCATTAATGATCCATTAATGATCAGCTCTGAGATGGGGACTGGGGAAGGAGCGAGGAGATGCTGCTCTTGCTCTGTCCCTGTGCCACCAACACTGAGAGAATTCAGCCCAGCTGCTCCTGAGGGCTCACCCAGAGCAGGGCCAGGGCTGCCCTGGGGGCTGCTTTGGGCTCAGGGTGACAGAACCAGGCTTTGCCCTCTGGTTCCTGTGAGTTTTGGTGACTAACAGGACAATTACTGCAGAGCAGCTCCTGCCACTCAGCCCCACATCCAGAAGCAGGGACTTTGTGGTGCTGTTTGTCTTTTGGGATGGAGGAAAAAAAAAAATCTCTGCTTGTTTAACTGAGGTGTTCAATGTGCCCAGGTGAGGATGGAGATTTCCCGTCTGTCTGTGCCTTAAACCACACTTGTGTCACCTTTTCCTGTTCAGTGGGCACTGGGACAGCTGTGCCAGGGTGGGATCCACATCTGGAACATCCAGGGGGTGTGGGAGCCCTGCAGTGGGGATAAAGGCAGAGGAGAGGATTTGGGAAAGCAGAACATAGCTTGGAAAAAGGAGTGCTGCCTCTTTATATCCATCAGAGGAGTTGTTAAACACAAATGTGTGTGTCCCACACTCCTGCAGTGGGATTGATTCCCTTCTTGGGGCAGTGCTGCAGCCTGGAATTCATCTTAAATCACGGCTCCTTGCAGTTTCCCATTGGTGTTTCACCACAAAACTGTGCTCATATTCCTTTGAAAGGCAGGAGGGAGGGGAAAGGGCTTCACATTCCTTCTGAAGGATGTTGGGGGATGAACCTTCCTGAGCTGGACACAAATCCAGAGGTGCAAATCTACACTCAGACCTCCTGTGTTTGGCTTTTCTAGCAGAGCTGCAGGGT
The DNA here is from genome assembly GCF_047830755.1 of Zonotrichia albicollis. Lineage (NCBI taxonomy): Eukaryota > Metazoa > Chordata > Aves > Passeriformes > Passerellidae > Zonotrichia > Zonotrichia albicollis. The sequence continues at coordinate 1,329,816 of NC_133845.1, read as the reverse complement.
GGGACTGGGATCCTCCGTGGCGTGGGGGAATGGAGGAGTTGGGGAGGAGAAGCAGTGTGGGAGCTGTGGGTTGCAGGGCTGGGGATGCAAATCCCTCCTGTAAATCTCCTGCCCTGCAGGAGGAAGGGACATTTCCATTTTCTGCAGTCTGAGACATGATGGCCTTTTTCTCCTAGAAATGGAGTAATTCTAGAGGAGCGAAGGGATGGGAAATGATTCTAGAGGACAAAGGGGTTTCTCTGAATTTCTCTCCAGCATCCCCTGGAGTTCCACAGTGCAGGCTGGGTGAGGGGATGTGCTCTGGGTTCTGTTCAGGGGTTTCCACATTCATTTAAATGGTCCAGCAGCTCTTAAACCCCCAAACAAATCCCGAGTGCAGACCTGGGTCTGTGTGAGAGGCACGGGGTCCTTGCCAGGGGTGCTCTGTACATCCCAACCCTCAGGAGCAGCCACAGAGCCCTCCTGGTGTTTGCCAGGGGTTCCACAGCAGCTCTTACAGGAATTGCTCATTCTCTGGGGTTTTCTTGGGGAGGGGGGGATCTCTTTCACTCTGACTCCATTCCAGCACATGCAAAAATGGAAATTTGGTGTTTCAAATGCAAGAAACACTCGGGTGTGACAAATATTTACCTCAAACACACGGTGTCCTCTCTGTGCCTGGGTCAGCTCATCCTGAGCTGAGGATGATGAAGTATTCTGAATTTTTACGAGCACTTTTTCCTTGATAATGCCTTTTTCCCCCCCCCCAAATAACCCTGAATGCCCTGAATTGCAGGGGAACCCAGTGCCCCCAAGCTGGAAGGTCACATAGGAGAGGATGGCAACTCCATCAAGGTGAACGTCATCAAGCAGGACGACGGTGGCTCCCCAATCAGGCACTACCTGATCAAGTACAAAGCTGTAAGTGTGGCACAGCCCTGATTCTCTGAGCCCCCCTGGGCCCTGGGAGGGCTGGGTTGAAGGGAGGAATTTCTGTCACTCACCTGCTTTAGATTTGACATGCTGAGATGTGAAGGAGCACTTTTAAATGAACAGAACTTGCAACTTTTGCTGTCTGGAAATAATTTAGTTAGGGGCCGAATGAGAGGAGGAGGTGAGGAGATTTTGTCTCAGGAAACAGGATTCTGAGCAGGAGAGAGGCTGCTTTGGCATCTCAGCCTCTGCCCCCAACAGCATTTGAGGGTTTCAGTGTTCACTGATATTGTGAACACATGGAATGTGCCATAGAGATTTGTTTACCAAAGAGTAGTCTCTTAATTAGCCAGCAGTGATGGTGTTTGAATTAGAGGAGCAATTAAATCTACCTGTCTATAAAAGCAATGGGTTTCTTAATTGTCTTGGTTTGAACAGACAGGTGTGTGCTAAGGAAGGCAGGAGACTCCCCTGAAATGGAAAATGGAAAATCCCCTCCCTCCAAATTGTTTTAAATTCAAAATTAGGGGGGGCTCTCAGGCAAAGATACGGGAGCAGGAATAACAGTTCTTTATTAGGGAAGAAAATAAAATCAAAATAAACAATGCAGTACACTAGAACAGCACTGACAGAGTCAGAACCCAACCTGACACCCTGTGGGTGAGGGCTGGCAGCAGTGCCACTGGAATTGTGGCTCAGCCCTCCTGCAGTGTCAGGGCTGGTTCTGCTGGAGCAGGGATCCTGGAGAAAAGGATATGTAGATCTTCTTCCTCTGGGAATCCAGTGGAAAGGCTGTGCTGTGTCCCAAACCTCAGATTGTATCCAGGTAGGAATGCTTGGCTCCTCCCCCTGGGCGGAGCTTCCCCCAATGGGATGATGTAATGTTTGTCAGCTGTGCAGTGACACTCAGTGGGCCATGAACAGGAGAGATCACTTGTTTTTAAAATTTTAAAAGTTTAGTAGAAATAAAATGGTTATAAAAATAGTAATATAATTGAAGTTAAGGAAATTAACACAGCATAACTTTCTAACATAACGCATATAATATTAATTTTAATATTTGCAAAAAGCCAATCATAAAATACGCATTTTTCACAATCAACCACCTATGAATCACAGAGTCAATGCTAATTATGACAGCCACGCCCTGTCAAATAAAATACAGACTTTTCACAATCAACTTTCTTTGGATCAAAGAGTCAATGACAGCAATGGCCTGTCAAATAAAATACACATTTTTGGGAATCAGCTTTCTGTGGATCACAGTCAGTGCTCACTATGATAGCCACACCCTGTCAAATAAAATATGCATTTTTTCACAATCAACCTTCTGTAGATCATAGAGTTAATGCTAATTATGACAGCCACGCCCTGTCAGATAAATTATGCATTTTTTCACCATCAACTTTTTGTGGATCACAGCGTCAGTGCTCATTATAACAGCCCTGCCCTGTCAAATAAAATATGCATTTTTCACAGTCTGTGGGTCACAGAAATATGCATTTTTGACAATCAGCTTTCTGTGGGTCAGAGTCAGTGCTCACTATGACAGCCACACTCTGTCAAATAAAATACACATTTTTGACAATCAGCTTTCTGATTGTCAGAATCAGTGGGTCACAGAGTCAGTGACAACAATGGCCTGTCAAATCAAACGCACATTTTCCACAGTCAGTTTTCTGTGGGTCAGAGTCAGTTCTGACTATGACAACCATGCCCTGTCAGACAAAACACACATTTTTGACAGTCAGCTTTCTGCGGATCACAGAGTTAATGCTCCCTGTGCCCTCCCTGCAGAAGCACTCCTCGGAGTGGAAGCCCGAGATCCGGCTGCCGTCGGGCAGCGACCACGTCATGCTGAAATCCCTGGACTGGAACGCCGACTACGAGGTGTACGTGGTGGCTGAGAACCAGCAGGGCAAGTCCAAGCCGGCCCACTACGCCTTCCGCACCTCGGCGCAGCCCACGGTGATCCCAGGTACTGCTGCTGTGCCCCCTAACGCCACCGAGCTGCCCCCGTGTGCCCCAGTAACCCCCAGAGCTCGCTTGCTTCCAGCCCATTCTCTCATGGTCGGTGCCCCCACCCGAGGCTGAGGGTCGTGGCTGCGTGCATACCTGTGGCAGGTATGTGGGACTGAAACCCCTGCCTGGCTGCTCCCAGGGAATGGTGGCTCCTTGTGTGGGGTAGGAGAAGCTTTCTGAGAGTGGGAAATGGAATTTGTGTTTTGAACCCCAGTAGGGCCTTCAGCTCTGCAGGGTGATGCTCTGCACAAGGCAGATTTCCCATCTCTGGAGGAGTATAGGCATCAGGAGTTTGCTGGCACTTGGATGGGAAGGCAGTGAAATGTGATGGTGTTCACACGGTCTGAGGATGAGGGAAGGGATGAGGATCTGACTCCATGTTTCAGAAGGCTCGATTTATTATTTAATGATGTATATTATATTAAAACTGTGCTAAAAGAATAGAAGAAAGGATTTCATCAGAAGGCTGGCTAAGAATAGACAAAGAATGATAACAAAGGCTTGTGGCTTGGCTCTCTGTCCGAGCCAGCTGACTGTGACTGGCCATTAATTAGAAACAACCCCATGAGACCAATCCCAGATGCACCTGTTGCATTCCACAGCAGCAGATAACCATTGTTTGCATTTTGTTCCTGAGGCCTCCCAGCTTCTCAGGAGGAAAAATCCTAAGGAAAGGATTTTTCAGAAAATATCATGGCTACAGTGAAAGATCTCTCTCTGAGCAGTTTTCAGTTCACATTACCAAATGAGGATGAGAAGGCAGTGAAATGTCTCTCTCTGAGCATTTTTCAGTTCAAATTACCAAATGACAGTGATTTTCAAGCAGCGACGGTTCAGTGTTGAGGAGGACATCAGGAGAAAATAACTCAAAGGCTTCAGGGTGTTGCTGTAAGCTCTTAAAACAGAGTGTACTTATTACTGTGCTCATAAAGTGAGGGATGAGGACAATTATTGCAAAAGCCAAGCAGAACTCTCAGCTGGGGAACTGGAACTGAGCAGTTTGTGGCAATCTGTTGGGAGGACAGTTAGGATTTCTTTTCTACACATGGACATTTTTAAAAAGCAGTGGGGAAACCCACACAGAGCAACCAAAGCCTGAGGTTGGGTGGCTGGAGTAGCTGTAAATTGAGGTTGTGGTGGTTAAAGACAGGGGTGCTGAGTCAGGGCTGCCCTGCACAGGCAGGGTTGGTGCTCCAGCCCATCCAGGTGGGATTTCATTCATGGTTTCTCTTGAAAGCAGAGAGTTTCCTTCACTCCCTGCTCCCCTGAGCCCATTCCCTGGAGGGAACAGCTCAGCCCTTGTGGGAATGCTGCAGCCCCCTTGGCTGAGGCAGGCTGCGTTGTTGAGCACAGAAATGGGTGAAAAAGTGGGAAAAGTGGGGCTGGCAGTGAGGAGGAGGGAGATGGGCCAAAGGAGAGCCTGGCGGTGCTTGGACAGGGAATAGTTTTGGGTGGAAGGACCGTCAGTAACTCATTAACTCACTCTGTGGTTCTCATTTGCAGCAGCTCTAACCCTTGCTCCCCCTCTGAGCCCTTTAATCCATGTAACAGGAGCAGGAACCCTCTAAAAACCAGGGGAAAGCCAGTTTGTTACCAGAGGTGAAAGTTCCTGGCCTCTCTGCAGTTACTCCTTGCTTAGCTCGGTGTGGAGCCCAGGAGGAGCTGGGAGCTGAGGCTGCCTCAGATGTTGCAGGTGCAAAATTCAGATTTTGGGCGTGCAGGATTGCCCCAGGAGCTGGAACTCAGCTGCTCCTCAGAAAGGGCTGTGTCCTGGTGCAGTGCCTGGTTATTGCTGCCTTTGTGACTCTCTCTCCTGGGGTTTTGTCATTTTGGCCTCCCAAGGTGTTCCCTGGTGCCCAGACTGAGATTCTGATGAGAATATTTCCAGGGGCAGGTTGGTTTTTCCTCTGCTGTGCAGCCCCACAGGTTTTATTGCCGAGGAAGAGGCTCTGTGTGTCCTTTCCTTTCCCTTTTCCTTTTCCCTTTTCCCTTTTCCCCTTTCCCTTTCCGTTTCCTTTTCCCTTATTCTTTCCCTTTTCTTTCCCTTTCCCTTTTCCCTTTTCCCTTTCCCTTTCCCTTTCCCTTTTCCCTTTTCCCTTTTCCCTTTTCCCTTTTCCCTTTTCCCTTTCCCTTTCCCTTTCCCTTTCCCATGGCATTTCAGTGTTTTTATCTCAGAATGGGCTGTGCAGGAGTCAGAGCCAGAGCTGTACCAGGAATTGTGCTGTGCCTGACAGCAATAATCAGGGATTCCCTGCAGGAAAATGTGCATTTGTTGTGTGCAGTCCTTTGTTCCCCTCACCTGTGCAGAGCTCTGAGTGGCTGGAAGGATAAGGGTGTTATTTGCAGTCATAATAACAATAATAACAATAATAACAACAATCATCACACTGGCATTGGAGTGGTTCCCAAGCAGCTGGGAGGCTGAATGGCAGAGTCAGAGATTCCTGAGACCTTGGTGCTCCCTCAGGATAAAGTGGATTTGTTATCCAGGCTTTGGGGCAGGGCTTGGACAGGCAGGTGGAGTCTCTGCTGCACCAAAGCTTTTCTTGTTTTCCTTTTTCCCTGCTGAAGGCAGCGCTGTGCTCTCAGGCTCCAGACACCATCTCCCTGTGTCTCGCTGAGCCCCTTCTGTCCCTTCATTTTAATCTCATTTTAATCTCATTTGCCTGCACTCCCCACCCTCCCTGCCCTGCCTTGGACCCTGCTCTGCAGCTTTGGGCCTTGCTGAGCTTCTGCCCCTTTTGTGCTGAATGTGCTGCTCCTTGAACCCTGAGCCATTTTAATTTACAAGATTAAATTAAACCTTTGATTCTTATGTTTTCTGTATTTATGACCTAATTTTTTTTATCTATTTCTCTCTCTCTTTCTCTCTCTCTCTCTCTTTTTCTCTCTCTCTTTCTTTCTTTTTTTCTTCCTCTCCTCCTTCCTTTCCCTCCCCTCTCCCTTTCCCCCCAACTCCTTTCCTATGTCTGTCATCCATGGTCACCTTGGATCTCACGGGGAACATCCACGCTTGCCACATGCACCAAATTTGTTTTTCAAACAACCATATCCCCCCTCCTGGGAACCATTGTCTGGCACCTGCAGCGACCTTGGGAAGTCCATCAGCGTCGTCCTCCTTTGTCTCATTGCTTCTCTCTGCAGTGACTCTGCTTTTGCTCTGTTAGAAACTTTCAAAAAACAAAAAAAAAAGAGTCAAATAAAGCAATATTTGCTTGGGAAGGCCTGGGTCCCACCAAGGTGTGGAAGGAGATAACTTTGCTTCAGAGGATCGTGTCAGTTCAGAGAAAAACAAACAAAAAAAGAAACACAGAACTTAAAAAATTGTTTAATTTGAAAGAGTCAGTATTTTGTAACAAGGAAAAAAGGTTTCAGCCAAGTTTTTTTCTCTTTAACGTTTTTTTTTTGTCACTTGTAATGAATTTGCCCTTTTAAATGGATGTAAAGAAAGATTTTTTTTGTGCTGTTTGCTTGCTGTTTTCATCAAAGGAAGGTGCAATGTTGAAAGCCTTTAAGATCCTGCTTTTTACCGATTTCTCTGCACATCTGGTGCTGATCTTGTGCAAAAGGAGGCCCCATCCACAAACCCACAGACTGTAAAAAGAAAGAGAAGATTTGTCAGAGACCATCCTGCTGATTGCCCAGATGTCTCTGGGGGCTTTTGCATGTGGATCCAAATGTCTGGAAGGTTTTCCTGCCGTGCTGCTCTGACCATAAACATCTGCTGGGATCCCCCTGCTGCTCTTCCTCCTCCTCCTCCTCCTCCTCCTCCCTCCCTGGTGTGCAGGGTGGGGCTGGGCACTCCCAGCCCATGGACACACCCAGTGCCAGTGGATTTCCAGAGCTGTGTTCTCACAGATCCCTTTCCTTGCTGTCCTGACAGGAAATCTTGGCTGGGATGGAGTGAGCTGAGCAGCAGAGTTGTAATTACTGATCCTTAATCACCTTCCTGGCTGGCTGTGGGTGCGGCAGCATCAGTCCCTGGGCTGAACTGGTGCAGCAGAGCCATCTTTGGTGTCAAATACTGGGAATTCCCTTAGACAAAACTCAGAGGATTTTTGCATTGCTTCTTTGAAATAAAACAGATCTCCCCACCCCCAAAAAAAACCCAAAAAACCTGACACAACAACCCTAATGAATTTTGGGAAATCCATTGGGATAGGAAATTCATTGGGGTATGAAATTCATTGGGATAGGAAGTCCTTTTGGGATAGGAAATCCTTTGGAACAAGAAATCCATTGGAGCAGGAAATCCAGTGGGATTCGGAATCAATTGGAACAGGAAATCCATTGAGATAGGAAATCCATGGATAGGAAATCCGTTGGAAAAGGAAATCCATTGGGATAGGAAATTTGAGATATGAAATCCATTGGAACAGGAAATCCATTGCGATAGGAAATCCATTGGGACAGAAAATTTGGATATGAAATCAATTGAGATAGGAAATCCATTGGAACAGGAAATCTGTTGGAATAGAAAATCCATTGGATAGGAGATCCATTGGGGTAGGAAATTTGGGATATGAAATCCACTGGAACAGGAAATCCATTGGGATAGGAAATCCATTGTAGCAGGAATTCATTGGAACAGAAAACCCATTGAGATATGAAATCCATTGGGATAGGAAATTTGGGATATGAACTCCACTGGGATATGAAGTTTATTGGGATAAGAAATCCATTGGAACAGGGGATCCACTGGGATATGAAGTCCATTGGGATAGGAGATCCATCCCCTCTGATGCTCTCCTAAAACCAGGGTTCTCCTAAAACCAGAATGTCTCAAAGCCTCTCAGCTGGGTGGGGTTCATCTCCTGACAGAATCCTGCCCTCACTCGTGTCTGGCTCTGCCTTCTCTGCTCTGCTGTGTTGGAACTTCCCTGTCTGGATTGGAAATGCAAACTTGATGCAGGTGTCACACACAGAAGCCTGTGGGTTCATTTTTTTATTCCAAACCCCCTCATTTCCAGTGCTGTAGAGTGTAGACTCTTTGTTAGAGCTTTGGAGTTTGCTGAAGTGCAGCAAAATAATCCTGATACTAAAAACTGGTGTGATTTGCCCTCTAACTGCATTAATTGAGCTCATTGTAGGTCTGAAATCAGCTTTTTGTGGGTTTCCCCCTAATCCACAGAGGCTGAGATGTTTCTCACCAAAATGACAGCTATTAAAATGATCTCTGTAACTTTGTGAGGTTGGTGTGGAGAGAGAGCAGCACCTGTGGAGGGGGTTCTGTCCCTGGGAAGGGCTCAGGATTCTCTGTGGCACCTTTAGTGTGGCTGAAACGAATCCCAAACGCCACAGCAGCCTGGAGCCCAGCCAGCATGGATTACAGACAGAAACTGCTGCTTTCTGTTGGATAAAATGAGGAGCAGAACTGGGGTTTTAGCACTGATCTGTGCAGATTTGGAGCATGCCAGGTACCAGAGATCTGTCAGGCCCTTGGTGTGAGTAAAATGAAATTCAAATAGAGTTTCTAGAAGAGCCAGAGAGGGGGCAGAGGCTCAGATATGGAAGCAGAAGATGCTCAAGCAGTGGGATTTTCATGCCTGCAGTTGCTGTGTGTGTGAGGGGCTGCAGGGCCCTGCAGGATTCCCAGTTTGCTGCAGCCCCTCCACATTCCCAGAGCTGTTTCTCAGAGCACTGTTTGGTTGTTTTTGTGGGCAGGAAGGTTTGGGAATGTCCTGCTCCACCAGGAGCAGCTGCAGGTGCCTGCACCTCCAGGGTTCTGGGGGATAAAAATAAATTTTTATCTAAAAGGTTTTAAAAACAGCTTCTCCTGGCTCTGCTGGGGTGGGGTGGGCACTTGGGGCAGGGTGTGGTTTATCCATCCAGGAAAGGATTTTGGTGTCACTCTGTGTTTGGGACAGGGTGTGATTTATCCAGGAGAGAGGATTTTGGTGTCACTGTGTGTTTTGGGACAGGGGTGTGGTTTATCCAGGAAAGGATTTTGGTGTCACTCTGTGTTTTGGGACAGGGGTGTGGTTTATCCAGGAGAAAGGATTTTGGTGTCACCGTGTGTTTTGGGACAGGCGTGTGGTTTATCCAGGAAAGGATTTTGGTGTCACCGTGTGTTTTGGGATAGGGGTGTGGTTTATCCAGGAAAGGATTTTGGTGTCACCGTGTGTTTTGGGATAGGGGTGTGGTTTATCCAGGAAAGGATTTTGGTGTCTCCGTGTGTTTTGGGATAGGGGTGTGGTTTATCCAGGAAAGGATTTTGGTGTCACTCTGTGTTCAGCCTGCAGAGGAGAAGCTTTGGGGTGACCTCAGTGCCCCTTGCAGGACCTGGAGGAGCTGGCAGGAGAAGGGGAGAGGGATTATTTCCATGGGATGGAGGGACAGGAAGGGGGCAATGGCTTCAGACTGCCACAGGGCAGGGCTAGGTGGGGTTTTGGGAAGGAATTGTTCCTTGTGAAGGTGGAGGGGGCTGGGATGGGATCCCAGAGCAGCTGTGGCTGCCCAGGGTCCCTGGCAGTGTCCAGGGCCAGGTTGGATGGGCTTGGAGCAGCCCATGATGGTGGAAGGTGTCCCTGGACACAGTGGAAGGTGTCCCTGCTATGGCAGGGGTGGATGGATGGGATTTAGGGTCACTTCAGGCCCAACAGAGCCAGCAGGACCAGAGCTCTGGGGCCACAATGCACAAGAATCCAGGGCAGCTCTGGGAAATCCCAAATCCCCATCCCAGAGGCTCTGGGAGCTCACTCACAGGGTTTGGAACGTGGGAGAGCAGAATCCTTGTCCCCAAGCTGCTGGGAGCTCACTCAGAGTGTGGAACGTGGATTTCTGTCCCTGGAGAGCAGGGTCACAGCTCCCCAGGCTCTGGGAGCTCACTCACAGGGTTTGGAACCTGGATTTCTGTCCCTGGCAGAGCAGGGTCCTTGTCCTCAGGCTGAGCTGGGGGAACAGCCCTGAAAATCCCCCTTCAAAGGGAGCAAAGAGCTGCTCTCTGGGGCGTGCTGCTGGCTACAGAGTGGATTTTTGTTTGGTTTGTCCCTTCTTCTTCTTCCTTTTGCCAAATCCTGTAGGGCCTTGGCCGTGCCCGCAGTCCCACCTGCCTCTCCCCCCCTGTCTGTGTCTGACATTGTGCAGTGACCCCCCAGGCCAGGGGGACACAGCTGAGCTCTCTCTGTCAGGGCAGGTTCTGGGCAGGAATCAAAACTGCTGCGTGGCTTTCCCGTGCACTGTGAAATGAGGGGCGTTAGAAAAGCCAGTCTCGCAGGAAGCTCATTTTCCATTGGAAAACATAATTTGTAATTAATAAATTCTTCACTTCTTTAGAATGAAGGACTCCAGAAGTTCTTTAATGGTTTGTGTTTCCTTATTTAACCGGTGGAAATGTTATTCCTCCATGTCCTGAGGATGGCAAAAGGGGATTAATGGAAGGGCTGGATGTGGATCAGGTCAAAAATGTCCAACATCAATTTATTACATTTATTTCACACACACAGTGTGAGCAGCTGCTCCACATTATTTATACATGTCTTTATTTATTTATACATTTATTTCTCCATTTTTTTATACATTTCTTTATTTATTTATACATTTATTTCTTCATTTACTTATACATTTATTTTGTACACAGAATTGTTTTAGGCCCCAGCAAACCCTTTAGGGATGTCTAAATATCAGTTTCATTAAATACAACATAAATCCAGCTGCAGGATGGAGGGAATGGCTCCAGAAAGTATTTGGAGATCAATTTAATTTAATCAGATGGGACAGTCTGTGAAAAGAGTAATCTCCTCTATGATTCCTGCATTTTGTAGGAGCAGCAAAATTCCTTTACAAGGAAAATGAAAGGCAGCACCAAGAGCCTCCCAAGTCCATGAGGCTGTGGAGGATTTTTATATTTATATTATATTTCCTTATGCCAGTCCCTGGAAAGTTTGGAATTTCAATTCATGCCACGAGTTAGGATTTCTGAAACCACAGCTAATGGGAAAAGGTTGGAAAGTTCCTGCAAATTGCAGGGCTCCCTTAGCAGCCTAGAAACCCAAATTGCAGGCAGTTACCTTGGCCCAGTTTCCTTGGCTTGAGGTGTAAAATCCCAGAATAGCACAAGAACAGGGACATTCCCCTGCAGGCCTGCCCTGCTTCCCCAGCTCCATCCTCCTCCTCCTCCTCCTGGGGCAGGGGAGCAGGGCTGGGGGTTTTGGGGGGTCTGGTGCCTGCTCAGGGGTCTCATTGGGGCTCTGGGGGAGCACAGGGCTCTGTGCCTGTCAGGGCAGGAATTTGGGGGTCACAGCTCCTGGAAAAGCTGGGGAGAGGAGAGGAGGCAAGGAGCAGCACTGTGGTGTGAGTGGAATTCTCCACAAGGGGGAAATTGCAGCTCTGGGGAGGCTGATCCTGGGATGGTCCCCTTGGCCCACACAGGGGTGGGTGGGAGGGTGACACAGCTCAGCTGAGTTATGGAATCATCCCTGCACATCCTGAGCGCCCCCAAAGGGAAAATCCCAAATCCCTGCCCTCCTCACTCCCTGCAGGGTGGGGTGGGTCCCTGTCACCGTGTCGTCCTGCAGCTTGCTGCCTGTGGGACAGTGTTCTGTCACCAGGGGCTGGGCTTGTGATCCCTCAGGTGCCTCACTGTGGCTTTTCTGCACTTTTCCTGCTGGAATCTGCATCCCTCGGTCCATCTCGGGGTCACCAAATGAAACACCACCTCTCTGCCTCGTGGGTTGAACCAAGGAAATGCATGGCAGGGGCTGTGGCTCTCTCCAAGCCCTGGGAAGGGTCTTCTCACCTGTCCAAGTGGGGATCAAGGGGCTCTGCTGGGGTTCTGCAGAGACAAAATTCCAAGGGTTTGGGGCTCCAGGGGCTGGGCTGGTGAGAGGCTGGGGAGCCATGAGCAGGTTCTGCAGAGCTCCTGAGCTCCAGGGAGGGCTTTGATTGAGTTTCACTCTCCAGGGACTCACCAGCCCTGAGTGATTTGTGTCCCACCAGGAAAACCCTGCTGCAGAGTCTGGCCTTTGCTTTCCCTGCTCCTTGGGCAGAGCCAGGGCCACTCTGGACCTTCCTCTTGAGGAGGAGGAGGGAAGCAGGAGCCCTGCCTTGTGTGTAGAGCAGGGATTGTGCTCTTTGCTTCCCAGGCTTCATCCCAGCAGGGATGGGAGAGGCCCCAGCAGGGATGGGAGAAGCCCCATCAGAGATGGGAGAGGCCCCATCAGTGCCATCCTTTCGTGCAGATTCTCTGTGGGATGAAGCCCTGGTTATTACATGGCTGGTACAGGGGGTGGGATTCTAAAAAAGCAACTTAGTGCAGCCAAGTGTGAGCCCCGAAACCCCAGATTTTAACCCGAACGCCTTCTCTTGTTCTCTCCCTCGGTGTCTGAAGCCAGCACCAGCCCTGCCTCGGGCCTGGGCACTGCTGCCATCATTGGCATCCTCGTGGTGGTGTTTGTGGCACTGCTGGTGGCCGTGGATGTCACCTGCTACTTCCTGAACAAGTGTGGGCTGCTCATGTGCATCGCCGTCAACATGTGCGGCAAGTCCGGCCCGGGGGCCAAGGGCAAGGACATGGAGGAGGGCAAGGCGGCCTTCTCGTGAGTACTGACCCCAAAACCTCCTTCTGTGTCCCAAAACTCCCCCTGTGTGCCCCCAGAACCCCCTCTGAGCCCCAGGGGCAGCAAAGGAGCTGCCTCAGGGAGGGGGCCCTCAGCTTTGTGGGGACGGGGCTGGTGCTGTGTTGGGGCTGGCAGGAAGGTGGGTTTGGAGCTGTTCCTCTGGGGTTTTGTCTCGTTTCTGTTGGTAGCCATCAAATAGGTGGCCTCAGTGCTGGACATCCCTGTCATCCCAGTGACCTCAGTGCTGGGCATCCCAGAGCTGGACACTCCAGTACTGGACATCCTAGTGCTGGACATGCCAGTCACCCCAGTGCTGGACATCCCAGAGCTGGACATCCCTGTCATCCCAGTGACCCCAGAGCTGGACACTCCAGTATTGGACATCCTAGTGCTGGACATCCCAGTCACCCCAGTGCTGATTACACCAGTGCTGGACACCCCAGTGCTGGACACCCCAGTCATCCCAGTGACGCCAGTGCTGGACACCAGTGTAGCTCGATGCCGGGTGCTGGAAGGATCAGTGACCCCGGGAGCATTCCCAGCTCGGTCTGTGGCCATGTCTGGCCGTGTCCGTGCCTGGCTGTCCCTGCAGGAGCAGCCATCACTCCCCTTGCCGTTCCCTCGTTGCAGGAAGGACGAGTCCAAGGAGCCCATCGTGGAGGTGCGCACGGAGGAGGAGAGGACCCCCAACCACGACGGGGGGAAGCACACGGAGCCCAACGAGACCACCCCGCTGACAGAGCCAGAGTATGTGGCCTTAGGCAGCCCTAGCACAGGGGCACTGCACTGCCCCCAGCTGCCCCAGCCCCTCAGCAGCAGCAGTTAGGGCGGCAGGAGAGGAAGAAAGGTAAAATCTCCACGTGCCAGTGAGGAAGCGCCTCCTGTCAAGCTGCAGTGGTTGCTGTTCCCAGCACTGGAGGGGAAGGGAAGGAAGCAGTGTTTGCTGAAGGCTCCATGCCGTGTGGAGATCCAGCACTGTCCAGGATCTGCAAAGGATCCAGAGCAAAACCTGCCCCAGCAGTGCTGGGTGAGAGCCTGAACCCGTGGGGAGAGATCCTCCCCAGGAGCTGGGCGTGGATGTGGAGTCAGCAGGGCTGAGCATCTGAGAGAGAGCTGAGAGCTGAGTCTGCATTCGTGTGTGAGGAAGGAGTTTGGGTTTATGGGGGCTTCAGACAAACCTGCAGCAGCAGGACAGGACGAGGTGAGGGGCTGGACCCAGGGTCCCATGCTGTGTTGTGTTGGTGGCACAGGGCTGCAGGCTCAGGGGGCGGCAGAGCTGCCTGGAGAGCTCAGGACAGGCTGAGAGGAGAGTTTTAGGTGAGGAGAGTCTCTGCAAGCTGACAGGATCCCAAACACTCCACGAGAACAAACCATCCCTGCAGGTCACGTCCTCTTGGCTTTTTTCTCTTCCTGATGATCCTGAGCCATCCCAGCCTCGCTCCCTTTGCATGTCTGACCTCTGCACGTCTCTGCTCCCGAGTCCCCCTCCTGTCACATGTGTGTGCTGTCCTCTCTCCCTCTCTCCCTCTCTGCCCCTCTCCCTGCTGTCGTTTCGGGCCTTCATTGTCTCTCTCTCTTTCTCTCTTTCCCTCTCCCTCCCTCTCTCTCTCTCTCGTCCCCGTGTCCCCCTCGCAGGCACCCCGCCGACACCGCGGCCACCGTGGAGGACATGCTGCCTTCTGTCACCACGGGCACCACTAACTCTGACACTATCACTGAAACCTTTGCCACTGCCCAGAACAGCCCCACGAGCGAGAGCACCACGCTGACCTCCAGCGCTGCCCCGCCGCCCGCGGGGGCTCCCGATGCCGCCGCGGCTCCCGGCCAGGCCACCCCGGCCAAGGGCACGGCCGCCGCCTCGGCAGCGTCACCGACGCCCTCCTCCACCCCCAAAGTGGCCCCTCTGGTGGATCTCAGCGACACCCCCAGCTCTGCTCCGGCCGCCAGTAATTTATCCTCAAGTGTCCTGCCGGGGCAGGCCGTGCTCAGCCCCAGCGCCGCCGACGCCGCCCCGGCCGCGAGCAAGGCGGGCACCCCCGGCCCCACGGGCCCCGCAGCTCCCAACGAGGCCAAGCAGGAGGTGGCCAAGAGCCCCGAGAAGGAGCCCGTGCAGCCCAGCACGGTGAAGAGCCCGGCGGAGACCCCCAAGAACCCGAGCGGCGCGAAGAGCGAGGCGGCCGCGGGCAGCGCCGCCAACCCCTCGCAGAACGGGGACTTTAAAATGGACGAAGGGACCTTCAAGCCACCAGACATTGACCTTGCCAAGGATGTTTTTGCAGCTCTTGGCACTGCTTCTCCTCCTGCTGCCGGCGGGGCTGGTGGGCAAGCCCCCGAGGCTGCTGCTGCCGCCGCAGACAGCTCTGCCCCCGCAAAGACCGAGTACGGCCGCCTTTACTCTTGTGTTGGTTGTGTGCTGTGTCCCTCGTGCCCTGGTGCTCGTGCTGTGTCCTCTGTTGGGTGTTCTCTTGACTGATCTCACTGTTCCCTTAGCCAACTAACTCACCTGAGAGCCCAAAGGGCTTGCCTTGGAAAGAGGAGAGCAGGAGAGGCTGTGCCAGGGAGCTGGGAATTGATCAGAGATAAATTAATTGTTGTTGTTCCTCAGGCTCTTGGGCAGCTTTGTCTGTCCTGGGTTATTGTTTGGTAAGGAAGAGCAGAAATAGTTGAGTTTGGTGTATGAGCTCTCCTCAGTGCTGAGGTTCAGCAGGTCAGTGATGCCATCTCCTGCAGGTCAGAGGAGCCTCAGGGCTCGCTCAGGGTCAGGCTGGGCAGCAGCAGTGCCCTGGGCAGGGCTGGCAGCCCTGGGGGCTCTGGAGCTGTCCCCAAGCTGGGCAGTGTGAGCCTGGCTGAGATGGGAGCGCCCTGAGCTGGGCAGGAGAGAGAAAACAGCGCCTGGGGCTGGGGGTCCCAGCTGTGCTGCAGATGTTGGACTGGCTGGGCTGGCAGTTGTCGCCTCTGAGGGTGGAGATGGCTGTGGCAGAATTCCTGTCCTCTGTGTTCCCCTTTCTCCAGCATCACAGGGGTTTCAGGAATGGCTTCCCATTGGAACACAAAAAGTGGGATTGCTGCTGAATTGTCAGCAAATTCCAAATTGTTCCAGCAAATTGCAGTTTTGGAAAACACCAGTTTTGGTAAACACCAGTTTGGTAAATACCAATTTCAGAAGATCTCCGTTTGAGAAAATCCCAATTCCAGTGAATGCCAATTTGGGGTGCTAAAGCCAAATCCTTCTGCAGCTGGGGGAGCTTTCCTTGCTGCTGAATTCTGTGGCTATTTTAGTGTGAGCTGTGTTTTTTGTCATAGTATTGAAATAACAAAAGCTTCAACATAGTTTGGATGTGGAAGGTGTAGCGCTAGTTCAGATTTGAGAAACAAAAATGAGTAATTAATATTCAGGAGTTAATTAAAAACAAAAAGAAAACAACTCTTAGAAGGAGCAGAAGCCTTTAACTGAGAGGAGCAAGCTGACAATTTGGCTTTAGCTTGGGGTGCTGAAGGCAAATCCTCCTGCAGCTGGGGGAGCTTTCCTTGCTGCTGAATTGTCAGGGACTTGGGGTGCTGAGGTCAAATCCTGCAGCTGGGGGAGCTTTCCTTGCTGCTCCTTTTTGTACCCTTGCAGCGGAGCAGGGCAAGCCAGAAAAAGTTAATCTAGACCTGAATGAAGCAGGGTGGGGGAGCTTTCCTTGCTGGTCCTTTCTGCACCCCTGCATCTGAGCAAGGCAAGCCAAAAAGAGTTAATCTAGACCAGAATGAAGCAGGGTGGGGAGCTGAGCTGGGCTCGCCTTGCCCCCCTGCTCCAGGAAATGCTCTCCCGTTTGCCATGCAGGGATGTGCTCCTGTCCCGTGGCTAGCTCAGCCCAGCTGTGTTTCTGTGCCCTAAAGCCTGTCCTTGTGGTGCTTCTCCCCAGGAAAATGCCAGCAGAGGACAAGGGCGCCGTGCAGGACAGGAAGAGCCCCGCGGCGGAGGTGAAGACGGCGCCCAACGAAGCCACACAAACAAAGGAGAGCGAGAGCAAAGCATGATCAGCACCAGAGGGGACGGCAGAAACCTTCACCCGAGCATTGAAATCACAACCCACACACCCATCTCATTCCTCTAGTGTCTGTTGCCTTTTTTTAAAAGAAAAAGACAAACAAACCAACCAGAAAAATGCATAAATGGGGGGAGGGAGGGAATGTCTCTTTTTTCCGTTTCTTTTTTTTAATTTTTTCTCTTCTTCTCTCTCTTTTTTTTTTTTTATTTTGATTTCTATTTTTCGCTTTCTTTGAGATTTCTAGAAAGGTTCTATTCGTTGTGCACTTGCTTTTAAAAAGTAAAACATGTTAAAAACAGGGTTAAACCCGTCACCAAATCAGGGCTCAGCTGGCCCTGTGTATATTCAAACAGGCAAACATTGCAATGCTGGTTGCAGTGTGGTTGGGAAGCTAAAAATCAAGTAGTCCTAGACACAAAAAAAACCCACAAAAAAGACAAAAAAAATAAAGAGAGACCCTGTTGTTTCCTTTGTTAGTATAGCAGAGATAGCCACTGTGCTGCTGGGCACAGCTGGTGCTTAAAGAACAAAGTCCACAATTTATTTTTATACTTTTCAGTCGAGTTTGAAATATGTAAAGCCTCATAAATAAGTTATAATTTCTGTTCACCTTGTATCTGGTCAGTATGCAAAGTGTCTCGAGCTCTTTGTGACTGAATCCTGCTCGCCACGTTAGACCTTTATTTGGGGTTTATTATTATTATTATCTATTTTTTAGGAGGAATGCCAAAATTGCAGCTTTGGGGGATGTATTTCAATTTGCAGTATTCAGACTCTACATTTCTTTTCCAATTTTACGTTCAATTTTTTTTTTTTTTTGTTTGTTTTGGCCAACTTTGGTTCTTTCCAGTGTTTACAATTGACAGATATTTTTTTAACTTCTGTTGTGTTGAAATGGATGTGTAAAATAGCTGCCATTTTTTTTTTCTTTTATTTTTTTTTTTTGGTTTTTCAGTCAATCCAGTCCTGTAGACACTAGGGTAGCAGCATGCTTGCTTTGCAAAGGGAGACATTTTCAACCATGGATGTTTACAGTAGTCGTTTCCCCCTTTTTTTTCCTCTTTTCTTAATTATTGTTATTATTATTATTATTGTTATTATTATTATTATTATTTCTTACTGGAGTAAGAAGAAAAGCGATGCTGGGGTTTGGTTTGGGGTTTTTTTGGGGGGTGGGGGTGTTCAAACGTCTTGCCACCAGTCAAGGGCTTTAGCCAGCAATCCCCAGATCTGCGTGGGGTCAGGGAGTTGCTGGGGAAAATCCTTTCTGTGCTTAAATTTAGTTTGAAGTCCCTCGCTGGACCTGGGCCTGACTGCATAAGAGAAATCTCATCTCTGCTTTTTTAGGACATTCTCCCCTTTCCTTCCCAGAGCCCTCCCGCAGCTCTGAGGGGCACAAGGGAGGTTGGGCAGTGTGGGCTGGTCTGGGCTCAGGTGTGTGACCAAATCGATCCCTCCTGATCAGGGCAGCAAATTCCAGTTGCAGAAAATCCCAATTTCGGTCAATTCCAGTTTCAGCAAATTCCGGTTTTGGAAAATACCAATTTCAGAAAAACGCCAGTTTTGGTAAATACCAATTTCAGAAGATCTCTATTTCAGAAAATCGCAATTTCAGTAAACACCAATTTCAGTAAATTCCAATTTCAGTAAATAACAATTTCAGAAAATCGCAATTTCAGTAAACACCAATTTCAGTAAACACCAATTTCAGAAAATTCCAATTTCAGAAAATCCCCATTTCAGTCAATTCCAGTTTCAGTAAATACCATGTCCTCTGACCCTAAAACTAAAACCCAAAAGCAAAGATCGTTTCCCCACAGGTGCTGGGCTGACCCCAGACCCTTCTGCAGCTCCGGCTCCAGCAGGACCCAGCTGGAATCAGGAGCAGGGCTGGAATTCTGTGCCAGGGCATCCCTGGGCAAGGGCTGAGGCAGCACCTGAAAAATCAAATTATGGATGGGGGAGCTGATCAATGGGGTTTGTTATCAGGAATTGTGGAGCAACACTGAGATTCGGGGTGGGAGAGCTGATTAATGGGATTTATTACCAGGAATCGTGGAGCAACGCTGAGATTTGGGGGTGAAAAGGAGCTTTGAGCAGAAGGAAGGCAGAGGAGTGTAGGGAGAGACCAGCCCATTGTATAGAGATGTTCCTCCTGTTGGGATTTTGGGTATTGTTTCCTTTTTTTTTTTAATTTTTATTTTATTTTATTTTCCCTTTTATTTTATTTTCTTTTTTTTTTTTGAATTCTACTTTAGATCTGCAAGCTTGTGCACTGTGGGTGCGTGACTATTTTAGTGTGAACCGTGTTTTTTGTCATAGTATTGAAATAATAAAAGCTTCAACATAGTTTGGATGTGGAAGGTGTAGCGCTAGTTCAGATTTGAGAAACAAAAATGAGAAACGAACATTCAGGAAATTAATTTAAAACAAAAAAAGAGAAAGAGAACAACTCTTAGAAAGAGCAGAAGCCTTTAACTGAGAGGAGCAAGCTGAGGAGGGGTGTGGAGGCTGTGTCTGTGTGTTCCTTGGGAATGTTCCCTCTGTTCCAGTGCATCCTGCATTCCAGATGTGAGGGGCAGTGCTGTGTCCATTCCAGATGTGAGGGGCAGTGCTGTGTCCATTCCAGATGTGGGGAGCAGTGCTGTGTCCATTCCAACTGTGAGGGACAGTGCTGTGTCCATTCCAGCTGTGAGGATCCATTCCAGCTGTGAGGATCCATTCCAGCTGTGGGGATCCATTCCAGCTGTGAGGATCCATTCCAGCTGTGGGGACCCATTCCAGCTGTGGGGATCCGTTCCAGCTGTGGGGATCCATTCCAGCTGTGGGGATCCATTCCAGCTGTGAGGATCCGTTCCAGCTGTGGGGATCCATTCCAGCTGTGGGGATCCATTCCAGCTGTGAGGATCCATTCCAGCTGTGGGGATCTGTTCCAGCTGTGAGGATCCATTCCAGCTGTGGGGATCCGTTCCAGCTGTGGGGATCCGTTCCAGCTGTGGGGACCCGTTCCAGCTGTGGGGATCCATTCCAGCTGTGAGGATCCATTCCAGCTGTGGTGATCCATTCCAGCTGTGAGGATCAGTGCTCTGTCCTGTGCTCACTGTGGGGTTTTTGGTTTTGTTTTGCTCAGCTCCTGGGACCCCAGGGAGGGCTCAGGGGGTGCAGCTGTGGCAGATTTTGGGCAGGATGGAGCCTCGTCCCCAAGGCCAGCCCAGTGACACCCCACAGCAGTGTCCCTGACCCCCAGGATTCCTTTCTGTTCCCCAAAGAAGCGAGTCCATAACCCAGCTGGGCAGCAGCAGTGCCTCCATCCCCGTGGGTTTGTCCCTTTCTGTGCCCAGTTCTGGCTGCTTTTGTCACCTGTGTGTGCTGTAACCCCAGGGCTGAGCAGCTTTGGTAGGAACCACCCCCCAAACCTGCCCAGGAACCTCCAGCAGCCCCTGCCAGGTGGGCACGGGGGGAGCTGCCCCACCTGGGTTGGCGTTTGTCCCAAAAGGGGACAGCTCAGAGCCCTGCCCTGCACCTGGTGACAGCCTGGGGGTGGCACTGGCTGGGCTTTAATGTCCCCTCCATCCCAAAGCTCCGGTTTGGGGTGGATGGAGCGAGCAGCTCCTTCAGTGACCCCTCCCCACTGCCAGGGTTGGTGGCACTGCTGTGGTTCCAAATGTCCATCCCTGGGGTGGTGGCACTGCTATGGCTGCTCCAGGGTTGGTGGCACTGCCATGGCTGCTCCATCCCCGGGGTTGGTGGCATTGCTGTGGCAGCTCCAGATGTCCATCCTTGGGGTTGGTGGCACTGCTATGGTTCCAAATGTCCATCCCTGGGGTGGTGGCACTGCCATAGCTGCTCCATCCCCGGGGTTGGTGGCACTGCTATGGCAGCTCCATATGCCCATCCTGGGGTAGGTGGCACTGCTGTGGTTCCAAATGTCCATCCCAGGGTTGGTGGCACTGTCATGGCTGCTCCAGGGTTGGTGGCACTGCTGTGGCACCTCGGTATGCCCATCCCGGGGTTGGTGGCCCTGCCCCCTGGCTGTCCCCAGTGTCACAGGAGCTGTCCCATCTCTCTCGTGCTGCACCATTCGTACAGGTGACAATAGTGCATCCCGCCCGTCAGCTTCCCGAGTGGCGTTTTCTTTTCACACTTTTCTATGGAGCCTTCGAACCCCACGTCCTTCACCACCAGGCTGTTTTGATAGTTGTTCTCAGCCCCTCCATGGCCATCCTTCCCCAGCATTCCCTACTTTTGGGGGCCTTCTATCTTGTTAAAAAAAGAAAAAAACAAAAAATCTTTTTACCGAGTGAAACATCGACTCCACCTTTATCCCCATTCTCACTGGTGTAAATACTGATACTAACTGAGGATTTTGACTTTGCATTCTGTCAGAATACTGTGTTCAAATAAAAACTACAAAAAAAAAAAAAAAAAAAAAAAAAAAAAAAAAAAAAGCTGATGCCTGCAGTCTGCCCTTCTTTGGTCCTGCTCCTCGTCCCACCTGAGTCCACCAAAACCAATTGCAAGTTTATTTCTCTGTCCCTCCACATTTATTTACTTCTTTCCTGGAGATAGCAAACACAGAAATGCAGTTTCACAGCTACTGGGAAGATTTTTCCCCCCCAAAAAGGCACTTTTGTGTTGCCTGGCTGTGGAAAGGGTGATTGAGTGCTGGGCGTGAGAGGTGACCTCTGCCCAGCCTGAATTGGGTGCCTGAACTTAAAGGGGTTTGAATGTAATTAATTCATTCAATTAATTCATTTTAAAGTCTTGATCTTTTTTCTAAATTCAAGATAAAAATTGCCCAAATGCCCAACTTTAATTGCTTTAATTCTGGGGTTTATGGGGAGGGGAGGGTTGTCTCACCTTCACTAATTTGGGCAAACCAGAGTTGATTCTCACACAGAAGTTCCCATTCAGCTGAAAAGGAGCTTTTTAAGTCCCTCCCCAACCATTTGATGTAAAAAACACCAATTCTTCCAAGTGGGGAAGCGCCAATTCCCCGGGTGGGGTTGGAGGGGGGTTTGGGGTTTCCCTTTCTGGGTTCAGAGCCCCTCAATGCCCCGGTCCCTGTGGGAGCTGTGCCCTCCCTGCCTTTCCTGGCTCCCTCTGCCCCCTTTGGGCCTGCGGGAGCTCAGGGGCTCCTCCCTCTCCTCCCCGAGAAATGAAAAGGCATTTTCCTGCTCCTGGAGCTGGGGCTGTGCTCAGTGGCAAAACCACTGACAGATCCTTTCTTAGATCTTTGTGTTTCTTCTGCCGTTTTCTCAACCCTCAGACCTTTTAATTTCCATTTAATTTTAATTTTCCCTCGTCTCTCCCTCTGTTAAGGCCATGGCACCTGGCTGGCAGTGTCACCTTGGCTGAGTGTGGCTCCTTTTCCCCCGGGCTGAATTTGGGGTAAGTGTGAGCTCTCATCCCTTCTGTGGGACTGGAGGGAGATTTTTGTGCTGCCTCTTTCTCTCATCCCTTCTAGAAATCACCATTACCTGGCCTTTTATCAGATACCAGTATCTGAATATCGTGCATGAGCTTCAGAGCATCATTTTAAGGGCGTTTTGAAGTATTCAGAGGCTAAAGGTGCCTCTCCCTGTTCACATTTGCTGCCCTGTGTGTTATTCCCAGGTTTTGTGGGATAACAAACCCCAAATTCCCTAGCATCCCACTGCCCCAGCTGTGGCCTCGTGGCTGTTTTTAACTGGGCACTGGGCTGGGAACAGCTTCATTAGAGGGGAAAAATCATTTTGGGATGGAGGGTGGTGTGGGCAGAGCTGATGGCAGTGAGGGGAGGGATGGGAACTGTTTGGGTTTGGGGCATGAGGGGGAAAAGGGATATGCTGGCTGTTCCTACAAGGGAAAGGGATATCCTGGGTTTTCCTACAAGGAAAAGGGACATGGTGGCTGTTCCTACAAGGAAAATGGGTATTCTGGCTGTTCCTACAAGGAAAAGGGATATTCTGGCTGTTCCTATCAGGAAAAGAGGTAATCTGGGTGTTCCTGTAAGGAAAATGGGTATCCTGGCTGTTCCTGCAGCCAAGGGGTGGAAGGGATGGGGGTCTCTGGCTGCCTGCGGAGCTCAGCAGCTCTCTGGCACTCAGGATTCCGTCTCCAGCTGATGAGGATGGATGGGGGGAACGGGGCAGTGGATGCGGCTGGGCTGGAGGCTCCCGGAGCCGCAGCAGCCTCAGGTTGAGCTGTCCCTGTCCCTGTACCGGGAATGGCCATCCCGGGATAAGCCTGTACCGGGAATATACCGGGAATGGCCGTCCCGGGCATCGCAGCTCCGCGGTGCTCGGGCTCCCTGCCGTGGCCGATCCCTTCCATCGCCGCCGCCTCGCAGAGAGCCGGGAAGCCTTTCAGGAGATCGCAACATGGAAATAATCCCAGTCTGGCATAAAAACCGGGACGAGCTTCAGGCTGAGCATGGGCAGGAATTCCTCCATGGAAAGGTTGAACCATGGGCAGGGGCTTGGGCCGGGACCTGCCGCTTTCCCGCCAAATTACAGGCTCATTTACATAACCACGCCCATTAATTTGAATAACATCTCAGATTTCTATTTGCATAACTCCGCCCCTCGTTTGCATCGCCACGCCCACCCGCGGGTGCCGCGTCGGGCGCGTTCCCCTGGCAACGGCGCCGCGGGTTCGAGCCCGGCCCCGGCGGCTCCCGCTGCCCCTCGGTGTCCTCCGGTGTCCCCTTTCTGTCCTCTCCGTGTCCCTTCTGTGTCCCCTCGGTGTCCTCTCTGTGTCCCATCTGTGTCTCATTGTGTCCTCTCTGTGTCCCATCTGTGTCTCATTGTGTCCTCTCTGTGTCCCCTCGGTTACCCCTCTTGTCCCGTCTGTGTCCCTTCCGTGTCCCCTCTCTGTCCCCCCGGTGTCCCCCGGCCATGCTGCGTGACAAGGACACCGAGGAGGATTTCCAGCGCTTCCTGCGCCGCGTGGACGATGTCAGTGAGTGACCGGAGGGGCGCGGGGACAGCGCGGGGACAGCGAGGGGACAGCGAGGGGACAGCCAGGGAAGGGGAGGAGCGGGGCCAAGGAAGGCAGAACATCGGTGGGAAAGGGGCAAATCCCGCTGTGCCCCGGTCGGTTCGGTTTGTTCGGTGTTTGCCCGAGGCTCGGAGCGGCTCCCGCCTTTATTCGGGATGCTGAGAGCCGCTTGCTCCTGTGGATTTCGGTAATGGTGACAGAAACTGCAGGTTCTGTCCTGAAAGTGACACAAAATCCGTCCTGGGAAAGTTTTTGTTTATTCAGAGTGCCCAAGGCCACGCTGGAGCGTCCCGGTCTGTGGGAGAGGCCCCTGCCCATGGGACTGGGTGGGTTTTAGGGTCTTTTCCACCCCAAATCACTCAGGGACTCTGTGGGTTTATGGTAAAAGCTGTTCTGGCCAGCACTGCCTTCAAAGCCACCTGAACTCCTGGTCCTTCCACGTTTGAAGTCCTGTGTGTATTTATATTTTATTTGGGGCTTTTCTGTGATTTTTTAGCCAATTTGCTGCAAGGGCTGAAGTCCCCGGACTCGGCAGTGCAGGAAAAAGCCATCGCTGAGACAGAGAGAAGGCTCCGAGAGCAAGGGGCCGGCAGGGAGGAGGAGGAGGAGGAGGAGGAGTGCAGGACCACGGTGAACAGAACGCTCATCAACCCTTCTGTAAGGGCTTTTCCCTCTGAAATGAAAGCTGGGCTCACTCCAGGTTAAACACACAGATGGGAACTTCCCAGAAATGCCAGGATTTATTAAATCTTTACCATTTTTTGATTAAATATCAAATTGGTGCTCCTGCTGTGTGTCAGGCTGGGGATTTCAGGTGCACCAGACATTCCTGATGCTGCTGTGGCTTTTCCCAAACCATTTGTGGCTTTCCCAAACCATTTGTGGCTTTTCCCAAACCATTTAATTTCTGTTTCTGTTCTTCCAGGGCACGCCGAGGGTGCAGGCAGCAGATGCAGGTAGGACACTGCTCCTCTCTAAATAAAACCAAGCTCCAAAACCAGCTCTAGCAGGGATGGAGCTCATGCAAGAGCTGATTCCAGCCCTTTTCCTGGTGTCTGTAGCCAAAATTCAGTCAGCTCCAGGAGCACACTCAAGGTCTCAGCACTGTGGCTGTGTTTTCCACAGGTGGGAGCCTTGTTCTCTTCTGGCTCCTCATCTCTTTACACTTTTTATTGTGAATTTCGAAGCGAACCTGTTTGTTTGGCCCCGGGGAGGAGCAAGGCAGGTGTGCAGCTCCTCAGGGCTGGCATCATCCTCGTGTGACAGCTCGTCAGCCACTTCCACTTTAATTGCTGAAACGGCCCCTTGGTGTTGGCTTTTATTAAGAAATGACTCACAAGCACCCTGGGAATTATTGTTTTTACGCTGTTTTAATGAAGTTTGCTCTTTTTTTTCCCCCTCTAAAATGCCACCAACCCTGCTGTTCGGAAGATGGCTTCCTGGCAGCTTTGGAGAAGGATGCCAAGGAGCGAGCCCGGAGGAGGAGGAGGAATGAGAAGCTGGCAAACGGTGAGTGCTGAGAGCAGCCCCAGAAATGCCTGCCAGGGGCTGGGGGAGGCACAGCCGGGCCTGTCCCAGGGCTCCTCAGAGCTGCTGCTCCTGGTGCTCTGCACGGCACCGGGTGGTGGAGCTGCTTTGGGATGGAGGGAGGAGAGGGGAACGCTCCATTTCCCTCTGGAAGGGGAATGGTTGTAGAGAAATAATGGAAATAATGGAAATAATAATGGAAACAATGTAAATAATAATGGAAATAATGGCTGGGCTGGAACCCTGGGGCTGTCCCAGCAGGAGAGCCTGGCTCTGCCTGCTCAGTCCCACTGGGGGATGAAATAAATGAAATATTGCTGGGGATTGTTGCTGTTCTCAATGCACTGTGCTGCTGTCAGCCCTGAAGGAGCAGGGCAATGAAGCCTTCAGGGCAGGAGACTTTGCCCTGGCCATCCAGAGGTACTCGGAGGGACTGGAGAAGCTGAGGGACAAGCAGGAGCTCTACACTAACAGGGCCCAGGTCAGTGCCAGGGCAGGAGCCACGTGTGGCTGGGTTTTGTGGGGCTGTGCCAGGGTAAAAAACCCAAAATATTGCTCTGTCACATCCCTTGGAGGTGGTGAGACCCTGCTCCTGCAGAGCAGGTGGGGAAAATAATCTCAATTCCCAGTTTGAGTCAAATACTCTGCTTTTTTTATTATTAATAACAAATAAAATAAAATACAGTAAATATTATTTATATTATATATAATATAATAACATTATATATTGATATTATACTATATACTATGTATAATATATAATATATAATATATAATATAATATAATATATAATATATTATATATAATATATTATATATATTATATAATATATAATGTATTGTATATTGTATATTATGTATTCTATATTCTATATTGTATACTATATATTATAGATATTAGATACATTAGATATATTTAATATATATTATATTATATTATATTATATTATATTATATTATATTATATTATATTATATTATATTATATTATATTATATTATATTATATTATATTAATAATGCTTTTCCAGGAATCCCTTCGATAACTGCAGAGTGAAATATTTGCTCTGCAGTCTCTGTTTGCCTTGCACACTCCGTGTGTTTGTGTGTCATTTAGAATTCTATTCAATTGATTCTAAATTAGAACATCCAGGGAGATGGCAGACAAGTTAAGAATGGAAATTACCCTGCAAAATCAATGGCCAGGCCAATCAGCAGCCTCATTTTATTCTTTTTAATCAGCCAGTGTTTGTGCAACAGCGAGCGGAAATTGTTTGAAGGATTCCAATTCTTCTGCCTGGACTTTTTTTTATTTATTTCAGGCCTACCTGAAGCTCCATGAGTATGAGAAAGCCATCAGTGACTGTGAGTGGGCATTAAAGGTAATTCCACAATTGCCAAGGGGAAAAGACCCCCAAAATCAGCATTATTTACAGAAATCTATATTTTTGACTCAAATGAACAGGAAAATATTCACCTTTTGGAAACCCTGCTTTCCACCCTCACCTCAAGCCTGTGTTTTTTGGGTCCCTGGGGGCAATAATTCAGCATAAAAACATTAGCCACCACTAATAAACAGTATAAACACCCTAATCTTTGCTTTGGGCAGCTCTAATAATAATCAGAATTTTAATAATTAATAAACAATAATTAATCAGAGTGCTGGGAAAAATACTGAAAAGGCTGAAATGTTCTAAAGACATAACTCATAATGATTTCTGGTTTACCCCAGTGCAATAAGAACTGCCTTAAAGCCTATTTCCTCATGGGGAAGGCTCACCTGGCCCTGCAGCATTTCTCTGAGGTGAGCTGGGTGAATTTTGGGGGCACATTTTGTTCTGCTTTGGGGGGTGAGAGGGAGAGTTTCATCCTCAGCTTCTGTTTTCTGCTGGAACTCTGATTTTTTTCCTCCTTGGGATTTACTGGAAAATTCCCTTTGAGTTTGCAACAGCAGGCAGATGTAGGGACTGAGAATATCTGACTTTTTTGAGAGTTTTGACATCTGTGTCCCCATAAATGTTATTTTTCACATTTATGAAGGACTGTGGCCCCAGAAACATTTGGGATGTGACTGGGATATCATTGATGTCATTGATTCCTTTGGGATGTGACTGGGATATCATTGATTCCTTTGGGGTGTGACTGGGATATCATTGATATCATTGATCCCTTTGGGATGTGACTGGGATATCATTGATATCACTGATTCCTTTTTGGTGTGATTGGGATAACATTGATATCACTGATTCCTTTGGGATGTGATTGGGATATCATTGATATCACTGATTCCTTTGGGATGTGATTGGGATATCATTGATATCACTGATTCCTTTGGGGTGTGACTGGGATATCATTGATATCACTGATTCCTTTGAGATGTGACTGGGATATCATTGATATCACTGATTCCTTTGGGATGTGATTGGGATATCACTGATTCCTTTGGGGTGTGACTGGGATATCATTGATATCATTGATTCCTTTGGGGTGTGATTGGGATATCATTGATTCCTGTTTCCAGCTGGAACTGAGCCCTTTTTTCTCCCTGCAGTGCAGGCAGTGCTATGAGAAGATGCTGCAGATTGATCCCCAGAAGGAAAACCTCTTTAAAGGTGAGAAATATTCTTTTCACCCTTGTTTTCTGCTGAAGAGGGAGCAGAGTTTCCCTGCACACTTGGTTTCCCTGTGACCTCCTGCCACTGTGATATTTTATAAAAAATCCATTGGCCAGCATTTCTTCTCCTGAGAAGCTTCAGCTTCTCCCTGTTTTGCTCCTCTGGAATGTGATTTTTTTACAAAACATTTGAATTGTTTTTAATTAATTACCAATCCCAGTCCAGCTGTGTCAGACTCTCTGGTCAGTCATGGGTTTCTATTAGCATGCCTTTCTGGCTTTCTGATGTCTCCTTTCTTTTTCTTTAGTAGAGTTTTAGTATATCATTGTAATGTAATGTAATATAATGTAATGTAATGTAATATAATGTAATGTAATGTAATATTAGGTAATGTAATATAAGGTAATGTAATGTAATGTAATATAATATAACACTATATCATTATATATTATATAATGTATAATTATATATAATATATACTATATATATTTCTGTATAGAGATACATATTGTATGTAATTATACAATATTTAATTTATAATATGATAGAATGTAATATAATGTGATATGATATGAATGACCCTGGCAGAGTGCATGGAGCAGGCCAGGCTGGAGGAGCAGAGGCTGAGGGAGGAGCAGAGGGCCCAGAGCGAGCTCCAGGCCGGGAGTGTGGCTGCTCTGTCCATCCAGGAGCTGCTGCAGAGGATCAGCAGCCCTGGCCACGACCTGCCCTACTACACAGGGGCCATCAGCCTGCTGGCAGCAGCTGTCAGCACCGGTGAGTTTGCTGAAAAATGTTCATTTTGTTAATTGTTAATCCTGGGAGGAGGGCAGGGCAGCAGCTTTTAAAGGATGCCAGTAACTGTTCCTGGATTTCAAACACAAAACTGGCACTGTGGGTATTTCAGAGTGGCCAGGGGGTGTTCACGGCATTTTTTAGCATCAGACTGGTGCTGTAGCTGAGCTGCTGGGAGTCCTTGGGGACTGGGGTCTCATTTGTTTATAAATATTTGTAATTCATAAATATTTGTAAATATTTGCAAATATTTGTAAATATTTGTTTGTAAATATTCGTAATTCTCTGTTAAAGCTCATTGAGTTACAAAGCCAATTTTGTGTTTCAGCCTTCCTGAATAATATAATTAATATAATACAATATATGATATAATACGATACGATATAATATAATATAATATAATATAATATAATATAATATAATATAATATAATATAATATAATAATTCTTTCACTTGACCCCAAAAGCGCCAGGCACGAACCAGATCAATTTTCACCTTCAGAACCACTCCTCCTTCGCTCCTTCTGGAATTTTCCCCCATTCCCCAGGATGTTTTTCCCCAGAGCTGCTCCTGCAGTGACCTTTTCTTTTAGCGCTGCCCAGGAAGAGCAGGAGCCTGCCTGGCTGTGGCCCAGCTGAGCTTGTCTGTGCTCTTGCAGGCTCTGGGCAGACGTTCTTCAGGACGAACAATGGCTTCAGTATCCTGAGCAGCGAGGCTGTCAGAGGGTGAGAGCTCTCCCAGGGCCACCCCAGCCCCGGGAAATGCAATATTGTTTTCAAGAAACAGAATCAGCCCTTGGGGTGCAGATGGGCTGATCAGAGGAGGGTGGGATGCCAGATTTCAGGAGGTGAATGGAGGCACTTGTACCTGAGCGTGGCACAGACAGGGCTGCCTCAGATGAGGGAGGAGAATCCCTGGGCTGCTGTTTGTGTCTGTGTGTCTGGGCAGTTATCCTATCCCTGGTGCTGAGAGCAGCTCTGCAGCAAAGTCTGAGTGGGAAAGAGCAGCTGAAGGCTCTGGCTGCAGCCCCTGGAGCTGGGCTTGGGCACCAGGATCCCCTGGCACTTTTTATGTTCCACATTTTGGGTTTTTTAGTCCATCTATATTTTAGGTGGTGGCTGCAGACAGACCTGAGGGGTGCAGCATGTACAAATTCCCATTCCCTGGATATTTCCCACAGTTTGAGCCACCCTTTGCTCTGTTCAAAGCTGACTTTTCTCATCCAGGGCCTTCTGTGCAGAGAGCAAAAGCCCTGCTGAGGAGGAGCTCTGTGTTTCCCTCCTGCTCCTGTGGCAAGCTGCCTGTGCTGGCAATGGTAAAGCCCTGGCACCCCCTGATCCCTGTTAATTAATGAGGGATTCATTTGGCATTTCTGGGCTGGGCATGGCCACCCCTCTCCCACAGCACCTGCATCCATCCAGGCATGGTTGGAACCCAAATTTTGCAGGTCAGAGGAGGTGTTGGGTGCAGGATGGAATTTCCACTCTCTGAGCATTTCCAGTCCACACAAGGGGTGGGAAGTAAATCCCCTGTGATTTTTGCTGCTCCTGAGATAATACCCCTTGCACAGTTTTCTCTGTTTTAAGCAGTTACACCTGCAAAAAGCAGAGTTTTACAGGAGAGAAGGCTGAATTTATTTAGAATTATCAATCAATAGAGCTTGGGCAGGTACCTGCCTCTGTTTTTAGGGTGAGAAATGGGCTGGGGTGGGTGGTAAAGTGTGACGGTGGCCACAGGGGGATTAGGATGAGGGAAGGACGTAGATCTGACTCCATGTTTCAGAAGGCTTGATTTATTATTTAATGATATATATTACATTAAAACTACACTAAAAGAATAGAAGAAAAGGTTCTCAGAAGGCTGGCTAAGAATAGAATAGGAAAGAAAGAGTGATAACAAAAGGCAGCTGTCTCGGAGACAGCTGGGCCTTGATTGGCCATTAATTATAAACATCTAAGATGGGCTAATCTAGAAATCTACTGTTGCATTCCACAGCGGCAGATAACCATTGCTTACATTTTGTTCCTGAGGCCTCTCAGCTTCTCAGGAAGAAAAAATCCTAAGGGAAGGATTTTACATTAAAAGATGTCTGCGACAGTAAAGTGGAAATGCAGAATATTGTACTGACTTGTGGAGTTCAGCTGTTAGAATAAAATATTCATGCTGAAAAAAAAATAAAATAAATGAGTGACACAGTGAGATTTTCTGTCCCTTTCCAGAGGAAAATCAGCGTGTGCTGCTGGCGCAGCCCGAGGTGGGTGCCCAGCTGCCAGAGCTGCTGTCCCGTGGCACTGCCCAGATCCAGAGGGAGGCCCTGGCACTGATCTCCCTCTACTCCGAGCACGAGGGGGGCCGCAGGCTGCTGGGCAGGCTGGACCTGAGCAGGTGAGACAGCAGGGAAAGGTCCTGGCAGGGCTCAGGGGAAGGGGACTCGGGGTGCCCTCAGCACTGTGCAGCTCCTCAAAGGTTGGGCTCTGTCTGCAGGCACTGACACAGCCTTAGCTGTGCCAAGGGAAATACAGGCTGGATATCAGGGAAAAGTGTTTTACAGAAAGGTGATAAAGTTCTGGAATGTTCTGCCCAGGGAGGTGGTGGAGTCACCATCCCTGATGTGTTTCAAACAAGGCTGCATGTGGCGGTGGATGCCAGGATTTAAGTGAGGTGCTAGGCATGGGTTGGACTTGATGGTCTTGAAGGTCTCTTCCAACCCGGTCATTCTGTGAATTCTCTGAATTCTGTGACTTCTGTGAATTTCAGGGAATTTTGGGAATGCCCAGGAACTGGGAATGGTGGAGTCACCATCCCTGATGTGTTTAACAAAGCCTGGATGTGGCACTGGGTGCCAGGGTTTCAGTGAGGTTTTGTTGGGGCTGAGTTGGACTTGATGCTCTTTGAGGTCTCTCCCAACCTGGTCATTCTGTGATTCCGTGAATTCCTGAGGGGACACAGTGGCACTGAGGCTTCTGCTGGACGGCCTGGCAGAAGTGGGAGTTGGATGTTCTGATGGCTGAAATAAAGGATTTAAATGAATTCCTGTAATTTGGAGTCCCCTCCTCCAAACCCCTGTAGCACTCAGGCAGAGCTCACCCTGTGCCTGAAAAATCTCCTGGATTGCAGCTCAGAGTCTCTCCTCATTTAAAAATTGGGATTTGGGGTTATTTAGTGTTGCCATGGCTCAGTGGGTGGGGAGGAAACCCCATTGCCTTTGTCCCTTGTCCTGCTGCTTCCTCCTTCTGAGAAATGTCCATTTACTCCTTTGGACTAATAATGGATGGTTATTCTCCATTTTCCTGGGGGGGAAAGTGAAAGGAATGAGCCATATCTCAGAGGGTGCTCAAAGAAGGCAGATTTAACTGTGGCTTCAAATACCAACAACCTAAAAAAATACAATTTTGATCTTTAATGATTAAACCAAGGCTGACACCAATTTTTGCTTGTTTTTTTACACTGTTTTAACACCAGATGGCTGCAGATTTTGATGGCATTTGTCAAGTGCACTGATGCAAGGGCTGAGAGTGCCATGAACATCCTGTCTGACTTAAGTGGGGAGGAAAGGTAATTTATTTCAATTCCTCATTCGTTTCTCTGAAGCTGTGCTGTGAGCTGTGTGAAATGAGCCAGGGACAGCCTGTTGGCCACCTCTGCTGTGAGCTACTGAGGTTTCCATTGCTCTTGTCTTGCTTTTAGCTGTGTTTTTTGACTAAAACTTTGGTTTTTTTATCCCCCAACAGGTTCCAAGCCCAGTGTCGGGCCACGTTCTCCACGGCTGTTTCACCTTTATTCACCCAGCTGCTGGTAGGGAAGAGCTGGTTTTGGATTTCCAGTTTATTTTTGTGTATCCTGGGCAAAGGGAATTTTCCAGAAAATGGGACTGTAACACCTTGGGCAGCTGGGGTTTATCAGAGAGCGCCTGGAGTGCCAGGAGGGTGGCACACACACAGATGTGCTGTTTGGGGCTGATCCTGCCTTGAAGATAAAATGAAAATGAGGGAAATCTGCAAACTTTGGGAAGCTGGGGTTTATCAGAGAGCGCCTGGAGTGCCACAGGGGTGGCACACACACACACACAGTGCTGTTTGCTGGTGGTTTGTGTTGATTTTGCCTTGAAGATAAAGTGAAAATAACGGAAACCTGCAAACTTTGGGCAGCTGGGGTTTGTCAGAGACCTCCTGGAGTTGCCAGAGGGGTGGCACACACCCAGATGTGCTGTTTGCTGGTTTGTTGATTGATTTGTTGTTGTTGTTGATTCTCCTGTAATTGCTGTGATTCCTGAATTGCTGTGTTCACAGGTGAGTGCCAGGCAGGTGTGTGCCAGGCAGGTGCCCTGGGCAGCCCTGGAGTGCCAGGGGGGTGGCACACACACCCAGATGTGCTGTTTGCTGGTTTGTGCTGATTTCCCTTGCCTTGCTGTGTTCACAGGTGTGTGCCAGGCAGGTGAGTGCCAGGCAGGTGCCCTGGGCAGCCCTGGCCCGTGCCCTGGCTGTGCTGGGCAGGCTCTGTGCAGATGTTGGGCTGCGGGCACAGCTGGCTCAGAGCAGGGAGTGCTGGCAGGCCGGCCTGGAGCTGCTGGTAAGGGAAATCCCCAGCCCTCCCTCTGTCTGTCTGTCTGTCTGTCTGCTCCCCTCCCAGCCCTCTAAAGGGGGTTTGGGGGGGTCTCAGAGCTGCCCCCCTCAGCTGTGCCCCTTCACATGGTCCCGTCCTGCTGGGAGCTTTGTCTACAGCCTCAGGTCAGATAAAGGATTTCCTTGTGGCTCTGTGCTCTCCAACACAGAGAGTTTCAAATTCTAAATTAAAATTCTTCAGCACAGAAAGTTTCAAATTCCAGGATTGTAACACCTCCCAGGTGAGGCTGTGCTGTGAGCACAGTCCCCAGACCCTGAAGGTTGAGGGATCTTTGTGACACCCCAAACACCCCAGGTCTGGGGGTGCAGCTTTGGGTGCCACCTGTGGGTTGGTGTCACGGGGTGCCCTCAGCTCTGCTCCCCCTGTCCCAGCTCTTGTCCTGCCCTGGCCTGCCCTGGGCGCTGATTTTGCTGCTCTGTGCCAGGCCGGGTGCCCCGATGCCAGCCCTGGGTACCAGCACTGTGTGTTTGCGCTGCTGGGGCTGATGATGAACCTGCTGCTGGAATCCAATGGCACCATCCAGGTAAGAAACATCTGGGAATTAAAATAAAATAAATTACTGTGTTGCAGGTTGTTTTTAAGGGTGGGTGATAATTTAAGTAGGCTGAGAAGTGAAAAAGGGATTTTCTCTTCTGCCACCACCTCCAATGTATAAACAGCCATGAGAAAAAACCAGTGTAAAGTGCACAGATTATCTTTCCATGCATTTTCCCTGTGTATTTTTCCCTCTGTTGTTTCCCCTGAGTTTTCCCCATTTTTCCCCTGAGTTTTCCCCATTTTCCCTCTGATTTTCCCCTGTGTTTCCCAGGACTTTGCTGTGCCCATCAGTGGCAGGTGCCTGGCTCTGCTCAGCCACCAGGACGGAAGGATTGTCACAGTAAGTCACCCACAAAAGCTGAGTTTGGGGCTCTCCTGAGCTCCTCAGAGCCAACTTCTGCCCTGTGCAGGAGGCTTTGAATCCTAAAACACTCCCAAGAGCAATAAAGAAATAATAGACCACTTTTATATTCATTTTTATATGGTTTGACGCAAGAGGTTTTTAAGATTCCCTTGAAATCTGCTTAATAGAGGCTCTTAAAAAACCACTTCAGTGTGGAACCGTTAAAAGTGAGTGGAGCAGCAAAGCAGGCAGAGCAGTTTGGGTGTTCAGCTGCTCCCTTTGCAGCTGGGATGGGGTGGGAGCAGCTCCTGCAGCAGGGGCAGATGGGGGCTCTGAGTCTCTTCGGGGCTGTTCCACCTCTCTCAGTGCCTCTGCTCTCTGCCAGGACTTTGTATTTTTATTTTTTATTGAATGAGCACCCAGTCTGGGTTCCTCTCTGCCTGTGCTGAAGCTCTGCTGTGCTCAGTTTCCAAAAACACCACATCCTAAAGATGTTCTTTGTTAGCTTCTGCAGTTCTGGGATTTCCTTAATTCCTGTGAATTTCTCCTTCCAGCACTTAATTATTTCAGTTTACCATGCAGGAACAAACCAATTAAGCTGCCTGGAGCAATAACAGTCTGGTTTTGCTTCTCTTTCCCCCTGGTTTAGAGAGCCACAGGAGTGCTGAGCCGTGTCCTGCCTGCGTCTCCCTCAGCGGTGCAGGAGGTGGTGAGAGCAGGAGTGGTGAAGAAAATGCTCAAATTCTTGAAAGTAAATCCAAGTTCCTCTATTCCTGCCTGCAGTGTCCCCTGAGCAAATCTACCTCCCCCTGGCTTTATCTTCCTTTTTCTGGAGGCTGTGTCTGCATCCTTGACCATTGTCACAGTGCTCCCAGGCTTCATTTTAATTTTTTAAAAATTCTTAATTCTAATTCTTCTTTAATGTTTTCCTGGGGGGGAAGGTGAAAGGAATGAGCCACATCTCAGAGGGCTTTTTTTTAATTTTTATTTTAATTTTTTCTTTAATTGTTCCTAATTTTTTTTTAGTTCTTAATTCTAATTATCCTTTAATTTTTTTCATTTATTTTTTCCTTTCTTCTTAAATTTTTAAAAATTCTTAAATCTAACTCTTCTTTAATTTTCTCACTGTGTTTGCCCCCTCAGGCTGGGGGACAGCTCACATCCAGCTATGCCATAAAGACCCTTTCTGTCTGCACCAAGAGCAGCAGGAGAGCTCAGGAAGAGCTGCTGAAGGGGGACAAAAGTAAGTGAAACTTGTGATTTCCTATTAATAGAACCCCTATTATCCTATTAACATAACCCCTGATTTCCAGGGCTTGGGGCTGTTTGTCCCTCTCATGGCTGGGTTTATCCAGCCCATGTTCAGTGATCCTGAATCTCAGGATTCTGGTCTGAGATGTTGCTGCTGCTCTCAGGTGTCAGAGCCCAAGCTCTGCCATCCTTAGGGGCAGCTCCCAGCTGAGCTTTGGTAGCTCTCAAAGCACAGGAAGCCTTTTTAATGTTCCTTTTCCCAGCTGTTCTCTCCACAACAGCATCTCTGCTTTAAGGCAGTTAATAATAAAGTACTGGGATGCTCTTCCCAGGGAGGTGGTGGAATCATCCACCATCTCTGGATGTATTTAAAAAACACTGGACATGACATTTGGTGCTATGGTCCAGTTGAAGTGTTAGGGCATAGGTTGGATTTTATGATCTTAGCGGTCTGTCCCAACCTCATCATTCTGTGATTCTGTGATTCTGTGATTCTGTAATGTGGCACCTTCAGCTCTCTGTGAGAGAGACCTCTGGGAAAGAGGAGCTGAGGCAGCTCCTGGCTGCTGAAATTGCCAGGAAATCCTGTTGTTCCCCAGCTTTTCCAGGGAAACAGCACCGGAGTCACATCTGGAGCAGCTCTGGCTGTGTCTGACCCAGATTTCCATCCTGCAGGGTTCCAGGTGCAGCTCTGGCTGTGTCTAACCCAGATTTCCCCCTTGCAGGGTTCCAGGTTCAGCTCTGGCTGTGTCTGACAGAGATTTCCCCCTTGCAGGGTTCAGGTGCTGCTGGGGCTGTGTCTAACCCAGATTTCCCACCCTTGCAGGGTTCCAGGTGCAGCTCTGGCTGTGTCTAACCCAGATTTCCCACCCAGATTTCCCCCTTGCAGGGTTCCAGGTGCTGCTGGGGCTGCTGCACTCGGCGGATGAGCTGACTGTGGGCAATGCAGCTTTCTGCCTCAGCCAGTGCCTGCTGCTGCCCGGGGCTGCCTCGTCCCTGCTGGGCTCTGGGGTGGTGCAGCTGCTGCTCAGGCACGCTGGGGGTGACGCTGCCAGGAGCTCCGTGCAGCAGAACTCGGCCATTGCCCTGGGCAGGCTCTGTGTGGCTGAGCCAAGGTAAGCCCCAGAACCCCTTTTTTTATTTCCCTTTTCTGTTACTCTGTTATTTCTGTTATATTTTTTATCTCCCTATTCTGTTATCCCTGAGGAAGCAACCAGGGTAAGCCAAATCTAGAGTTATTAGGTTATTTTTTATAAACACTCCATTCTAATTCCTTCCTCCAGCCAGAATTCCGTCCTGTGATCTGTCCCCAAATGCCTTTAAGGCTCCTGAGGTGCCAGTTCTGTCCTCACATCTCTCAGGGAATTCATTGTCCTGTGCTGGAAGGAATGCTGCTCACTTGGGATCTACAGATCCGTTAAAATCTGTAAATCCCAAATGAGCAGTAGAGAAAATATCAGCACTGAGATTCGTCTGAAACAGCAGAGATAGAAGGGAAACTCTTTCTTTTCTTAGTTTTGTTAATCTGAAATTAACCTGATTGTAGAATGTCATTTATGTGCCTTTCTGAGGGCAATAATAACCTAGAAAGTCTATTAAGAGTATCTGCATTAACTCGGTATTACTATTACTATTACTATTACTATTACTATTACTATTACTATTACTATTATTACTATTACTATTATTTAGAAACTCTGTTTATATTGAGCAAATTATATTTATATAAATATATAAAACATATAAATGATATTTTATATAATATATAAAATGTTGACTATTTTATATTGAATATACTGAACTGTTTCTAGCACTAAGCAGCCCTGCAAGCTCAGGCAGAGCAGTGAGAGTTTGAAACTTTGATTTTTTGTCACCAGCTGTCCCCCTGTTGTCTCTGCAGGCACATGCACCAGCTGAGGAAGCTCAATGGCCTGGCCATCCTGAACTCCTCCATGAAATACGTGCAGAGCAGCTGAGCTCCTCAGAGCCCTGCCCAGTGCCCTCCATTCACTGCTCCTGAGTTTTCTTTGCTGTAATAAAATTCATTCAAAGCATATCAGCTTTTCAGTAGCTTTTTGGAGTGGTTTTGGTGCCCTACAGAAGCCAGTGAAGTAAAATCAGGAAGGAGTTAATTTATTATCTCAGCTACCA
Source organism: Zonotrichia albicollis (assembly GCF_047830755.1). Lineage (NCBI taxonomy): Eukaryota > Metazoa > Chordata > Aves > Passeriformes > Passerellidae > Zonotrichia > Zonotrichia albicollis. The sequence continues at coordinate 1,292,469 of NC_133845.1, read as the reverse complement.
ACCAAAATACCCCCTTGCATTAGGCTGCCTTTGCTTTAATAATTGGCATAAATTTAATAAACGGCCATTAATACAGTGTAGCGCTTTTTTGTTGGTTTTGAACACAGGAAACAGAAGAATTTATGACATTTCTGTGCAGAATAAACACAGGCCAGCCCAGTTTGAGTATAAAACGGTTCTTCAGGTCCCCTCCTTGGCCCTGGGGGTGGCAGTTCTGGGGGGAGCCTTTGTCCCCCCAAATTATCCAGCGGCTTTTTCCAGAGAGAGAAAGAGCAGCTGGATCAGCTTCCCCTCGTGAGAAACACTGGGCTGGCACAGGGAGCTCCTGCTGGACCCCTGGCACAGCCTGGACAGTGGGGAAAATATTGTTCAATAACGAGAATATTGTTCAATAATGGAGAATATTGCTCAATAATGGAGAATATTGTTAAATAATGGGGAATATTGCCGAGTAATGGAGAATATTGTTGAATAATGGAGAATGTTGTTAAATAATGGGAAATATTGTTGAATAATAGAATATTGTTGACTAATGGAGAATGTTGTTGAATAATGGGGAATATTGGTGACTAATGGAGAATGTTGTTAAATAATGGAGAATATTGTTAAATAATGGGGAATATTGCCGAGTAACGGAGAATATTGTTGAATAATGGAGAATGTTGTTAAATAATGGGAAATATTGTTGACTAATAGAGAATATTGTTGAATAATGGAGAATGTTGTTGAATGATGGGGAATATTGTTGAATAATGGAGAGTGTTGTTGAATGATGGGGAATATTGTTGTTCCCAGCTGTCATTAGGGCCCTTATCTGCCCCTGCTCAGGTGTTGAGTGCCCTCACACAGGCAGGGCAGTGTCAGGATCCTCTCTCAGCCTGGCTGCAGGTTTGTGTGCCTGGCACTGATTCCTGCTGGGGGCTGCTTGCTGCCTGCAGGGAATGTTTCCAGTTATTTGGGGGTTTATGGCTAAATAAAGGGAGATATAGCTGTGATTGTGCCCAGGAAGCCTCTGGGCTCTCAGAAAGGTTTGAGTTCTGTGCTGGTTTCACTGTGGTTTCTGCTCCTCCCTGGGATCCAGGCTGATGCCTGTGGATGCTATTATTGCCACGAACTGGCAAAAAAAAAAAATCAGAATTCTAGAATAGTTCAGTTAAAAAGGACCCACACCATCACCCAGTGCAGCTGCCTGAGCACTCCAGGGCTGAGCAGAAGTCAGAGGGTGTTCAGGGCATTGTACAAAATCCCCTCTCCAGGGACCCCTTGCAGTGTTTTACCCCTTTTTGGCTAAAAAATGCCTCTTAATACCCAGCTTGAACTCAGCACCTCCCCTCCATGTCCTCCTGGGGAGCTGCAGAGAGCCAGGAGGTGTCCCCTGATCCTGCTTTTCTCCAAAGCGGGCACCCCCAGAGCCCAGAGCCTGGCAGGGGCACTCCCAGCTCTGTTCCCTCCCCTGGCTGCACCCAAACCCCTCCACATCCCCCCCAGCCCTTCCCCAGGGCTGCTCTGCTGTTCACAGCCCCATTTTCCACCTTTTGGATGCAAACCTGCCCAGCTCTGCTCTTTTGTTCAAACCCATTGATTCCAATTGGTGCAGGGTTTTTTTCCCTGGACCAGGTTATTGGTTGGTGTGTGGCCTAAGCTCCTATAAAGTGACCCAGCCCTCTGCTGCCCTGCAGAGCAGCACCTGCCCGCTGCTGGGAGGCAGCAGCGAGCCCAGGGAGCTGCTGCCAGCTGGGACATTCCGCACTGGGATGGCTCAGGGCATGCAGGAAAAATTCCCCCTCTTGGTCCTGCTGGCAGCTGCACTGCTGCAACTGTCTGGTGAGTGCTGGGCTTTGGTTTGCTCTACAGAACTGCTGCTTTGCTGCTTTGCTGCCTCTGCTATTGCTGCTTTGCTGCCTCTGCAATTGCTATTTCCTGCCTCTCTGGCTCTGCTCTCGCTGCTTTCCTGCCTGTCCTGGGCCAGCCTTGGGGGCTCCTCTCTGGCTGCTTCAAGCCTTGGGTGCTTCAGGTGGTGCTGAATGGCAGCAGCAGAGGAGGAGGGTGCTACAGCTGGGAACGGGAATGGGGCTGGGAATAGAACTGGGAATAGGAATGGGAATGGGGCTGGAAATTTAAATGGGATTGGGAATGGAACTGGGAATTGGAATGGGAATGGGAGTGAGAATATGACTGGGAATGGGAATGGGACTGGGATTGGGAATTGGAATGGCATTGGGAGTGGCAATGGGACTGGGAATGGGATTGGGAATAGGAGTGGGAATGGGAATGGAAATAGCAATGGGAGTGGGACTGGGAATGGGAATGGAAATGGAACTGGGATTGGGAATGGGAATATGGGACTGAGAATAGAACCAGGAATGGGAATGGGACTGGGAGTGAGATTGGGGCCGAGAATTTGAATGGGACTGGGAACAGGGCTGGGAATGGGAATAGGATTAGGACCAGGAATGACAATGGAACTGGCACTGGGACTGGCACTGGCAGTGACCAGTTCAGCTGTGCTGAGGAGCTGCTGGAGCAGCTCAGGGCTGACTCCAGCTGATCCCAAGGGCTGTCCTGTGTCCCCAGGTGCCTCCAGGAGTGGCCGTGCTGGCAGTGGGGCGCTGGCCCTGAGCGCTGCTGGAGCAGCCCAGCCCAGCCCTGAGCCCATCACTGAGGGGGACTGGGCTGGGGGCACGTCCCAGAGCCCAGGAGCTGCTCCCAGCCCTGGAACGAGCCCCGAGCCCGTGTCCCAGCCAGGGAAAGCTGCAAACAGAACAGCCCCGCTGCCCGGGAGCCTGGCAGGGGCTGAGCTGCTGCACACAGCAGCCCCCAAAGCCCAGCATGGGCTCTCATCTCCTGGAAGCTTCTGGAGCTCCACACAGGGCTCTCAGCCCCCCACAGCCCTGCGGGGAGAGCCAGGAGCTGCTCCTGGGGCTGCTCCCAGCCCTCCCAGCGCCAGCTCGGGGCTGCCCCAGCCCTTTGACACACAGGACTCTCCCCAGCTCACGGCTCTCCCTTCCCCTGCTGCCATCGAGCACAGCGAGCTGCCAAGCCCTAAAGCTTCTCCTCTGAGCCCAGCGCTCGATTTTCATCTGCCAAGGAGAGAAATGGCAGCGTCTGCATTTCCCCCAGGAGCTGGGATCGCCCTGGCAAGGGCAGGGGAGGGAACGCTGCCCTCGGGGGAAGGGAACATGGGGAAGGGGAACACAGGAATGGTGCCCACAGAGATGCTGCCCACAGGGAAAGGGCCCACAGGAATGGTGCCTATGGAAATGGTGCCCATGGGGAAAGGGCCCACAGGGAAAGGGCTCACCACAGGAACGCTGCCCATGAAAATGCTACCCATGGGAACACTGCCCACAGGGAAAGGGCCCACGGGAGTGCTGCCCATGGGGAAAGGGACCACAGGAACGGTGCCCACAGGAGGAGTGCTGCCCATGGAAATGCTGCCCACAGGGAAAGGGCCCACAGGAGTGCTGCCCACAAGAGTGCTGCCCACAGAGAAAGGGCCCACAGGGATGCTGCCCATGGAAATGCTGCCCACAGAGATGCTGCCCACAGGGAAAGGGCCCACGGGAGTGCTGCCCATAGGGAAAGGGCCCACGGGAGTGCTGCCCATAGGGAAAGGGCCCACGGGAGTGCTGCCCACACAGAAAGGGCCCACAGGGATGCTGCCCATGGAAATGCTGCCCACAGACAAAGGGCCCATGGCCACCAACCCTCCATCCCAACCCAACCCCACAGCAGGGGTGGCACCTGCCCACCTGAGGAGCACTCAGAGCTCGGATGCTGGAACCACAACTTCTGCCAGCCCAGCCCAGCCATCTCCAGGGCAGCTGGGCTCAGACTACTCCAGAACCAGCCAGCTCTCCCCTCTGCAGCAGGAAACCGCGGGCAGCACAGGCAGGAACTCAAGCTCAGCTGTCACAGATGGCTCAGAACACCCAGCCCAGCTGCCTGCTCCTCACAGCCTCCCTTCTTCATTGTGGATGGAAGCCCCAGCTCCTGAGGGATCCCTTCCATCTCCATTCCAGGCTGGCACCAGCGATGGACAGCAGCCCCTCTCTTTGCCTCTCAACTGCACCGAGCACCTTCCTGAGAGCAACAGGAGCTCCCAGGAGCTGGCACTCCAAGGAGATGCTGCTCCCTGGGCAGTGACAGAGAAACCTGGGAAACCTCCCTCCCCTGGGACCCCACAGCCTCCTCCGAGCTCATCCTCATTAACCCAGCTGTGGATCTCCACATCCAAACCTTCCCCAACTCCCAAAGCAGCAACTCCTGCCCTCTCTGCAGCCATGCCTACCTTTGGGAACGGTGACCTCCTGCCCTGGGATCCTGTCCCAGCAGGGCTCCAGCCTCCTGCTGCCTCTGCTGCTGCTGGGATGCAGCCCATGGGCCCCAACACCCCGAGCACCTCACCCTCAGCTCCTGGCTCTGGCTCCCAGCTCCAGGGAGCTTCTGCCCCTCCTGTGGCCCAGGGAGCCTTGGCTGGGATGCTGCAGGTGAGCACAGGGAGAAGGAGCAAACCTGGTTCTGCAGCCCTGACCCCAGCAGCCAGCCCTGCCCCCAGGATTGATTCACCAGCCCTGACCCCAGCAGCCAACCCTGTCCTCAGAATTGATTTTCCAGCTGTGTCCCTAGCAGCCAGCCCTGTCCCCAAAGCTCCAGCCCTGTCCCCAGCATCCAGCCCTGTCCCCAAAATTGATCCTCCAGCCCTGTCCCCAGTAGCCAGCCCTGTCCCCAAAATTGATCCTCCAGCCCTGTCCCCAGCATCCAGCCCTGTCCCCAGCCCCTCTGGAGCCCCCAGCCACAGGCCCCAGGCAGTTCCCAGCCCTGTCCCCTCCGAGCTGGCAGCTCCTGCCCTGCCCTCCTCCCATGCCCAGCGAGGCCATCCTGGCTCCCCCTCAGCCCAGCCTGGCCCAGGGGTGCCCGGGGAGGTGCCAGCAGCCCTGGCACAGGCTCTGGGGCACCACCTCAGCACAGCCCCTGGTGCAGCCAGAGGGGAGCCCCTGGCCCTGCTGCCCTCGGCCCCACTGCTGTCCTTCGTGCTGCAGAGCACTGAGGGCAGGATCTGCCTGCAGCCCGTGCAGGATTCCCCTCTGCCCTCAGGATTCCCCAGTTCCAGCCTTGGGGGGCTGCTCTCCATCCAGCAGGTCCTGGCAGCGCCCAATTCGTCAGTGCTGGGCCTGGCAAGCTCCCACGTGAGCCCCTCCAGCCTGGTGCTGGTCAGGCCTGTGTTTGTCCTGCTGCCCAGGGACGGGGTACAGGGGCTGTCCCCTCCTCAGGGTGACCTCAGAATGGCCCCCCCGGCCACCAGCGTGGGGACAACTGCGAGCAGCCAGGGCAGCCCAGTGAAAACCAGTGCCTCCTGTGCCACTGGGAACTCTGTGGGACCTGGAACTGCCCTGCCCACTGTGCCCAGGCAGCAAGCAGGGAGAGCAGAGGTCAGTTCTGAGCCAGTGCCAGCTACTCCTGTCCCTGCAGCCCTGTCCTCAGCTGTGCCCTCAGCCCCAGGCCTGTCCCCCCTGTCCCCAGCTGTGCCCTCAGCCCCAGGCCTGTCCCCCCTATCCCCAGCTGTGCCCTCAGCCCCAGGCCTGTCCCCCCTGTCCCCAGCTGTGCCCTCAGCCCCAGGCCATGCCCTGGAGCCAAGGGTGAGCCCCACGCTGCAGGCCCTGCCCAGGCTGCCCCAGGAGATGCAGATTGCTGCTCCCCATCCCCAGCAGGCCACGGGCACTGCTCTGCTTTCCCTGGCAGCAGAGCCTGGCACCTCCCCTGTGCCCACTCAGAGCCTCCAGTCTTCCCCCAGAGGGTATTTCACCACTGAAAGGCCACAACCTTCCCCTGGAGCTGCTTTCCTGGCAGCAAAGGGACCCCGGGGCTCCCCAGAGCCTGGGGGCAGCACAGCAGCTGCAGGGCAGGGGGGCTCAGTGCCCACCCCCAGCCCAGCCCATGCTCCCTGCCTGGGCTGTTTGCCTTCCAAACCCCCTCCCAGGGCCCTCCCCAGCACCAAAGCCCTGCAGTCCCCCCATCAGAGGCTGCCAGGCACTGAGCTGCTGCCTTCTCCAGCAGCTCCCAGCACATCCTCAGCCTCCTCGGTGCTCCCAGCTGGGCACAGGGAACCCACAGTGGGCAGCACAGCCCGGGCTGCCCTCCCTGTGTCTGTCACAGCAGCTCCAGTGCCCACAGTGGGCAGCACAGCCCGGGCTGCACTCCCTGTGTCTGTCACAGCAGCTCCAACACCCATCTCTGCTGGGACACCTGGTCCCACGCAAGGTTTGGAGCTGGGATTGAGCCCTGCTGTGCCTCAGCCCCTGGCAACCACCCAGAGCCCAACAGCAGCACCAGGGCAGGCTCCATTCCCCACAGGGCAGAGTCTGATCCCCATAGAGCGGGGTCTGATCCCCATAGAGCAGACTCCATTCCCCACACAGCAAGCTCTGCTCCCCACAGAACAAGCTCTGCACCCCCTAGAGCAGCCTCTGATCCCCACAGGGCAGGTTCTGCTCCCCACAGAACAAGCCCTGCTCCCCACAGAGACCCAGACCAGAGCAGCCATTTCCGGGGAGGCTCTGGCCGTGCTCAGCCCTGCAGGGGTGGCTGCCAGCCCTCCTGCCCCAGCTCCTGAGCTCTCCCCCGTGCCCAGCTCGGGCCCAGCTGCAGCCAGCAGTGGGGCAGGAGCAGCAGGAGCTGCAGCCTCCCTGGGCACCAGCGTGTCCCCATCGGCCACGGCCGGCCCCGGCACAGCTCAGCCACCCCCAGCGGCCCTGGGACAGCAGCTGGGTTTAACTGCAGCCCAGCCAGGCCCTGGCCCTGCCCTGGGGGCACACCCCAGAGCCACACAGGCAGCGGGCACTGCGGTCCCTGCGGCCAAGCTGGCACTGTCCCCGCTCACAGGCACAGAGCTGCTCCTGCTGCCAGCCCCAGCCGGGCAGCCCGAGCCCAGGGTGGGGCTGGAGCCCTCAGGGCAGCTCCCTGTGGCACTGGGGAGCGCTGAGGGGGCAGCAGGAGGAGATGCAGCCCCCAGCAGGCAGCTGCCCAGCCAGGCACCTGTGCCAGCTGCACAGCCAGCATCAACCAGGCTCCTGCTGCAGAACGTGTCCCACCCTCTGGAGAACGTATCCCACCCTCTGGAGGTGTCCTACCCTCTGGAGAACATGTCCCACCCTCTGGAGAACGTATCTCACCCTCTGGAGAACGTGTCCCACCCTCTGGAGAACGTATCCCACCCTCTGGAGGTGTCCCACCCTCTGGAGAACGTATCTCACCCTCTGGAGAACATGTCCCACCCTCTGGAGGTGTCCCACCCTCTGGAGAACATGTCCCACCCTCTGGAGAACGTATCCCACCCTCTGGAGAACGTATCCCACCCTCTGGAGAACATGTCCCACCCTCTGGAGGACGTATCCCACCTTCTGGACAAGGTGTCCCACCCTCTGGAGGTGTCCCACCCTCAGGAGAATGTATCCCACCCTCTGGAGAAGGTGTCCCATCTTCTGGAGAACATATCCCACCCTCTGGAGAACATATCCTACCCTCTGGACAAAGTGTCCCACCCTCTGGAGGTGTCCCACCCTCTGGAGACATTCCACCCTCAGGAGAATGTATCCCACCCTCTGGAGAAGGTGTCCCACCCTCTGGAGAACCTATCCCAACCTCTGGAGACGTCCCACCCTCAGAAGAATGTATCCCATCCTCTGGAGGAGATGTTCCACCCTCAGGAGAATGCATCCCAGCCTCTGGAGAAGATGTCCCATCTTCTGGAGAACATATCCCACCCTCTGGAGATGTTCCACCCTCAGGAGAACCTATCCCACCCTCTGGACAAGGTGTCCCAGCCTCAGGAGAATGTATCCCACCCTTTGGAGAAGGTGTTCCACCCTCTGGAGGAGATGTTCCATGCTCTGGAGGTGTCCCAATCTCTGGAGAACATATCTCACCCCCTGGAAGAGGTATCCCACCCTGTGGAGAACATATCCCGCCCTCTGGAGATGTTCCACCCTAAAAATGTATCCCACTCTCTGGAGGAGATGTTCCACGCTCTGGAGGTGTCCCCCCCTCTGGAGAATGTATCCCACCCTCTGGAAGAGGTATCCCATCCTCAGGAGAACGTATCCCACCCTCTGGAGAATGTATCCCACCCCCTGGACAAGGTGTCCCCCGCTCTGGAGCAGGGTGCCCTGGAACCTGTCACTGGTCCCTCCATGCCTGGCGCTGCTGCCCGGGCAGTGCCATCCCCAGCAATCCCTGCAGACAGGCTGGTTACCGAGGGCCCTGCCAGGGACAGGGACAGGGACCCGGAGCCCGTCCCGGTGTCCCCGGGCCCGCAGAGCCCCCGGGCCGGGAGCGGCGCTCGCACCGTGCCGGGGCAGCCCGGGCTGGGGGCTGCGGGCACCGACCGAGGGCTGCTGCCGGGCACGGAGCGGGCGGAGGAGGAGGAGGAGGGCAGGACCAGGGAGGTGACAGACGGAGCAGCTGAAGCCCTGGGGACAGCGGTGACCCCGGAGCCCGGAGCGCTGCGGAGCGGCTGGCACCAGAGCCGGGGGCTGCGCTCGGATGTCACCGCGCTGGACGGGCAAGTACCCGGGCTGGCTCCCTGTGGCTGCTGCTGCCTGGCTGCCTTTCATCCTATTCCCCTTTTCATCCTATTCCCTTTTTCATCCCATTCCTTTCCATCCTATTCCCTTCTCCCCTCTGTCCCCAGGCTCGCCATCGTGAGCGATTCCTGCGGCGCCGGGAACCACTCGGTGCGGCTGAGCCTGAGCCCCGCAGCCGCCGCGGAGCCGCGCTCGGAGCAGCCCCAGGACACCTTCGTGGCTCTGGTGGCCCTGCAGAGCGACAGCAGCCGGGCCCTGCTGCAGCTGCTCTCGTGCTGCGTGACCCCCTCGGCCAGCCCCGGGGCTGCGGGGGCTCAGTGCTGCCTCTTCCGCAGGTGGGAATGGGGAACTCCTCCTTTGGTTTAGGGTTTGTGGAAATAACTCGTCCTGTTCCCCATGGGGGCTGCGGGGGGCTCAGTGCTGCCTGTTCCAGAGGTGGGAATGGGGAACTCCTCCCTTTATTTAGGATTTGTGGAAATAACCCATCCTGCTCCCCCCAGGGGCTCAGTGCTGCCTGTTCCGCAGGTGGGAATGGGGAACACCTCCCTTTGTTTAGAATTTATGGAAATGACCCGTCCTGCTTCCCCCAGGGGCTGTCACAGGGGTGCAGCACCCCTTTCCTGCTGGGAAGGCACACCCAGGGGTGCCAGCCATTTGGAACCTCACACTCCATTTATTTCAGCATCCCCAGGACATGGGAGGGACATTGCTCAGGGTTTGTGAACCCACAGGGGGGTGAAATGTGGGATCCAGCAGCTCAGGGGGTGATGGGCACACTACTACTAAACCAATCTCTGGAAACATCTCTGCTGCTCTGGCTCTGAGCAGGGCGGCTCCAGCAGGGAGTGCTGCTGTTGCTGGATTTTCCTGCCCCTCAGACAGGGCTGCAGGGCTGGGCTGTGCAGTTTGAGCTGGCATCTGGAGCTGTTTGCTGTTTGCCCCTGCCAGGCTGCCCCTGGAGTGCAGCCACATCCAGCTGCTGGAGGGTGGCAGCTCCAGGGCCACCAGCTTCTCCATCCAGCTGTTCCAGATGCTGAACCACTCCGTGGCCTACCTGCACTGCGAGCTGAGGGTGTGCCTGCCCGGCCAGCCAGGATGTGAGCAGGTACTGAGGGGGGACCCCACCAAACCAGGAGGGATTTGGTGCTCCCAGAGCCTCCTCAGCAAGGTCACCCCATGGCCAATCCCTGGCTGAAGTCTGGGAGAGGAGTTAATGGCGTGGAAGGGTGGCAATAGTTGGCAATCCCTAAGAAAACGAAATTAGGAAATAAAGATTTATACATGTGCTGGTCCAAGGATTGGAAATTCACCTTTAGGAACGACAGCAGAGGTGGAAAACACTGAGGAGGGCCTGGGGCAGAACCTGGGGCAGAACCTGGGGTTCTGTTCAGGACACTGCCAGGTGTTTCCATCTCTTTCCCAGGACTGCTTGGGAAGTGTGGAGCCCCTTGCCCAGCCCAGTGACAGGACCAGCCATGGAAACCTGCACAGGCTGGTCTCCCTCGGGCCCGTCTGGAGGATGGACAACAGGTTTCTGTACAAGGCAGAGGAAGGTGGGGCTCTCTTGGGTTCATTTCTCTCACAGAGGTTTTTGCTCAGCTTTCCCTGCTGCAGGAAAATCAGCACATTTTTAATAACTTTATTGGTTAGGTTATATCCAACAACTCCGGACCTCTGCTTTGGCCTCCCTGGATCCCACAGGTTGGGGTTAATCAGTGTCACATCCAACAGAGTTCCAAAGGCACCCTGAGAGGGAACTCCAGCTTTAGGAGGAGGGAAGGGGAGAAAATGAGGCAGAATGTTCTGTCTGTAAAGAACTGCAGCATTTTGGAGCAGAATGAGGCTGCCCATGGGTCAGGAGTGTTCATAGGTGAAACACAGAAGATGTTTGATGTTAATTAGATGCTTGTACCTATTAGGAAAGAGCTGGTAAAACATGAGAGACTTCTCAAAACCTGCTGGCACCATCCCTGACTCCTGGTGGCTGTGCTTGTTTGTGCAAAGAACATTTCTCACTCTCCATTCCTTCTCTGTGTGCCCAGGTGCTGCTCCTGCCGCGCTGCTGCCCATCCTGCTGGGGGCCCTGGCGGGCTGTGCTGTCCTGGGCGCTGCTTTCATGGGGCTGTGGCTGCACCAGCGGCACAGAGCCAAGCCCAGCCGTCATCCCCTGCCTGGAGAAGTCCCCGGGCTGTGATCCCAGCAGCTGAACTGCTGCTGCAGCTCCCCCGGCCGCCAGAGAAGCAGCTGCGTTTGCTTTGCTTCTGTAGAGCTCCTGCTGAGCAGGGAGCAGGAGATGCCACCCCTGCCCCGAGCCTGCCTCTCCTCCCTCCCTTCCCTTGAGCACCAGAGCCCACAGACTGCAGGGCAGAGCAGGAAGGGCTGCAGTGCCCCGGCTGCCAGGGCCAGGCTGGGCACAGCAAGGGCAGCAGAGGGGAGAGCCGGGGGCAGGAGAGCAGGGAAATGCAGCACTGTGCCCTGGAGATGCCACCAGGGAAATACAGCACTGTGCTCTTACAGCCACCAGGGAGGGATGGAAATACAGCACGGTGCTCTGGAGCTGCCACCAGGGAGGGATGGAAATACAGCACTGGGATCTTACAGCCACCAAGGAGGGATGGAAACACAGCACTGTGCTCTCACTGCCACCAGGGAGAGGTGGTGAGGAAAAGGATGGAATTGGGTGTTTGGATAGGATCCAGAGCCCCAGAGATGTGTCCCCTGGGGTTTACAGCTTCTCTCATCTCCCAGGAGCCAAGTGCCCTTTAACGCTGTTTTCTCCAAGTCCCCACTGACGGTCAGAGAACCCCAGTAGTAGCAGAATTCCAGAATGTGCTGGAATGCACTGGGGAAAGGCATCCATGGCATGGGGGACACAAACTGGGCTCTCCTGGGGGTTCAGGGGGTGGCTGTGGGAGGGCAGCTGTGCAGAGCCCCCTCCAGGCTCCAGCCCCACATTCCCCCATGCCCAGGACCTGCAACTGCAGGAGGGTGAGCAAGGAAACACCTCTGGGGATGTGCCTGTGCTGGATATGACCAGCAGGACCACAGCTCCTGCTCCTCCTGCCCCCAGAGCTGCAGCTCCTGCGCTGTTGGCCCAGAATTGCCCCTGGAAGGTGTGGGGAGGGAGAGAAGCAGCAGCTGCTGCCCCTCTGCAGCGTGGGCTGAGTGTTCCCCTCCTCCTGAGCTCTGCAATAAACCTGAGCCTGCAGTGTTGGTCTGGTCTGTGCCTGCAGGGGAGGGAATGGGGCGTCCTTTCCTTGTCCCCAGCTCCAGAACTGTGCTGGCAGCTGGGAGTGGAGGGCAGCAGGGCATCACTCCGGGTGGGCAGTGCCAGGGGATTGGCAGCAATCACCTTCTAATTGGGGTTTTCCTCCCTAAAAGGCTGCAGAGCCTTTTTTTTCCTTTTTCCCCTCTTTCCTTCAAAGAAGGGACTGCCAGAACCCCTCAGTGTAACACCACTCACTCACATTTCCACCTGGGCCAGGCTTCCTCCAAGGATTTCCTCAAGATTCTACCACAGAACTGAAAACCCCAGGTCAAGGCTTGCTGGCAGTGAGACAATTACCCTGCAGCAGTGCTAATTATTGTTTGTGTGGCAGTAGCTCTGAGGAAATCAGCAGCACCTTTTATTTGACACTGAGCTACCTCCAGAGAGAGCTGAGGCATTAAAGACACAAATGCACCGAGAGTTTTTAACCCCTTTTCAGCTGAAGGTGTGTGTTTTGCTCTTGTGCTCACATGGTGAGGTTAAACTGCTCTGACCAGTCTGTGCTCCTCCCAACACCCACTTCAGGGAGATTTGGTTTTATTTTATCCCCGAGGGAGCTGCTCTGGTTTGCCACATTTCTGGTATTTCTGCTGAGGTTTTTTCTCAGCCTCATGCACTCATGTGCCAGTTCTGGTTGCTTGGGGTTTTTCCTGTTCTTTATCTTTCTAGAGTGGTTTTTTCTACCTCTCCATCCAGCTACTTCTGGGGAGATTTTTAACTCAGTTTTTCATCTTTCTAGAGTGTCTTCCATGTCTCCATCTAGCTGCTTCTGGGGTTTTTTTCCCTCTGTTCTTTCTGGAATGTTTCCCGCCCCTCCATCTTGCTGGTTCTAGGGTTTTTTTAACTCAGTTTTTCATCATTTTGGAGTCTTTTCCACCTCTCCATCCAGCTATTTCTGGGTTTTTTTGGGTTTTTTTTGTTTTTTTTTTTTTCCCTCTGTTCTCTCTGGATTGTTCTCCACATCTCTCAGGTACAATGCTACCTGGTAGAATTCTGTGTTCCCTCCAAGCCTCACCCTGCCCCAGTCCCACCTCATTTTCCCCAGGCTGTGCTGATGCCTCAGCTGAGGAATCCCACCCTCAGCACGGAGCAATCACTGCAGGCTTGTCCTTTGCATCTGGAATTCTTGGAGGATTTGCCCACCCAGTGCTGGATATGAGCGAGCAGAGCCACGCTACCAGCCTGGAGCTGAGCCTGAGTGAAAAGCAGAACGTGTGAGCAGCCCCAGTGAGGATCCACCTCTTGGCACAGGGCTGCCCTGGGGTGAATCCCCACCTCCCCGGGCAGGGCAGGGCAGGGCAGAGGAGCTCCTGTGCCTCCCCAGCAGGCAGCAGAGCCAGCTGTGCCATGGGCACGGAGCGGGGCAGGCTGGGCAGCCTGACCGTGTTCAGCAAGGAGGATTTCGAGGATGAGTGGCTGCGAGTGGCCAGCGGGGGCTTTGGCCACGTGTACCAGGTGAAGCACAGGAGGTGGAGGACGGTCTATGCTGTGAAGTGCTCCCCGTACCTGCTGCAGGACTCCAGCATGGACAGGTAACCCCTGATCAGCTCTGGCCATCCCAGCTGGAGGGACTGGGGGATGAAACTCTGCAGAAGGAGCTTCGGCTCCTTGGGAAGGGTTGGGTACCCAGAGGGAGTGGGGAATAGGAGTTCTGCCTTTCCCTGTCCCGTGTGGATGCACAAGGAACACGGGGAATAGAGCAGGGCTGAAGCTGGGGCTGAGCTCAGCACCTTAAACACGGATTAAAGAAGCCTGGTGGGTTATTTACAGCTGCCACTGGACACTGGGGCTGAGCTGCATCCATCCAACTGAATTAACCACCAGGTTTAAAGATGAGGGGCAGAGGATTTACAGCTGGTTTTGCTGCCCTGCTCCTGTAGCCTCCAGACATCTCCGTCCTCTCCATGGGGCACCTGCAGCTCCTCTCTGCCTCTTGCTCTCCCAGCAGAGACTCTTCTGGTGCTTACCTTGAGTCTGGAGATGGAGCAGGGCCAGGCAATCACAACCACTGCTGATAACACATCCAATACTGGCAGGGCTGATGGAAAAACAGCAGAGTTGATGGACTTGTTCAATTTAAAATTTTATTCCCTCAAATTTGGAAGGAGCCTGCCAGGATAAAAATCTCACTCCTGTGATTTCTTGTTGCAGACAACAACTGAGTTCAGGCTGAGCACTGCCTGTCCTCAGTTTGCTCTGCAGATTTCACATTTGCATTTTGTTCTTGTTTGTGTGTGTGTGTGGGGGGGGGAAGAGTCAAATAATCAGTTTTAATTCTGTGTCTTATCAATTGTGGTACAATACCTGAGATTCTTCAACCCACGGGTAGGTCTTACTGTGGGGAGATTTTGCTTGGCTGAACCATTTTAGATGCTTGGCCTGATTGCTGGCAGCTCAGCTCCATTCCCAGGGTGCGCTTTTTAAAGGCACTCCTGGCCCTTTGCTGCCTGGCTGCTCCCCCAAACTCGTTCAGCAGGTCGGGAGGGGTGAGCCTTGGGAGAGTTTGGAGGAACAGGTCTGCCAGAGCTGGCAGCCAGCAGCAGTGCCAGGGTTCCCTGGGAGCAGTCACTGTGCCCAGGGACAGAGCTGCAGGCACAGGAGGAGCTGCAGGAGTGGCCAAGGCGTGGCATGGAGCTGTGCCTGCTCCTGGCATCCTGCTGCCAGGGAATTGGGAATTTCATGGCACCACGGAGTGCTTTGGGCTGGGAGCAGCCCTAGAGCTCATCTCCATCCTCTCTGCCTGCCCCTGGCATCCTGCTGCCAGGGAACACTGGGAATTTCATGGCACCACAGAGTGCTTTGGGCTGGGAGGAACCTTAAAGCTCATCTCCATCCTCCCTGCCTGCTCCTGGCATCCTCCTGCCAGGGAAACATCAGGAATTTCATGGCACCACAGAGTGCTTTGGGCTGGGAGGAACCTTAAAGCTCATCTCCATCCTCCCTGCCTGCTCCTGGCATCCTGCTGCCAGGGAATTGGGAATTTCATGGCACCACAGAGTGCTTTGGGCTGGGAGCAGCCCTAGAGCTCATCTCCATCCTCTCTGCCTGCCCCTGGCATCCTCCTGCCAGGGAAACGTCAGGAATTTCATGGCACCACAGAGTGCTTTGGGCTGGGAGCAGCCCTAGAGCTCATCTCAGTCCTCCTGCCTGCTCCTGGCATCCTGCTGCCAGGGAATTGGGAATTTCATGGCACCACGGAGTGCTTTGGGAACAGCCCTAAAGCCCATCTGAATCCTCCCTGCCGTGGCCAGGGGCACCTTCCCCAGCTCCAGCCTGGCCTTGGACACTTCCAGGGATGGGGCAGCCTCTGGGAATTCCATGCCAGCCCCTCCCCGCTCTCACAGGGGAGGATTTCTCCCCATCTAACCCTGCCCTGGGGCACTTTAAAGCCATTTCAGCAGTGTCACAAGCACAGGCTCTCTGTCCTCACTGCTAAGGATTGAAACAAGTGCAAGCTTTTCATCTTTTCTTTGTGCTGGCTGATTTTGCCCAAATAAACCTCAGCTCATTTTGAGAAGTCACAACACCATCCATATCAGATTTTAATCTGCAAAAGATCCCTGTGTGGCAACATTATCATCAACTCAAGGGGGAATTTGGGGTGAATATTTTTGGGGTAGGCAGTGCTCGGAAAGGCTGGGTGTCACTAAGTTACTACAGACTTACTGAGCCGTGAATCAACTGATGAAATTTCTGACTCCCGCTGTATTTTTTATAAATTATTATTTTTTAATTTTTTTATTTCCATTTTTAATTTTAATTTTAATTTTAATTTTAATTTTTAGTTTTATTTTTTAATTTTTATTTTAATTTTTTAAATTTTTTTTTTCCATTTTCCAGGACCAGCATGAACTGTCTAATGGAGGAGGCCAGCAAGATGGAGAAAATCAAATTCCAGCACATTGTCACCATCTACGGGGTGTGCAACAGCCCCCTGGGGATAGTGATGGAATACATGGCCAGGGGCTCCTTGGAGAGAATCCTCCCCACCCACAGAATGTCCTGGCAGCTGAAATTCAGGGTGATCCATGAGATGGGCTTGGCCATGAATTTCCTGCACAGCATGAGCCCTCCCCTGCTGCACCTGGATCTGAAGCCAGGGAACGTCCTCCTGGATGGGAACATGCACGTCAAGGTACGGCCATCGCTCCCACCAGAGCCAGGTTATTTCTGCCAGACAGCTCCAGAACCCCAGTAAGTCAGGTACTGGAGGAACACCCCGTGAAAGAGTGACCTGTGGGGTGGTTAACAAGCAGCTGCTGAGCAAATTGCACTGGTGGTGTTCTCAGCATCACACAGCCACTCTGGGCCAGCTCTGGGGATTTAAGGCTCCAGCTGCACGCAGTGGCTGCACCTTGTCAGGGTTTTGTCAAGCTCCAGCTGCTCCCACCTCCTCCTGCCCTGATCCCAAAGATGGGGAGATGTCTGGGTGACAGCAGGAGGGACAGTGTGAGCATTTGGGGGCATTTTCCCTGTTCCTGCTTGCAGATCTCCGACTTTGGGCTGTCCAAGTGGATGGAGCAGTCCAGCAGGATGCAGTACATCGAGAGCTCAGCTCTGAGGGGCACCCTGAGCTACATCCCCCCCGAAATGTTCCTGCAGAACAGCAAGCCCCCGGGGATCAAGTATGATGTGTACAGGTGAGGGCTGGCCCAGGGCACCCAGGGGTGTCCCCGGGCTGTGACACCCAGCAAGGGGGGCTGGACACTGCCTCAGTTTGTTTCAATTCTGCTTTTCTGCCTTGTAGAACATGGGGAACACACTGGGGTGCCCCAGCCTCAGTGGTGAGACTGAGAGGGAGGAGGCTTTCTGTGGATAATCATCATCCCAATGCACCCTCTGCCTCAGGTGCCATCACACCCTGTTCCCAAAAACGAGTGAGATCAGAGCCCAAACACCAGCGCTGCTCTTTCATCACAGTCCCTGCTGAGACTGATTTTAAAACAATTCCAATATAGGGTTATCTGCCTCTGCGTTCAGCTTCATTTTGGTCAGGAACAGGCAGAGAAGAGGTTTCAGCTTGGCTTTTGTCCTCTTGGGCGAGGAGCATTGCAGCACATTCACATGAGCCCCAAGTCCATGTCTAAAAATTCCTCAGCTCCTTGGCCTTTGCAGCACAGAGGGTAGAGGGAAGAGGGAAAGGAGGGTTTGCAGGGCCACAGGAACTTGCAGGAGCCAAGGGTTTGAAACCTCAGTGTGAATAAAGTGGAAGAAAGGCACTGAGAGCCTGACTTTGCCAGGAAAGGCTCCCAGTGCCTGCTCAGACCCTTTGGAGGGTGATGACCCCGCTCCTAAGGGAGATGCATGAGGCAGAACCACAAGGCCTGATCCTTTTGGCCTGGGGGATGAAATCCTTCAGCTCTGGGACATGAAATCCTCCCCTCCTGAAGAACCTCCTACCTGACCTCCCCATTTCCCCAGAAAGCAGAAGCAATAAGAGCATCTCATGTCCAAGTGCTCACAGTCTCTCCTCTCCGGCAGCTTTGGCATTGTCATCTGGGAGGTGCTCATGCAGAAAAAGCCTTACACAGGTAAGCACAAACCCTGCACCCGTGGAATGTCTGTCCCAGCCCTTTTCCCAGGCAGAACACCCAGAGGTGCTGGATTTTTCCAGGAGCCAACATGATGGCCATCATCGTGAAGGTGGCGGCGGGGAAGAGGCCGGGGCTGGAGCTCGTCAGGGACGACTGGCCCGGGGAGTGCCACCAGATGGTGGACCTGATGAAGAGGTGCTGGGACCAGGACCCCAAGCAAAGGCCCAGCTTTGCAGGTGGGAATGGGGCATGGATCTGATGGGGTTTCCAGTGTTGAGATGACCCCAAGGTGTTAGAAAGTCTCTTTTTCCCAGCCCCCAAACCAAAGAAGGCAGAATTCCTTGGCTTTTGTTGTCAAGGTTGTTTATTTTCTGTTATCTCTATCATTCTTTCTCCAACCTGCTGAGATCTGTCCAGCAGCTCAGGTTGTGGCACACTGACTGCCCTCAGGGCAGTGTTATCTTTTTATACTAAAGACTACCTGTACTTTATTTACAATTACTTTCCAATAACTATCACTTGTGCTAGACAGTCTGTCTCTACTCTAAACCAATCTAAAAGTGTCACCATCACAGCAGAAGATGGAGGCCAAGAAGAAGAAGGAGAAAGACTGGAAATGCCCAGATTCCTCCATCTTGCCCCCTGAACCCCCATTCTAAAAACCCCAAAATTCTACATTTTCACCCTGTGATAAATTCACTATCATTCTATTCAAACCCTTGTGGCTTTTAACGCCTTGCACAAAGCTGATAATTGTTTTCATGGGTTAAAATCAAAGGCATAGGTGTCTTGGGCTCTGTGCTGAGCCCCTTGCCAGGGTCTCAAGTCCTCCAGGGCAGCCAGAGGAATTTCCTGGGTTCGGACATGGATCAGCCAAGGGTCAGCGCCATGGGTTTATGAGCTGGGTTTGTGTCCCGTTTTCCCAGTTCCACCTCTGAGGTTTAACAGCTGGGTGCCCTTCTGCTGTCACACATCCCCTCATCCCTTCTCCGTCCCTTCCCACGTGGCTCTGGAGCTGGGGCACAGCTGAGCTGAGCTGCTCCGCCCTGGCAGATATCCCTGTGGAGACCGACGTGCTGCTGGCTCTGATCCAGAGCCTGGTGCAGGACCCGGAGAACGAGCGCCTGGTCAGGAAGATGTCCCACAAACCGGCCATCTCCAGGAGCCAGCAGGTGAGCAAACCCCCCTGTGCCTCTCAGGTACCTCCTCTGAGCCTGCTCCTTGTTCTGACCAGACCTTGAGGCTCTTTCCCCTCCCAGAGGTGCCCCTCAGCACCTTCACAGGCTGTCTGCACAGGCTGTGCCTCTGTAATTCATTTATGGGGATGAGACACCTGCAAATTAATCAACAAATGCACTAAATGATAAATAGTCTGAGAGGAAAACTCTTTTCTGGAACTGCCCAGGTGAAGTGGGTTTATTATTCAGTCACTAAAAGAAACTCGAGCAAACACAGAATCACAGGCTTCTGTTCATGGCACAAATCTGAGGATGTTCCAGTTTGAACAATTCTTACAGAAATATTTGTAAAAAGTAGTTTTAAATCCCCCTGTTTCTCTAGCTAAGAAGAAGATCAGGCTTCTGGATAGTCATGATGTAATCCCAGCTACTGGAGTAATTATGCCTAGAAAACAGGGAGAGATAGGAGTTGGGAATTATTGGTATTTAGAGGGTTTTGCCAAGCTGTGCAAGAAACCAGAGGCCTGAAGAAGTATGGGCTTGGGGGTCCCTAAACAACAAAGGAAATCATTTTCAGATGCTGCCATGCAGTCAGGAAGCAGAGTATGGATGTGTTTGGGAACAAATGAACACAAGGAGGAAGAGCTCATGGATATCCAGAGATCATCTTCAGGCTCCCCCATGCCTGCTGTGTCATGATTGGCTTAGCTGAGTTTTGGGTGCAAAAAGAGGATTGGATGAAAAACTCCCAAATGATAACACAAAACTGCAGAGCAGCAGCAAAGGGCTTTGTGCAAACATTATAGAATGCAAATAAACACTCTGTTTTATCCTTTTCCTTTCCTCCTTTCTGGAAACAAGGGTGACAAAGAGGAGTTCACCTTCCCTCGAGACACCAGGAGTGGGGGTAAGTAGGAGGCTGGCTTTAAAATTGAAAATGAAAGAAGGGGAAGCTATAAAAGTTGTTTGTTTTGTTGTAGAAGGATGTGGCTCATAAGGTTTTCCTTGTGGGGGACATTTTTGAGTAAGGAAAAGTTTAAGTTAAGGAAAAGTTTAAGTTAAGAAAAATGTACTATTAAGGAAATAGGTACTGTGAGAGAGAGGCCAAATGTCCCAGGTCATGTCTGGCCTTATTTTACATTCCTTATCTCTCAAATGACTTCATTCCATGTCATCCTACCAAGAGCCACAGGCTCTCTCTCCCTTCCTGGGAGTTTTTCACTCTTTTTCTCCCATTTCGCATCCCTGTCTTTAGGAAAGGACCCGCAGGAGGTTCCTGTCCCGCCTCCACATGTGGAGGCTGGCACCCCAGAGGAGCTGTGCCCCGAGGAGCTGGGCAGGGTGCAGGAGAACGGCCTGACCCCGCTGCACCTGCAGGTGCTGCAGGGCCACGCGGCCAAGGTGCGCTCGCTGCTGGGCCGCGGGGCCGGCGCCAATGTCACGGCGGGCGGCGGCTGCACCCCGCTGCTGCTGGCCGTGCAGCGCCGGCTCCCCGACATCTGCGCCCTCCTCATCGAGCACGGCGCCGACGTGGACGCGGCCGACGAGGACGGCTGGGGCCCGCTGCACTTCGCGGCCCAGCACGGCGACGACCGCACGGCGCGGCTGCTGCTGGACCACCGGGCCCGCGCCGACGCCCAGGAGCGCGACGGGTGGACCCCGCTGCACCTGGCGGCCCAGAACAACTTCGAGAACGTGGCGCGGGTGCTGCTGTCCCGCCAGGCCGACCCCAACGCGCAGGAGGTGGACGGCAAGACCGCCCTGCACGTGGCCGCGGGCTTCGGGCACGTGGGCCTGGTCAAGCTGCTGGCCAGCCAGGGGGCCGACCTGGAGAGGAAGCAGAAGAACCTCAGGACGCCGCTGCACGTGGCCGTGGAGAGGGGCAAGTTCAGGGTGGTGCAGTACCTGCTGAAGAACGGCATCTCCGTCAACAGCCTGGACCAGAACCACTACAGCGCCCTGCACCTGGCTGTGGCCAGGGGCAAGTACCTGATCTGCGAGAAGCTCATCAAGTATGGGGCCAATGTGGAGCTGAGGACGGACAAAGGCTGGACCCCCCTGCACCTGGCCTCCTTCAAGGGGCACATCGAGATCATCCGGCTGCTGAAGGGCAGCCGCGCCCGGCTGGACGCCAAGGGCGGCATGGACTGGACGCCGCTGCACCTGGCCACGCGCTACGGGGACGAGCCCGTGGTCAGCGAGCTGCTGCGCTGCGGGGCCGACCCCAACACGGCCGAGCGGTCCCGCTGGGCCCCCCTGCACTTCGCCGTGCTCAGGGGCTCCTTCCTCAGCGTCATCAACCTCCTGGAGTGCCGGGCCGACGTCAACGCCAGGAACAAGGTGGGCCGGACCCCGCTGCACCTGGCCGTGCTCAAGGGCAACCTGGCCATTGTGAAGACCCTGCTGAAGGCGGGGGCCCTGCTGGATGTGGAGGACATCACGGGGTGCACGGCCCTGCAGCTGGCCGTGAGGCACCAGAGGGAGAACATCATCACCCTGCTGCAGGGCAAGGAGGCCTCGGGCAGCAAAGCTGGCAACAGGACTCTGAACGAAGTGAAGGTGCCCAGGCTCATCCCAGGAAGGACAGATCTGTAAATTCACCAGCTCCAAAATCTGGAGCTTGAGCTTTCCCAAGCTTTCCCGTTCACGTTTAATGCCTCAAAGCACCTTGTCCTGTCCCCTGCTGATTGCAGGAAAATATTTGCCCTTTTTAAATTGACGTTTTTAAGTGTGAACACTCAGAGAGTAAAAGAAAATGAAGTTATTTGATGACAAGGTCTTTTCCAAGCTTGTAGAGCGTTTTGCCTTGGTTATACTCTATTCAGTGCTTTCCTACTGAATCCTTCCTGAGCAGGGATTTATGCACCCCCTGTTCATGCAGGCAGTGCTGAAGCTGTGCACAGCACACACAGCTTTTATTGCTTTCATTCCATGTTTTCCTACAGAGAAAATTGGTGTAAAATGGCCCTGGCACAGGTGGGAATTGAATCGTGAGATTCTCACCTGCTGCTGGCACAGCAATGTGTCAGATTTCCTGACATCTCCTTTCTGTAACAAGAATGAAATACAACAAGGCAGGGAGGAAAAATCACTGCTAGAGAGTATTGAAATGGATGCAGCACAGGGAACAGAAATTCCAGAATTATCACACACGAGATCTGGCTGCTTGCAGGTCAAGGTTTGAGTCGTGTCTCTGGGGGGAAATAATTCCTGGTTTCCTTCAGGAGGATGTTCCAGGGCTCAATCAGCCCTGTGAAAAACATCTTCTTGTGGGATTTGATTCGCTGGTGACAGTGAGAGCCCTGGTGTGCAGCTCTGACAGCCCTGCTGTGACTCCTGAGTCCCCAAACGTGCCTGCTGGGAGGGTGACTTGTCATGGCCTTCAGCTGGGAAGAGGCTGAAATAGAAACAAACAACCCCAGCTCTGCAGGGGAGCTGTTGTTGCCTGATAACGTGAGATTAAATGGGTTAAAAAGAGGGGTTAAAAAGCCAAACCTCTGCTAATGCGGTTTTCATTTTATATTAACTTAAGGTATTGATGTGTATTGTATTCAAACCCAGTTTTTCACGATGCTTTGGCATCAGAGCCTTTAGATATCATTTAAAATAAATTGTAATGAAATGATTCATTTTTAACATTTGCCGTTGGTGAAGTGGGGAGCTGGGCAGGTTATGAAATGAAATGCTGGTGACATTTTGGCTTGCAGAGAGTGTAAAAAATTGACTTTTTTATTGCAACCACAAAAAAAACCCCCAAAAATCTTGGCATTTCCCTTATTTACCTGCTCTTGATATTCCCTAATTTTCTCCAAGGAGGAAAGGCCTGGCTGAAGGAATTCTTGGGATGCTCAGACCTTCCTGTGCAGCTCCTTCCCTCAGCTTCAGCTCTATTGATTCAGCAAATGTCTCCCCTGCTCGGTGTCATTTGAAATATTTACCCAGAAAAGAAGAAATCCAATTGCCACATAATTCAGCAGCTCCTTTCTGTCCCCGCTCCAGCAGAAAAACAAAACTCAGCTCGTATGTCATGGAATGTTCTCTACAAGAGCTTAATTAAATTTATAATGAAAATAACAGGGGATTAAGAAGACACGAGGGAAATACATTGCTCTTGCAGAGCATTCCAGAGGTGATAGAAGCAATTTGCAGAGAAAATTACCTGTTTGCTGCTCAGTTTCTATAGAAATTAAATGAGTCTTTACAAACTCTGGAAAAGTGCATTCCAGCCTCCGCTTTGTGACTGTGCAACTTGCAGCTTATTTCTAAAATTATTCGTAGATCTCCATCCCCCCTCCCCTTTCTTTTTTTTTTCTTTTGCCTTTTTCAACTCCATTTCAGTCTTTTGTCCCTGCTGATAAATCTGCTGCTGATTATCTCACGTTCTTACCCAAAGTTCACAGCCTAGGCAGGGCATGGCAGCAGCAGGGCAGAAACCTCCTAAACAGCTTGTTTAGATTCCAAAAGTTCAAAATTTTTGTTATGCCTCAAAAAATATGTTTTTGGGGTATCCAGAACTGCCTGGTGAGCAGGGTGATGTTCTGATGTTGGCAGGGAGTTGTGGAATGACTCTGAGCATCCCTGGGCTGCAGCAGCTCCTGACGTTCTGAACCACAGGGAGATTTCCAAACCACAGGGAGATTTCCAAACAATTGCTCTTCAAAACCCTCACAGAATCCCAGCATGGTTTGGGGTGGTAAAGACAGAAAACCAGAGGGTGGAAATTTAAGGTCCCTTCAAGCTGATCTTGTTGCAGCCCTGCTCCCTGCTGGAGTCACCCCGAGCTCTGTAAATCCAGGGTGTGCTTGAGAGGAACAGCAGATTTGTCTTTCCAAACAAGCTGTGGGTCTGCTGGGGAATAAAACCAGCGCTGGGAGAGAAAATAAACAATGGGAAGGATTCCACCGATTGATGAATGGAAAAAGAGATTTGCTTTTACAAATAAACTTCAGGTTTGCTGACAAACAAAATTAGACATCGAAAGAGGAAAGAAACAGGGGAAGAAAAACCCCTAAATTCCATAAGAATTAAAAATTAAAAGGGAGGGTTATAAATTGGAGGGAAATCTTTGGGATCAGGTGTTCTGGGGAGTCTGAATCTCTCAATCTCAATCTCTCAGAAATGGGGAAAGAGAGAAGGGAAATGTGGCTGGAAATAGGGATAAAAAGAAGGCTGCATCCTCCAAAAATTGAGAGATCCCAGGGAATGCCCCATGGCCTCTCCCTTTATTGGAATGAAGCCAAAGGACTCCTCTGTCAACTTTTTTGGACATCAGCCTCTGGTGTTTGTGGGTTCATTTTCCTGACAGGCTGCCTGCACTGCCGCTGCATCACCTCCATGCAGGACACCTTTGGGAAAGGGATGGGACTGTCAGGAGCCCGTGTTCCCCACGAGCAGCACGCCAAGAAACTCCAAGCAAATCAATCAGCAGAGCAGGGGATGGTTTCAGGAGGGGCTGGCACTGATTTCCTAAGTGCTCTCTCAGTGCTGGATCTGACTGTAATATCAATCCTCTGATGTAAAATTCCTTTGAAGGGGAGATGCTTGTTGTGATGAAAACGTGGACGTTTCAGTCAGAAGTGTGGCTCTTCTGTGAGGGAATGCTCACAGGAAAATGCTTGGAATTGAATTTGGTTGAATCCACGTTTTGCATTGCTCCTGCTTCCCAGAGACTGTGATTTGTTTGTTTGGCAGTGCTGCAATTATGCAGATATGGGATTAAATTAAAATTAAAATAATGCTGCATTTTAGAGGAAAAGAGATCTGAATAAATACAGCTTGTGGGGGGGGGGAAAAACCCTTATTTTTAGCAGAAATGCTTGTTTTTTTCCATAGCCCCTTAGGTGTGGAAAATCAAGATGTTTCTGACAGCAGTGATGTGAATGTAGGAGGCAGTGATTTTAATGTAAGAGGGAATAGTGAATTCTCTGTGTTTCTTTTTCTTGCAAGGAGGTGGTTGTAGGCTCTGTGCTGTGGCAGACGTCAGTGTGAGACGTGCCTGGAACCGCTCAGCTCTCCCTGGCCTGGCAGGATTCCTCCTGCTCTGCTCCCTCCCCAGGCCAGGCAGCACTGCCCTGTGCCCTCCCCGCCCCAGAGGGGATGAGAGATCTCTGAAGCCAGGGCTTGGAGTTTGGGGTTCATTGCAAAGGGCCTGGGTGCAGGGACCTTTTGGGATTTGGGGTTCAATGCAAAGGGCCTGAGGGCAGGGCCCTGCTGGGAGCTGCCAGCTACACTCAGAGCAGGCCTGAGAGAGAGAAAGAGAGATAAAGAGAGTGGTAGAGAGGATGAGAGAGTGAGGTTCCCATTACAATACAATAAATCTTCTTCTGGTCATGAAATTTGGAGTTTATTGCACAGGGCCTGGGTGCAGGGCCCTGCTGGGAGCTGCCAGGCCCAGCTCAGAGCAGGCCTGAGAGAAGAGAGGGGGAGAGAGGATGAGAGGGTAAGAGAGTAGAAGGGGTGAGAGCATAAAAAGGTAAAGAGAGAGCGACATTCCCATTCCAAGTCAATAAATCTTCTTCTGTGTTGAATATTCAGATTCTCACTAACCAATCTAGTACAAGATACAAATCCTATAGCATTTCCATACAGCCTATAAGAATCATTACATTACCATGCTCTGTTACATTTTAAACCCTAAAAACTCCTCTTTGGGCCCCTTCTGCCAAGCTGCAGGGTCTGCTCTGACCCTTGGGCCTGTCTGCAAGCAGAGGGTGTTGTTCCATCAAAAGGGGATCACCTTCAGCAGCCACACCATTGTTTTCCAGGTGTTCAGTAACTGAGGGATCCCAAAGCTTGCTTTCATTTCAATCTCACTTATAGTTTCTATATTCTCCAAATCTTTTGCCAGGCAATCATATTGATAAGGCTTTCCTGTTTCCTCTTCCCCAGCCTGTCCCTTCCTTCACAATAAAACCACGTTATCCCCTCCAAAGCTGCTCCCCAGCCAGCTCCATCAGTGCAGGTGTGAGCTGCACTTCCATTAGAATAATGGGGAAGGGCCTGGCTGGGAATCAAGGAGCTCTTGCTGTTTGCACCTAGCAGGCAGCTCATCCCCAGCAAGTTCAACATCTTGTGATCAGCTGCTGCTTTCCTCTCCTCTGCCTCAGAGCACAGCAGGGAACTCTCCTCCTGTGCAATTTGCTGCTGGCCTCCTTCTCTTCTTTGGGAAAAAAAATAAGAAAAAACCCACAAACCAGAGCCCAAAAGTGATTGTTTTTAGAGCCTGAGGTTCTTGGCAGTGAGAGGTGGAGTTCAGCTCTGTGGGGACAGCTTGGGGAGGAGATATCACAGTTCAGGCTCTCATTTTGGCAATTCAGAGCTCCTCACACCCTCTGTGGCCTTGGGAAAAAATCTTCTGTACCCAAACAAAGCCCAGGAAAATATTTATATCCCTCAAAGGTGCAGAGCCCTAAATGTGCTGCCCAGCCTGGGTCTGGGTCGTGGAACCATGGAATTTGTGAGTCCAAAGAGCTTTTTGTGTGGCAAGGATTGGTGCTACCCACAGCAGTGTGCTGGGAGGAACAGAAATCCACCCCTGGATTATCCCTGCTCTGAATTTCCCTTTAGAAAAATAATCAGGTACAGAGATCACCTCCAAATGATCCAGAAAAAATGCAGAGAACCAACTGAACTCCCCACCCTGGAGGGAATTTCTTCTGAACAAAAATAAATAAATAAAAATCCCCAGCAGCCTTGCTAGATAGCAAATATCCCATTAAAGACTCCAAGTCCATCTGGAGCAATTACAGAGAAGAGCATTAGGCCAGGTCAGCAATCAGGACGTGCAGTAATTAGATGCAATAAAGGCTAAAATGAACCTTTGTTTGCTGCTGGGCTACAAGGCCATTGCTTCAGACAGAAAAGGGAAATGTTACAGACAGAGAAAATTCAGCTTGGACAGAATTGAGGTTTGGGGCATTTCTGGCCTGGTTCCATGGCATTTCCACTGCTCTCCAGCACCAGCCTTCTTATCAGCAGCAAGGTTTTATTGCTATTCTTTGGGCAAACCCTTCATATCTGCTCCAAGCAGAAAAAGAAAAAATCCTTACAAGGCATTCAGGGAATTCATTTTCTCACCTTGGAAAGGACTGCAGTCCACGAAAAGGTTTTGCCGAGGCTGCCCTGCCGTTGTTTGGTTTAAGTCTTTGTTTTGTAAGGATTTCTTGCAGGATTTCTCCCAGGAGAGCTGAGCTGGGCTCTTTGCTGCCCAATGTGCTGCTCCTTTTGGCTGAGCAGGGTCATGTTCTGCTCCAGGGAATGCTGGAAAATGCCACAGGACCATGAGCCCCCTCAGGTATTAAAAAATGGCAGGGAAAAATCAACAAGAGAGAGAGAGAAAACCAGAGAAAAGGTGGAATGTATCTGAAATCCCACGAGCTTGGAAAATGCTGCTTTTGAGATATTTTGGGAGCCTGGAGCAGCTCCTGGGGCTTCCTGCTGCATCTCCTTGGCCCCACAGATCCCTGATGCTGGGAAAGGTCTCCAGATCATATTTTCCAAAGTTTTTTCCATCCCAGTCAGGACAGCAGGGAGGGCCTGGTGCCCAGCCCTGGAATCCACCTGGAAAACTCATCTGGCCTCACTGGGTTTGTAGGCTGAGGGGGAAATTCAAATTGTGCCTGAAACACAAGCATGGATTTGGGAATTTTAGAGGCTTGGACAGCTGGAGGATGAGTCTGGCTGCAGAAAAAGCTTTTGGTAATGAGTTAAAGCTGTCAGTGAGCTGTGCAGCCCCTGGGATGTCACCCACAGTGGGGGACAGCTTTCCCCAGGGTTTGGGGTTTAAATGCCTGTTCCCAGCTCTGCCAGCCTGCCTGGGTGAAGCACTGTCTCAATCTACTCATGGAACACTTCCTTTTGGCTTTTTTTATTTTTGTAATTAAGAAGGAGGTAGAATTGACTGTGATTTTCCCTGGTATCTCTGAATCACACTCCAGGCCCTGCAATTCCACTGTCTGCAATCTTCCCCAGCCATTCTGGCCTCAGCTTTGAAGTGATTTAGGGCTTGTTTATCACACAGGCAATCAGACACGCTCCTTCCCAGACACCCTGGAACTGCCAGGGAGCCGAATGTTCCCTTTGCTGGGAGGCTCAGACACAAAGGCAGAGCTAACCAGGTTACCTGGCACTACCTGAGCCCAGCCCTGCCCTCCCAGCCAGCTCCAGGTGGGCATTGCAATGTAAACACCATGCAGGAATGTGACCTGCAGCATCTGCCACCAGCTGGGAACAGGCACAAACTCAATTACTGCAGCAGGAAATTGCCAGCCCCAGTAATTCAGACATAAATCTGCATCCCCAAGGTTAATTTGGTGTGACTTTGGCTCTGGCTGCAGCCTCCAGGAGCTGAGCCCTGCTGCTGGCCTGGCAATGGGGCAGGGCAGGGCCAGGTTAGAAAATTAAAATCTCACAGATGTGTGTGCTTGGCAGGAAGATTTTTCAATGTATAATCCTGGTGCTATGGTCTAGCTGAGGTGTTAGGGCACAGGTTGGACTTGATGATCTTAGAGGTCTCTTCCAACCTCATCATTCTGTGATTCTGTGATTCTGTGATCTGAAGAAGGAATAGAAATAGAAGCAAGTTTTGATACAGAAGAAAAGAATTGCTGAGCCAGTCTCACTGGATAACCAAGGAGGCAAAGGGTGCGTTAGTTAGAAGGGTTTTTATGGCTTAGAGCAAAGGATAAACCCACCCCAAACAAGAAGATGTTTTTACCAAGCAGAAAAGAGAGCACAGGCCAACCAGGCAGCAAATGTGGCAAGTAGAAAAAATAATTTCTACTGCAAAAAAAATGAAAAACAACTTCTAGCTTAAACTATAATGCACTGACTTTTAGTGATTGGAGAACAGTAACATGGATATGGTAATTACAGTAGCTATGATAGGCTATAGATAAAAGTTAAGGTATAGATTGGTTCTGCTGCATTAAGATGCTCAGCAAAGAAAAGTATAGAATGCATTGTAACCAAAAGAAAAGTATAGAATGCATTGTAACCAAAAGAAAGCTGACAGCTGTAGGCACAGTCTGTCACTCTGGACTGCTGTGACACCTTGGATACAATAAACTGCATTTTGTAATAAGCTGCATTTTGCAATAAACTGCATTTTGAAGAGCTGCCTGAGTCCCACATCCCTCATTTCAGCTCTCACACCCATGTTCTGCTCCCAGCCCCCCTCAGCAGGTTCTGGGGCCCATCCCCAGCTCAGTTCTGGGTCAAACCCTCCCATTTCCATCATTCCCCCAGCGGTTCCCTGGCAGGGAACGCAGCCCACGGCCCAGAGGGAGGCAGAGGCAGGAGCTCAGCTCTTTAATGTCACAGAATTGTCACTGCTCTGTGCCATGGCATCATCTCATGCTGTGGATTTCACCCAGGGTGGGCTCACCCCTCCCCAGAGCACATGCTGTCACCCCAGAGCTCATCACACATATGATGTCATCCCAAATTTGTCACACACCTCCTGTCACCCCAAATTTGTCACACACCTGGTGTCACCCCAGAGCTGGCCCTGCTGTGAGCACACCCCCCTGTGCCACATCCTCTGCAGGCCCCACAGCAGCTGCTTTCCCATCTTTGCTGGGTTTTTCTCAGCAAATTCAGAGAACGGTGCCAGCTCAAAGTCACTTCAGTGTTTGCCAGGAGCTGTCCCAGGGGGAGGGAGGTGCTCAGAGGAGCTGTACATATTTGTTTAGACTGGCACTGACTGCCCATTTCTTCACACAGACGAGCTCCCAGCTCATAACCTGTCTTGTTCAATCAGATTTGCAGCTCCTGGGTTTCCCTCTGCAGCTTTGTACATTTTCCAGCTGGTGATTTGACAGAGCTCTCTGAACTCAGGAGCTGCTCAGAGATTCTCTGTCTTGCTGTTAGCACTTGGAGACGAGATTACATTTCTGGCTGATGTCAGTTTGGGCTTTTCCTGCTTTTTTTCACACGGCCTGAATAAAAACAATCAGCTCTGAGGCTGCACTGCGCAGTAAATATTAACGATGGCTGTCAGCAAACATTTGATGCAGTGACAAGGGCTGAGGTTATGACCTGGTTTTCTGCCAGGTGAGGTTTGCAGCCCTGCACACAGCTCAGAGGATTTATGAACTGCTGGATACAGCCAGGAAGCAGAAACAGCCACGAGGACCCCTGAATTCTGCTGGTTTGTCTTTTCCCAGCATTAAAACCCCACAAGATCGGCAAGGCAAGGAGGATCTGGGTGGTGCCTGCTGCTCTGTCCTGGGTCAGGGCAGGGGCTGATGGGGCAGGCTGTGCTCAGGAACTGCTCACCTTTTATATCCTTAAAAATTCCCCTTCCTATCCTGACAAATTCTCCATCCCAGGGCTCCCAGGCTGCAGGTGAGGAGCTGGGGGTGGCACTTTCTGGGATGGGGTGTGGGGTGATGGAGAGGAGGGGATGAAGGCTCCTGTTCCTGCAGAGTCTGCCTCCCTCAGCCTCCAAAGGCAGCAGGCACAGAGGAGTGTGTGCCCTGCCAGCCAGGAGCTCTGGGGGCTGATTTCCCCCAGATTTATCTGATTTATCTGGGGCTGATTTACCCCACATTTATCTGATTTATCTGGGGCTGATTTCCCCCGGATTTATCTGATTTATCTGAGGCTGATTTCCCCCACATTTATCTGATTTATCTGGGGTTGATTTCCCCCGGATTTATCTGATTTATCTGGGGCTGATTTCCCCCCTCTGTTCTGAGCTGAGCCTGCCCAGTGCAGCTGAGCCCCATCTCCCTGCAAAACCCATTTTCCCCAGCTTCCCCTGCACTCTGTGCCTGTTCTGCTGCTGTGCCACTCCTCGTGCCCCTGCCGTGTGCCACCAGCTCCCCTGGCAGGCAGGGGCTTGGGTCAAAACACAAAGAAATGCTTTCACCATGTGCTTTTCACCAAATTGCTTTTCACCAACTGCCCTGGCAGGCAGGGGCTTGGGTAAAACCACAAAAACCGCTTTTCACCATGTGCAAGGACAATCCTGTGCTGTCCCCTCCCTGCCCCGAGCCTGGCAGCGATGCTGCAGCCGAGCTGGGGGTGCCCTGCCCCTGGCACGCTCATCATTGAGCTGATTGCATGCCAGGCAGGATGGCAGCAGGGAGGCAGAGCTGCTCGGGCTAAATGTGCTCACTCACTCACTCTCATCAGCCTCTCCTCCTTCCCCAGCCCAGCATGGCAGCTTGGGGAGGCACAGTGCTTTCCTCTCCTTCAAAAGGGTTTTTTCTTTGCTTCTTAAGTCTCTTTAAAGGCATTTCTAAGGCTGTTAATTATTCATGATGCTGTGATTATGTTTAGTCCACTGTGATCACTCTTTCTTTGGTGAGGAAAGTTGTTATTTGTGAGTCAAAAGCTCTTTATGAAGCAGACAGGCTGGTATCGTCAGAAAGGCTTGGGGGAGCAGTTGGAATTATTAAAAGAAGCTTTGATTAAAGACAGGGAGTTAATTTAACAAGAGTAACTGGTTTTCTCTTTTTTGTTTTTTGTGCAGAACAAAGCCCAGCCAGGGATGTGTCAGGGCTCACCCGCAGCAGCAGGGCTCACTCAGCTGCCCCAGGAGATGGGCAGAGCATCCCTTTTATCTCTTTTGGGTGCTGTGAGTGGCTTTTGTCCACAGGCTCAGAAATGAAATTTGGCTGTGAGGGTGAAGCCCAGAGCAGCTGCCTTTGATCCTGCCAGGCTCAGGCCAGACTGGCTGCACACAGCCTGGTGTGTCCTGTTTGATCTGAAAATATCATTTATTCTGCTCACTTTGGGAGGGGAGGGGGCTTGGAGCTCCTCATTTTCCCTCTGTCACGGTGGCACTGAGGTGAATCATCCAGCAGGGGAATTCAGCCTCATCTGAACTCAGCAGTTCTGGAGATTCTGGTTTCTGCATAAACTGAGGGCTTTGGGGCAGGGATTATTCTGTGTTGGCTCAGACCTTTGGATCTGAAACGCCATTAAACTGAAATTTCAGCTTGTTAGTTCTTGGAGATGGACAGACAGCTTTCTTTCCCAGCAGTGGGAAGGGTTTTCTTTGCATTAATTTTTCTTCTTCTTTGATATAAAGAAAATAATCTTTATTTTAAAAGTGCTGATTAAGCCTGGCTGAGGGTCCACCTGCACAAGCACCAAACCTGAGTGTGCAGCTTGAGAAACATAAATTAAAATATTCCAAAATAAAATAATTAAATCCTCCAGCATGAATCCAGCTGGGCACCTCTGCCTTCCTCCCACCCTCCCCAGCCCTCTCCTGCCTGGGAGAGCAGAGACATTTCAGACCATTTCCCTTCTGGCTGTACCCTTTGCAGCTTTCCTCTCTCATGTCTGATTCTCATGGCTGCAGGCAAGACAAACAGCAGAATTCTCAAGGAAACACTGGGGTAAGGGAGGGAAAAGGAAAATATTTTGAAAAGCAAGTCAGAAAAAAGGCAAATCTCATGTGAGGGCAGCTCTTCTCTGTGTGTTTGAGCTGTGCAGCAGAACCAGGGCTCCCTGAGCCCAGAGGAAAGCAGAACAAAACAACCAGATCGACATCAGGGTGACTTGTGCAAGTCTCTATTTAATGACAGTGCTGCATGAAGACATTGTTGGTGTCACATGTACCTGTGATGGGAATTTTATACATTCCTGACTCCCAGGGGAGCCGTATTTGCACTGGAGATGTTCACCACAAGAGGTAGTGGCTTTATTTTTCCTGTTTTCCTTTTTTTTTAATTATTATTATTATTTCAGCAGGATTGGATAAGCTGGTTGGACCTACTGGAGTTCATTTACTCTTCAGCCAGGAAGATAAAGAGTTCTGTGGAGTGGGAGCAAGCAGGCAAGCAGCAAATACAGTGCAGGCAGAATTCACTGGCTTTTAATTCAAACCTGTTTGGGGGTGCAGAGATCCCCAGCCAGGGCTTCAGCAAGCTGGGAACCACGGGAGGGAAAGCAGGACCAGGAAGACTCAATAAGCAGAACAAAAGCTTCAATTATAAATCATGAATCCCAAAAGAGGGGCTAGAGCAAGGCTCCGAAGGTCTGGAGGAACAAAGAAATGAAATCTTCTGGCTAAGGTGGTTTTACAAACCGGCTCAGTGCCCTCCCCATCAGCAGCAGAGGTCCTTGGGGAAGCAGGGGTTGATTTTTCCAGGGTGGAAGGAACAGTGAGGTCTGGGTTTGGCAGGCTCAGAGCTGGGGACAGGCTCCCAAATCCCTTGGGCTGGGCTCTGAGGAGCTCCCAGGGCTCTCCTGGTGCCAGCACACCCTGCCCTGCTCCTGGCACTGCTTCACTCCTTGGGCACCAGAGCTGAGGATGACTTTGGTGCTGTCTCCAAGCGGGGAAGGCTCAGTCCTGGGTGTCAAAGTGCTTTGTTTGCTGTCTGGAAGTGCAGGAGTTTTCTGGAGAGGGAAAAGCTGCTGCAGAGCTGGGCAGGCCTGGCACTGCCACCCTCCCAAGGGCACTGGGGACCTTCACACTCCCTCAGTTCAGCCTGGAGCGGTGGGAAGGAGCAGCTTTGAGTGTCCCGGGGATGAAGGCTGCAGGTGGTTCCTCACAGCCAATATTGCAGCTCTGGGAACCACACCTGGGGTTTGCTCCACATGAAGGACACTGCCTTCTCCTGCAGCCTTCTTCCCCCCGTGGCATTTTGGATGAGTTTTTCAGGTGGGCTGAGCTCTAAGGTTCTGCTTCTAGATTCAGAAAAAAAAAAATTGGGGGCGAGGTTCACAGCACTGGAGATGAGGATTTCAAAACTGGACACAAAGTAAAATTATGGCACAAAGTGAGGATATTATCCACATCATCCTGAGGGGTATTAATATTCCATTTATCCTGTTATTATTCCATTTATCCTGAGAGCTCACACCAGCTTTTAGTACAGGGCAAGCATCACCTATGGCAACTTCCAAATGCTGTAAAGCTTTTTTTGGTCTATATATGTCATATTTGCTATTTTTGTTCAGCTCCTCAGCTGTTAATTCCCTAAGTCAAACAGATCTTTCTGCTTGTAAATACATTTAAAAATAGACTTGTTGCTATTTTTCTGCCCCAAACCTCCTGCCTTTGCACCATGCTGTGGATATTGGGGTACAAGTCTGAGCGGATTCCCATCACTGAGTGAATTTGTTTGGTTAAAACTGAATTTGTTTGGTTTATACCTCTTTTTGGAAGAAAAAACAGCTCATGTGTGCCTGAGATCCCTCGAGTTGGAGTTCCCAGTTTTGCAGTTTTTAGCTCTGAAGAGCCAGGTTCAAATGTTACACAAGGCTGTGGGCTGAAAATCAAAGCCCTGGATTGCAGCCCATTCCAGGAATAGCAGGTTTGGAACAGAAACCTGGGGATTAAGGTGGGACTGCTGCTTCCATTTCAGAAAACAGCTGGGATTATGTGCTAGAGCTGCTTGGTGTAATCTCCTCCTGAAGCAGGGCTGGAACTCATCCTGCCAGCACAGGAGAGTGCTCTGCTAGCAACACAGGAAATCCAGGGAATTACAGGAAACCTTGGCAGAGCTTCACCTCGTCTGAAGCAGGAACTGAGTGAATATTCCACAAACTGCATAGACAAAAAAAGGGATTCTATTGCTCTCCCAATTGTGATTTTACTCCTTTAGAAAACAGCAGGAAACTGCACCCTGGGAGTCTGCCCCTGTTTATGGCTATTGCAACCCTCTGCTGCTCCACATCCTGCAGGGATTTCTAGCCAGACCTATTTCCACGTTGTTTTATTCACCTTGCTGTGTTTTATTTACAGAGATATTGCAAAATATCATGTGAACTGAGTACAAGCAGCACGTAGAGCGTGGGTTTGGCAGTGCCAGATCCAGCGTGGTGGAATGATGCTCTTGTGGGGTTTCCATTCCTAGAATCCATGGAAAATAGATAGCAGAGAGTAAGGGATGCTGGAAAGATCCAGACCTTCCCAGAGTCCAGCTTGGACACAGGAGCTGGTCCAGGCAGGGGCTTTCTTGGGTTTTTATTCTGGCTTTTTCCAAAATGCACAGTTTTATCTCCTTGACTGTTGATTTAAATTAGGCACAATGTTATTCTGCACTCTCTGGGGAGAGACAGAGGCAAATCAGACCCGAGGCGCTCCTTGGGCCCCTGATTCAGGTGAGAAGCAGCAGCCCTGGCCTGGCTGGGTGCTCAGGGTGCCCCCTGGCACAGTGTCCTCGTGTCTGTACATTCACCACGCTGCCACCCTGCCCTGCTGTCACCTGGGCAGAGCCTGGAGATGAGATGCTGGTGGGCAGAAATCACTGATGGGAGCTGAGGGGGTCCTGTTGGATGTACACCATGCAAGACAAGGTTCCACTCCTTGAGTTTCTCTCTCTCCATCTCTTTTTTTTTTTTTTTTTTGGCTTGGGGCTCCACAATCCATCCTATTCATTCCTATTTACACCGATGGTTTGATGTGAGACTGGTGCCCCCTTCTCCCTTCCACCCATGGCTCGTAGGCTCCCACTGCTGCAGGGTCTGGGGGTGGCAGAACCTTCTCGACCCATCTGGGGACCTCTGAAAGTTCTTGGGTTGGTTTTTGTGGGATTTCTGAAGGCTTCAGCAGTTAAACACCGGGTGAGTCAGCTCGAGGTGAAGGCAAAGCTATTGCACGGAGCTTGCAGAGGCCCTGGCTGGCTCCTGCTGCCAGGGGGAAGCATGGCCTTGTCTTTGGTGAGAGTTGTACCCAGCGCTACCTCCTGCTGCCCCGTGGCCACCCTGTGTCCACAGTGCCCTCCAGGCCGGGCGGTGGCCACGGGCGAGAACCGAGCGAGAGCTCCTCGGTTCCTGCACCTCCACTTCCAACACAGCGCGAGGCTGGCTCTGAAAAGCGCCCTGGGGGCCGGTCCAGAGGTCACCCAGAGAGGTGAGACACCCTCCCGCCTCATTCCAGCCCCACCAGGTGCCCGGGCACCGCGCGGTGCCCAGCTCCAGAGCTCCAGCCCCCTCCCCGGCACGGATGGCATCGCTCCCTCTTCCCCCTCCGTTCCTAAATAAAAGCGGGCGCTGTTTGTGGCTTTAGCAGTGGAGGATCTTCATGAAAGCCTTGCGAAACTCGATGTTGAAGGTGGTGTAGATAATGGGGTTGACAGCGCTGTTGACGTAGCCGAGCCACGTGAAGGCGCTGTACATGGCCGGCGGGATGTTGCAGTCGCAGTGCATGTTCAGGATGTGAGTGATGAAGAAGGGGAGCCAGCAGATGATGAAAACACCTGGGGGGGAAAAGGAGAGAGGAGGAGTTTGATGGCTGAAAGCTGGGCGGGTTCTCGGGCTGGGAGAACAGCGAGGTTGTCTTTGGTGGATGGGGACTTTATTTCACAGAGGAATGGGATTTGTGTTTGTGTGCTCAGCGTCCTGCTCTGCGTTCTGCCCTGGCACTAAGGAACTCCTCTGCTCATGGAATGAGCTCAGACACAGCAGAAACTCTGCCCTTCAAGGTGCCAGCTCTGCTGAGCTCTGCTGCCTTTTATTTCAGAAAGCCCAGGAGCTCTTCCCTGATTTTGGGAGCTCAGATGGACCTGAGAGGGGCAGCTTTGGGCACCCTTGGTGCAGCACTGTGCCAGCTTAGTGCACTGTGCACCCATGGGCAGCCCTTTGCCTGTCACACACATCTTTTATGAAAAATCCTTTCCTTAGGGTTTTTTTCTCCTGAGCAGCTGAGAGGCCTCAGGAACAAAAAGCAAACAATGGTTATCTGCTGCTGTGGAATGCAACAGGTGCATCTGGGATTGGTCTCATGGGGTTGTTTCTAATTAATGACCAATCACAGTCCGGCTGTCCAGACTGTCTCGGTCAGTCAGAAGCCTTTGTTACCATTCCATTCCTTTTCTATTCTTAGCTAGCCTTCTGATGAAATTCTTTCTTCTATTCTTTTAGTATAGTTTTAATATAATATATATATAATAAAATAATAATAATAAAT